>NW_022589704.1:17856454-18456454 GCF_004348235.1 Phoca vitulina | reverse complement strand
GAGGAGGCTTCTATCTTGGAGAGTGGTGGCTTCTCTGTATCCCGGGCCACAACTCCACAGCTAACTGATGTCTCGGAGGGTATGAGAAGCCCTTTGCCCTTCCAATCTTCCTGGTCCTTGTTGTGGATGTTGGCTGTGCTCTCTGGCTGTCGCTCCCATAAATGTTTCTTCTGGGACCCGATGCTCTAATTCGACTTCAAGCTCCTGAAAGACCTTACCATCTAAGGCCTGGTCCAGTATTCCGTGTCCTGAGTTCTCATCCTTGAACCGATTGCCTGTTGTGATGGTTTAGAACAGCAGGTCCACCCACCCATGCCTCACCCTTTGTTTCCTGCACAGATTTGGACCAGCAGAGCCTGCCAAGCGAGCCAGAGGAAGCCCTGAGCCGAGAGCTGGGGGAGGGAGAGGAGACAGAGCCGGCCCCTCCTGAAGACCTGCTGGGGCCCCCTCAGGCCCTCTCAAGGCAAGACCTGGACTCGGAGGAGGAGGAGGAAGATGTGGTAGCCAAGGAAACCTTGCTTCGGCTCTCGTCCCCCCTTCACTTTGTGAACACGCACTTCAATGGGGCGGGCTCTCCCGCAGATGGAGCGAAGCTGTCCCCTGGAGGACCAGTGGAGACACTGAGCCTGGAGGCAGGGAGTGGTGATCTCACCACTCCACCGATCACCCTGTCACCCCTACTTTGCCTTGCTGAAAGTGACCCAGTCCCCTCCCCCTCCGTGCTCCCACCTCTTCCCCAGGACTTGCCCCGGCCCCTGCCTGCTCCTGAGGAAGAAGAGGCACTCACCACGGAGGACTTCGAATTGCTGGATCAGGGGGAGCTGGAACAGCTGAATGCTGAGCTGGAGCTGGGGCCAGAGACATTCTCAGAGCCCCCCGATGCTCCGCCCCCTCCCTCCCTAGAGCCCGACACCCTGTCTCTGGTACAGTCAGGCCAAGAGGCTCAGGCTGTGGCAGAGCCATGAGCCGTGGGGGAAGGGGTTGCAGGCACAGTAGGGTTTCCTGGCTAGGGGCGCCTCTCGTTCTTCTTCCCTGCTCTAGGGAGAGCTCATGCGTGGGGACACTGGCTGTCAGACAGCAGCGAGCCCGCCCCCTGCCTGCCTGCCTGCCTGCCTGCCGTCCCAGGCCTGGTACAGTGCCCGTGCCTGGGATTGGTTTTAAGTTTGTAAATAATTCTACACTTGGGTTAGTGGATGTGAACAGGGCCAGGGAAGTCCTTCCCACAGCCTGCACTCGCCTCCCTGCCTCATCTCCCTTGTCGTTCCACTATGCCTCAAGCCCTGGTGGTGTGTCCCTTTCTCTTTTCCTCCTATCCTCAGGGACCTGTGCTGCTTTGTCCTCGTGTCCCACTGGTGGCTTGGTTTGGGCACTTTATCATTCTTCTCTCCTGTCCCATGTCTCCCTCTGCTTTGTTTCTTGGCTGTGTCCTGGCCTTAGCAGCTCAATCCCCACTCTTGGCCAGCAGGCCGTGGCTAAGCTTTCAGGAGGCTCCTGTCTGCGTGGTACAGACTAAACCTGGGGTGGTGGGTCAGGCCAGTGGTGATGCACTTAGGTCACTGAAGGCCACGTGAGCTCCACGGCACCATTGCCCTCGTTCCTCCCAGGCTTTCCTGCTAAGGGAGGAGAGCAGGAGTCCCACAGCGTGTGCTCCAGCACCGTGTCAGTGAGCAGGAGCTCTGTCCTGATGAGATGAAGGGCTTTCTTACTATCCTAGGAAGGAATAAAGAGACTGCTCTCTGGGGGCCTTGGATGGTCCCAGTGTGGTGGGACCCCCTGGTAGGTCAGGAGGTGGACAGTAACATCTGTGCAGGTGTTGACTGGAAAAATAAAGTGTTGATTGCCTAGAACTGCTGCCTTTCTGCCTGCCTCACTGCGAGCTGCCTCCCACACTGCTCTGTCCCTCTTCACCCTCCTGTTCCCCAGTCTCTCTCGCTCCTGGCTCTTTATTTACCTGGGTGCGAAACAAGGCCAGAAGCAAGCGTGACCCTAACAGCCCTAACTTGCCCTTAGTCATCTTCCCTGACAGTGTGATTTGTTTAGTGAGATTTAGCATGTGTGAATAAAGTATATGCAGGAGGAAATTGCTTCGTCTTCCCAATCAGTAGAAATTGAGGACTGAAACAATTGTTTACTATGCTGCCTAGAACCTTAATGTCCTCAGAAGTCCTTGCTCATCCACATGTTACCAATTAGCTCACTCAGCTGTGATTTATCTATCCTGGGGACCCAAACAAGTAGGGCTTAATGCCCATGTCAAAACTGATTTGTGGCCAAGGTACACTAAAAAATAGTGTCTTACACTAATTGAAGGCTAATATGTGCTCAGCACTCTTCTGATTTATGGTTGGTTGGTTGGTTGAAGATTTTATTTAAGAGTGTGCTGGGGTGGGGGAGCAGAGGGAGGGGCGGGGGAAAGAGTCTCAGGCCGACCTGTGCTGAGTGTGGAGCCTGGCTCGGGGCTCCATCTCACAACCCTGAGATCACGACCTGAGTCGAAACCAAGAGTTGGATGCTTAACCGACTGAGCCACCTGGGTGCCCCAGTGATTTATATTAGCTCGTATTTTTTCCTCATAATCCTGAGATACATACTGTTAGTAACTCCGTTTTACAGATGGGTTAACTTTCCTGAAAGCCACAGTCCTAGTAAAAATGGAAGTCAGGATCCAAACCTAAGCAGTTTGGCTCCAGAGATCGTGCCGGAACAGGAAGCCCCTGTCCATCAAAAGGGCACAAATGGGAAGATGTTCAAGGACATGGGAACCACAGAGAACCAATCTAATATCTCAGCTTCATAGAGTGGACTCGTAGCAGTCCTTGCTCTTTGGGGAACAACAGTAGAGAAAGCCCTAACCTTAGCAGAGGGCCTCTTCATGAGTTCACACCCTCTGCCTTCAGCTGGGAGGGACTACCTTGCAATGCTACCTGACTGGGGGTTGACTCATATGCCATGTCTCTCCTAAGTGTGTGGGAATATTTTCCTTCCCATTTACTTCACCTTTGCCTGAGAGACCATCTATGAGAGCTGATTGACACCCTGTCCTCTGCCTCTAAGGAACATGAACTTTTAAGCATCCAGAGGTCTCAGAAGGGAATAGGAAAACAGTTCTAGTCAACAAACAGGAAATGCAAGAAAAATAGAACCAACTAATCAGAAAGACAATGGCTGCCATATGTCTCATCTTTAATCCATTTCCTTCTTAAACTTATAGTCTGGAGCTGAAGACAGAAGCCTCAGTTGGATCAAAACATTCACCATAGATTGGAAGTTCCATGAGGGTCAATTCTTGACATTGACCTTAGTCTGATGGTTGCTACATGTTTGTCTACAGTTCTTTTCATTAACAGGTGTCCTGGCTCTTTTCTGCCCCATGATGAAAGGGACAAGAAAGCTTTTCCTATGAGTGAAAGAAAAATGAGCAGAAATGTGAAACCTACAATTTAAGCCAAACAAAAATCACCTGTAGAGTACAGGCTGGGGCAAGAAGAGTCGGTTACATTTACACTGGAGGGAAGGGCCGTGCGCTCCAGTTACCTAGACATTCCAACAGCTAATAGTGTAAGGTGGCTGGTCATAAACTAAATTTTAGGCTGCATTACTGGAAATACCGTTTCCGAAGCAAGGGAGATAATAACCTGTATGTAGTGTGCCCTGCACAAGTTAGAATACTGCCAGGGGATGGCTTGCTTTGCTCATGGACAAGTTGACAAATTACAGTGCGCCCAGGAAAGGATCACCAGAGATGAAGGCTGAACATGGTCATATGGGGAACTGTGGAGGGAACAGAGAAGGTTCCAAGAAGGGGGAGCTGCGTTGAGTCACATTAGCTGTCTTCAGACTTTGAAGGGTGATCTGTAGGACTTCAGAGGGTAGAAATGAAGTCTTCGAGAAGAATCTGATTAGTAGTAGTGCTGGGCAGAATTTGTTTTTCTGGTCAAGGGATATTGCAAAACAGAGTACACGTAAATGATCTTTAAAAGTACAATGATCAAGGATTAACAGGTCAAGAACTGTTAATTTCATCGTGGAAGGACAATATATCACTAAATGGCTTTGCTTTCAATGGCTGACTTAAGTTTCCTTGGACTTCCTCGACCTGCTCCCTTAAATGTTGGTCGTCACTGAGTGTCACTGGCTCATTTTGCTTCTCGCTGCCTCGGCAATTTCAGGTGTCCACTCCCATGCTGATGACTTCTACATCTTAGCTCAATTCCTTGCCTGAAACTTCCAACTAGGCATCTCCCCTTGAACATCCCATGGGTACTTTCTGCTCAGCATACAGAAAACTCTTTCCACTCTGCCGCCTCCCACCCTAAACAGATAGGCTTCTTCTTTATTTTCCATCTTGCTTGCTGGCACCACTGACCATGAAGGCCTACTTCTCTCCCTCATCCCACACCCAATTACCAGTTGCCGCTAATTGAATGTCCTAATTATTTCTTGATTCTGTCACTTGTACCACAGCCCTGATTCACACCCTCCTCATCGCTTACCTGATGCGCTATGACAGTTTCCCTGTCCACACTCTTGTCCCCCACAGAAATTCATGCCCCCAAATGTGGCTAGATTATTTTAAAATACAAATTTGATGACCTTTCTGCTATTTAATATTGATCAAAGGCTCTCCTTCTACAAACTTTCATTCAAGCTCCCTGATATGGTTAAAAAACCTCTGAGATTTGCCCCTTCCCTGTCTTGCCTTTTTTTTTTTTTTTGGTGGTGGTGGTGGTGGTAAAACAAGAAGGGAATTTATTTCAGAACACCTGGGTGGCTCAGCCAGTTAAGCGTCTGCCTTCAGCTCAGGTCATGATCCCAGAGTCCTGGGATCGAGCCCTTGCTTTTTACACTACAGCATCAAACCCCAAATAGCTCTGCTCGGCTGCACTGCCCTCCCCCACCCCTGCTCTACACACAGACACACACCGTATCCCTCTGTTTGGCAAACGGTTCACTCATCTCTTAACATGTACTTTAGGCCACACTCCATCTACAAAGACTCCCCTGATGTCTCAGGTCACCTGCCCCCCATATCAGACCTGCTCTCCTAGTGTTCCCTCAGTGTAATTCTATTTTTCCATGCATCCCATAGAATCTTCATGTTCTCTATACAAGTGTGGTATAGGGGATATATAGGTATACGTGTATATGTATAACTTCCACTATAATGCTTAGTCTTGAAGGCAGGGACTATATTTTAGTCACCTGAATATTCCCAGAGCCTAGCACAGGGCCTGGCACATAGTAGATACTCAATAAACGTCTGTTAAACTAAACTAAACCAGTGTTTGAACTTTGGAAGCAGCCAAAGTAACTCGATTGTGGTAATTGGTACATACCTATTGCCAGTAGGTATCTTACCTCTGTCTGTTACTGTTCTAGAGTGGATGATAGCTAAGTTAAAGGAACCTGCACATAGACTTGTGAGCTCTTTGTTCCTGGACTAGGCCAAAGGCAATGGAAATGATCTAGATTTGGAGCTAAAGGATTTTCTGACTTTAAAGTAAGATTGCCCAACCCGCTTAATCTTCTGTGATTGTATCAAGGTATCATGTTATTTCAAAAACAATTTTGACCAAACTATTTAGACTCAACTAAATAGTTTGATCAAAAATCCAATTATATGTATTAATGCTTGCTTGAAAAAAATGTGACTCTGCAGAAATGGGATAAAGTTAATAAGAAATCTCAGGGTTTGTTTTTTTTCTTTTTAAGTATGAAAAGTGAGTTGATTCCCCTTCAAAAATGTCCATTTCATAAAAGATAATGAAAAACAGAGGAACTATTCAAGATTAAAAAGGAGACCAAAGAGAAATGACAACAAATGCAAGGGATGATCTTGATTGGAATCCTAGGTGGGAGAAAAAAGTTACTATAAAGTTACTATAAACACTATTGGGACAACTGGTAAAATTTGAATATGGATTGTACATTAGATAAAAGATTGCGTCAAGATGAAACTTCTTGAAATTCACTTTGTTTATATAAGAGAATATCCTTATTTTTAGGTTAGACATTCTAAAGATTTTAGAGGTGAAGGGTTATTTTCTCTGCAAATTATATCAAATGATTTAGAAATGTAAATAAATGAGTATGTGAATGTATGGTGTGTGTGTGTGTGAAGAGAGAGAGAGGGAATGATAAAGCAAATGTGGCACAATGTCAGAAGAAATACATATGATAAATATAACACATAGAAGTTTGTTATTCAGTGGATAAATGTATATTCAGACAACTAGATAGAATGAACAAACTATAACTAGGCACAAAAATATGTATGGATCTCATAAATAAAATATTGAGTAAAAGAAACTAGACACAAAAAGTATATGATATATGGGGCCCCTGGGTGGCACAGTTGGTTGAATGTCTGACCCTTGGTTTTGACTCAGGTCCTGATCTCAGGGTTGTGGGATCAAGCCCCGTGCTGGGGTCCACACTCAGTGAGGAGTCTGCTTGAGATTCTCTCTCCCTCTCCCTCTGCCCCTCCCACTCGTGCTCTCTCTCTCTCTCTCAAATAAATAAATGTCTTGAAAAAAAATATATGATGTATGATTCTATTTATATTGTTAGAAGTCAAGATAGTGGCGGGGCGCCTGGGTGGCTCAGTGGGTTAAGCGTCTGCCTTCGGCTCAGGTCATGATCCCAGGGTCCTGGGATCGAGCCCCACATAGGGATCCCTGCTCAGAGGGGAGTCTGTTTCTCCTTCTGCCTGCTGCTCGCCCTGCTTGTGCTCTCTCTCTCTCTGTCAAATAAATAAATAAAATCTTAAAAAAAAAAAAAGAAGTCAAGATAGTGGCTACCCCTGAGGGTGGGGGAGCAGCAATTGGAGGGGCCTTCTTGAGGGTGGTACTATCTTATTTCCTGATCATGGGAGTGTTGCACTGGTGAAAATTCAATCACCTACTTACATTTCTGTATGTATCTCATAGATCAATAAAAAGTATCAACACCAAGTGTATTGATTTTCTATTTCTGCATAACAAAGTGCTCCAAAACTTAGCAGCCTAAAACAACGTGATCTCACACTATTTCTGAGGATCAGGATCTGGGAGTATCTGGGTGGTTCTGGTTCAAAGTCTCCCACAAGGTTGCAACGAAGATGTGAGCTAGTGCTGGCTGCAGTCATCTGAAGGCTTCACTGGGGTTAGGGGACCTGCTTCCCTTACATGGCTGTTGGCTAGAAACCTCAATTACTCAGTTTCTCATCACACTAACCTCTTCCTATGGCCCTTTGAGTGTCATCACAAGACAGCTACCTTCCCTAGAGCAAGTGATCCAAGAGATAGCAAGAAGGAAGCCACAATGCTTTTTTGTATGACCTAGTGTCAAAAGTCCCACTCTGTCACCTCCGCCATCTTCAATTTGTTAGAAGCAAGTCACTGAGTCCAGCTCCCACTTGTGAACGGAGAAGTAGCAAAGAATTTGTGGATGTATTTTAAAACCACCACAACAAGCTTATCTGGAAATTATATTAAGAGCTTTGGACTGACAATCTACACACTAAAAATAAATAAATAAATAAAGACCATGTATTAATGCATGAGAAATGGACAATTTAGTAATAACTGATTATATACATTTGCTAAATTATATAGTATAGATGTCAGTCATAGATCTAAGTGCTTTACCTGTATCCTTTTATGTGATCTTCATTGCCACATTTTGATGTAGGACTCTGCGCACCCCCCCCGCCCCCGCTTTACAGATGGTGAAATTAAGGCTGAGTGAGGTAGGTACTGGGCTTGCCCAAGGTTACATAGCTAGTTGTGGTCACAGCACTATTTTTCAGTATTCTTGTTTTCCCATACATCCTCATATTTTAAAGTACCAACATAGAATTTTAGTTGAGGTAAAATCATTCTTTCAACATTAGAAAAAGAAATCTGAATTCTGAATCATTTATAAATGAGGTACAGCTGAATGAAAAATTTGAACACAAAGTTTTATTTTATTTATTTTTATTTATTTTTTAGTGGGTATTTTTTTAAGTTTATTTTTTTTAAGATTTTATTTATCTGAGGGAGAGAGAGAGAGAGCACAAGCAGGAGGAGAAGCAGAGGCAGAGGCTGAGGGAGAAGCAGACTCCCCGCCGAGCAGGGAGCCCGATGCAGGGCTCCATCCCAGGACCCTGAGATCATGACTTGAGCCGAAGGCAGACGCTTAACTGGCTGAGCCTCCCAGGCGCCCCAAAAACACACAAAGTTTTATTTGTTTAGAAAGCATTGTTGCACTCCACAGACTTCAGGAGGAGAGACAATGTCAATGGATAAAACAAGCTTCTCTTACAAGAATAATTTTACTAGTTCAGAGACACTTTAAACAAGTAGAATTAGGAACAGGAAAATATTAAAATTAATATCGATTCTCTGCATCAGAATCTCAGTCTGTATTCAATGAAATTAAAGAAGATGGATACAAATCACATTTGAAACAAAAACTAGAGCTTGCCAGAAATCAAAAGAAAAACATCTCATCTACCTCAAGAAACAGAAATATTGGCTCAAAAATATCTCCTTGTTATACTTGTGGTGAGCAGAGCATAACGTATAGACCTGTAGAATCACTATGTTGTCTACCTGCAAGTAATGTAACATTGTGTGTCAACTGCACTTTAAAAAAGTTATCAAACAAGAGATGAAATTATTTGAATAAGGAAGAGTCAGAGAATTGTATTTGAAGTTAGATTTATAACTTCATCTCCTCACGTTCTCTTGAGTAGTGTCATACCAGAAAGTGCTTTTCCAGCAGCTTGAAAATTTGCACACAAAATACACTTAAAACTTACCAGTGACACCTTGCTATATTTTCTTTAAGAGATCACTATTTTTAAAAAAGAACAAATAATTTTATTTTCAATGATTTATGATTACATTTTAATTTGGACTGCTGTTTAGTGTTTACTTTAAAATTTATTAGTTTTATATTCTAATAATTTATATTAAAATAATAATATATATTTAATATGCATACTTTTTAAACTTACATTTTTATATTTAGTTATGTGTGTATGTATAGGTCTTTCTTTTTTTTAAGATTATTTATTTATTTGAGAGAGAGAGAGAGCGTCAGCGGGGGCTGGGGGGAAGAGCAGAGGGAGAAGCAGGGAGCTGAGCAGGGAGCCTGATGCAGGGCTCGATCCCAGGATCCTGGGACCATGACCCAAGCCGAAGGCAGACGCTTAACGACTGAGCCACCCAGGCACCCTGTGTGTATGTCTTTCAAAGGTATTCAGAAACTACTTTTTAAAATGTTGAGCATTTTGCTGTAAAAATAAATGTTTTATGTAAAATAAATACTGAAGGGGTGCCTGGGTGGCTCAGTCGGTTGAGCGTCTGCTTTCAGCTCGGGTCATGATCCCAGGGTCCTGGGATGGAGCCCCGCATCAGGCTCCTTGCTCAGCAGGGAGTCCGCTTCTCCCTCTCCCTCGGCCCCTCCCCTCTGCTTGTGCTCTCTCTGTCAAATAAATAAAGTCTTTAAAAAGAAAGAAAGAAATACTGAAATATCAGTGAAGTCATTTTGCCCTGATCTATTAACCTCTGACAGTGAATAATTATTGACGCTGTGATTTGAACTCACTCAGAATAGTTCCAATTTTACATTTCATCTAAATCAGGGTTTCTCAGCTATTGGCTAAATGTACTATTGATCTTCTGAGCCAGATAATTCTTTGTCGGTGGTGATAGGGACTGCCCTGTTTAACTAGAATGGATAACAGCATCCTTAACCTCTCCGTTAAATGCCAATAGCACCCTCCCCCGGCTCCCGTCCACCCTCACAGACAGTCCCTGGCTGCAAAATTGCCCCCCATTGAGAACTGTTGGTCTAAATGATACTGCCCTTGACTGTATGGAAAGAACACTAAACTTGGAATCAAGGTGTGAGTTTGAAGGTTAGTTTTACCTCTGTCTATAAATGTTTATAAGCACACATTTCAAAAGAATACAAAAGCTACCTGGCTATTCAGTCTCATGTCTCTGCCCGTTTCCCCCTTCTAATTTGATATTCCAACCACAGCACAAGTATTTGTAATCCCTCATTCTCATTAGTCATTCCTTTGCATTTGTGTCTCTCAGTCAGGAATATGGTTCCCTACTTTCCCCCTGACCAACTCTTACTCCTTCTTTAAGACTGAGATTTTCTTATCTTTGCTTTCCTAGTTGTCCATTTCTTTTTCTTTTTTGTTCTACTTTCTAAAATATCTTCTTGATCTTACATTACAACCATCCTTCTGAATTTTTTATTCTGTGATTATATTTTTTATTTCTTTTTTTTAATTTATTTATGAGAGAGAGAGGGGTGGGGGAGAAGCAGACTTCCTGCTGAGCAGAGACCCCGATGTGGGGCTCGATCCCAGAACCCTGAGATCATGACCTGAGCTGAAGGCAGATGCTCAACTGACTGAGCCACCCAGGTGCCCCTATATTTTTTTTTATTTCTAAGCACGTTCTTTGTTTTCCGAATATCTTTTTTTATAGTTTCTTCCTCTTGTGTGGTAGATGAAAAATCTGCTCTCTGAAGATAATCTGCTCTCTGAAAATCTGCTCTCTGAAGATACTACTACATTAATCATTAGTAGTATGTCTTATAACTATACATAATATATAATTACACATAATAAAATATTATTATATATAATAATTAATTATTATAGTTATATTAATTATATTTTTTATGTTCCCTGCATTGTCCCTACTGCCTCCCACCCCCACATTTTTTTCTCTATTTTGGTCTTCGTCTTTCATGGAAGAGATAGCCCCCGAATCCTAGTTTGTTTCTTCCTATTTGAGCAGAGGCAGTTATTTTTTTTTTTAAAGATTTTATTTATTCATTTATTTGAGAGAGAGAGAGAGAGAGAGCACATGAGAGGGGGGAAGGTCAGAGGGAGAAGCAGACTCCCTGCCGAGCAGGGAGCCCGATGCGGAACTCGATCCCAGGACTCCAGGATCATGACCCGAGCCAAAGGCAGTCGCTTAACCAACTGAGCCACCCAGGCGCCCTGAGCAGAGGCACTTAAAGGCCAACTGAATACTCTGCAGACACAGGCAGGACTCAGTGCTTGGCATCTTCCCTATAGGGTGATTTGGCGGGGACAACCATTTTGTTGGGAACCCCCAAATGCCAGTATCTGTGGATCTTTTCTTTTAGGTCGGCCGGTTCCCCTACAGAAGAAGGCTGCAATTTCCAGCCTCGGGAATGTAACTTGGTGGCCTATGCTCTGGCAGCGAGGTATAACCAGGGTGCGGTTTCTCCTCCCGCCTCAGCTGCATCTGATGACCCTAATCCCAGAGTCCCTCTGGTCTATTCTCAGGGGAGTATACCTCCTGCCTTCTGTTGGGGTAAGAGGGCCCATCATCTGGCTGCCCAGGTCAGAGGAGGGAATCAGGGAATCTAATTGCTCTTTATGTAGATCTTCAACTCCTCCTTCTGTTTTCAGCCCCAGCCTTCCATCCTACCTTCAGTTACCTGTTGCTTCCCATCCCAAACCTTTCTAAGGCCCTGCAGCCCAAACTGGCTTGTTCCCCAATCATCCCTCTTTTGTAACCTTTCCATTTTCCAAGGTGTTTGCTTTTTTTTTTTTTTTTTTTTTTTTTAAGTAGGCTCCACGCCCAATGTGTGGCTTGAATTCACCACTCTGAGAGCAAGGGTCGCACACTCTGCTGATTGAGCCAGTCAGGTGCACCCCCGCCACGATTTTTTTTTTTTAAGATTTATCTATTTATTTTTAGAGAGAGAGAGAAAGGTGTGGAGAGGGGCAGAGGGAGAGAGAGTCTTAAGCAGACTCCATGCTGAGCACAGAGCCTGATGTGGGGCTCGATCTAACCACCCTGAGATCACAAACTGAGCCAAAACTAAGAGTTGGACGGTCCAGATGGTTTTTAAAAATCATATCTCCATGTACTGTTTCTTCTGCTCTCTTTATTCCTTTATTGTTATTTCACTGGAGTTTGAGAAGGGAACAAACGTAAAATGTGTGTGCTCAATCTACCATATTTAATAGAAAGTCTTTTTTCCACCTTCCTAGCCTCTTGTGTACTCAGTCTCCTCCCTGCCCTACCTGTGAGGTGTCTGTAACATTTGTGATCCCCTTCCTGTGGCTGGAATACCTTTGGCTTCTTGTCTGCCTGGAGAATTCTCCCTGTCCTTCCCCAACCCTGCTCCTGAGTATTCCTGGCTCCCTTTTCTGTGTTCTATAGCCTATGCACATCTATTAGAGCATGGTTTTCAAACTAGGAGTCATGAATTAGTGGAGCATGAAATCAGTTTAGGGAACCTTAAATAGCATTTATTTTATATTTCTATATATTGGGATGAGGTGTAAAATATATTTCTTGGTGTGGGTCAAGACTGAATAAGTTTGAAAGCCACTGTATTGGGGCACTTTTCACTTTGAATTAGTTGTTTATGTGTCTTTACTACTAGACATTGAACAGCTAGGGGGTAGAGACAATGAGTTAGTTACTCACCTTCTTTATGCCCAGGGTATTATTAAGATCCGACCAATAATGCTGGTCAATATTTAGTGGGTTGAATCAAATATATATGAGATCACTGTGAAACACATAAAGTCACATGAATTTGAACTAGGAGTCTCATTAGCTCGCACAAGAGCTAGGGCACTTGAAGAAGACAAGTGACAGTATTGTCACAAAGATTGTATGTATATCACATACCCGAGGCAGGGAGGCTGACCTCAGCGAAGGTAGAGCCCTCCTGCTCTATGGATCTCCTGGGATCTGAAACCCATTCCAAAGAGCTTCCCCATCCTGGTTATCTCACTTAGATATTTAAATACCTTGCTATGATAAGGTGTTTGATTATTGAGTTATCATGAAGAGATTTGGGATTTCCCACAAACACTCTGAGAAAACCACCGCTTAAGATTCCTCTTTTCAGTTGTTAAGAAGGTTATAGAGTAGATTTCAGGGAGGCAATGTTGTATCATGAGATATCATGGGACTTAAAGCAATACAAAAATCTGGCTCCAGATCCCATCTCCATAAGCAAATAACTCAGCTCAAACTCAGTTTTCTCATCTGCAAAATGGGAACACGTAATACCTACCTCAAAAGGTTTTCATGCGGGATTAAATAAACTAACACATGAGTCAGAGCAGGACAGGATAGTTAAAACAATTTTCCTTTCCCTTTCTGTATGCCCTTGTTCTCTAAGAGTTGATTGAGGTGGAAAACCACTGAACAGACACCATTATGCTAATATCTGAGTTGAATTGGGCCAGAGACATCCTTGCTGACATCCCCACTTTGACCTTGTCTGCTTTAAACCTGCTGACCCCTGGGGCACCTGGGTGGCTCAGTTGGTTAAACGAATGCCTTCGGCTCAGGTCATGATCCCAGGGTCCTGGAATCGAGCCCCGCATCAGGCTCCTTGCTCAGCGGGGAGCCTGCTTCTCCCTCTCCCACTCCCCCTGCTTGTGCTCCCTCTCTCGCTGTGTCTCTCAAAAATAAATAAATAAATAAATAAATAAATAAATAAATAAACCTGCTGACCCTGAAATAAGAGGTGTGTGGCCCTGGCCCCACCTGCAGAGTTTTGGGGAGCTGATTTCTGCTGTTCCAAGGAGGCCGCTGCTCAGTTACTCGCAGCTGAAGCACAAAGCTGCCTATCAGGTCTGTGAAGGCTTTGCTGGGCTACAATGAGGGACTTACGCAGTGCTCAGATTGTTAACTGATACCTTCTGACACAGCTTGGTCAAGGTAGAAATGTTATTGGATTTCCCTCCTTTATTCCTTTATTCAGGAAGCGAGGAGCCTACATCCAAACTCTGCATTGGGGAGTGGTGACTTTGATCTCTGTTCGTCACCCTTTTTAAGTCTTGGAAAGCTCCTGGGCTGTTGATCCGCACGAATAGCTGAATCTAGACTGTAACCCATCAGTTAGGAGAAGTCTTGCCTGAGAAAAGAGAAGATTCAGAGCTTCACTCTCTCTTGTGGTCTCTGTGGTGTCTGAAGTAAGTCTTGTGGCGGTTAAAACATTTTGGCTCATGCCCAAGAAACAGCCCCAAAGATTTTATTTTTAGGGTTCTCTAAGCCTTTGGTTATCTGAGCATCCGTGGAGCGGGAGCGGGGAGAGGCAGTGTTTATCTTTATTTAGTCTGCTCCAAACAGGGTTCCAAAAACTGAAAGCCTACAATTCTAAAGCCACTGATGAATGTAGAGAGAAAAAAAATTTCTTGAAACCAAATGATTATAGTTTAATATGAAGAGGATGATTTAAAATGTGACAATTGTATGTTAAAATAAAAGTACTTATAAAGCCCTGGAAATTATTTATAATTAAAAATAAGTAAACAGAATATTGATGGACAGATTATAATGTCAGTATATCAGGAGTCTTACCAGAGCTGTGAGGAGGGGTTAGGGAGCTCAGAAATCACTCTTCTGCTACCACCAGAACCAACACCATATGTAGACAATATACCGGCAAAAAGTTCCAAGTGAAGGAATCAAAAGTTCATTTTTATTAATATGAGCTTCCATAACAGGTACATCACAAAGGAAGCTTTGGAGTGCAAGACAAGGAAAACTTTGCTAACAAGGACACTTCCTCTCATATGACAAAAGGTCAGATGTGGTGCTCAGGGTGTTAATTTATCAATGACCCTGGGTCTTTTCCATCTCTCTTCCTTGCCATCTTCAACAGGTTGGCTCGTCCTCTCTGCTTGGCTCCACTCAAGGTCACAAAATGCCTGCCTAAGAGCTGCATGTCACCGGTAATGTTTAGAGCAGAAATAATTTCTCATCTGAAGAGATAGTGTAGGGGCGCCTGGGTGGCTCAGTTGGTTGAGCGTCTGCCTTTGGCTCAGGTCACGATCCCAGGGTCCTGGGATGGAGTCTCGCATCAGGCTCCTTGCTCAGCAGGGAGTTTGCTTCTCCTTCTGCCTGCCACTCCCCTGCTTGTGCTCTCTCTCTCTGACCTCCCGGAAAAAAGATAGTATGTGTGGGGCGCTTGGGTGGCTCAGTTGGTTAAACGTCTGCCTTTAGTTCAGGTCATGATCCTGGGTCCTGGAATCCAGCCCTGTGTCTGACTCCCCGCTCAGAAGTCTGCTTCTCCCTCTGCCGCTCCCCCTGCTTGTGCTCTCTCTCTCTATCTGTCAAATAAATAAAATCTTTTTTAAAAATAGGGACAGCTGGGTGGCTCAGTCGCTAAGCGTCTGCCTTCAGCTCAGGTCATGATCCCAGGGTTCTGGGATCAAGCCCCGCATCAGGCTCCTTGCTCAGCGGGAAGCCTGCTTCTCCCTCTCCCACTCCCCCTGCTTATGTTCCCTTTCTCGCTGTCTCTCTCTCTGTCAAATAAATAAATAATATCTTAAAAAATAAATAAATAATTAAAAAAATAATTTGTGCATATAAAGGTTTTTTTTTAAATCATGAATGAGGGAACTGGTAAAGAATACAAAAAGTTGGTGTTTTCAAGGAAGAAATGTGTATATCAATAAATGAACAAAATTACTAGGTTGGTTACAAACTGATTAACATTCCACAGGGCAAAAAAATAATGCCGTTGGGGTTAGTTTCTTCGAGGCTATATATGAAAAACACCTTATCAATTTCCACAGTCAATGCTACAAACTGTAAACTGTGCTTTTATCAGTAGTGGATTGTTAGCCAAATATAACAGTTGTTGTTCCAAGAGCAATAGATGAAGGTCAAGTAGGCTTATTAGAAAAACTCCAGCATTCTATTTTTTAGCATTATATTTTTTAAAGAGAATAATCATCATTTTGTCTTTTTTAAAGTTAAGGATAAATTTTTCTTTCCGATACAAATTGTATTACATGCTTTAACCAAGGGGAATGAAGGCAGCTTAATGGGCTTAGAGCAGCTGGGCTCCCTCCCCCCAACCAAAGTTTGCAAACCATTAACGGGATGGTGGGATGGAAATCAACATAATGAATAGGCAACCAGATTTTTTAAAAATGAAATAGAATAGGATAGCAGAGTGTATCAAACATAATAAGGTCAAGTGTCAGTTTTGGCCCCCGTGAGTGTGTGTTGGGTTATAAAATGTAGTTATAAAATGGGTATTAAGTGGTGGTGGTGGTTAAAAAGTTAGAAAAACACTGACTTAGGCCATTTAAGACTCATCCTGGGGGCTGCAAAGGGACCCATGTAAAACACAACTGTTTGGAAAAGGGTGATTAAAATCATGGTTTTGTCCTCAAGGAGAGAGCTAGGGAGAGGCTGTTGGGTAGACAGCCAACAGAGTGGGCTACGGCAGGAGACTGGCCAAGTGGTGCTCAATCCCGTCCTTCTCATCCTCAAACCACATGAGCTAAGAAGCTTCAACAGTCTTGGCTGCTATGTGACAATAAGTGACCCACCCCCTGCTTTACTACTTCAAGCTCAAGATGGTCCGCATATCATAAAACATATCCTTTATTTCCCCTTGTGACACTCGTCTTCTCCCAAATATCTGTTTTCCTTCACTGACGTAATAATTGAAATTTGATCTGGGCACATGGCCATCCAGCTAAGGACTACATTTCCCAGTTAGGGAATGAGCATGATGGACCTAAGTATGATCATGTGACTAAGTGCTGATCCATCCAAAGTGCACAGAAGTGATGTATGCAAATTCAGGGTCATACCCTTAAATCGCTGGGGGTGCCCTCCTTCTCCTCTCCCTCATTCTGCTGCCTGGAGCAAGGACTCATTTGGGACCACATGGACAAAAGCAACAGCTTAGGGTGGGGTAGCCACAAAATAGGAGGTGTCCAGGTCCTTGACAGGTGCTTTCATACCAGCCCTGGGTTATTACACAAACAAGAAATTAAACTTTTCTTGTTTATGCCACTGGTTTTGAGTCCCTGTTATGGCAGCGTAACTTGTTTCCTATCTAACGTCCTCTTCTTACACATGATTAGTGGAAAATAGAAGTTTGAAGGGCAGAGCTACATAGACATTTGGCACATCTGTTTTTAAGGTGTGTGGACTTAAACCATACTCTCAGACAGTAACTGTTTGCCTTCACGTCTGGGTTCAAAAACCCAGCAGGCTCAGGATTCGATAGAAGGTCAGAGAAAAACAATTCTTGCCCATGATGGATGTTGCTTAGATTATATTAAATCATATCCAAAAAATTTTTTTTCAAGATTTTATTTTATTATTTTTTTTAAAAAGATTTTATTTATTTATTTGACAGAGAGAGAGAGACAGCGAGAGAGGGAACACAAGCAGGGGGAGTGAGAGAGGGAGAAGCAGGCTCCCCGCGGAGCAGGGAGCCCGATGCGGGGCTTGATCCCAGGACCCTGGGATCATGACCTGAGCCGAAGGCAGACACTTAACGACTGAGCCGCCAAGGCGCCCCAAGATTTTATTTTTTTAAGTAATCTCTACACCCAACGTGGGGCTCAAACTCACAGCCCCAAAATCAAGAGTCACGTGCTCCACCAACTGAGCCAGCCAGGCACCCCATATGAAAAATTTTTAAGTAAAAAAAAAAAATAGTCAAATATTAGCCATTTCATAAGTTTAAATCTAACAGAACTGATGCTGGATTTCACAGATATGGAGTTTCGGAATTCACAAATGGCAAGCTCTTCAACATGTTCTTTCTAAAGGGCCTAGGTCAAAAGCTACATCCCCATGGCAGAGGGCCCTTATGTGTAGACCCGTATCAGGAGCCTCCACAATGTCATCAGCCTGACTTCAGGTTGTGATCAGAAATTCTGACAAAGCCTTGAGAAATACCCTGAATTTAATGGGATGACTTATAACTATCTTAAAACAAAGTGAAATCAAGGAGTAATGGCAGTTAGCCATATTTTTGTCAGAGTGTTTGGGAGGAGGCAAAAGAATTAAGTAATGATATGACTTAAGCCCATATATGTGAGCTACAAGATCAACCTCTTTTTAGGAAGCTCATTGTGTCCCACTGCAGAAAACAGAGTATTGCAGATAACAATCTCTTTTCCTGTCCCTCAGCCAGTATGACAGTATGGAAGTACGGCAGATGGCCAAACTATAGGTTATATATTACAGGACCCATGGTTTTATGAACACTGATTCTCTTGGCCTCGATTCCAAATTCTTGGGAAAGAAACCGATTGGCCAAATATTGCCAAATATAGCAGATGTTCCTGGTGCCCTGTGCCACGTCTGCTCGGTCCATCTATGACTTCAGCTGCCCCTACGGACAGTTCGTATAATCCCTAATGGCTTCCCACCTCAAAGCCCAGCTTTGCGGGCGCCTGGGTGGCTCAGTTGGTTAAGCGACTGCCTTCGGCTCAGGTCATGATCCTGGAGTCCCTGGATCGAGTCCCGCATCGGGCTCCCTGCTCAGCAAGGAGCCTGCTTCTCCCTCTGACCCTCCCCCCTCTCATGTGCTCTCTCTCTCTCATTCTCTCTGTCTCAAATAAATAAATAAAAAATCTTTAAAAAAAAAAAAAAAAAGAAAGCCCAGCTTTGCCATTTCTGCTTCAAGGCAAAGCGTCCATAGCTCGGTCAGCTTGCACACATGTGCAGACTGGCTGTGCAAAGTGGGCGTGGAGAGTTATCACCCCCAGCAGCAGCTCCCAACTCATGGCAGACAGGAGTCAGCCCCGCCTTCTGTCCTTCAGAAAGACAATTCTGAGGTGCATTCTACATGGTTTCCCCTACAGTTCCCAGTGGCATTGAGCTCCTATTACCACAGTGGTAACCGCCCAATACAGTCTTTACTGGTTTTCCTTCCTTCCTTGTCTCTCTCTCTTATTTTGTTAGGATTACCTCCCACATGAACTACCTGCACCCAAATCCTTGTCTCAGGCTATCCTTTTGGGAGAACACAAACCTAGACACCCAGTACGTGTCAGATGATTACTCCCAGACAATCATCTTTGGGAGGGCAGAAACATGGCTGTCCTGAGCCACCCGGGGGTGTGAGGGTGGGTTGAGGAAAGCAGCTGTCAGAATTTCCCTGAAAGAATGGCCAAAGGTGCTCCATACACTAACCCAATGTTTGGCTGAACTTTTGCATAGAGGTAAGTCAAAGTGTTTCCTACAGATAAGGTTGGAATTTTTCTCTAAAGAAATTTTTGAGTACTTTATAATTGCTCTGGGAATAGAATCCCCCCCCCCCATTTTATCCCTTCAGTGATATATTGGAAAGTTACTTATTTTAAAATATCGATCTCATATCTAAACTCTCTACTGAGTTCTCACTAATTCTTTTTTTAATATTATTATGTTATGTTAATCACCATACATTACATCATTAGTTTTTGATGTAGTGTTCCATGATTCATTGTTTGCGTATAACACCCAGTGCTCCATGCAGAACGTGCCCTCTTTAATACCCATCACCAGGCTAACCCATCCCCCCACCCTGAGTTCTCACTAATTCTAAGCATTGCCCCCACTCTGGTTCAGACCATTATCTCTTGCCTGGATTACAACAGCCTCCTACCTGGTCTCCCTTTTTCCAATCTCATACTTGCCCTGATCTGTTCTCCACACTGAAGCCAGAGTGACTTTCCCAAAATACAAACCTGATCATGTCACTTCCCTGCTTTAAGCTATCTCTAGTCTCTTGATATATTTATGTTGAAATTCTCAATACTGCTGTGGCCTCCACTATCTGAGCTAATTTGGCCCCTGCTAGCTCTCCAGCTTCACTTCCTGCCAGACTGGGCTTTTTGTACCTAAGATCCAGATGCCCCAAGCTTTCTTTTTGTTTTTATTTAAATTAAATAAATTTGTTTTTATTTAAATTTAAAAACTTAAATTTTATTTAAATTAGCCAACATATAGTACATCGTTAGTTTCAGATGTAGTGTTCAATAATTTATCAGTTGCGTATAGCTAGCTTTCTTAAAGCTCATCTAAAGGACCTCGTTCTCTCTCTTATCTCCAGGTCTTTGTCCCTGCCGATTCCTCCGCCTGGAATACCATCTCCTTCCACTCTGTTCCTTTCTCCCTTGGCCTTCACCTAGCCAACATCCTCTCACCCTTCAGGTTTTGACTGAGAGAATACTTGTCCACCCTAGACTGGGGGTACCCGAGATGTATATATATTGCCCTGTAAGTCATGTCTTTGCATATGTCATCCAGTTGCTTCTTCATATGTTTTTATTAATAAGCCCCGAGCGGCCCCTCAGCAGCTGAGCTACTACTGAATTCTCACCTGTGAGAACAGATGAGATGATGACATCCCGACACAACGTACTTCATTCTTATGTCAAAACAACTTCTAAAAACAATTTTTGAACTCATATCAAACCCACAGTAACAAAACCACACAATTCTAGGCACTGCGCTGGGTGCTAGGGACCCAAACAAGATAGAGGCGGTCCCCGATTTCCCAGGACATTGATGTGCGCGTGTGTGAACAGCCTATTACAATAAGGTGATACGGGCGCTAGCACAGAATCGGGGAGATCACACGGTCGGTGCTCCTAACTCAGACTGGGGAGGGTCAGCGAAGTCTTACAGAAAGGGCATCAGAGGTAAACCCGGAGGAAGGATCCGCAGATCCAGGGGGAAATCTGCACTGGGAGGAAATACGGGAGTCGTCAGCTCGTGGACAGTAAGAGCCCCTGTGGCAGTGAACGAAAGCGCGAGAGCGAAAGTATTGGAGTGAGGAGCGGGCGAGGGACCCAACTGTGAAAGACCCCAAGCCACCCCAGCCCTACTTCCCCAGGATCTCATCCAGCCTCGCCCTCGCCGGCGCTTTGGCCCGTCCGGGAGCTTAGCCCGCTCCCACCCTCCCGGAGCCGCGCGCGGTCACCCTCCCCCCGCCCCCCGCCCCCCGCCTCCCGCCTCACCCAGCAGGGGAGGGCGGGACTCGGCTCTGCAGGGGAGGCTCCTCTCGCCGCCCAGAGACTGCGCGGGACGTGCCCGCCCTGCGCGATGACGTCAGCACGCCCGCGCGCGCCGGGGGAGGAGTGGGAGTCGCTGGCCGGGAAGGGCTGAGGCTCCGGTAACCCCGGCAGGGCGGGGGGAGAGGGAGGGGCGGGGCAGGAGCCCCCTGGAGTGCCGGGTCGTGGTGCGGACCCGGAGCGAGAGCCCTAGACACGCTCAGCACCGCTTCCTCTGCCAGCAGGCCCCGCCCGGCCCGGCGATGGAGTTTCCGGACCTCGGGGCTCACTGTTCCGAGCCGAGCTGTCAGCGCTTGGGTGAGGGGCGGAGCGCGCGGGGGGCGGGGCCGGGCCGAGCGCGGCTTGGAGCTGCAGGTGGCGCGAAGGATGGGCTCCAAGGCTGGGCTCCCGGGCTGGCAATGCCAGAGGAGGGCGGGGATCGAAGTTGGGGGCGGTGGCTAAGGGGGCGTGGCTAAGGAGATAGTGGCGTAGGACCGGGTGCAGTTTGTTGCAAACTGGGCGGCGTTTTCCCTTCCCCTGAGTGGAAGGCTTGAGTGAGTGGGAATGACGTCGAGGTCCCGCTGGACCTGCAGTCCGACCCGCTCCCTGCAGATTTTCTGCCGCTCAAGTGCGACGCCTGCTCCGGCATCTTCTGCGCAGACCATGTGGCGTACGCCCAGCATCACTGTGGATCTGCTTACCAGAAGGTGAGGGGGCGGGCTGACGGCGGGAGGGGGCGGCTGGAGGATGCTTGCAGCATCTCCGGAATCCCTCTGCCTCCCATTTCCTCTCGTTGTTTTTCTGAAGCTCAGTGCTGGAAACATTGTTTCCTTGTGCGTTTATAGGAGGCATATCCAGGTTCTTTCAGGGAGGCTATTTCAGGACCAGAGATTTGGTTGGACTGGGAGCGGCCACAGACTGACCCCTACTCCTTCTTAACTCTAGGATATCCAGGTACCTGTGTGCCCACTCTGTAATGTGCCTGTGCCTGTGGCCAGAGGGGAGCCCCCTGACCGCGCTGTGGGGGAGCACATCGACCGAGACTGTCGCTCAGATCCAGCACAGCAAAAACGTAAGGTAAGCGTTGGAGGGGTTAGCCGTGACCCAGCTGGGACCGTGGATGCTTGCAAACCCGAACAGCTGTTATGATGGGATTGGAGGACGGGGTCAGAGTCTCAGCAGAGACAAACCTTCCCTCTGCACCTCAGATCTTCACCAATAAGTGTGAACGCTCTGGCTGCCGCCAGCGGGAGATGATGAAACTGACCTGTGAGCGCTGTGGCGGGAACTTCTGCATCAAGCACCGTCACCCGCTGGACCATGACTGCTCCGGGGCGAGTCACCCCACCAGCCGGCCAGGGTAATTGCAGCCAGGTCCAGTCCTTGCCTTTGGGATCACCCCGTCCTTTTAGAACTGACTCAGCCTCTGTCGTTACAAGTTGAGGAGCTGCAAACCTGTTGCCTTTAGCTAGAGGAGTCTATTTTAGCTTCCTATTCAAGTGCGTATTTTTCCAGACTGGAGGAACTCCCCTCCTGACTTCCTGGGTAATGCCTGGGAGGACATGCAAGCTGACTGTTCTTGGAGGCATGCCAAGAGTGTCTCTTCCCTACAGACTTGCCGCCATCTCCAGAGCACAAGGTCTGGGTTCTTCTACAAGCACCGTCCCCAGCCCAAGTCGGACGTTGCCTTCATCTACCTCTCCCAGCAGGTAGGCAGGCCTACCTGTTTCTTCTCTCCCTTTTTTCCCTTCACATCTCTGACTTCAGCCTCTTGAATGTCTGCCGTAGAGCAACAACCCAGTCTCCATCCAGGTCAGCCCCTCCAGTGATTGCTCTGCAGAATGGCTTGGTGAGTTGGGCGGAGCTTGGGGGGGGCCGGTGGCAGAAGCAAACCCTCCCCTGCCCCCGCCAGGAGAATAAAGTCCAAGGCAACTGGTTTTCTTTCTCCTCTTTGCAGAGTGAGGATGAGGCTCTGCAAAGAGCCCTGGAACTGTCCCTGGCAGAGACCAAACCCCAGGTCCCAAGGTACCTCCTCTGGTGAAAGAGAGTGGGATGTGGGCAAAGGCTCAGTTTGGAGGGAGGGCGGTGGGACCACTCCAACCCCATGCAGGATAATAATTAAGAACTTGGGCTCAAAATTCAGCTTATTAACTATATGACCTTTGACAAGTTCTTGAACCCATGAGGGTTCTTAATTTTCTCTAAAATGGGACCGTACTACTACGTACCTTGTAGGGTTGTGGAAAGACTGAGAGAATACTCAGAAGCGCTCAGCACAGGGATGCCTAACAGATCAGATGCTCACGTTTTAGGTGTTACTGTCATCCAACTTGCGCTATTCCTCCCTCCCAGTTCTCAGGAGGAAGAAGACTTAGCTTTAGCACAAGCACTGTCAGCCAGCGAGGCAGAATACCGACGGCAGCAGGTATGAGGACTGGGGAGAGCTCAGGTCCTGCACTGGGAGGAAGGTGGGGAGGGGCTTTCTTCAAGTGGCAGAGAGTTTCGGAATGGCGGTTACCCTTTCGTTTTTGGCGTGACTCCAGCCCACACTGGGCTCTGAAGTGAGGACTGGCCCTCATTTCCTTGACGTCGCACCCTGTCTTCCCTTCCTTCCCCTTTCCTTGCTCCAGGCCCAGAGCCGCAGCTTGAAGCCGTCCAACTGCAGCCTGTGCTAGGGCCCTGGGCTTGGGGAGGGAGGCTCAGCTGAGGAGGACTGTGGCCCCACACCTCTAGGGTACACAGGGAGAGGAAGCTGGGAGCAGCCAGGAGTAAAGACAAGGAGGCCATCTCCAGGGAGCATCAGGAGGAGCACCTTGTGGAGCCAAGCCTACAGAAGGCCCTGGAAGAGAGCAGCTAGAACTGTCTGGTGGGTGGGCCCTCGGCGAATGCTGGCCAGGCCCCAGACAGCCCCCTGCATCATGTCATCCCCTTTACACTGAGGCTGCCCCCATCTGTAGGGGGCAAGGAGGGGCCTGGAAGGAATAAAGGATCTTGGCAGTCACTAAGACCTCCAAGTGGTGTGTTTTTTTCTCCTTTCCAACCGAAACCAGAGGAGTCCTGTCAAGAATGTGCCCCTCGCCTAAGGGTAGAGGCCCCCTGCAATGCCCCACACCAAGGTCACAAGGATCCTAGCATAGTCCACACTTTTATTTCCCCAGAAAGTGCTTTTCCGAAAGGTTCTTTTCCCCAACTATAGCTAGCACCATACCCCAACACCGGGATGAAACGTGCCGGGCAAAGGGATACATCTTATTCCCCTCTGAGTTCTCCTTTGGGAGGGACGTGGCCGCAGCTTTGTCACCGGTCTCAGTCTGGGGGTTTGGTGTCCTCAGAGACTTCTTCCTGTCCCCGCTGCTGCAGCTGCCACATGTCCGCGTACATGCTGCCTCGGGACAGCAGAACCTCGTGCCTGGGGCAAGGAGGAGGAGGAAAGTGCAAGTCCCAACCACCCGTTTAACCCCAAGAGTCCTCACCACCAGCCCACAGAGAGGGGAGGGATCAGCCAGGGAGCTCCGAGACACTCGTGGGATTTCACCTTTTCCTCCCCCCACCCCTTCAGAGGCCCCGCCCTGTTCATCCTGCGCTGTTCCTTACCGTCCTCTCTCTACAATGCAGCCATCCTTAAAGACGAGGATCTGGTCAGCGTCGACCACAGTTGAGAGCCTGAGAAATCAGAGCTGCGTTACGCACCATACACCACAAGTGGGCGCCCGCTGCCCGCTGCCCGGGGTCCCGTACCTGTGCGCTACGACGATCGTGGTGCGGTTGGCGCAGACTTTGGCCAGAGAAGCCTGGATGGCCCTCTCGTTAGATGTATCCAGCGCTGATGTTGCCTACAGAGAGGATCTGGGTAAACCTGCCCCTGCCACCCGAGATCCCCGTGGAAGGAGGACACAAGCTGCTAGCTGAGGCCTTGGGAATCAAAAAGAACCTACTCTGCATTCGAGGACTGTAAGGTGTTTTTATGAAGCAGGGATTCATGCTGTCTATCCGCGATGGGCCACTGCCCAGCAGCAAATGGCCTGGGCACACACAAGGGAGGAAGGAGGGGAGCGGACTGCCCAGGGCCCTCACCTCATCCAGCAGAATGATGTCTGGAGCCTTGAGAATGGCGCGAGCAATGGCCACACGCTGCTTCTCCCCACCACTCAGCTTGAGTCCCCGCTCGCCCACCTGCGTCTCGTATCCTGTGAACATTGCCCGCCTACCTCAAGTCACATGGAACACATTTGGTTTCTGCGCCCAGATGAGCAGGACGGGATGGAACAGAGGGTTGGAGGGAACAGCAGGACTGAATCGGGCAGGGCAGGGCCTCTCTCTGCAGGAAGCTCACCTTCAGGGAAAGTCAGGATGGCCTCATGGATGCCCGCAGCCTGGGCGGCAGCTACCACCTCCTCGTCCCTGGCTGTCAGACGGCCATAGCGGATGTTGTTAGCGATGGTGTCATTGAAGAGGACAGTATCCTGGGGCACAACTCCAATGTGAGACCGGAGGGAGATCTGGGTCACCTGGAGCCAAAAGACCATATGGCCAGGCCGTGAGACTGCCCCACGCCCACCCTCTGGGAGGTAAGATGGGATCGGGGGCGGAGGGGGCACATGGGATGGGGTATAGGAACCCTGTCACCACCATCCCAAGTCCTAGCTGTGTGGGCAAATCGTTCAACCTCCCTGAGTCTGCTTCTCCATCTATAAAGAAAAAAGATGCTTTTTATGCCCATGACTACTTTACTGGGGTAGGTCACATGACGCTAGTAAGGCTGAGGTCTCCAGCTGCAGCTTTTTGCAGGGGTGACCTCTCCTTCTCTCCCTGGAGAGTGGCCAGCACTTCATAGAGAGCCATTCTTTCACACACAGGCCCCTAAATCACAGTCTTCTCCCCAGCAACCTTACCTGTGAGATGTCCTGCCCATCTATTCGGATGCAGCCAGAGCTGATGTCATAGAAGCGAAACAGCAAGCGCAACACTGTGCTCTTCCCTGCTCCAGATGGGCCCACCTGGTGCATTGGAAACAGAGGGAAAACATTTTCAGGCCTATTGCTTTTAAGGCTTGCTCTCCAAGAAGCCACCAGTGTCCATCGAGGCTGCTACATTCAATCCTGTGGCCTGTCGTGACAGGATTCTGACCCACAGCCTGGGTCACAAACTTCCATGAGCACCGGAGTAGGGAAACTCAAGGAGTCTGGGCCAAGTGCCTGGGTCTTCTCTCACCAGGGCCAGGGTCTGTCCAGGCATGACGGTGAAGGACACATCCTGCAGCGTTTCTCGCCTGCAAGGAAGGGTGGGCGTGGTCAGCAGGCCTGCTGCACTCCCAGGGACTCCTTCCACCAGGAGAGCTACTCCTGGGCCCTGCCCCTCCCTTGGGCCCTGCCCTAGAAGGCTCCCCTTCTAGGCAGTGGTGGGCTGAGAAGCAGGGATGGGGGGGCGGAGGCCATGTGTAAATGGATGATGGGACAGGAGGCTGGGAGGTGGCAAAAGGGAGACTCACCCACTGGTATAGCTGAAGTGCACATTCTCGAACTCAATCTGGCCCCTCTGGAAGCGCAGGGGCCCTGCTCCAGGGAGGTCCTTCACCTGGGAAAGTGCCACCCATGTGTGCCGCCACTAAGGTCTGCTCTTCCCCAGCCACCGGAACACCACGCAGACTCCCGCTTCCCGCACCCCACGCTTCACTCACTTCCGGCTTCTCTTTCAGCAGGTCGAACATGTTCTCCATGTCGATAAAGTTTGTCTGGATCATCCTGCAAAAACAGCGTTGGCTGGGGCTCCTCTGAGGAGCTGGGGAAATAACCATGCACCCCGGACAGGTGAGGGTCGGAGATCAGGTTACCTGTAGTAGGTGCCAAACCAGTTGAGAGGCATGTACAGCTGGATGATGTAGGTGCCAAAGAGCACGAAGTCCCCGACCTGTGGAGATCCCAGGAGGACGACGGAGTCATGGGAGGCCTACGGGCTGGCACCCCGCCCATCTGCTGTCACCTTGCCCACTTCCCCCCAGGCACCGGGGGGCCCAGACACGGACCCCGGGCCCCTCTTCCCCGTCCCCAGCACAGTTCCCTCACCTGTAGCTTCTGCTCACTGACAAAGTACGCACAAAGCAGGGAGCCAGCAAGGAGCCCGAGTCCAATCACCAGGTTCTGGGTCTGATTTAGTAAAACCAGTGAAGCCGTTGACTTCCACTCCAAATGCTGGGGCAATGATATAGGGGGGTCGGGGGGTGGAATGTCACACATACACTCTCACCAAATCCAAACCTGAGCCCCCAGGCATCTTCAACCTCATTTTTTCAGCCCAAGTTGTACTCCTCTTGGCCCTGGAAATTCCACGAGGCTAGGCCACTGCTCTCAGCCGGCGTCAAACGAGCATCCTCACCTGATATTTGAGGATGGCCTCTCGATAGCGGTCCACTTCGTAACCTTCCGCGTTGTGATACTTCACCTGACGAAGTCAAGCCACCGTATGAGACGAGGCTGCAGCCTGAACACCTGGATCATTTCCTCCAGATTCCCAGTGCCTCCTTCCTCATTTTATCTTTTTTCTTTCTTTCTTTTGTTAAACTCTTATTTAAATAATTTCTACACCCAACATGAGGCTAGAACTCACAACCCTGAGATCGAGAGTCACATGCTCTTCTGACTGAGCCAGCCAGGCCTCCCTCCGTCCTCATTTGAAAAGGCACCCCCCCCCCCCCGCCCCTCGCAGCTCCCTGGCAGCCCCGCGTCGTGGCTGCCTCACATCTCCGTGCCTCACGTTACTGTCCAAGGCCTTCATTACCGTCTCAAAGTTTAGCAAAGAGTCCACAGCTCGGGCCCGGGTAGCATTCTCCTGTGTGTTCATAGCACGTCGAAACTTTGTTCTCCACTCAGTGACCACAATGGTCACAACTGTAGAGTGACAGGAGGGGGAGGAAGGCGAAGAAGAGATCAACACATCACTCCCGATAGCAGAGACCACAGGGGGATGTTCGCTACCTGACACATACACATGAACCCTGAGCTATAGACCAGGGACCCAGATCCCAAAGGGAGAGAGCCCTAAGCTCCCCGGGGGAAGGGGCTATGCCTGAGGCATCTTTGCGGCCTGCACAAAGCCTCGTGTGTGAAAATGCTGTGGGTGACCAAATGAAGGCGAGCTGCAGCTGGTTAGAGAAATGAGGTTTCTCCTTGACTTGAACCCACAGCAGGCCCCTAATGTGACCAGGAGGCCCTTCCCTGTCCCTCTATCCGGCTTGAGCTACAGCCCCCCTGGCAGAAGAGAAGGCCCACCCATCACGTTGGGGAGCAGCAGCTTACTCAAGTCCACTAATCCACAGCCTCTCCTAGCTGGGCCACCTGAGTAGGGCCAGGGCTCATGCCCAAGGAAGTCCCCAGAATACTTCAGGGAGACACTTCCACCAAGCAGCACTCACTGAGGTAAAGACTCATGCAGAGGAACACAATGAGGCCAAACCAGGCGTTGAAGAACATGCTGAAGTAGATGATGCCGATGGTGATGTCCGCGAGCGTGGGGAGCACGTTGAACACCAGGTAGCTAGGAAGGCGAGTCAGGCAACAAAGGAAGGTTTAGGGGCTTGGAGCCAGCAGCTCTGCCCCCAGGAGTTTCAGTGTGGTGTTTTGTTTTTCAGTGGCAGCAGACTAGAATCAAGCTAAATGCCCCTCAACAGGTAGATGGCTAAATAAACGGTAGCAGGCCCCAAGTACAGAACGCGCTGGGTCAGTTATAACGAATGAGGAGGATCTTCATGCAGGGGAAGAAGATGTCTCCATACTGTTTTGTTAATAAGGCAATTCTGAGAATGATATCTGTGTCATGACCCTATGTGTTTTAGGGAAACCCTCCCCAGTACCCCATTAGTGCCGTGAGTCTCTGCATATACGTATGTCAAAGTGTCAAGAGCACAACTCAACATCCTAGACGGGGTGGGAACCTCTGGAGAAGTGAGTAAAATTTATAAGATACTTGTTCCATTTTATTTGTGTTATGGCAGCACGTGTATATTTATCTTAAAGTTAAAAAAAAAAAATTAAAAGGAGGATGGAGAGGCAGCTGAAGCTGGGTGCTTTCTCCAGCCCCACCGTCCCACACTCCATTTCCACGGGCCTGGCACCTGAGCAACCCTGTGACACTGGACGTGCCCCGGTCCACAATCCGTAGCACCTCCCCGGTACGGCGTCCCAGGTGCCAGCGCAGGGAGAGCTCATGCAGGTGGGAGAAGAGGCGCAGCTCCACCTGCCGCGATGTGAACTGCTGTACCCGGATCCACAGGAACGTGCGCAGGTTGCTCACAAAGCCTAGGGGGAGCCGGGGGGAGGCCTCGGTAGAGCTGAGGGGCCAAATGACATCAGCCCACTACCAAGATATGAAAGGTCCGAGAACGCCAAGGGGCCAAGGGAGGGATGCTTCGGGGAGGAAGAGGGAGAGAGGCCAATGACAACCAGGGTGACAGCAGAGTCCCTCATACCTGTACTGCCAGTGCCACCCCCCTGGAGGAACTTGAGGATGACATAGGTGGTGACGGTCCAGGCCAGGGAGCTCCACGGTGCCTTCTCAGTCATTAAGTTCACTATGGAGAAAATAAGTCAGAGCCCACTTCTGGCCCCGAGGGCTCTCTTCGGGAGAAACTGCTCCAGGCACCAGCCACAATCCCCTTTCTGACCCTCCAGCTCCTAACACTGTCCCACCTCCGTAGGTTAGGGCCCCCACCTCTCACATGGCCGAGGAAGGACCAGAGAGCTGAGCGGGCACTTCTTCTTCCCCTCACCTATGTCCCTATAGAAGATGGGGACCAACACATTCAGTCCCCGTTCCAACCCCATGAGCCCCAGGCAGATGAGCACAACAAGCTGCAGAACTGGACTCCCTCGAGGCCACAGGTAGCCACTCAGTAGGCGGAGCTTCCTGCCAAGGTCTTGCCATGTAGATCTTGGTGGTGCCTCTGGTGACGGAACCTAGGATGGTCAAATGTGTAGGGGAGGGGAGCTCAGAAATCAAAAAGAAGTGGCCTAGCCGAACCCCTCTAGGGAAAATGTATGGGATTACAGCTCCCAGTTATCTCAGACCCACAAGTGATCCCCAATGAGGTCAGAAAGGCTCACAGGGCACAAACTGAAATTTGGGAAAGAAGTATTATGGTGGAAAAAATGAGGACAGGCAATGAAATTAAGACAGACCCTAAGGTTCAGAAATTCAGGCATACCTCACTCCTCTCTACGTCTTGATCCTCTTCATTAACCTTCAAGGCATAGGACTGGGGACGAAGTCCAGGGGCCCAGAGTCCCAGGATAAAAAGCCCTCCAGAGACCACATACCGCAGCACCCACAGGCTAAACTGAACCTAGAATAAAACGTGTCCGGAGAGCATCAAAGAAGGCCAAAATGCCATTGTTACCACTTATAACAGAGCTAGGGACTGGGGTAGGGCACATACCCAGGTCAGGGGCCCAGCATCAAGTAGGCTTTAAAAAAAATCTAGAGTGACTCAGCACAGACACACCCCACCAGCTGGCTATCAGCAACCAGGCCATGCAGGCCTCCCCCTTCTTCCCTTTCTTAGAGGCATCCGAAAGTGTGGAACCAGTGTGACCAGACATACCATCCTTCTTCTCAGCCCTTGCCACTCATGATTCTCCTCTCCCCACGAGGTCCCTTACCTGCTGGCCCAAGTCTGCCCGTGCCCACCACCACTGTGGGCTGTTCCAGGACACAAGGGCCAAGTTCTCAGCTGTAAATGCCACAGTCCAGAGGAGCAGGAGACCCGAGCTGTGCCTGAACTCGATCCAGATGCCCATTGCTAGCTTCTGCCAGGCCTGGTTATGTTCCACCACGAGCAGCCCCAGGCCACAGGCGCTGGCCAGAGTCCCCAGTATGGAAGCCAGCAGTAGATAGCCTGGCAGCGGGGCGGCCCCAGCAGTGCCCACCCGGCCAACGAGGCCGGCTAGGGGCAGTGCCACCTGAAGTGTGGCCAAAAACAGCTGCAGCACATAGGGAGCGACGAGAGGGCCGGCGCTCCAGGACGGCTCGTGGGGGCCAGCTGGCCGCTCCCGGCGCTTGCAGGGAAGGGCGAGCACCAAGGCCAGAGCCCCCAGGGCCATCAGTGTCGAGGGCATAAGCGTGAAGAAGAAGCAGGGACTCAGGCCCCCCTTCACCCAGGCCGGCCCCAAGGGCCCCTCGGCCTCGCAGTAGTTGCCCACAATCACCATGGCGATGCGTGGCCGCCGGCCGAGGCTGCGGGGACTTTGGGGCCTGCGGGGACTGCAAGAAGGGCAAACGGAACCGGCTGCTCTGGGCGGGGCGCGGATGGTGGGGTGTTTCGGGTCATGGAGCCGAGGGGCGCCAAGCCGCGGGGGTCTCGGGCAGGGACACACGTGGGCCCAGCCACACTACCCACTCTTCGCGCACGCGCCGCCGCCACGCACTCACGCAGGGCACGTACGCCGTCTTCTCCCGTCCGTCCGGCCCTCGCTCGCTGCCTGGGACCCTACTGCCAAGACCCGGCCCGAAGGAATGCTCGGCGTCTGACCGGAGCAGCTCCCTCGCGCAGCAGCCCCGCCCACGAGGGCGGCCCCAGCCCCTACGTAGGGTCCCTATTGGTCAACCTCTCTGAAGGGGCGGGAGGGGGAGGGTGCACGCGGGAAAGGCAAAATACCAGGGCGGAGTCGGCTTGGTCACGTGCTCAGGGCGCGAAATCTGACCGCACGTCCGGCCGGAGACCTTGACCCCCACGGAACCACAGCTAGGAAATGACCCTTCCGCTAGCAGGCTAGCTCGGTATATCCAAGTGACGGCATAGACCCACTTTCCTACAGGGCCCGGCCGGCTCCCCGGCCATCAGGGAAAATCACACGCACCCCACTCCACTTGTTCCCATAATTCTAGCCGCCGAGAGACAACTAGCGGCGCGAGACAACAAGCCGCGACCTCGTCAAAGTCCCTTTTTTATTAAGGGTTATCAAGCTGTACACAGTTCCTACGCCTTCCGCTGTGAGCTCGGGCAGCACAGTTGACCACACCCGCAGCGGACCAGATCGGGGCGAGGGGTGGGGTGGAGAGTAGGAGCTGGATCCCAGCATGCAATGCGGCAGCTCAAAGCCTAGGGCGAAGGCCTCCTGTCGTCCCTCTGTCCCCCTCTGGAGGACAGCGGGAGGCAGGCCAGAGCTCTCCTGCTGGGTGGTAGACAGCCGAGGGCACAACCAGTCCAGTCCGTCCTATGTGCAGGCGGTAAGGGGTATAATAAGCAGCAATGGGGACCAGAATGGCCTCAGTCTCCCAGGGGCCCATCCTAGAAGTTGGGAGAGGGCAGCAAAGAATGTCCACCCTGCTCCTGCAATTTAGAAACCTTCCTTCTTAGTGTCAAGAGATAGCATGAGAGGAGCTGGGATCTAGGGCCTCCGCACCAATGCAAAGCAAAAGCTGAACAGAATGGGAGCAAGCGAACAGAACCAGAGCGAGCGGCACACATGCCAGTCATGTGCAGGAAGCGGGAGAGAGGTGAGCAGGCTGCAGCACTGGGAGAGAACTGGGGGTGAGGTAAGGGCCACAGCCTGAGCTGCTCATCTGTTCAGGGTGGGGGAGGGAGGCTGCAGAGGCTGAGGGTCTGGGCCCAACCTCCCCACTCCACAGTTGGCACGGGTTCTCCCTGCTTGGCAGCTTCTGTGGTGGGCAGTCCTCTGGAGACTTGCACGGGTGGGTGCAAAGGTGGTAGTACTGGGGCTGGGCTGGGGACCAGTTTCTAGCACCACACTCTGAGCCAAGGGGGTTCCTGGGGATGAGGCTGGAGTCCTGTGTGCCTTGGTTCCTGGGCCCCCCATCTCTCCTGGGGCTGTGGCAAGCCCAGCGCTGGCACCTCCCTTGGCCAGGCAGACACACAGACACCACACACGTGGAGCCAGGCAACACTCAGAGGAGCCCTCCATGGCAGGCGGATGGGATGGCAGGGCGACAGCGGCCTCCATCCTGGGACATAGGGACCCTCTCAGCCTTGTCTATACCTGTGGAGAGAAACGGGTTAGTAGTGGAGATAATCTTCCGCTAACTGCTTACCCAAAAAACAGCTTGGAGATAAAGGAAAAGGAAAGCTTGATTCCTGGGGAGGAACTCATAGGGAAAATCAAGCCCTGGATTTCAGAGAAGGTGAGGCAAGAAAGGGCAGTGTATTTTGGAGGGGGAGGAACGGTATCTCTGCACGAGCGGCCTGCCTTCTCTCACATGAGACTTTGATCGCGGCCTGGAAGTTACTACTTCCTGTAGCAGTCGTTCTCCGGTCCTGAAGCCCTTACCTTGTGCACCTGAGGGGGAAGCTCATCCTCCGAGCCCTCCTCGGGCACCGGCTCTGGGTGCCTGGATGCTGACTGCCCGTCTTCAGCCCACCCTCCAAGGGGCAACCGAGAGAAGTGAGAGGGAGCCCGGGGTACTGTGCCAGGATCTAGAGACACAAGTAAACATACTCTTAGAATGAACACAAACAGAAATGTGGAGAAAGGTTCTGGGGCTGTTCAGGGTCAGGGTGAGGGTTAGTCTCTTTGGGCCTGATCGCTCTGACCTCCTTCCTCCCCAGGAGGCCCCCCGAAGAGCCACCTTTCCCTGAAGGGTCTGTACCCTCCTGGACTCCCACTGGATACCTGTGATACCCCCGTAGCGCCTCTGGAAGCCCCCCTGCAGGGCGGTGGTCTCGGGTGCTCCGGGCCGGGCTGCAGCACAGGGATAGCTAGCCGAGCGAGGGATAGGTTGGGAGGCCCGGGAGCCCTCTGCCCCCTCTTCAGGGGCGCTCTCCCCACTCTCATCGCTCTCCCGGCGGTGCCACACGTGCCGCTCAGGTTCGGCCTGGGCCTGCTGCTTGTGGAGCTGAGAGGTGGAGGCGGGGGGGGGGGGCTCATTAGGCGGGGACAGGGTATCTGAAACAGATGCCCCCCACCATGCTATCCAGTTCCCATTTTTACCATCTCACCTAGAATCAGCGACCCAGAGTAACTACCACGTTAACAGTGTGTACCACACATATGACGTCTTACACGTTAAATTCTCAGCACGTCCCTGGAACCTAGTCATTTGAGTCAAGAACAAATTGGGTGCACATGTAAGTGCCAGGCACTCTTTCAAGGTGCTGGGAAGACAGCAGTGAACAGAACAAACAAAAATCCCAGCCCTTGTATGGCTTCTATGCTGGGCGTGGAGGCGGGCGGTTATAGACAATAAAATAAAAAAGGAAAAAAATGCAGTATGTCAGATAAATGCTATGGAGAAAAATAAAGCAGAAGATTCAGGAGGGTGGCCAAGGGAGGCTCTTTTGGTCAGGCTGGCCAGAGACGGTCTCACTGAAGAGGTAAGAACAGGTGAATAAAGGAGGGAGCCATATGCCTAGCTCAGGGAAGTGGATTCTTGGCAGCGAAAACAACCAGTGTGTAAAGGGCCCTGGGTGACAATAAACTTGGCTGAAAAGGATGGTAAAGGGGTATATGCGGGAATGGAGATCAGAGTAGGGGAATGGCAGAGAAGGGATCCAAACCCACATCTTGCTTTTCCACTCCTAAAACCCTCTATTTGTCAGCGGCCACCTTGATTCCGTGGCTCGGGCCCTTCCTGCCCACTCACCTGGTGCATATAGAGGGCATGCAGGCTCATCTCGGTGGATGCGTATTCCGACAGCACCAGGCTCTGCAGCTGTCCTTCCCACACACTGCTCCCGGAGCTGGCTGTCCTGGCATCCACCCTGTCCCCCCCGGCACAGACAGGAGCCGTCAACATTTCTGAGACCCGCAGAGGTTGCTGGGGGCTACTGCCATGCCCTCCCATCGTGGCCCCCCCTCTACTCACCCAGAGCCTGTCATGGTGCTGGGAGCTCGGCCTGTGGGCACCTGACCGGGGTGCAGAGGGGAGAAGGAGCGCAGGGCAGAGGCGACTTCAGCCCTGTGCCTGGAGCCCTGCAGGTCTCTGGGCAGTGGGGGACCCCGGCAGGATGAGCCGGCTACCACATTTGCGATAAGGCTCAGTGGCTGTGAAAGAAAGGGGTGGGTAGAGTTCCCAGGGCAGGAGGGAGGCCGCAGGGTCCCTCAGTGTTCTGGATGTCAGGACTCCAGGGCACAGACTGAACAGGCAGAAGGAAACCGACCGGATAGGTAGGCCCTTCCACCCCAAGCCCAGTCCTCAACTCCCAGCACCTGGAGTCCACTCTGCCTGCTGTCATCTCCCAGTCCCCAGGAACACACCTCAGACTCGGACTGTAAGGACTGGATGGACGTAAAGAGGGCATTTTCAGGGAGCAGACCCCCTTGGGCGAGGCCGGCAGCTGCTCCGTCCCGCTGAACCTGCTCCTTGAGGAAGCCGAGGAAGGCCGTGCTCTCACGCGGCGGCTGCCAGCCGGGGTTGGTGATGGCAAAGTGCATGAGTGACAGCTCTGTCTTCCCATCCTCGGCTTGCTGGTACACCGAGGCCTCTGTCTGCCCACCGGACAACCACTGCACAAGGGAGGCTACAGTGAGGGGGGCTGCCGTATCTTGCCCCGGGCCACCCCAGGGACGGTCGCACACTGGGCTAGCTGCTTGGTTTGTGCCTTTCTCAAGGGAACTTGGCCAGAGGTGCAAGCTGAAGGCTAAAATCCAGCCCAAGCTCGTATTTACCAAGCAGGGCTGCCTTCTGGCGATGCACTGGCTCAGAGGGGTGTCTTTCTGCAATCGGCCCAGAGACACCGTATGTGTCAGCATCCCCTCTGGCCACCTGCCCTTGTCCTCCCCGGTACCTGGGGATGCCCATGCTGGCGAACGTCCATCTGAGCGAAGGAGCAGGTGTCTCCAACACCTACGACCTCCACGGTGAAATTGCGGAAGAAGTCTATGATCTCCAGGGCCCGTGGGCGCAGGCAGAAGATGAGGATGAGGGGTGTGACAATGGGGCTCAGTAATTCCTCCAAGATGAACACCTAAAAGGTGTGGGGGGGGACCCAGGTCACAGGAGAGCAGGAGGGATCCCAGCCCTCACCACCGAGCTATCAGCCAGTCTCTAAGAGGCCCTAACTCCAACTCCACTCACTGCCTTGTACTGGAAGAGCTGGGCAAACTCGTCCCGGGTCTGCGAGCGGTGGGCATTACCCTGCCAGTGGTCAGGCATGTAGTGGATGTGCGCGAGGATCACGCGGAGCAGCTGCTCGGGGCAGAACACCATGTGCTGGTCCGGGATAAAGGACCTGCGGGAATCGGGGTCACGGTGAGAGGGAAGCCTTTCCCAGGGGCGCTAGTGGGCTTGCCCCCGCCTGCCGCCCTGGCCCACCTGCACACGGTCACGGTGACCCCCAGGAGTGTGACGGTGGTGAGGACGTGTTCCACGGCCAACACGTCTTCGTCGTAGATGGTGAGGGCGATAAGCACGGCCAGGATGGAGCCAGCGAAGAAGGCGCCATTCTTGGCCAGCAACGTCAGCAGAGGGGACAAGAAGCAATTCATGTACTTGGAGGCGGGCTTGTAGCCTCGGTTGAGGCGGGACTGCAGCTCGTGTTCCAGCTCGTTGAAGTGGCGTAGGTAGCAGCGGCCGTAGAGGGACCAGCAACGTGCTCCCAGGGCCCCGGGCTCCCGCTTCAGCACCTCTGCGTAGCTGAAGAAGGCATAGAGGATCTGCCAGATGAGGATGAGGGGGCACAGCAGGAAGTTGGCGATGCCGATCCACAGGATGCGGTTGCTGAGGCGCTGGGCCAGCTCGAGCCGTTGCCCCCCACGTTTGTACTCGGCCTTGAGGCTCCATTCATTGAGAAACAGAGAGCCAGGTCCCCAGAAGAGGATCAGCTCGAAGTTGTACTTGAGGCCACGGGTAAAGAAGACGGCCTCCCCCAGGCCGGGCAGGCGGAAGCGCAGAGGCAGGAGGGATTTGTTAACCAGGGCAACCATGTAGTTCTGGAAACGGAGGATGCGATGGTAGATGTCCAGCTCTGTCAGCTCGCGCTTGTGGATGCAGATCTGGTGCTCCTTCTGGGTCTGCACAATCCGGGCCTGCACTTCCTGCCACGTGCAGTACGGGAGGGCAGACTGTGGGGTGGGAGAGAGACACGGTGGGGAAGGCGGGCTTGTTGCCTGGACTCCTCCTCGCCCCGCATTAGCTGTGAGGCCCTGTGCTTTGCTGGGTGGAGCCTTTAAGCAGAGGCTCCCTGACCTGCCAGTGATGGATGAGGGTGCCCGAGGCCCAGCAGTACGCCCCACCCCTCCCAAGCCGCAGAAGGCACTCTGGGCTGTGGCGCGCTAACTGCCCAACTTCCCCAGTCTCACCATGGGGATACGCAGAGCGTGCAGGTAGAAGGAGTGGATCTCCCAGTAGCAGCAAATGTTATAGATGAACTTGATAAGCCGATGGATCCAGAATACAGCGGCGATGACCAAGATGGTGATAAGGGAGCCATTTTCCTGAATCCTGGTGGGGAAAAGGAAGGGGGGGCGGGAGGGGAGGCCCTTGAGGAGTCTTGGCAGACAGGATGCTATCCTGAAGGATATGGCGAGGCTGAGCCCGAGTCTGTGTTCTGGGGAATGCGCCACCGCCTCACACTCCAGTCCCCACCTGCTAGTGGAACTCTGGCTCCGGTGTCCTCTGAGCTGTGGCCCTTACCTGGCACTACAGACCTGGGCGGGCAAAAAGGCGTCTGGCAGAGTGACCTTGACAGGCTCGGTAGGGTGAAGACTATGGTTCACCATCTTGTTGGCAAATAGGATGTCGTAGTCCACACAGCTGACCAGGAAGGTGGTGAAGGCAACCACAAAGAGGAACTGCCTGGGGAATTGGGAAGAGGGGCCACAGTCCAAGAGTCGGAGAGGCACCAGTGAAATAGTGTGGGAAAAGGGAAGAGTCTGGAAGCAGCAGAACAAGACTGGAGAGCAGCCTCTGGGGACGAGCAGGGGCTGGAGAACTCCCAGTGGGCTCTCTCCACTGCTCAGCCCCCGAGACCTTCTTAGGCCCAAACCAGCTCCTGCTTCTTCCTCTTAGCCTTGGGCGTCACACAATTAGCCTGCTTTCCTCACGGCATAGTAATCTCTGCCACCACTTACTAGACTCAGCTCAAAGATCTTGTGATTGTGGTCTCTGCCACCCAATCCCTGATTTCCTTTTGAGATAGTATTTAGAAGCCCTAAGGGGATTTACAGTCTTTCCTGATTGAGGGAGAGTTTCCCAATCCCATCCTCTTTTTTTTTTTTTTTTTTTTTTAAGATTTTATTTATTTATTTGACAGAGACAGCGAGAGCAGGAACACAAGCAGGGGGAGTGGGAGAGGGAGAAGCAGGCTTCCCGCTGAGCAGGGAGGCCAATGTGGGACTCGATCCCAGGACTCTGGGATCATGACCTGAGCCGAAGGCAGCCGCTTAACGACTGAGCCACCCAGGCGCCCCCAATCCCATCCTCTTTGGCAAGGCCATATGGCTCCTTTTTTAGAAAGCGCTCTGCCCTCCTAGGTGTAACTAAGGCAGAACACACACTTTTCTTAAGTGGCTGGCATCTCTGAGACCTCCTGACCGAACCATGCCCATTCCATCGGAGCGCTGATGAGCTGATGAAATGATCAAGTCTGAGTTCTCTTCATGGAAGAGAAGGGGATTTGGGAAGAATTCCTTGTAAGGGAGATAAAAAAAGTGATTGTTAATTTTGGTGCCACACCCAGTCCCTGAGCTCTAAAATTAGTCTGCAGGATTTTGAGCCGGGAACTGAGCTGCACTGGCTGGTACGGCCAGGGCTGAGCTCAAGAAGAGGAAAGACTGAGAGGCGGTCCTTCCCCACATCACCGTCCCTTCTTAGACTTACATGAGCTCAAAGATCTCCCCGATGAGCATGCAAGTGAAGCCATTCTTCTGGTGTAGATTATAAACGTATAATTGTCAAGAAAAATGTGGTTGACAGAGACAGCACTTAGAAGCACAGACTTTGGGGGTCACATGCCCGAACTTAACTCCTGGCTCTATGACTTTCTAGCTGTGTGACTTTGGCCAAATTTACTTAATATCTCTCAACTTTCGTCTGCAGTGGCACTTTGGAAATAATAGCACCCGTCTCAGAGGATTATTAGGTATGAGATAATGGGCATAAAGTATTTAACACAGAGCTGACACAGAGTAGGTCAAAAGATATTAATTATTATAGTTATTAGCATCCCGTCAAAAAGAAAGATCACCTTTAGAGAGGTTCCTTATGAACTGACACCACAAAGTGAAAGGCACGTAGCTCTTGGGAAATGCAGGCTTATCATTATCTATAATGATCCTTATTTTCCCAGCCTCTTTCAGCCTTAAGAAGAGTTCCATCTCCCTTCCGGGGATTAGAATCAAACCCACCCCAACTTCCCATCCGGGGCCCAGCTTAGATGGGGGCTAAGGGTCCCAGAGCTCCCACGCAGAAACACAAAGGATATTCGAGAGAAGAAGAGATCAAGGTTTTCAATGTGGTGCCAGGGTGCTGTGGGCACAGGAGTAGAGATGTCAGAGCCCTGAAGGAACAGGAGCCCCTTGCTCCCTCTGTCGTGTTCGTCCACCCGCGCCCGCCCCAGGCCCCGGCTCCGCTGTCGGGTCCGAGAACTCACATTTGCTCCCCTCAGGGACGTGCACCAATAGGTCCTCCTCTCCAGGGGGTGAATCACTGTAGGAAGCCTCAAGGCGTTGGTATTCAGTGTCGAACTGCGCCATCACCACCGCCCCCTGTCCACTTTGTCCCCCTGCAGGGAATGACGAAGAGATCCAGGTTCAGACCGTGGTGCTGCTTGTCTCCTGCCCTGCCTAGCAGACCAGAAAAAGTGAGAAAGAATCTCTGGGCTTGGTCTCTACTCCCAGTCTTCTCGGCTCAAAGGCAGAGGAGTAGTTACCACAGGAGAGCAGTAAGCTCAGGGTCTGGGAGGTCAGTCATTCCCAGAGCCTTTACTGAGTGTCTACTGAGGTCTGGCTGGTCTGCCGCTTTGCGAGGGTGGGGGGTGGGGGGGTGGGGGGTGCTGTTTCATCTTCTACTCAGCGGAGATAAGGGGGCTTCCCTCTGCCCTCCTGGAGAAACCCGGGTCTCCCAAGAGATTTCTGGGAGGTTGGAAGCACTTTGTAAACAAAGGTTTGAGATAAGCACATGGCCCTACCAGCTCCATGGGCAGCGTCTGCTCCACTCCAGCCCTTGATGCCCTCGCTCTGCAGCTGCTGGAGGAGAAGATGTCAGGCCCCAGAGAGTGGGCAGTGGGGATAGAAAGAAAGAAACCCAACCCTCCTACCCACCCACCCTCCACTAAGAGGAGGCCAAGCATGGGGCAGGGAGGCTGCAGTGGGGAAGAGGCACTAGGGCTAGATCACTTCCTCTGCTTGTACCATACAGGACCACTCATCCAACTCTAGGATCCCAAGAAGTGGCTTGTTGAGCCTGTAAAGACTGAGTCAGTACAGGCCTGAGGTCAGGCAGCTCCTCTGGACTGTTTTTCCATTGCCCCACCTCAGCCTCAGAAATTAGACAGGCCTCTCGGGGTCCTCAAAGCCCCAAATCCAAAACCCAAGAAAAGAGTCTCTTCTGAAAAGGGCCTTTCTGGTCAACCTCTTCCCCTGGTTCCCTAGCACCAAAGGCCCACCAGGCACGCATAGTTCCTGGATGGGAAATCCTGACTGGGTCCGTGTAGACCCAGATCCTGGGCGAACTGTGGGGTCCCTAGGTCCCTGGAGCCAGGCATGTCTAGGCAGCACTCACCCAGTCGGTGCAGACCCTCGGGCCGTGGAACACGACCCAGCCTGGCCCCAGTGGGACTTCCTGGGTTAGTGAGAGCCCTGGGTCCAAAGGAGCTGACCAAACCTTCGGGGAGTTCACCACTCACCGGGTCAGTGTGGACCCAGGGTCATGGAGCCCCGGCTGGCCGGGCCTGGGCTCAGGGTTTCCTGCGGATGTTGGAAGAATCGAGCTAGTCCGACAGCCGATCACCCAGATGGGCTGGGTTGCCTCCCCACACCCAGCCGCCAAGACCCGAGCCCAGCGCGCCCCAGGGTCGCCGGCGCCAGGCCAAGGGCTCGGCTCCCAACAGCGGACAACCTCGCGCGCGGCCCCGCCGCCCGCGCGCGCCCCCGCCCGCGCGTCCCCGCCATCAAAACATTCCGGCTGCGCGCCTTCGCCCCTCCCGCGGCGCCCCTTCCCCCGTTACTCGCCGTGAGCTCACTTAGGGCTCCGCGGGCACCCTCCGTCAGGCCCGACCCGGGCCTTGGGATTCCAGTAACCGATCTCGCGTTTCACCTCAGGAACCGTGACCCGAGCGATTCCAGGGGCTCGGTCGGCTCCGCTCGTTTCGTCGGGACCCAAAGCTCTGGGCCCGGCGCCTGCCACTCACTGTCACCCGCAGCCAGTCTGGCCAATGAGCATAGGGGGTAGAGACACGACGGCCAATACTCGGCTTCGGGGGCGGGACTAAAGGTTCAAGGTGGGTTTTGGACAGTCAGAGGACCAATAGTGCGCGCTGTGTGGGGCGGGGCTGAGGTGCGGGCGACGCCATTTGTCCCCTTCGCTGCTCCGTAGTGACGAGATTGTTGTGGTGTTGCAGAAATCCGGGCTTGGAATTGTAAACGTGCGTGCCGCTCGGCTCCCCGGGACCTTTGGTGCCGCTCCTGAGGGTGGGGGCGAGTCCACGCGGTTTAGTCATTGCTGGAGCTCATCGCGCGGGTATCGAGGAGCGGTCGCTTAGGGAACCTCAGTGATTTTTAGCTCTACTGGACTCGATTTGGGAGCTGGTTGCTTCCCCCTTTCACTCTCTGTGGTCCGAGACTGTGCGTTTGAGAAAGCGGCCTGGGGTCACGTATTAAGCCCCAGAGCGGACTCCTGGTACCAGAGTGAGGCCCGAGGTGCTTTGCGGCGTGGGGGAGACCCAAGTCAGGCAGGCAGGAGACCGGGCGGTAGGATCGCACTCTGGGGAGCTCTGTTTCTGTCCCTTTCTGCTCCAGGAGCTCCTCCTAAAGAATTTCTGCTCAGCTATGTCGCCGGTTTCAGCAGCAACCCAGGTTCCTACGTTGGTCTCCCTCTTTGACCTCAACGCGGATGCTCCGATCCTTCAGGGCCTCAGCCTGGTGAGCCACCCTTCTGGGGAGGCTCTGGCCCAGGCTCTGCGGACTTCCTGTCCAGGTATCTGGGAAGGTTTGGGGAGGACCCACGAGGAACGTGACAGGCTCTTTAGAGCTTATTGCTCGTCCAGGGAACACATTCTTATTGATACTCCCCGGTTTAAGAGCCCTTGTTGACATCGCTTTCTACTGGATAAAATTTATCTTAAATTCACTCAATCTCCGGGTTGTTTCCAGCACAGGCCCCCGAATTGTCTCCAAACAAGCCTCTTGCCATTGCTTAGGTCTGGTCACATTTACAGCACTGCCCGCAAAAAACTTCAAAATTCCTAGATATAGTCCAAATTTAAGTGGTTTCAAATCAAATCATTCGTTCTTAATGAATGTAAAACAATTTTTTGTTTTTTTTACAACCTTAATTTGCCTCTGGCTGTTCTTGAACTTTTTTTTTTTAAACAAACCACACCGTAATTGGAAATGTAAGCTAAAAAAAAACACAGGCATTTGGGAAGTGGTTTTTGCAGTTAAAAATAATCTTAACGTTACCAAAAATTATTTTCTCCAGGGTTCCTCTAAACAGTCCCTTTAGTTAATGTCAAGTATTTGATGTGTATTTGTCTCACATCTCTTCAGAAGCATACTTGTGTAAAGTGATTACTGTGCTGTTTATCTCGTGATTCCTAGATTGCAAACTCTTTGAAGGAAAGGATGTGCCATCTTTTTCTTTCGTATTCTCCTTTGTATATCAGACACTGAATATAATTCCAGGTACTGCAGGTTTGTACTCCCTTTCCACCTCTTATTACCCTCCCCTTATTTAGGTTCAGGAGAGACAGCAAGCCCAGAAAGAAAACCACTCCAGGGTCCGCTGGATATTTCAGACAAGTTATTTTGTTCCACTTGTGACCAGAACTTTCACAACCACCAGGAACAGGTAAAAGGCCAGGTGCAGAGCTAAATGGCAGAAGCAAAAGTATAGGGTGGGTGAGGAGAGGCAGACATGTGGTTTGTCTTTCATTAATAAAAGTCGGTGTTTTGACTGAGGCCGTTGGTGTTACCTGGTCATACTTTCTGGAGTTCTGTCACTGGTCTTGGGTACCACAAAGGGCCAGGCTAGGGCATATTTCCACACTCAGCCTCTTTCTTTGCCTCCTACCAGAGGGAACATTATAAGCTTGACTGGCATCGGTTTAACCTAAAGCAACGTCTCAAGGACAAGCCTCTCCTGTCTGCCCTGGATTTTGAAAAGCAGAGTTCCACAGGTGATGGTTGGTAGGAGACCTGTGTTGAGTAGGACATGGGGATGGAGGAAGGCCCTAGTTTAGGAGCTTGGGGAAAGGTCAAAGATGGCACACCAAACTTGTGCACTTCATGTTGTTTTCAGGAGATCTTTCCAGCATCTCAGGATCAGAGGACTCAGACTCAGCCAGTGAGGAGGACTTGCAGATACCGGATGAGGAGAGGGCTGAGTTTGAGAAGCCCAGCAGACCCCAAGGCATCCACCCCCATCGGGTTCTTTTCCAAAACGCTCGGGGCCAGTTTCTTTATGCCTATCGCTGTGTGCTGGGCCCTCACCAGGCAAGTGGCGGCCCAGGTTGTGTGGCCAACTGCAACCTTTATACACTCAGCCTAGGTCTCCCCTAAGCCTGGGCCATTTCTTACTTCTTTTCTTCCTGTTGGATATGGGTATCACCACTGACAGCACAGTCTTGGACTGAATTTGCCTGAATCTGGGGTCCAGTATAATGGAATTAAGTTTGGAAACAGACCAGTCTAGGTTTGAATTGCTGTTCTACCATTTGATTTGACTACCTCTACAAGCCTCAAATTTCCTTGTCTGTAAAGTGGAGACAAGCCTCAGGATGGCTGTAAGAAATGAGATCACGCATGTAAGACACTTGGCGCTGGGTTTCTTCCTGTGAGTGCGTGCCACGGGCATGCTTGTGCTGTCCCTCTGTCACCCAGGTGCCCCCAGAAGAACCTGAACTGCTGCTACACAACCTGCAAAACGGAGGTCCCAGACACTGTGTGGTGCTCATGGCTGCATCTGGGCACTTTGCTGGAGCCATTTTCCAAGGGTGAGAGGGTGCTGCCTGGGGTATAAGGATGCAGTGGGTCCGGTTAGCCTGGGTGTACGGGCTGGTTTCCAGCACTGAGTCTGTGTTGTCTACAGAAGAGACGTGGTGACCCACAAAACCTTTCACCGCTACACAGTGCGGGCCAAGCGGGGCACAGCCCAGGGAATTCGGGATGCCCGGGGTGGGGCTTCTCGTTCTGCCGGAGCCAACCTGAGGCGCTATAATGAAGCCACGTTATACAAGGTGAGTTAGGCGTCTCAGATCTGGTGGTCTGCTAATCTACTTTTTTCCCTCTCATCAAATGTTACAGTGGGGAGCTTGATGCCTGTCTCCTCCCAGTCTTCATTATTTCTGGAAAGGCGAAGGTAGACTAGGGATGGATCCCCAAGAGTCTTCATCCTCTCATTCTTTCTTCCTCTATATTATCTTCTGCTTCCCATTCCTTACACGTCATCTGTGGGCTGGTTTTTTGGTTGGAGATTTAAAAATAGCAAGTGAAAATACATGGGTCTGAGTTACTCTCTTCTCTAGGATGTTCGTGACCTGCTGGCAGGGCCAGTCTGGGCTAAAGCGCTGGGGGAGGCTGGGACAGTACTGCTGCGTGCTCCCCGCTCTGGCCGGTCCCTGTTCTTCGGAGGCCATGGGGCACCGCTGCAACGGGGGGATCCCCGACTTTGGGATATCCCCCTCGCCACCCGCAGACCCACCTTCCGAGAGCTACAGCGTGTGCTCCATAAGCTGACCACCTTGCATGTCCATGGTGAGCTTTTGATCCGGATCCCCAGACTTCCTAGATCTTCTTGTACCTTCCAGCCCAAGCCTTGGGTTCTCATTTATACACCCAGACAACATCTTCATTGAGAGAGACCTGGGCTGGCTTCTGCTCAGGTAAACTTGAGAAACATCTTTTGTTTTATGGCAGGAGAAGACCCCCGGGAGACAGTCAGGTTGGACTCACCTCAGACACACTGGAAGACGAGAGGGGGGAAGAAGGCTATCGAGGCAGAAAGAAAGGTCTCCAGTGATGAAAATGAGGCCCTTGGGCAGAATGAGGAATCTCCCAAACAGGGTTTGAGCACCATCTGGCAACTGTCAACTCTCTCTGGGTGTCTATCCTGGAAATGCAGTGTCAAATCTGCTGTTGCTTCTCTCTTTATAATGAGCCCTTACACAACACATACAGCATTACACATACACACACACACCCACACACACACAGATCTGTTAATGATAAGGGGCCCCTGGTAGCAATTACTGAGACGGGTTTAGTGACCTTTCCAAGCTTCCTGTTCTGTTTTGTTCACTGATGTATCCCCAGTACTTAGAAAACACGAAATAGTACGTGAAACAGATGCTTGTGTGGCACGAATCTCACATAATTGCCATCTCACCGGATGCTGCGGTTTGGACCGAGGCCTGCTTTCCCCAGGGCAGACTCCGCTGTTGTGGCTGTCAGTGCTCCCATGCTCTCCCCCGTTGTGTACCATCCTAATGCGGCTCCAGGGGAGAGTCTAAGGACGCTTGTCCCTCCGTACCTCCTGCTGGGTCTTTCCCTCTGAGCTGAGCCTCATTTCTGCATGTGATATTATTGGATTCAGCTCTTGACGTGCTGATCTTGGGTGACAAAATACAAATACTTATTTTCATTTCAAGACAATCTGGATTCTCTTTTTATGTACATTCTCATACATCTGGGGCAGCCCACATCCTTCCATCCTCTGTGTATTTCTTTAGGTGGACCTAACATGTAGCATTTTTCCCTAGGTTCAGAGTCGGAGGGAGAGGACAGCTTCCAGGTAGAGTTGGAGCTAGTAGAGTTGACAGTGGGGACCCTGGATCTTCGTGAGTTTGAGGTACTGCCAAAGCGGAGGAGGAGGAAAAGGAATAAGAAGGAGAGAAGCAGAGACCTGGAGGCCGGGGCACATGGGACTCTTCCCCAGCAACCTCAAGGAGATGATGAGGCCTTCTCACAGTCCGCCCAGGCACACGCAGCCCCTTTGGGGCCTTCCCTGGATGAGGCCAAGACCCCTGATCAGTCAGAGCTCTGGGACATGCTTCTAGCTGCTTGTCGAGCCGGAGATGTTGGGATGTTGAAACTCCAGCTAGCTGCCGGCCCCGTAGGCCCTGGAGTTCTGTCTCTGCTCAGTGCCCCCTTGGGCTCCAGTGGCTTCACCCTCCTGCATGCAGCAGCTGCAGCTGGGAGAGGCTCAGTGGTTCGCCTGCTGCTGGAGGCAGGTGCCGACCCTACCGTGCGGTAAGTAAGAGTCCCCAAGCCAAGTGAGCCCTTTGGGGTATAGAGAGGACCGTCTGGAGGCTAACGTTGGTCCTGGCTACTTGACGGTATTCCCCTTGATCTGTTTGGGTGAGGTTGGGAGATGCAGGAGGCAAGCTGAACCCATATTTGGGGCTTTTCACACCTAGGGACTCCCGGGCCCGGCCACCATATACGGTTGCAGCTGACAAGTCAACGCGTAACGAGTTCCGAAGGTTCATGGAGAAGAATCCAGATGCTTACGATTACAGCAGGGCTCAGGTCAGCTGGAAAAGGAAGCGGCAGCAGAGTAGGAAGGCAGCCTAGATCCTGGCTAAGATCTTTTCTACTTTCTTCTAGTTTTCCTAGGACAGTTTGTATGGGTCTTACCTTACACCTCCCCGGAAATCCTCCAGGTGCCAGGGCCACTGACGCCAGAAATGGAGGCAAGGCAGGCTATGCGGAAAAGGGAGCAGAAGGCTGCCCGGCGGCAGCGGGAGGAACAGCAGCGGAAGCAGTGGGAGCAGGAGGAGAAGGAGCACCAAGAGCAGCAGCGCTTTGCCGCCCTCAGCGACCGAGAGAAGGTGAGGCCGGAGCTTCTCTCTTCCGCAGCCCCAATTTCCTTAGAGGTTTGACCCCTTCCCAGTGTGCAGCTGTCCCTTGGGCACCCTGTCCACCACTGAGGCCTTGTCCTTAACAAGACTTCTCTTTCCCTCAGAGGGCTCTGGCCGCAGAGCGCCGGCTGGCTGCCCAGCTGGGAGCCCCACCCCCGCAGACCCCCGGCTCTGCAGCCCTCAGTGGTCCGTAAGTGCAGGGGCAGGCGTGATGACCAGGCCAGGAGTGGGCAAGTAGAATGAGTGCTGCCGAGTACCTCAGAAAGGCTGTCGGGGGTGGGGGGTGCTGGAGATGTTCTGGGAACCCTCTGGAGCAAAACCGGAAATGGCCCGAGGAGTGGAGAGAGCTTGGATTGGAAAGTTTCTGGGGTACCTGTTCAGCCATCTTTCTTCCTCTTGTCCAGACGCTGCTGGAGCTGTGGGACATCCCTCCAAGGCCTCACTCCCTTTCACTATCTTGACTTCTCTTTCTGCTCCACACGCTGCCTCCGGGATCACCGCTGCCAGGCCGCCAAGCCCCCTTCCTGATCTCTTACGGCTGCTCCTGGAGCCAACTCGGCCTGGAGAGGGTGCATTCACACTAGCCCGAGGTTTCTTCTTTCCCGTGAAACAGGAGTATTTGGAAGATTAGGAAGGACACTCAGGAACCAGGGCAAAGACAGGGCCACAGAGGGGTGCGGAGCTGGGACTGTCTCTGGAACTTTAATCACAATAAAGTTTGGCAAGGAAATTGCACTTGGACTTGCATTTGGGCCTTGTGGCCTTTGGTTCCTTGTGGTCACCATGGCCAGCACCAAGGGATCCTGCCCACTCCATGTCCCAGGTCCAAGGGTTACCTTTCTTTCAGTGCCCACTTAACTCCATTGGTTCAAAGGCACTTTGTGTATCAGCTAAGAGGGAATAGATGTATGTCTTATGCAAGGTGCTGTTGAGGATAGGCCTATCCAGAAACTGGATTTGGGGCTGAGGAGGCACGTTTTCTAGCTCCAGCACTGTGATTTTGTTGAGGGCTCCCCTAGAAAACAGCAGGGGTCTTGGCACATAGAGGGTCTCTTGTGGCCCCCGCTTTGTCCAGTACCGGCCCAAGTTAAACCCGTTGATCCAGACTTGGCCCTGGGGAAGAGAAAAGAGAGCAGAACATAAAAGGGTCAGCTCTCAAGGGGGTAGAATCATCCCCTTTTGGGTTTCTTTCTTTTCTTTTCTTTTTAAAGATTTATTTATTAGAGAGAGAGAGAGAGAGAGAGAGAGTGCAGGGGGGAGGGGCAGCAGGCAAGGGAAAGAGAATCCCAAGCAGACTCCACGTGCTGAGCGTAGAGCTTGACGCGGGGCTCGATCCCACAACCCCGAGATCACAACCTGAGCCGAAATCAAGAGTCAGATGCTCAACCGACTGAGCCACCCAGGAGCCCCTCCCTTTTGGGTTTCTAATCAGGGATAATTTCTGCTCCCCCCTCCTTCATGATTTTCCTCTCATCACTCTGACCCCACGGTCAGCAGTACCTTGGTCCATCCAGGTAGAAAGAGAAAAGTGTCCCCGCCTTCTCCTAAAATTGGAAACGTTGTGGAGTAGAAGGTGGGGCCAGAGGGAACTTGAGGATGTGATCTTTTCATCAACTGGAGGGGAAACCACCACTTTACAAGCTTATCAACTTTCAGAGGGAACATCAGCCACTGGGTGAGGACTGTTTGCCCCAGAACTGGGGGTTCTAACAGGCCCTGTGAAGAAGGCAAATGAAAACTCATCAGTCCTTAAGCTTTTAAGTCCACACTGTCCCTAATCAAGCCCTGGGGTGCAGCTGGTGGCCATGTCTGGACCCCCACAAGCGACTACTTTGCTGCCTGACTCCTAAGCACAGGGCTCTTATTTGTCTTCCATTAGGCCCCTATTTTCCCAAGGGAGTTTGGTCAGTAAGAGTCTGGAAGAGAAGGGGTGGGCAAGGCTAGCTCACCTTGAAGTCACTGCTGTTAGACCCGAAACTGAGCCTCCCCATGTTCTCCAGTAAGATGTCCACTTTGGCCCCTACTTTCCCCATCAAAAATATTTGGTGTTTCATGTTTCGTTCCAGAACACCCTGAAACACCTGTGGATAAGAGGAGCTGTGAGAGGAAGGGCTCGGCATCTAACTCATGGCCACGACAGAGGAAGCTATGGTAGTTAGCACACGTATTTGGAGAGCAAAAAGAATGTAGCCTATCTGTCAGTTACCCATGCATTCTGGAACCTTAGCCTCAGTCAAATTCTTCCTCATCCCAGCTTATCCGTGGCCCCCACTGCAAATGGAGGCAGACAGCGGGAAAAGGCAGATAAGGGGAACTTAAGACTAAAGGGTGCTGGGGAGGAGAAGAGACAGGCTCACAGGGTAACCTAGAATTAGGTCCTTACCCCATCTACCATCACATAGGCACGGTCGTGGACTCCATCGTTAGGGACCCACAACTGTGTTGGCTCAGAAACAGTATAGGTCAGATAGGTCCGGTACAACACGAAGCCACGGTCCTGGGTATGGAAGAGTAAGTACTTAAGATGACCTGAGAGGTCAGAGAGGATACTATGGCGAAGATGCGCAGCTGAGCGAACCATTGGCTACAGCTGTTGAGGAAAGCTGCCGTGCCTACTGGATGTGGGATTATGCCTTACCTGTTTGACAGCCTCAAAGGACATTGGCAAGATTGAACTGATGGGCCCTTGGGGGCACAGGAAGTCTAGGAAAGCCAGCAAATCCCCATCCTATTAGAATAAGGAGAAGGTATTAGAATAAAAGGGAAGTTCCGGAATAGAGGGCAGAATGGCTGGGCAATTTAGAGAACAAAGGGGTAGGATCAGAGAAAAGATGAGGAAGAGCTTACCAGATGCAGGGTCAGAGGTCCAAACATCATCTTGGGGCTGGGGGGAGGTAAAGGTCCCAAGGGAATTTCCTGGAACTGAGCCCAAATTCTCTCAGGAGCCATAGGAAAACCACATAACCCCTATTCCAAGACCCTAGCACACACACAACCCCTATTCCAAGACCCTTGCACAGGGTTCTCAACCTGGGGTCCAGGGAAGGGCTTCAAGGGGTCATGAAGATCTGTAATTTTGCACATGCTTGTGTGTATCTTCCCAGGTAGTCCCATCTGGGTAGCTGGGAAATGGTTCTGTGGGCTCCATGGCCCAGACAACAATCTGATTTATGGGATCCCATTACAAACAATTGAGGTACTCCCTTTCCCCAATTTAATAAGAGCCTTTGGCGCTTAATGAAGTGGTAGGGCACCTCGCTGATGACGTTTCGAAGAGCAAAAAGCTTAGGTGTGGGGTCCCCTGCTTCAGATATCGGTGCATCGTAGTCATAGCTGGTAGTAATTGGAAGAAAGCGTCCCTTCTCATCAGCACCTGGGGTCAAACCAATTTCCTTCACTCAGTGTCTTTCAAACAACAGGCACTAAGCAAAGACATTCATGCAGAAAATGTTGCCATCAGAGGGAGCAGTGGTGGCCACATCCAGCTTCTAGACCTCCTGATCTACCCAGCCCTAGGATTCTAATTCCTTGATGCCTCCCTGCCACCACCCCAGGGACCATCTGGACTCACCATTCCAGAATCCAAAGTTGGTACCTCCGTGGAACATGTACCTGAAGTGGGGGAAGGTGGGGGAAAAGGCAAAAGCTGACCCACTGAATCATTTTTATCCCCAACACCCCGTTACGGCTTCATGTTGACCCCCGTGTCTCCAGTTACATGTTCACACTGGCTCCCAGCTTCAGCATGTTCTCTAGGCCTGTGGTCACAGCCAACACGGACCGCGTGGAGTGATTCTGGCCCCAGTAATCCAGCCAGCCTGTGTAGTACTCGGAGTTCACCTAAAACGTGGAGTGAAAGCCGGGAGCGGGATAGGAACTGAGCTCGACCCATTCCCAACCCTGACTCCAGCTTTGATTGCCCTCCCCTCCAGCTCCTCACCAGTGGCCCACGGGGTTCATACTTCCGCAGCAGGGCAAAGATTTTGGTCATGTTGTCAGCTGCAGAAAGGAGGCGAAGGTGAAAGATAAACATAGAAGAGACGCTCCCCCTTCCCCAGACTCTACTCCACCCTTGCTCAGGAGACCTGGGCCAAAATCCACAGTGGTATAGAGTCCCTGGAGGGAGCCACATTTGAGTCCTTCAGGCCCATCTGTAGTGAAGAGCAAGATCCTGTCTCCTAGCAGCGCACGGAAGAGCCCAGCCAGGTGCCTCATGTAGCTGAAGTCACAGGCTCTGTAGCTACCATATTCATTCTCCACCTGCCAGGGAGAAGGAAAAGTGGAGCTTGGCTATGCAGTGGAGGTTAGGACCCCCGGCGCCTCCTTCCCCTTGCCCGGTCAACTTGTACCTGAATGCTGATGATGTTGCCCCCATTGTGGTAGAGCCATGGATATAACTTGGGCAGCAAGACCTTGAACCAGGAGTCCACTGCGGCAAGAAAGTCTAAAGGAAGGAGCAGTGTTCTGCACATTAGGACACCACCTTCGCAGCCCCCACCCATGAAGGCCAGCAACCTCAGTGCTGCCTGAACCCTGGGCTACAGTTTGCATCCCACCGTCCACAAATGAATCTGAGCATCAGTGACTCTGAACCCTGAGCACTTGTGAATTTGCATGGCCAGGCCATCTAAGCACAGGAAACCTTAAAGCAGTGTTTGTAAATTTAATTTTTATTATTATTTTTTTTAAAGATTTGATTTATTTATTTGAGAGAGAATGAGAGAGAGAGAGCACATGAGAGGGGGGAGGGTGAGAGGAAGAAGCAGACTCCCTGCCGAGCAGGGAGCCCGATGCGGGACTTGATCCAGGAACTCCAGGATCATGACCTGAGCCGAAGGCAGTCGCTTAACCAACTGAGCCACCCAGGCGCCCCTGTAAATTTAATTTTTAAACATAAGAAAAATGTTAGGGACGCCTGGGTGGCTCAGTCAGTTAAGCATCTGCCTTCAGCTCAGGTCATGATCTCAGGGTCCTGGGATCGAGTCCCGCATCGGGCTCCTTGCTCAGCAGGGGGCCTGCTTCTCCCTCTGCCTGCAGCTCCCCCTGCTTGTGTGCTCTCTCTCTCTCTCTCTCTCTGACATATAAATAAATAAAATCTTTAAAAAACAAGAACACTGAATTCCTTTACATTTTGTGTTCTGTATAAAGGGTGTCCAAATGTAACTGCCTCCTTTAATCCAAGCATATGTTAAATCTTATTCAACAAATATTTATGGGTGCTTACTGTGCACCAAGCAATGTTCTAGGTGTTAGGGATACCGAATAGAACAAAATAGATAAAAGTCTCTGCCCTTGTGGAATTTCTTTCCCAATGAGGAAGGCAGACAATAAATAAATTGCTAAAATATATAGTATGTTAGTGCCAAGGAGAAAAAATAAAGCAGGGAAGAAGGATATAAAATGGTGGGGGAGCTTAAATTTTAGAGAGTAGCCCAGGGCAGGCCTCACTGAGAAGGTGATTCTGCAGGAGGATAGCAGGAGCACTGAGTGCAAAGGCCTCAAAGCAGGAATGTGCTTGGTGGGTTTGAAAAACAGCAATGAGGTCAGCGTGAACAATGATGAAAAGAGTAGAGGTCAGGGAGGTGACAGGGCCAATTAGGTAGGATCTAATATGAAGGCCATTTTAAGGAATACATGGTTCATATTCTGAATGAGATGAGAACCTATTGGAGAGGTTTAAGCAGTGAAATGCCATGATCTGAGATATGTATTTAACTTCTATTTTAATAGGATCACCCTGTATTGAGAACAGAGGAGTAGGGGCAAAGAAGGGAAACCAGTAAGTAAGCTATTAAAGTAGTCCAGGTGGGAGAGGTGGTTTGGATTAGTGAGGGTGATGAAAAGTAGCTGAATTCAATATATTTTGAGAGTAAAGCTGCAAGGTTTTCTGATAGGTTGAATGTGAGGTGGGAGAGAAAGGCATGAAGAATTACACTACAGGGCTTAGCCTGATCAGTTAGAAAATGGAGTCACCATTAACTGAGAGGAGATCATAGGAATAGCTGGGGGAGTGGCAGGCAGAGGGAGACTAAACCTAACCCTAACCCTGCTTAGCAAGGAGCCTGACGCAGGACTCGATCCCAGGATCCTGAGATCATGACCTGAGCCGAAGGCAGATGCTTAACCGACTGAGCCACCCAGGCATCCCCTGACTGGAGATTCCTATTTCAGAGTCATTAACTATTAGATGGGATTGAAAGCCAAGAGAATGGATGAGATTGTCTAAGGAGTGAACACAGAAAAGAGAAGCGTCCAAGGACTGAGCCCTGCAACACCCCAGCATTTAGCGGAAAGAGAAAGGGAGAAGAATCAGCATGAGACTAAGAAGGAGGGCTCCTGGGTGGCTCAGTGGGTTAAGCGTCTGCCTTCGGTTCAGGTCATGGTCCCAGGGTCCTGGGACGGAGTCCTGCATCAGGCTTCCTGCTCAGCGGGGAGCCTGCTTCTCCCCCTGTAATCCCCCCCTCCCCGCCCCCGCTCGTGATCTCTCTCTCTCAGGCTCTGCCTCCCTGACTCTCTCTCAAATGAATAAATAAAATCTTTAAAACAAACAAAAGAGACTAATAAGGAGTGGTCAGCAAGGCTGGGGCACAGGGCAGGAACAGGGACCAGAGAAAGGTGGTATCTTGGAAGCCAAGAGGAGAGCGTATGTCAAAAGATGGAGGGAACAGCTGGGCTGGGTGCTCCTGACTGGCCAAGGAGGAGAGAGGCCTGGAAAAGGGACTGTGGACTCAGGAGTGAAGAGGTCGCTGGCTTTCTTTTCTTTTTTTTTTTTTTTAGGATTTTATTTATTTATTTGACAGAGAGAGACACAGCGAGAGAGGGAACACAAGCAGGGGGAGTGGGAGAGGGAGAAGCAGGCTTCCCGCTGAGCAGGGAGCCCCATGAGGGGCTCGATCCCAGGACCCTGGGATCATGACCTGAGCTGAAGGCAGACGCTTAACGACTGAGCCACCCAGGCGCCCTGGCTTTCTTGAGAAAAGCAGACACCGCATGCTGGTGTTCCAGCATGACTTTACCATTTCAAATGTATTTCATAGCCAGCTGAGTTGGAGTTGCTCTGAGGGGCATAAAGCTCTTCAGCGCCCTCAGAAGTGGAAGAGTCCCCGCAGGGTCCCCAGCAGATACAAAGCATTTTTACCAGAGTGATCTTTTTAAAAGATATAAATCAGATAAAATCACTCCCTTGCTCTGATGACTTCCTATTTACACCTGAAGTAAAATCCAAACTCCTTGAAAGTATTGGGCATTTCAGAGCTTAGTCTTGAATTCTCATCTTTTCTCCCCCTATGCTCCTTCCTCAGGCAATGTCTCAATAGCCATGGATCTAAATGCCAACTTTAGACTGACGAGTCCCAAATTTATCTCTAGCTCAGACCTCCCCATGAGCGCCACACTCACACAGCCTATGGCTTACTTAACATCCTCACTTGAGTGTGATAGGACAGAAATTTAACATGACCACACGAACTGTTTTTCCCCAAAAAAGGTGGTCCTTTGCCGCCCCTAGTCTACTCCATCTTTCCTATATCAGTAAATGGTGGCACCATCTTGACTGGCCAGACAGGGGACCGCTTTTTTTCCAGACCATACCCATGCTGTTCCCACCCCACCTCTCCTTCCCGTCAGAATCTATCAACAAGTCCTGGGGATTTTGATCTCCAACCTACATCTCCAATTCTGCCCTCTTCTCATCTCCACCTCCGTCACCTTAGTCCGGCAGCCATCACTCCCTCCTCAACTACAGTCAGAGTCTCCCAATTAGTTTCTCCACCTCCACCCTTGCCCCCCTCCCTCCATTCTCCGCATCCAGGCTAAAGTAATCTGAAAACAAATCAAACCCGTCTGGTTAGGCTCTTCCAATGGCTTTCTACTGTGCTTAGAATAAGATGCAAACCCTTACAGTGGCCTACCAGGTCCCGCATGAACAGTCCCTATCTCCAATTTCTTTTTTTTTTTTAAAGATTTTATTTATTTATTTGACAGAGAGACGCAGCGAGAGAGGGAACACAAGCAGGGGGAGTGGAAGAGGGAGAAGCAGGCTTCCCGCAGAGCAGGAAGGCCGATGTGGGGCTCGATCCCAGGACCCCGGGACCATGACCTGAGCCGAAGGCAGACGCTTAACGACTGAGCCACCCAGGTGCCCCTATCTATCTCCAATTTCATGTCACATTCCTCTCTCCTTTACCGGCTATGCTCCAGCCAAGCTGGCCTCAACCAGGCCATGTTCTTTCCCACCTTTGGGTTTTAGAATATACTGTTCCCTCTACCTGGTCGTTGTCACCTCACTCTTCATATGACCAGCACTTTCCCTTCCCTAGAGTCAAGTGAAATGTCATCATCTCAGAAAAGCCTTTTCTGGCCTCCCTACCCCAAACAGGCCTTCCCTGTTACTCACGATCTCAACTCGTCTATTTTCAGGTGGTATTTTTACAGCTTACGCTAATCTTACAGGTTTTGGTTTTTTAAAAAGCTGTTTCACCATAAGCTCCACGGCACAGGGGCTGGGTCTATCTGGTCCCTCAGTTTGTAGCATCTTGCTAGGCCTGATGGAAACAAATATCTGCATGAATGATCTCCAGTGTGGGGATGGTCTCTTCGGTTTTGGGGACCCAAACGACCCATTTTGTTACTGTTGGTTGCGTTTTTTCTGTATTAAAAATGTTGTCTCAACTCACCTGGGTCTGAGGTTCTCAGATGTATATCAGGTTTTTGAAGCAACCAGGCTGGGAGACCCCCCTGAGACAAACATAAAGACAGCAGGTTTTGTTGTTTGGGAGTCAGGGAGGGGAGGTAAGAAGGGAGGATGTTGAGTCTAGCACTGGAAGTGGCCCTACAGTGCAGGCAGATGGGAGGAGTGGAGGAACTGCACAGGAGTCGCTCTGGTTCTGTCCCTTCTCCTAACTCACCATGTCCCATTCTGCACAGATGTAAGGTCCTGGTCTCAGTATGACCAACAGGTTCGCTAGAGATGCCTCATTCAGAAATGCAAAGAGGTCCCGGCTGCCATTAAAGTTATAGACCCCAGGCTCTGGCTCATGGTAGTTCCAGGGCACATAACTGAGAAAGAAAAAGGTTAACAGGGCCCCAGGCAGGCAGGTGCTGAGAGGCCTAAGGGCTCAGGCCTTGCAGGGAATCTCCAGGAAGCTGTTAGAAGGAGGTCCTGGTCCACCCTTTCCCACCCTTGGCCTGAAAGCCCTGGAGCTCTCATACCCAGCTAGGCTTCCTGTCCCAATCCCCTTCTTACGCGCGTGGTAGGAAGGGTAAATCCCACCCTCCATCGCTCTCCTGAGCACTTCTTACAACTGTACAGTGTTGAGGCCACTCATTCGCATCTTGAAAAGCCGGTCTGCCCAAAGCACCCGTGGTACCCGAAAGTAGTGCAGGCTGCCAGACACGTAGCGGAACGGGGCCCCATCTAGGAGGAATCTGTCATTTTCCCGATCCACTACGAACGACCGAGTGTCTGCCTGCAAAGAGAGAGACCAGGCTCAGCAGAGGTCTGGAGTCGGGAGGGTGGGGGCGGTCAGTGTCCAGAGAGGAGATGGAACTAGCCTGCCCATTGTTCTGTGATTTTCACTTTCCTTCTCTCCCGGGCTAGATCTCATCCCGCCTCACCACACCCAGCCTGCTGTTTCAATCCTGTCATTTTACCTGGGGCAGCAGCGTCAGAAGTGGTAACAGCAGGACAGGAAGGCGGAGCGGCTTCTTGGGAGCCATGGCGCTAAAGGGGCTCCTCTAGTCTGAGAGGGCGGTCCGACTGTCACGTGGCGGATTCCTGGGAGGGAACCTCAGCGAGCAAGGGGGCGGGGACCACCTCAAGTTGCCAGGCCAGTAGCCTGGACTTGTCTACCCACTACTCTACGTTTGTAAAAATCCTCTACATCTTGAATCCACTTCATCAGCGTCACCTGGGAGCTTGTTAGAAATGCAGAGTCTCAGGTCCTACCTCAGACCTATAGGATCAGAATTTGCATTTTAACAAGATTCCCAGGCGATCCTAAAGACATTCAAGATTGAGAAGCACTGTCCTACCAAACTGAGCTCCCTGAGGGTGAAGAGTACCTTGTCCATCTTGAATCCTCAGCTTCTAGCACAGGGCCCGGCACATAGCAGGTTAAATCTGGATGAATAAATGTCAGAACCAGGGGGCTAAAACAGGTTCAGAACCAAGAGAAACCAGATCTTCCCAGTGGTATGAAAGTGGGGGACCAAGTTATAAGAGGGATCTTTCTCCTGGTGGCCCTGTTACAGCAAAAGAGACCGCCTCAGCCATTCCTTCTTCTTTGGATGTGCACTGCTCTTCTGTCTATCCCTGCCTGCCTGTGTGAGAGATGTCAAGAACTACTTGGTGCCAAGGCTTGGGAATTTGTGAATTTCCATGAGTCCTGCCTTCACAGTCCCAAGCCTGGGATGTAAGGACCAGAATAAGAAAAATAAAATAGTAATAAAAATAATAGTAATTTGTTTATTGACACTAACTGAGGGCTACGTCAGATATTGTGCTAAGCACTTTACATCTCACTTAATCTTCAAAAAACTCCGTGCAGTTGATAATTATCATTCCCATTCTACAGATGAGGAAATTGAGAGACAAATTTTAAATAACCTGTTCAAGGTCCCACAACTAGTTTAGCAGAGCTGGGATTTGAACTAGGCAGTCTGGCCTCACAGTACGTGCACTTAATCTTAGGTACTATTATACCTTGTTTACAATTAGGGAAACTGAGGCTCAGAGAGGTTAAATGGTCCAAGGCCACAATGCTAGTAACTAAGCTACTAAGACAGGATTTAGAACCTAATCTGGTTCAAAAGCCTAAGCTCTTAACCACTCTAACTAGGGTAGTGGGATACAAGCCAGAGCCCCCAAGGTTGTATTGATCAGAGCTGTAGGGGGTAGGGGTCCAGGCCGCCAGCACGCGCCCCAGCACCCGCCCCTCGGGGCTGGACTGTAGTCAGCTTCCTACCTCCGGCATTGGGAGATGGAGGTCCTGGGGGCCTCGGGCCGAGCCCGGCTTTGCTCCCCTTTGGCGTGGGTGCCTGCGTCTTGACCACTGAAGGCCAGGTGTGGAACCCTCACCCGGGTCCTGGGACCCGTCCTCCCCAGGCTTAGCCCGCCCCCGGCCTCTCAGCTCCGTGCCCCCACATTATCCCGACGCCCAGCGGTTACTAGGATACCGCGGGCCGTTACGCCGGCGCGGCCTGATGACGTATGCACTTCTTCCGGTCCCCGGCGCTTCTCTCCAGCCCGAGCCAGGTCAGTGGGGTGTCCGGGTTGGCTCCCCCACTCCCCCGCCCCGGGCTCTGCGCGCCGAGGCTGGGGGTGGGCTCTTCCCGGGGGTGGGCTCTGCCAGGGGTGGGCCCGGACCTCGCACCCCGCCGAACTACCCTCTGCCCTGCCGTGGCGCCCCGACGGCCGTGGGAGCGGGGGCCGCTCAAAGGTGGGCTGGGTTGGAGGAAGCGGCCTTGCAGTCGCTGCGTGGCCGGAGGCTTTAAGGCACCTGACCCCACCCTTCTTGGAGGCCAGAGCGCGTTTTCTCTACGTTCCGAGACCCGGGCGCCCGCTCTCCACATTGGTACTGCAGGGGTCGTCTGGATCGTGCCTGACCCACGACCCTGCTGTTCTTTTCCTTCCAGCATGATCCGCTGGGCCCCCAGCGCATCGCCTGGAAGAGCCCACTTAACTTGGACGAAGCTGTCGGCCGCCTCAGACCGCCCTTGAGGAGGATGACTGAGACACTATGGGCCACGCGCTGTGTGTCTGCTCTCGGGGAACTGTCATCATTGACAATAAGCGCTACCTCTTCATCCAGAAACTGGGGGAGGGGTGAGTGTTTGGAAATCACTTAGCTAGTCCCCAGGTTCTGGTAATTGAAGGACAGCAGTCTGCACATGATAGGGGCACAAAAGTTTTATTCTCGTAACCTATCCTTTAGCTCACCTGACAGAGCCTAGTGACATGGTAGTCAAGAAAGTGGATTCTGGAGCCAGGCCTCCTGGATCCACCTTGTGTGACCTTGAAAAGCCATGGTTTCTTCATCTGCTTAACGGAGATAATTGTCTTTTGTCGCTGATGGAGTTGTGAGGATTAAATATGATAATGCATATAAAACATCCCACCCAGTGCCTGGTTCCCAGCACTTGGTAAATGTTGACTGTTACTCATGTAGTATTTATGGAGCATTTGTCATGTGCAGAGCAGTGCATTGTGACCAAAGTACCTCCAGGGATTACTGTGTTCCTACTCTTGAGTTCAAAGTGTAAAATCTTCAGACTTCTCTTGAAGCCACATCTTGGGAGGGTTTCTGCTAACTGGGAAAGATACCCCCCCTCCCCTTCTCCCCAGGGAGTTCCTCTGGGTCCAAGCCGTATGGGAGGTGACCGTGGTCCTTCACTGACCCCTTTGGCCCACAGTGGGTTCAGCTATGTGGACCTAGTGGAGGGGTTACATGATGGACACTTCTACGCCCTGAAGCGGATCCTGTGTCACGAGCAGCAGGATCGGGAGGAGGCCCAACGAGAAGCAGACATGCATCGCCTCTTCCATCACCCCAACATCCTTCGCCTTGTGGCTTCTTGTCTGAGGGAGCGGGGCACTAAACATGAGGCCTGGTTGCTGCTGCCCTTCTTCAAGGTCAGAAAGTCTCCTGGCAATGGAGGGGCTTGCAACAGAGTCATCTACCGAGGGCTGTGTGAGTAGCCAAGTATGTTAGGAAGCAGAGACCGTGTCCTGGGGTTGACCGCTTCAGATTTGGGGTCTAGTGGGACTGTGAGGTGTGTAGTGTGTGTGGTGACAGAGTTGCTAGGCTCTGATACAGGGAAGGGATCAGGCTGAGGGAGCAGAGGCTCAGAAAACATGTCCAACTATGGGGACACTTGTGTTGCAGAGGGGTACGCTGTGGAACGAGATAGAAAGGTTGAAGGACAAAGGCAACTTCTTGACTGAAGATCAAATCCTTCAGCTGCTGCTGGGTATCTGCAGAGGCCTTGAGGCCATTCATGCCAGAGGTTTCGCCCACAGGTCAGTGGGAGGGCCCTGTGTGCTTATGGGGCAGAAAGGAAGAGCCTCACCGAAAGGAATGAGAAGTCTCTGCTCTCCTCCCAAGGAACAGTCCCCATGATTCTTTTGCCCCCAGGGATTCTAACCTCCCTATCCAGGGATGCTCATGGGCCATTTCCACTTCCCTACAGGGACCTGAAGCCCACTAATATCTTGCTTGGAGATGAGGGGCAGCCGGTTTTAATGGACTTGGGTTCCATGAATCAAGCTTGCATCCATGTGGAGGGCTCCCGCCAGGCTCTGGCCCTGCAGGTAAGAGTGTCCAGGTTCCTTTGCCCTCCTGTTCCCCACCCTCAACCTTTTCTCTTGCATCCCCCAATTTGGTCACATGACTGTGACCTGTGCCCCTTGTTTGAGCTGTTCCAGGACTGGGCAGCCCAGCGATGCACCATCTCCTACCGGGCCCCGGAGCTCTTCTCCGTGCAGAGCCACTGTGTCATCGACGAGCGGACTGACGTCTGGGTGAGGAGCGTGAGGCTGGGCGCATGGGTGGGGAGGAGTGCTACTCTGTACCTGCTGTGTGGCAGAGGGGCAGGGCTTTGGGTTCGAGTGCATGGGGCCCCAGGAACCGTGTATGTCCCCACCCCCCTCGACTTCCTTCCTGGGAACTGTCACTGACACTGTATTCAGCTGCTCAGGAAGTGGTATGATCCTGCCCTTTGAACAGAGCGAGTACAGCGAAGTGTCAGGGCTGAAGGCAGTGGCTAGGCAAGGGGTGCAGAGGCCTCCAGCTAACGGGCGCTTTCTCTGGACCCTGGTGGTGTCGTGTGGCTGAGGTCAGCGTATTCTTTTTAGCTTATCACCTCCATTGGTCCCCTGTCAAGGAATAACCAAGTTATGCTCAGTCCCTAGGCTGCGTGCTATATGCCATGATGTTTGGGGAAGGCCCATATGACATGGTGTTCCAGAAGGGTGACAGTGTGGCCCTTGCTGTGCAGAACCAACTCAGCATCCCGCAGAGCCCCAGGTGAGCAACAGAGGGGGCACTGACCGTTTCAGACTCCGCCCTGACGTTAGCGGAGTTGGAACCTTAGCACAGAGAATAGGAACCCTCTGATCACCCTGCCTGCCTCCTTCCACAGGCATTCTTCGGCCTTGCGGCAGCTGCTCACCTCCATGATGACTGTAGACCCCCAGCAGCGCCCTCCCATTCCTGTCCTCCTCAGTCGGTTGGAGGCACTGCAGCCCCCAGCTTCGGGCCAGCACAGCACCCAGATCTGAACGAGCCAGTGGCCACGCTGAGAAGGTGGTCTCTGTGCCTTGGAAGGAGGCTCCCGTCCCTCATTAGAATCTCCGTCCAGTCTCTCCAGGACTGCTGTCTTGTCATTGGGGGCAGGTGGATGGAGACAGTCAACTCAGTCTTATTTCTCTGCTTCTGCTCTCTTATCTCCAAGAGCAACAACTGGACAGAGGGACTGACTGAGTTGGGGTGGACGAGGGTGGGAGATGGGGAAAGGGAAACTGATAGAACCTAGAAAGGCTCTGAGCAGGACTGCTGAGCTTACATCATGGTCTGCCTTCACATCTGGGAGCAGGAGAATGTATAAATAGAAGAATAAAGTGAAAGCAGCTTGGTGTACATCTTAGTCTCATTGTTCCTGGAGTGAGAGAGAAGAGGTGCCAGGGGCCCGAGGTCTGGTTGCCATTTCCAAGGGAACAGACAGGGAAGAAGGACTGGCGTAGTGAGGAATGGCATGACTTTGTCATTCCGCCTAAGGAGACAGGTGTCCTTATCTTAGATCTGGCTAGCTGGGAGGAGGCAATTCTTCTAGCTTGCCTTCGTCAAAAACTTAAAGCTGTTCTGGATCAAGCTGGCTTCTCTGCTAAGAACTGGCACCAGGGCTCCCCAGAAGCATGTTCAATTTGTTCTTTCCTTCATTCCCAGGAGTGGGTAGCTGAGTCACAGCAGCCCAGCCGGTTTGCCAGGCAAGGGCTTCTGGGTGGAGACACCTAAGGAAGCTTCTGGACAGCAACTTAACAGGTCTCTCCCAGCCTCAGCCCTGGGGCAAGGGGAGTGGAGGTGGCAGCCATTTGGCCCACATTTCTCCCAGAGGGTTCCAGCTCACACATGGTTAATGATTAATGAGGCCAGTGTGGTGTGGCAGTATCCAGCTGCCACTTCCTGCCCTACTCTGCTGAGTAAACAGGGGCCCTGCCTTTGCTGGGCTTGAGACCTGTTCCCTAGGGAAGGGCACTGCGTCCCTGAATCACCAGGGAGGGGGAGGGCAGGGCAGGGCTGACGTCTTCTGCTCCGGAGATCGAAGCTTCATCCCCTGCCCCCCTTCCCCAGCCAGGCTCACCCCCATGTGCTGACGTCGATGTGGGTCCTGGGGTGCCTATTAGCAACGCTGGAATTTTCCCCAGGGCCCTGGTGGGGGGCTCCCCCGGCTAGCTTAGAGGCTGAGGCCAGAAAAAAAGAACAAACAGAGGGGAGACGACCTGACTTTTAATGGCACGGCCCTAGGCCCCAGCAATGCAGCAAGAGAGACAGCTGTGCGAAGCTGCTCGGAGGTGCGGTGGCACAGACAACCCTGGGAGCTCGCCCTTGTCCCCTCCCATCCCCCAAGCTCATGACTAGGCTCCATGCCCAGGAACTGAGGGCCAGCCCGGCCCCGCTCCCAGGCCCTCATCACGCACAGAGGTGCCCGGGCCAAGCTTCCAGAGTCGGTGAATGCAGAAGCAGCAGGAAAAATAGGGTAACAGTCTAACTCAAATACAGAAACTGCTAGACTTAAACTCCTACTTTGGAAAGGAAGTGAAAACTTGCATCTTTCAACAGCTTGTGGCTGGACAGACAGGTCCGGGAGTCAGTCCTCATTTCCTCTCTACCATCCTGGGCACCCCCGGGGTCTTACATCAAGGTCCCTGGGGTCACATTTCCTCGGGCCTGGCAAAGACCCCTTGGCAGGTCTCACCTTCAGCCACAGAAGGAAAAAGGGTTATAGGCAGCAAAGAATGAGGGCGGCAGCAGAAGCAGCGGGCGGCCACAGCACAGACGGGAAGGCAGCAGAAGCTCAAGCACTCACAGAGGGGACAAGAAACCGTGCAAGGAGACTGTTTATTTCGAAAGGATTTTGCAATAAACATTGTGAGTGGGCTCCAGGCAGCTGTTCTATTCTTCTCCCTCATCCTCGTCCTCATAGGAGTCGATGCCCACCTCCTCGTAATCCTTCTCCAGGGCTGCCATATCCTCCCGGGCCTCCGAGAACTCCCCCTCCTCCATGCCCTCGCCCACGTACCAGTGCACAAAGGCCCTCTTGGCATACATCAGGTCGAACTTGTGGTCCAGGCGGGCCCAGGCCTCGGCGATGGCGGTCGTGTTGCTCAGCATGCACACGGCGCGCTGCACCTTGGCCAGGTCGCCCCCGGGCACCACGGTGGGGGGCTGGTAGTTGATCCCAACCTTGAAGCCCGTGGGGCACCAGTCCACAAACTGAATACTGCGCTTGGTCTTGATGGCGGCGATGGCGGCGTTGACGTCCTTGGGCACCACGTCGCCCCGGTACAGCAGGCAGCAGGCCATGTACTTGCCGTGACGGGGGTCACACTTCACCATCTGGTTGGCAGGCTCGAAGCAGGCGTTGGTGATCTCGGCCACCGACAGCTGCTCGTGGTAGGCCTTCTCCGCAGAGATGACTGGCGCGTAGGTGGCCAGGGGGAAGTGGATGCGAGGGTAGGGCACCAGGTTGGTCTGGAACTCCGTCAAGTCCACGTTGAGGGCCCCGTCGAAGCGCAGGGAGGCCGTGATGGAGGACACGATCTGGCTGATGAGCCGGTTGAGGTTGGTGTAGGTGGGGCGCTCGATGTCCAGGTTGCGGCGGCAGATGTCATAGATGGCCTCGTTGTCCACCATGAAGGCACAGTCCGAGTGCTCCAGGGTGGTGTGGGTGGTCAGGATGGAGTTGTAGGGCTCCACCACGGCTGTGGACACCTGGGGGGCGGGGTAGATGGAGAACTCCAGCTTGGATTTCTTGCCGTAGTCAACGGAGAGCCGCTCCATCAGGAGTGAGGTGAAGCCAGAGCCGGTGCCCCCTCCGAAGCTGTGGAACACCAGGAAGCCCTGGAGTCCCGTGCACTGGTCAGACTGAAAGGCAGGAAAGAGAAAGAGCAGTGTAGGTAGGCCAGGGGCCTGAAGAACTCTACCTTCTGGCTCCACAAAAGCCTAAACTCTTTCGGGACTCAGGGCAGAGACTAGAAAGTATCTCATAGTGGCAGCATGCTCTGGAACACATAAAATTAGAGATGACTCTCCCCAAAATGGATCCTGACAAAACTGTGTTCCTGACCATTAGCATCATCTCAAAAGCCCCCTCCCTTCCAACCCAAATTCTCACCAGCTTGCGGATCCGGTCCAGTACTGGGTCGATGATCTCCTTGCCAATGGTATAGTGACCACGGGCATAGTTGTTAGCAGCGTCCTCCTTCCCGGTGATGAGCTGCTCTGGGTGGAAGAGCTGCCGGTATGGGCCATTTCGGATCTCATCTGGAAGGGCGCAAACACATCGTCAGGGCACAAACCACAAGGCTGTGCTCAGCAGGGATCTCCCTCCCCCAGTGTGGCAGCTGCGGTCAGATGTATGGAAAAGCTCATCCTTCTGCCAGCCTGTGATACCAGTGTGTGAGAAACCCGGAGCCCGCCACCCAGGCTGGCCTGCGATCAGCTGCAAACAGGGCAAAGAGTGTGTAGGACCAGGAAAGCCAGGTCTAGACACCAGCTCTCCAGAGAGAAGCTTAGAGTCACTGTCTGCTCCCCTCAATTCCACCCCATCTTCATCTCACCAATCACAGTGGGCTCCAGATCCACAAACACAGCCCGGGGCACATGCTTCCCAGCACCGGTTTCACAGAAGAAGGTGGTGAAGGAGTCATCCCCTCCACCGATGGTCTTGTCGCTGGGCATCTGCCCATCAGGCTGGATCCCATGTTCCAGACAGTAGAGCTCCCAACAGGCATTGCCCATCTGGACACCTGCCTGCCCCACATGGACTGAGATGCATTCACGCTGAGGGATAAAGAGAGAGGACACAGCATAAGCCCCACATCTGCAGTCCTCACCTCATGAGCCTCTCTTCCACCCTGTCACCTACTGGCGAGGATGGCTCAGTTGGCGAAAGTGGAGGCCTGGGGCTGGGCAGAGGTCGGAAGAGGCTGGTAACCTGCCCAGGCTCCCCCGCATAGGACTTAACAACTGGAAACACCCACCCAGTAGGGCAAATCCCTTAGCCCACTTCTCTGTGGGAAACTTGTCAAGTAAGAGCTGTGGCTCCACATGACCCTGCCACACTGACAAGACACTCAGGGAGGACAGAGAGGGCAAGTGCATATGAAAGACAGGCAGACACTGCAGTAAAAGACAAGGACACACTACTTCTCAGCTGTTTCCAGCTTTCTACTCCCAAAGCCACCTTCTCCAGCCTGAGAAGGGACAGGTTTTCCAGAGGCATGAGTTTATAGCCAGAAGCCCTCAAGGGGAACAACTAGAATTTCTTAGAACCCTCTCCCCCTTTCTTTCCTGTGGGCTGCAGAGATGTCTCAGCCTTCTGGTCTGGCATCAATTGACCACACACCCTGGCCATCAGGATGCCCTCTCCCCCACCTTTAAATCCCATCTGTCTCTGGGGATCAATCCCAGCTGGCTCCTCTCCCCACCTCCACCCCCGCACTCTGGGTGTCTTCACCACCTTCATCCACCGTGTAGCCCTCACGGAAATAGCAGAGTGCAGATGGCAGGCACAGGCAATAAGGGCTGTGGGCACTGGGGCACTCGCCGCCTTAGGCTCATCCCTGCCAGTTTGAAATTAACCCCTAAAGAGCCAAAGTGGTGCGGCGCAGTGGTGCGGCGCAGGGCCCCGCGCAGCCTCCCTTCCCAACACCGAAATGGCGGGGTGACGGTTTCCAAATACCCAGAAAAGGAAGCGGAACCTGCGGTGAGGCCCCAGAGGTAACCCGCCTTGCCCTGCAGAGGGTGAGCGCCATCCTGCACCGGGGCCCTGCATTCGCCCCCCTTCTAGATTCTTTCCAGTTACATCCCAGCCGAAAGTGAAGATTGGATTTCGGCCCCCGTTCTTGGGCTATAAATACCACCCCCCTACACACACCTCTTTCCCCTCCCCCCAACCTGGCCTGGGCCCGCGCTCTCGCTCAGCGCCAGCTGTCTCTGCCCGTCCGTTCACTCGGCTCCGGCTGGAGAGGGGCCGGCTCGCCTCACAACGCCGAACCCCATTCCCGCCACCCCTCCCGGCTCAGAAGCGGGGTGCTGAGTCACGGGGGGGGGGCCTGTGGGTAGGAGGGATGCACACACAGTCGGAGGAAAAGGGGATGCTGGACCAAGTAATCTGACCCCCTACCACCTTCTTGGGCTAAGCACGTGTTCGGTCAGATCCAGCGAGCGGGGGTCCGGGTCGGGGGGGGAGGCTAGGGGCGGACGGCAGCCCAGCGGGTCTCCCTCATCCGCGGAAAGGACTGGGCGCGGGATCACGACTCCCCTTCAGGAGGGTGAGGGCACAAATGCTTGGTGGAGCAGGAGGCGATTTCCAGAAGGACTCCTCTCAGCTAGCGAAGAATCCCACCCCACTCCATTCCCCTTCCCCAGCCTCCAAAAGTGGACAGCACGGCTCGGCCAAAGTCACCAGAAGAGAGTGGGGGTGGGGGAATGCACAAACCCTCGCACCTCCTCGAGACCCGGAACGTCGGATAGGGGCTCCGGAGCATCCCGGGATGGAGGGTCCCGAAGGAGAAGGGCAATAAGGGGAGGGGCGCGATCCCCGCGGGGCCGCACTCACCATGGTGAGTCCGGGCGGTGGGTCTCACGTAGAGTCCGGGTGACGGGTCTCAGTGAGAACTGCGCTAGCTGCAGTGCCGCACCGCTCTTATAGGCGGGGGGCGGGGCCCGCGCGCTGCGCTCGCCCACTAGGGGCTGAGCGGCCCGGAGGCCACGCCCCCGAATGGTAGGCGGCCCCCGAGGGGTGGGGTCAGGGCGGGTCCCCTCCCCCTGCCCTGTCCTGGCCTCTCACCTGTCGGACTTGGGTTAGGTGTAGCGATCCGGGCCTTAGCCCTTCGCTCCAGGTTTTGAGCCGACACCCTGGGCTCCCGATCTCCACTGCAGGGGCGCAGGGCGCGGTGCCAGGGCGCATCTCGCCTGCACCTGAGTCATGGGGGCGCCCATCGCCCAGGTGTTCTGACTTAGGCCGAGTGCTGTAGAGGCTGTCCTTGCGAAGTGGCTGCCGCGGGCCTTCCCCCGTGCCCCCCTCCCCGCCCTGCCTCCCTGGAGGCTCTGGCCAGTTCCGGGAGAACCCCTTAGAGCGGCACACGGCCTGCTGGTCCTCGGCCGGGACGGCTGGCCTTCGCCAATGCCTGTGGGCGGCCGAGGACCAGGAGCTGCACAGTCTGAGCCCCAGGGTGCCAATCCCTCAGAGTACCCCACGGAGCCGAGCCCTGCAGCCTGTCTGCGAGGGCCGACCCCAGGAATCTGGCGCGGCTCGCTGGCTGCCGGCGGGTCAGTGGCCCCGTCATCAACGCCGTCACTATTAGTGAGCCCTCGCCACCGCCACCTGCCCGCTTCCCTGCTGCCAGAACCGCCAGAGCTCTGGGCGGAAGCCCTCAGGACCTGGATTCGCATCCGGACTGCCCTATGTGACCTTGGGCAGGTGACCTAACCTCACTGTGTCCTTGGCATATTCATCGGTGAAAAGGAGACAGTGATTCCACACTGTCTGCATTGTTGTGAGGTATCAGAATGTGTGTTGACTCTGATGAGGAAAAAAAGTGGAGATTCTGGTATCATAGCTGAGTTTTGACTTTCTCATCTTCTGCTGTTCCCCGCAGGGATCTGTGACCGGCATCTTAACGCCCTTGGCGCTCAGGCGGAGGCCTCAACAGCAGTTATTCCTTCTTTCCACATTTCATTTCCATTTGTTGCAAGAATGGCCTTTTCCATCTACTTTTTTTTTTTAAGATTTTATTTATTTATTTGAGAGAGAGAGCGCGGGAGAGGGAGAGAGAGCACAGAGGGAGAAGCAGACTCCCCGCTGAGCAGGGAGCCGCTCGATCCCAAGACCCTGAGATCATGATCCCAGCGGAAGGCAGCTGCTTAATCGACTGAGCCGTCCAGGCACCCCTTATCCATCTACTTCTGCTTTCCCTTACATACCTTACATTTTCTAGCTATCTCCCTTCACTGGGGAAATCATCAGGAAGTGCCCCATGTACCCATCGGCATGCCCTGAAGAAACCTGTCTCCCAGGCTAATCCCTTGTTTCCTAGGACCAGAGCGGTCTGACAGCACAGTAGGCTAAAATAACTAGCAATGGCAACTTCCTACCAACAGAATAGCTAATTGACACCTTATTTGGGCAAGGCATGGAAAGGAACACAGTGAAGCATGACAAGGTCTCTCTTCCCTATGCACTTGCCACATGGTTGGGAGAACAAGACTCATTCATAAAAATGGAAAGTGGCAAGGGCATATAGTGAGGCTGCTTTGGGAAGTGGGGTCATGGTCTCTACAGAGCAAGGACCCTTGGTGATTACAGAACATATGGTCTCTTGCAGACCTTCCCCAGGCCCTCCTTTTTCCCTTGTGCACCCCCAATCCCAGCAGAATGAGTATGGTAAAAGACCTGAGCTCTCTCAGGCAAAACCTTAAATTCCTTTGACCTTCAGGTTCAGGTTCTTCCTTTGTGAAACAGGGATAACTTCAGATTGTGAGGACCAGATGAATGTAGGGATGTGTACATAGCAAAGCACCATGTAAGCAGCTGCATGGATTCTTAGAGCATCTTATTTGTTTTCTTTAGCGTGCTAGCACACCAGGCTGCAGTTATTTGTGTACAGGTCCGTCTTAGAAATTGCAAACTCATTCCAGGTAAGGATTGGATATTATTCATCTTTGCGTCCCTAGGTCCTAGCATAGTGCTCAGCACTCGGTAAGCATTTGCTAAATGTGTGTCAGAATTGTTTCCCTTCAGAGATGGGAATAAAATTAGGGTAGAACTCTAAGAAGCCAGAAGCTGCAAATTGGCAGCCTGGAGACCAAGTTCCCTCTCAGAATTCTTTGTTTGACCTTCACAGTGTTCATCCCCACAGCGTTTAGAATATGAAAAAAAGCAGGAACTACCTTTGTGCTGGAGCATCCCAAGACCACCCCCATGTCAGGAGATTTACTAGAAGGACTCAGCATAAAGTTAATAAATAACCCCCTAGCTAAGGTTTATTACAGTGATGTAGGAAGGCTGCATAGCTGGATCATAAAGGGAAAAGACACAAGCAGAATCTATGTCCTCTCCCTCCCAGGAGGGCTCACACAGCATTCTCTTCCTCCAAAATGAAAATGGAGCAACATTTCCCTGCAGTGGTTCTGCCCAAGGAAGCCTGTTAGAGACTCAGCACCTAAGGTTTATGGTGAGGGCTGGTCACAGAGACACCTCTGCCTTGCACATACCCAAATTCCAGACTCCTAGAAGAAAAGCAGCTGTTCAGCATAAACCATATTCTTAAAAAAAAAAAAAAAAATTTATTTATTTATTTGAGGGGGGGAGGGGCAGAGAGAAAGGGAGAGAGAGAATCGTAAGCAGGCTCCACGCTAATGCTAATGCTAATGCGGGGCTCAATCTCACAACCCTGAGAACATGACCTGAGCTGAAATCAAGAGTCAGACACTTAACCAAATGAGCCACCCAGGTGCCCCTACAGCATAAACCACATTCTTTACACACACAGTCTAGGCACAACAAACCATCCTGATCCTTTAACCATTGACTTGAAAACACTCTAAGAGCCAAGTTCTCAGATGCCAGCCAAGGGCTGATCTTACAAGCAGACCTTTCTAAGGAGCAGTCTCAACCTGCTGTGTTAACTCTTTCTGCACAGTCATATAAAAATCCAGATTTCTAGCTTATCTTGAAAAGAATTGGAAGATCTGGCTATATCAGGCCTGCATTCTCATTTAGCAACTGTGATGGGCAGAGTTAATAGTCCCCCAAAGATGTCCACATTTTAATCCCTGGACCCTCTGACTATGTTACCTTACATGGCAGAAGACTGCAGATGTGACTAAGGTAAAGATCTTGAGGTGAGGTTCTTCTACATTTTCTGGGTGGGCCGATATAATCACAAAGGTCTTCATAAGTGGAAGAGGGAGACAGTCAAGGAAGGAGAGGTCAGAAGCAGAGCTCAAAGTGATGTCATTATTGGCTTTCAAGATGGAAGGAAGCCATGAGTCAAGAAATATGAGCAGTCTCTAGAAGAAGGAAAAAGCAAGGAACAGATTCTCCTCTAGAATCTCTAGAGGGAAGGTAACCCTGCCAACGCCTTGAGTTTATTTATACCTAAATAGGTTCTGGTATTAATTCCAGTGGGGGGTGTACTTCCATACATAGGCATGGTTGTGGAATCATTGACCCTTGGTGTTTGCATTCACTCTCCAGCCCCTCTCCCCTCTCTGGAGGTGAAGAACGGACTGAAAGTTCCAACCCTCTAACACTTGGTTGGTTCTACTGGCAACCAGCCCCCAACCTTAGGTGCTTTCCAAAACTTAGGTGCTTGTGTCATTTGCATAACAAAAGATATCTTTATCACTCTCAACACTTACGAAATTCCAAGGGTTTTAGCAGCTGTGAGCCAGGAATCCTAGACAAAGACCGAATATATATGAGGAATATATTTTGGTCATCTGAATAACCACATAAATATTTTTCTTATAAATCAGAGTATTGTAATCCCCATAAGACCTCTTTTGGACTTCTGATCTCCAGAACTATACGATAATAAATTTGTGTTGTTTTAAGCTACTAAGTCTGTAGCAATTTGTTACAACAGCAGTAGGAAACCAGTAGGGCAACAAATGGAGCTGGGTGGTGACTACTTCTTAGGATGGACAGCAAGCTGCTCCAAATCACCCAGTCCACCATTTACCATGATATGCTCAACTGTAACATATTTATGTTACCCTGGCCCTTAGCAAGGAGTTTATAGCCCCTGAGCAGGTCTTCTGGCAGGCAAGATGGAGAAGACAAGGGTGCAAGGAGAAATGTCCAAGGCATGTTAATGGAATACAGATTCGCTTCTGCCTCTGTGTGTGTGTGTGTGTGTGTGTACACTCGTGCATGTGTGCACGTGACTGTGAGTGTGTATGTGTCTCCTGAATTAGGGCCATAATGTCTGGATGGGTATACAGGTAGCAATCCATATTACCAGATTGAAAACTTGAACATTTTTTTAAAGATTTTATTTATTTATTTGAGAGAGAGAGAGCGCACGCACAAGTGAGAGAGCACAGCAGTGGGGGCGGGGCAGAGGGAGAAGCAGACTCCCCGCTGAGCAGGGAGCCTGATGTGGGACTCGATCCCAGGACCCTGGGGTCACGACCTGAGCTGAAAGCAGATGTTTAACCAACTGAGCCACCCAGGCGCCCCGAGAACTTGGACATCCCACATACATGTACAGAATCTAGAAGGTGATGCCGGGCACTTCATTTTCCCAAATGAATCACTGCTTAGTCTGTCTACCCTACAAGGGTGTCCAGCAGACCACTCTCTCTCTTTGGCTCTCTTTCCCTCTTCCCCTTGCCCTTTGTTATCTCCATCTTTTCTAACCCCTTCCCAGAGTCTCACCTCTGTCTTGGAGCAGTGCAGCAAGGTCCTCAAAATTTAAAATGTCTCCACTGATTCCATCTGGGAAAGGTGGAACTGAGCATTAGTGCACATCCTTCCATTTTTTTAGACTGGAGCATCTACCAGCTGTCCTCCTTCTCACAGCACAATCTTTCCAAAGGGATATCTTCACATCTTCTCTCCTCTTCACTGTCCACGCAGGCTTGGTTCACATGCTCTGCTGAGATGTTCTTGCCAAAATCCCTAGTGACTTCCAACTGACCAAAGCCAAAGATCACGTTTTTACATCTTTTTCAGCGTCTCACCAATATTTGAGATAGTTGATCCTTCCTTCCTCCTTGAAACACTTTCTTCTTGGCTTCAATGACACACCCCTCTCTTGGTCCTAGCCATTCCTTTTCGGTCGTCTTTGATGGCTTACCCCTAATAGATGTTTCCCATAGCTCAGTCCCAGGCTCTCTCTTTTCCTCCCTGAAGGGGCAATTGTTGAAGGTAAGTGACGAGTATATGGGGTTTTATTATATTATCTCTACTTTGGGGTGTATTTTTAAATGTCCTTAAAAAAAGTTACTGTAACATTTTAGGGTTATTAAAAAAGAATGTATACATTCACAAACCAAAGAGAAAGAATAGAATAGAAAGAAATATCACCTTTGTGCTGATAAGTCTCAAATTTATATGTCCTTTAGGACTTCTCTGAATATCAGACTCACATGCTTATTTGCTTTTTTTGACATTACCACTTGAAAGCCTGTTAGACATCTCAAATATCACACATTCAAAGTAAAACTCCCAATGTCCCACTCTCACCCTGCTCCCTGCCAAAAATGTTTCTGTCCTAAAGCTTCCAAGGCTTCTACCCACGTGCTTACGTTAAAAACCTAGAATCATCCTACATTTCTCTTTCCCTTTCTCCTTCCTCTCTTTTTTGGTTAGACTCTTCTTGGCTGCAAATAACGGAAAGCCTAACTAACAGAGGCTTAAACAATGAGGATATTTATTATCCTGCAAGAAATCTGAGTGTAGGGCAGTCCCAGGGTTGATTTGGTGATGTTACCAACAGCTCCAGTATTTCAAGCTATCTGCTCTGGCATCCTCAATGGGCTGGTGGCATCTTCCCTTATGATCACAAAATGGCTGCAGCAGCTCCAAGTGTCATGTCCTCATTTGCTAAGGCTGGGAAGGTGAAAGTCCTCCCATAGTCTCTTTTTATCAGGGAGGAAAACCTTGCCTTCAAGCATCCTTGTAGATTTCCCTTATATCTCACTAGCCCCTTGCCTAAACCAGTCATTGGAAGGAGGGACTGGAATTACCATTAATGGTTTAGACTAATTTATACTCACACCTAGGTCTGGGAAAGGCCATCTTCCTTGAGCAAGTGGAAGCTTGCTTGGAATAATTATACAAATTCAGGACCCTGCCAGCAAAGACAAAATAGAGGCAGGGGGCAGGTAAGGCTGTTGGGTATATCTGCACACCCCACATTAGTGTGTCCTATAACTTTATTTCGAACCCAGCTACTTCCCACAATCCCTGCCCCAGTCCACGCCACCATCCCTCATGCCTGGATGCCAGAAGTAGCCTCCTAATGGGCTTCCTGCTTTTCCTTTGGAACTCCTGGTCTTGCTTACCCTTATAATACTTCCTCTACATAGCAGCGGCAATAATCTCTCTAAAACACAAAGTAGGCAATGATGCTTGCTTAAACCCTCCCATTGCCCCAGTCATGGAAGGCATTCTTTCAAGACTCCTTTACCTCTGTGTTTTCAGCTTGCAGAGCTCCCTCCCTCCCTCCCTCCTTCTCCTTGAACACACCAGGTTGGCTCCTTTGGCCTCACCATTCTCTTGACCTGGAGCACTATGATCCAGATCTTGTTATGGCTGACTCCTTGGCATTCGGTCTCAGTTCAAACATCAGCTTCTTTCTCTTCCTTCCTTCCTTCCTTCTTTCTTTCTTTCTTTCTTTCTTTCTTTCTTTCTTTCTTTCTTTCTTTCTTCTTTCTTTCTTTCTTTCTTTCTTTCTTTCTTTCTTTCTTTCTTTCTTTCTTTCTTTCACATCAGCTTCTTAGAGAGCTGTTCCCTGTCAATAGTAGGCTCCCCATCTCTTTCTGTGCCATTATCCTGGTTTATTTTCTTCATGTGTTTATTTCTATCTGAAATTTCCTTGTTTTTTTTTTATTTATTATCTGTCTTCTCCATGAAAATGTAAGCTCTTTAAGAGCACAGACTCTTTGTCCACCACTGTATCCTTGGCACCTGGAATAGTGCTTGGCACATAACAGACACTCAATAAATATTTGTTGAAGAAATTAAGATATGGATTTCCTCTCATTTCATAACTGAGATACATTAATATGCTTTAAAATCTCAGTCTCTTTACTCTGTTGTACATAAGACCTTCCCCCCTGCCTACCTTTAGGATAGTTTTCTTTCCAGAGTTGGTGATGTCTACATTGACTCTTGAGATGCCCAACTTTGAAGGCCAGTTGGGAAGTTGAAGTGCTGGACAAGAAGGTTTTGGGCCCAGTGGGCCCTCTGGGAACCCAAATGCCTCCATCTGGATAATAATTCCTGAGGTCTATGGCTTCATGGATCAACCCACTGTAGGCTGGGCTTGCTTACCTTTGAAGTGTTGGTTGGCTGTGTCTTCTCTCTGGGGATTTTGGCCTCTTAATTCCAATTGGGAGAGTGATGACTGCAGTCCACAGTCAAAACCGGAGTTAACCCTCTTGATATTCTGGGTCATTCCCTGGCATACTGTGTTGAGAAGGGCTCTGAAAAAAGCCCCCAACCTCAAAATAACTCCCCCACCATTTGGCACCTTGACTGAAGTTTCATATTAGCAACTGCTTCGTGGATAAGGTTGTTAGATAAAATTCCTTTATTTGCTAAAGCTGGCATTCCTATTCCTGGTCATGGTTGCTGACTGGAAGAATGACTGGATGGAGAGGCGCAGTGTGGTTTCCAGGCAGCATTAGAGGCCATTTGAGGTTAGTGGTCATACATTTGAAGTCAGGTCAGTCAGCCCAGTTCTGGATTTTTCTATAGCCACTGTTTAGCTGGGTCAGGACAGGCGCAGAGTTGGTGAAGAACCAGGGTTGTGATTTAGTCAAACGAGGATGCTGAAGCTGGAGGGAGGCAAGGGAGTGATCATGGCCACCGTGGAATTTAAGATGGAAAGGAAGGAGATAAAGACACAGGAGGGGGATGAGGCACAGTGAAAGCTCTGTCTTGTGGAAAGGGGAGAAGCACTGAGCCTGAGTCCCAGGTGAATTTCAATTCCACCACTAATGAGCCCCCACGTGACCTTGGGCAAAACGGGCAAGAGGCTTCCATTTCCTTTTCTTTCTCAAGGAAATGGAGGCCCCGCCTTGCCTACCTCACAAAGCTGTTGAGGGACTCAAGGGAGATAAGGGGTGTAGCCGCCTCAAGAGCCACAAAATGGGATACAAATGTGAAAGATTAACATTTGTATTTCATAAGTTTGCCTAAGGCCATAGGGAGACTCCTGTGGGGAAATAAGGCCAAGTGAGGCCCGCAGCCACTTGCTTAGAATGGGGAGAGACCATGACAAGTAGCCCTGAGCCCCTGCTCCTCATCGTGCTTTCCCTGTGGAGAATAACAGCAATTCTAGACTAAGCACTCTTAGTTTATATGGTTTCATCCTCACCATACTACCTCTCCCCATTCTACAGACACGCAAACTGAGGTGGGAAAAGAACTTAAATGCCAGAGCTGGCCCTAAGACTGAGCTCTAGTTCCTATGTTCCTATAATAGTCTGAGTTTCCACCCCGAAGGCCCTGAGGCTTGATCTCTTGCCCTAGGACTTGTAATTTCCAGTTTAGAGCACTCTCCTTAGTGCCACTCACATTCCACTTCCAGTCCTCACCCACCCTAGGGGTGGCCTTGCAGCTGGAGCTCAGGGGCTTTGATTTCTGAATCCTCTCCCACCTGTGAGAGACCGCTGAGCCACCAGGAAATGGGATTGTGTGCCTGAGTGCAGACACTGTGTACCTGTGTGGGGTGACCAGCCGAACCCCTCCTCTAACCACCGCACCTTGCTGCCCTGTTTGAGCCCAGGCCCAGCGCTTGGTAACCAAGTCAACAGGCCTGTCCTCCTGGGGCCGTTTCTAACTGCATTTTCCCCGCTGAGAGATGATCGGAGAGTATAAGGAGGCCAGTGGCTGCGGGTCTCTCACAGACCCATATCTGTCTCTCATCGAGCAGCAGACAGACAGACAGACAACCCAAGCCAGCCCCCAGCCAAGCAGCATGGTGAGCAGGGGTGGGGGGCTGGACATGCTAGTGAGGGTCCTAGTGTACCTAGGGTGGGTGGTGTGAGGGATCCTTGGGAGTCCAAGTATTCCAGGGGCTAGTGTGTGGGCATGTGAGGTGGGGAGAGGGAAAGAGACTTCCAGATGTGAGTGTGGCCCCCGAGTTTTGCCGGTACATGAGAGCATGTGCAAGGGTGGAGGACAGGGTGATGGTAACCAGGATGTGGCTGCTGAGGGGTTCTGGATTTAGGGGTAAGGAGTATGGAGTAAGCAGGACTGGAGCAGGAAATACAAGCATTTTACAAACCCTGGGCCCCACAGCAGATTCACCCTTGGCCTCTGGTCTTACCTCCCAGCTGTGGGCAAGCATCCTCACAGCCCTGCCCAGCTGATGCATCTGATCTGACCTCTTATTTCAATAGAGACAGTGAAGAAGAGGAGGGGAAGGGAGGGTGTGCCCTCTTATCGAGACCTGGCTGTGCGTGGGGCTCATTTGATATCATTTGCCAGGCTCCCCACCAGGAGGGATAGAAGAGCAGTGAAGAGCATGGTTGGAGCCAAGCTCCCACTCTGAATATTACTGGTTTTGCTCATGACCTTCAGCTAGTTGCTTAACCTCTCTGTGGGTCAGTTTCCTCATGTGCAAAACGGCGTCATGAAACTACCTACCTATGGGGTTGTCATGAAGATGAAATGTATAATAATGTATGTGGAGCGCTTAGCACAGTGCCTGGCCCCTAATTAATGCTTAGCACAGGGGAACTAAATGATATAATGACAAAGCCCACCACATACGAGATCATACTATTTTTACATTCAAGGAAAGGGCACTAGAGCAGCTAAAGAGAAGTAACTTGTCTGAGGTCATAGAGGGATGGGGGTTTGATGCTAAATCTATGTGATTCCAGGGGTTGAGTTCTTTGCCTCAAACCTGTTGCCCCACAGCATCATTTCTAGCATCTCAAGTATACCCAAGAGGTCAGAGATGCCTTGCGTGGCTAGCAGTCATGGGCGCCAAGATGGTGTCTGGCTTTGTAGACAGAGCCTGGGCAGGCTTGAAGTTACAACAGCCAGTGCTGGCCTTGCCAGTGGACTGGTAAGCCCTGTCAGTCCTCCCTGTGGGACACAGGGATTTCTGGAGTCCTTGTGTCCCTGAACACCCCCCAGTTTAATTCATTACCTTCTCTTACTATGACAGCAGGGTTGGGGGATGGGAGTTGGTAAGGGGACCCAACATGTATGGTACCCCCAATATGTGTCATGCAGTGAGCCAGGTAACTTATATGCCTTCTTTCATTTAATCCCCGTCTTAATTCTAGGAGGGGGCTCTTATTTGCCCCAGTTCATGGGATGGAGGGAGGCCCACAGAGGTTAATACTCTTGCTCAAGTCAAGTAGAGAAGTAATGACGATGTATGATTTAATCCCAGTCATCTCAAAATCATAAGTCGAGGCCCTTGCATCATATTTAAAAAGTCAGGCAACTGTTAAATTTATGGAGAAAGCATCCTCATTAAAAATTATGAAATATTCCAGGCAGGAAAGTGTAAAGAATAATATAATAAACACCTGCTACCCAGCTTAAGAAATAGAATCTCTCTCCAACTGCATGCACCTCCGTCTTCTACCAGAGAGAACCTTTGTTCCAAATTAGTGTTAATATTTTCACTTGCTTTCCTTATTTTTGTAATACACATGCACTACAGAATATATAGCAAAACATAAATATATCTGTAAATGACGCACAGCATTGTTTTACGAGCTAAAGATTTTTATAAATGGTATCATTTTGTATGATTCTTCCCTAATTTGCTTTTCTTTTTCCCAGTAAAAATTTTTTGGTAAGATTATTTCTTTTTTGTTGTTGTTGGGTTTTTTTCTTTTCTTTCTTTTTTTTTTTTTGTTGGGTTTTTTTCTTTTTTTAAAGTTTTATTTAGTTGACAGACAGAGACAGCAAGAGAGGGAACACAAGCAGGGGGAGTGGGAGAGGGAGAAGCAGGCCTCCCACTGAGCATGGAGCCCGATGTGGGGCTTGATCCCAGGATGCTGGGATCATGACCTGAGCTGAAGGCAGACGCTTAACGACTGAGCCACCCCGGCACCCTGGTAAGATCCTTTCTTGTAGTTCATCCATTTCTACTTCTGAATCATTCTTCATCCATTTTCTCCTGTTGAAGGACATTTAATTGGCTTCCGTTGCTATGGTGCTGTGAGTCTTCTTGCACCTGTTCTTGTTTACCTGTGTGAGAACTTCTCTAGAGCAAGAGTGTCATCAGCTCTCCTAGATCTTGCCCAATTTTTCTCCGAAAGAGATGCATCAATTTAGGCTTCTACCAACTGTCTAAGGAGTCCCATTTCTCCACATCCTCCACATGGTTAAGCCTTAAAGCTTGGGGAAACCTGATGGATGTGTTCATTTTGTTTTCAAGGTCTGGGGTAATTCTCAAGCAGAGCAAGAAGGCCTACTCTGGTATCCCACTTACCATGCTGTCCCACCCCTGTTAACGTATGAAAGTCTCCCTTCCCTGCCCAGTGGGCTACTGGAGGGCAGGGACTGTGCTTTGGGTGCTATGTATCTCCAGTGTCAGCACAACATCAGGCACAGAGCAGAGGCTCAGAGTGTTGGATGAAGCAAGAGGGTCCAACCTTCTTGATTCTCATGGGGCTCCCCAGGAAGGGCGTTGACCTTTCTGATTTCCAGGACCAGGTAGTTTATCTCAGTACTGCTTTAGGGGCCAAACGTTCTTTGACCACCAGCCTTGAATCATGTAGGGAAGACCTTTTTCCCAGCCCCACTCCACTCCACTCCAGAATTATGCACACCCAAGAGAGGAAAGAACAGCATACCCCCTACCATTCCAGGCCCACTCTTCCCTTCCTTGCTGGCATTTCTAGCCAGTGAATCTAGAGTTATTCCTGCTTTCAAAACCTCTCCCTTGTCTCAGATCCCTGAAACCTCACTTGGATCTTACTTCTCTCACCCATGGCCCTTCATTTCTTTCTGAACACGGGTGGGTTGACTATCATGTTTTGCCAGACTCATCTGATCCCCTCAACACTTCTTAAGACGCTTAGTCACTGAGACTAAGACTCTATAATCTTAAAACTGCCCACATCTGCTTCCTCTGAGGGTTTTGGCCCAGCCCCCGGAGCCACTGCCTGTGGATCCTCAAGGCCACAAGTAATTCCTTAGACACAGGAGGTGGGGCAAGGAGGGCAGGAACCTTTGCTCTCAGCCAGAGAACCACTCAAGAAAGGATTGCAGGCAGGAACCGTGTCCAGGCACGACAGGCTTCTCTTTGCTAAGAGTGTTCTCTGCACTTTGCCTACTCAGCATGAGTGCTTCTCAGTGCATGTGGGGCAGGCCAATGTGCAAACTGGCAATGCCCGCTGGGAGCTCTGCTGCTTGGAACATGGGGTCCAACCAGATGGACAGATGCCTAGTGATAAGACCATTGGTGAAGGGGACGACTCCTTCAACACCTTCTTTAGTGAAACTGGGGCTGGGAAGCATGTGCCCCAGGCCGTGTTTGTGGACCTGGAGTCCACTGTGATTGGTGAGTGATGATCAGTCTCTGTCACATATGTCACCTTGTCTTGGGCACCACAGCCAGTCCTTCCCCATACCCGGGGCACTAGAATTTGTAGTTGCCAGGAGTAGTAGCCAATTAAACCACAGATCTGCTGCCACTAAGCTCCAGAGTCTCCGGGTAGCTCTATATCCCTTTCCTTTTTATTGAAGAATACTAAAAGTCAAGGGCCATAACACCAGCATGAATGGGGCTCCTCTAGGGTAGGACTAGGGGCCTCGTGGCCCCGCCCCTTCTGGTTAACTTGGGGAGCCAGGCTGCAAGGGGAGGGGGGTGCGTAAAACTCTGCCCATTGCAGATGAAATTCGGACGGGCATGTACCAGCAGCTCTTCTATTCAGAGCAGTTCATCGCTGGCAAGAAAGACGCTGCCAATAACTATGCCCAGGGTCACTACACCATTGGAAAGGAGCTCATCGACCTGGTACTGGACTGAATTCAGAAGCTGGTGAGTGGTGGTGGCTGAGGGCTGGGGAAGGGGGAATCTGGATTCCTTCAGCTAAGAAATCTGGACACCAGACAGGAATAGAGCCTCCTGGATGAGTTTTATTTTACTTTATTTTATTTGTGGATGAGTTTTAAAGATGCAGGGTCAGGACCAGTGAGGAGGGGCCCTGCATACTGATCGAGGGAGGCAGAGTGTGCACTCTGGCCTGGAGTTGGGTGTCCTCTTTACCTCCTATAGCAACTGGTCCAAGGCTGGGCAGAGTGGTCACCAGGGCAAACATGACCATGGGCTGTCTGGCCAAGCTGTGGAGGTCCATAGGGATTCCCAGAATATCACCTTGTGTTGCAGGGATGTGGGCAGAAGGCCCTGTGAAAAACAGGGATCCAAATAGTCCTGACCCAAGGCTCTATGATCAAATTTGGCCTCTACCAAGGATGGGGATCAGGTTCCTGGATTGTTGACCTCAGTAGGGAACATGAAACATGTGAAGTTAAGTCAGGGGTAAGCAGGTATGGAGCTGGGTGGGTTATGATGTTACGAGGACAAAAATGACTATGTCATGAGATTTTAGAGAGCTGTGTGTTAGAGACTTCAGGAGGGTTTAGAGAGGAGGAGAACAAGAGGAGAGAGAATGGTCCTGCTTTGTGCTCTTGGAAAAGTCTTCCAAGGATTTAATGAAAGTTTTGGGGAATTTGAAACAGCTGGTTTTTTCCTTTTCCTCAGCTGTGCTTCATATCCCACATTTCCCTTCACCTTCCACTTTCTAGGCCGACCAGTGCATGGGACTCCAGGGCTTCCTGGTGTTCCACAGCTTCGGAGGGGGCACCGGCTCTGGCTTCACCTCACTCCTGATGGAGCGGCTCTCCGTTGACTACGGCAAGAAATCCAAGCTGGAGTTCTCCATCTACCCCGCCCCCCCAGGTGTCCACAGCCGTGGTGGAGCCCTACAACTCCATCCTGACCACCCACACCACCCTGGAGCACTCGGACTGTGCCTTCATGGTGGACAACGAGGCCATCTATGACATCTGCCGCCGCAACCTGGACATCGAGCGCCCCACCTACACCAACCTCAACCGGCTCATCAGCCAGATCGTGTCCTCCATCACGGCCTCCCTGCGCTTCGACGGGGCCCTCAACATGGACCTGACGGAGTTCCAGACCAACCTGGTGCCCTACCCTCGCATCCACTTCCCCCTGGCCACCTACGCGCCAGTCATCTCTGCGGAGAAGGCCTACCACGAGCAGCTGTCGGTGGCCGAGATCACCAACGCCTGCTTCGAGCCTGCCAACCAGATGGTGAAGTGTGACCCCCGTCACGGCAAGTACATGGCCTGCTGCCTGCTGTACCGGGGCGACGTGGTGCCCAAGGACGTCAACGCCGCCATCGCCGCCATCAAGACCAAGCGCAGTATTCAGTTTGTGGACTGGTGCCCCACGGGCTTCAAGGTTGGGATCAACTACCAGCCCCCCACCGTGGTGCCCGGGGGCGACCTGGCCAAGGTGCAGCACGCCGTGTGCATGCTGAGCAACACGACCGCCATCGCCGAGGCCTGGGCCCGCCTGGACCACAAGTTCGACCTGATGTATGCCAAGAGGGCCTTTGTGCACTGGTACGTGGGCGAGGGCATGGAGGAGGGGGAGTTCTCGGAGGCCCGGGAGGATATGGCAGCCCTGGAGAAGGATTACGAGGAGGTGGGCATGGATAGTGTGGAGGGGGAGGGAGAAGAGGAGGGGGATGAATACTAGGGGAATCCTGTGTGTCTATCCTAAATAAAGTGCTGTAGCCTTACCATCTCGCAAGTGTCTTTTTCTCTGGGGAAAATTTGCGGAGCAGGGGTTTCTCCTTCAAGAGAGATAGGAAGGCTGGGATCTTAGTCTAGGTGCCCCAGAAACTAGATCTGGTTCCAGATTTTATTAAAGCGTGCGATTCCAGGAAGCTGAATGGGGAGCTGAGAGAGTACCTCAGAGAAGGAGGCAGAATTCACCCCAGAGAAGATGCAGCCGCATAAATGGCATCTCTGAATCAGCCCTTGGGTGAGGGGCAGGAGAGGAGGTGAGGGGGGGGGAAATGTATCCCCTGGCTCCGTTCCTCCACTGCTTAAGCCTTCACCCCATGACGCAGGAACTCCCCTGCCCGTCCGGGTGGCACCCACGTAGGCTGCAGCGTCAACAGGGAAACCCCGGGGCAGGAGGGGAGTGAAGTCGGTCCCAGCCACACAGGGCTGCAACAGGAGCCTGGCTCTCACTCAGGAGGGTCACAAGTGCGCCTCCGAGTAAGTAGTCTGCCAGAGCCGGCGCTCATTACCCCCACCCTACAGATCGGAGCTCTGTCTTTTCCAGGCAGGAGGTTTGGGTAGAGGGCCCAGAAGCTGGCATCTAAGGCACAGTGGCAACAACAATGGGGGAAATGGCTGACCTCCCAGAAATCTCCCCCAAAACGCACCACTTTTTGATGACGACAATTGACCCTCATTTCAATCCCATGCCTTGGGCTATGCAAGCACAACTTCCAACGAGATGGCTGGCCCTAAAATCGTTATATATGGATTTTCTGTAGCCTCTGCTGGGCTGGAGGGATGAGATGACTTAACCATTGGAGGGATTGAAACTAGGACAATCCCCCCCCATCCCCCCGCCCCCAAGAGATTTAATGCTCAGCGTTGCCCTCAGCTCTGTCCTTCCTGCGGCTTCCCTTTCCCAGGATTGGAGGCTGGGAAGGCAACCAAAAGGTCAGCAACACCAGGAAGCTGCTAGCAACCCAAAGGGCTGGAGGAGCCAAGGGATGAGATGGTGATGCCAGACCCTTGGAGCTGGGACGCCAGGTGGGAGCTGGAACCACAGCAGAGCTGCCCAGAGGTGGCGGGAGGAGCCAAGGAGGGAGGGATATTCAGCAGGATCCAGAGCCACTGCCTGAGGTGGCCCCTGATTTAGAGAGAGGGAGAGGAAAACCCTGACTTCTCCTTCCTCCCACCCTCAATCTCCGGCTAGCGGCTCCCACTGTCTGAACCTAGACAGGAGCTAGGTGGCGAGGGGGCCTGGGGACAAGGGGGTGCAGCAAGTGAGATATCCAGAGCAGGGCCAGGAAGGTGGGGGAATGGATCTCAGAGCAAACACATACCCACACCAGGTCTAGCTAGCATTCAGGGCCTGTGGTGGGTCAAACCGGAAAAGGAGTGACTCCTAGTCCCCATCACCTGTCCCTGTCTTGCCCTGATTATTGCTCTGTAGTAAGCAGAGGATGGAGTGAAAGTAGCAGGATGGTGGGGGTGGGGGGTTAGGGAAGAAAATGGGCATGCCCAGCACAGTAGTTTGCTCCTTCCATTTTGTAATTATGTGCCCAGGGACAGCAAGTATTCTCAACCTCTCTTTGAGGATTGAAGCTTACAGGGGCAGCTCTGTCCTGGGAAGAGAGAGGCCTGCAGTTTTGTGTCCATGTACGTGTGATGGCGGTGGTGAGAGTAATTTAATTCAGTGGGAGTATGTAGAAACCCGTTTCGGCTGAGGAGTTCAGCTATGCCCTCAAATCCACTTCCTCACCCCACTAAAAGGGCTGACTTTCAAATCTCTATCTGACTCCTGTGTCTTTCTCTCTCTCAGCTGGTTTTAAACTTGGGAAGAGACGAGGGGTCATTTTGGGAGCCCTTCAAATCCCAAGAAAGATCGTCATTTATTGAGTACCTACTATGTACTAGGCCCTGTGCCCATATTACCTTGTTAAATCCTGAGGTAAATACAGTTAGACCCACTGGACTGGAAGCTTCATGGGAACAAGTCTTGTCTATTCTCCGCACCTAGAATGTCGCTGGCTGAACATATTAGGCAACATGTGTGTTGAATATTTGTTGAATAGACTTGCTAAATGAATGCCTATTTTACAGATGTGGAGACTGAGGCTCAGAGAAGTTATGGCACTTGCCCAAAGTTACTCAGTTATAAATGGAGGAATTGGGATTCCAACCCAGGTCAGCCTGGACAGAAGCTTCTGCTGCTGTCCTTCCCTCCCTCAGATGCCCTTCCCACGCCTGCCACAGCGGTTCCAGGCATCCCTCCAGACACCACATCTCTGAACCTGCCAGGTCTCTAATGCCCAGACAGTGACTCAGCTACCTCAAAGGCAAGGAGGGAGTGACGCTTGACACTCCCTTGCCCAGGCGCTGTGGTGGAGGGCACGTGGGGGGCGTGGGGGCGCAGATACACAGCTTCTGGGACTGAATGAGGGCAGAAGCATCTTTGAGGCCAGGTTTGGGGGCTATCAGTGCCCTCTGGAAAGGGCTCCTAGTCCGAACATCTCATAGGAGGTGAGGTAAGGGCTTGGGAGAGGCCAGAAGGATGTGAGGTCTTCACCTGTCAGGATGCCTGGGCATCCAGAGAGGGGGCCAGGAGCCCCTCCTGTCTGTGGCACCAGCGCGCCCGCCCGCCCTGGCCAGCTGTGTGGCCATCTCCTCTCAAACCCTGCAAGGCCTTCCCAGCTAGTAACTCTGCTGACAGGCACTGGCAGGCCTCGGTTGAGCTAAGTGTGGGTGTGGGGAGGTGGCAACCCAGCCCTCCATGGGGCAGCCAGGAGCGCCACCCATTCTGCCTCCGGGGGACTCCCTCAATGCAGGGAATGCTTTCATCCCCGATGCTTCTAAAGCCAGAGTACAATTACCTCCTGCAGGCAGACACAAGAGACAGATTCCCAACTTGGATTCCACCCAACACGTTTATTCCTTCATCTCTGGTGTGTCAGGAACATGCCTGCCTCCAAAACTGTGTTCGTACCATTCCCTCCTTCTGGAACGCCACCTCCCCCTGCTTGTCTCAGTGTTGCCATTCCTTCCAGCTTAGGTCACAGTCACCCAGAACCATCCAGCCCTGGGAAGTTCCCCGCTCGAGATTCTCCCAGCACCTCCTGTCTGTCTCTATCACTCATTCGGCACTTGGCATGGACTGCCTTGTATGGTGGCACTCAGGTTCTTGCCAATATCTTATTTCTCCAACTAGATTTTAAAAAATTCTGTATATAGTCGAACAGTTATTTTGTGAACATGCTTCCAAATTGAAAAGGTACAAAAGAGATTTCCAAACAGCAAAAATAAGTCTATAAGTGAAAAGAAGTCCCCTTCTTTTGTTCCGCTCTTGACTGCCTCCACTATTAACATTTTTGTTCTTGTTTCTTTCCAGAGACATCTACATATATATTAATGTGTATACAGTAGTCCCCCTTGATCCACGGGCGATATGTTCAAGGCCCCCATGGATGCCTGAAACCATGGATAGTACTAGACTCCGTATATACTATGTCTTTTGCTATACACGCATCCCTATGATAAATTTACTTTGTAAATTAGGCACAATAAGAAACTAACAATAACAATAAAATAAAACGAGTCTAATAATATACTGTAAAAAAAGTTATGCGAAAGTGGTCTCTCTCAAAATATCTCATGCTGTACTCCCCTCCTTCTTGTGATGATGTGAGATGCTAAAATACCTACATGATGAGATAAAGTGAGGTGAATGACGTAGGCATTGCAATGTAGTGGTTGGTTACTTCTGACTTTCTGATGATACATCAGAAGGAGGATTATCTGCTTCCAAACTGTGGTTGACCACAGATAACTGAAACCGTGGATAAGGGGGACGACTGTACACACACTTCGATACACTTTGTTTTACCCTTGTTTTTTCATTTAACAAAAAATCCGGAAGATGGTCCTTATCAGTACATAAAGATATGCCTCATTCTTTTTGGTAACAATGTACTATTCCATTGGATAGTGTACCCTAGCTTATTTCACCAGTCTGCTGTTAGTGAGTATTTAGGTTGTTTCTAATTCTTTGCTTTGGAAACAAATTCTGGAACCCTTGTACATACTTCTTTGCCCATGTGTACAACCAAAAACTCTTAGAATCAGAATTGCTGGGTCAAAGGCTACGCACCTTTAACTTTGATATGCACCATATTGCTCTCCCACGGCCAGTGTACTAGCATGCCTGTGCCCACAGCCTTGCCCACACAATGTATAAAATTTTTTGATCTTTGTCAATCATCTGATAAGTGAAACAAAGTATTTTATTGCAGCTTTCCTTTATAATTCTCTTGTTGTGAATAAGATCGAGCATCTTTTCATATGTTTAAAAATCAGCATTTTCTCTTCTGTAAACTGTCTTGTCTGTGCCTTTTGCCCATTTAAAAAACTGCATTGTTGGTCCTTTCTTGTGAACAAAGGAAATTAACACTTTGTTTGCCACATGTGTTCAATATAATTTCCCTCAGCTGTCATTTGTCAATGTCCCAACTAGATTTTTATCACCTTGAGTACAAGGACTGGAACTTAAACCCCTTTGTATTCTCAATTCTTAATATAATATCACATACACAGTAGGTGCCAGACAAATGTCTGTTGAGATAAGAGAAGTAAGAAGAAAGAGATTTGGAAGATTTTGGAGTGACCTAACCTATTTCCTCCTCTTATCCTAAGGCCAGTCAGGATTCTCACTGTAAACAGCAGAAGTTAGCTCTGGCAAGTTAAAACAAAGAAAAAAGACACCCCCCTCTTCCCGCATACACACACACATTGGAGAGACACTGGGTAGCACACAGAATTAATATGAGGGCTGCCAGATGAGACTCTGCAAACAGGTAGGCATCAAGGGAAGCTGAGCATCCAGCACCCTAGTCAAGGTCAGGGCACAGGACAGCCTGCCTAAAAGACCCCGGTTCCCTACAGAACAGGGGGCTGCAATGAGGCTTCTTCCCACCCAGGCATCGAGACCGACATTTCTTCCTCCAGACACTAGAGGCTGCTGCTGACTCCGCTGTCACAATCACCGCAGAAATGAATTCTCAACGGCCCTTGCTTCCCTGTGACTTGCTCCACATTCAAAGTCCCAGCTGGAGGTTTCAATTGGCAGAGCTAATGGCTATGTACCCCTAGAGCCGAGAAGTCTGGGAGAGCACAGGTCAGGGCTTTGCGACAGGGGGTGGCCTGCCTCCCATCAAGGCCTACACATTGGGAATTCCCCAAAGGTATTCAGAAGGTTGAGACTGTGGGCAGCCAGGGAAAGTGGACAAATGCACACCACCTTCTTCCCTCATGTCTGGCTCAAGCCCTTCTCTTTGGTGAAGGATTGCTGGGTCACCCAGCCGAAAACACTCTTCCGGACTCACGTAAGCATGACTGCTTGGGCCAATCATGATGCCAGAGAGGTATGTACTGAGACCCAGATGTACTTTGTACCACACCTCATTTGACTTTCAAACAGCTCTAGGTGTTACCTGTATTTAGGTAGGAAAAACTGAGTCCTCAAAGGTTTTGCCAAGTCACACAATAGTGCCAGGTTGCAAACCCAGGTCTGTCTGTTTATAAAACCTTGGGATTTCCCAGTGGGCTATATTGTTGGGCTGGTATCTTACCAAATTGGAGCTCTGTGAAGTCAGGGACTGGGTCATAGTCTTCATTTTACATCCTGGCTGCATCTACTATATAGATGTTCAATTAATAGTTGTGGATTAGCCTGGACGATATCAAGCAGGAGCCAATTCTGGAAAGTTCTCTAACTCTCCCATGAGGCCTGAACCCAGGAATCATTTTGAGGTGGACAAGGTCTATTTGGGATCACTCTGGGAGGGGGGTGGATCCCAGAAAACCAAAAAGCCAAAAAACCTTGAATCTGGAGAATTTCCTTTTCCTTTTTTTTTTTGTTTTCCTTTTACCCTTTAACCCCACCTTCCGCAAATGTGTCAAAACTGTCAACAAGAAGTTCCAATCTGTTCATTATTTAATCATCCAAAGGCTATTTTTGAACCCCACAACTGCCTTAAATACTCTAGGGCAAGAAAAAGACACAATCTCTGTCCAGTGGAATTTACATTCTAATGGGGGAGGTGAAGGTCCATCAAAGAATCAAACAAGCAAGGGCTGATTTGTAGCTCAGACGAGTGTGATGGTGTCAGGAGACACTGACCGGCAGGCCTGACCTACTCAGGGAAGTTGGGGCAGCCTCTTTTCGGGACCTGGGGCGGAAGCAGAGATCTGAAGGGGGAGGATTTAGGCCCAGAGGGGGGAGTCTGAGTCTTTGAGATGGGGGATTTCTTCCGGAGTGAGTAGCCATCGCTCATCGAGCCCGTTTTTAGGAAAGGACAGAAGGACCAGGGCCGGGCGGCTCGCTGGCCCGCGAGTGCGTCACGCCGGAATGGCACCGGCCGCGGTCTCCCCGGTCCCGTCTGGGGATGACGTCGCCCGGGTGCAAGCCCAAAATAGCCGGCTCCGCCCCCATCTCCCGGCAGCCCCTGCAGCAGTCCCCCAACCCCCGCCCCCTGGGTGACAGGCCGAGCCGCCCTCCTCTGAGTCTCTAGTAGTTTCAGTGCCGCTGACGCATGCTTGCGCGCACAGCTGGGCCGGGCGCGTCCTACGCAGCAGCCGCGAGCCGGGGCGGCCGGTGCCAGACGGTTCCGGCGGGGGGCAGGGGCGGGGCGCTGCAGGAGGCCAGGGACTCCCGACCGAGGAGGTGCGGGCGGGGGGCCCCGGTCAGGCTGGGAGGCCCTGGGCCGGGCTGCTGGAGTCACGGGGCTGCGATAGGGCTCCCCGGGCCTGGGCGCCGAGATAGCCCCCGGCACCGGCCTGCGGGGGGCCGATAAGGCTGCCGGAGGGAGCCTCGTCACCGGCCCCAAGCAGAACCCAGTGGGCGCCGCTTACCCCCTGGGAGCAGCTCCGGCTCCCCCGGGGGGTCTCCAGGCCCAGGGAGGGACCCTGGGTTCTTCCGGCCTGACTCCTCCTCCTCTCCTGCAGCCCCCCGAGGCCCATCTGACTCCCGACGAGTTGCCATGGCATCCTACTACGACATCCTAGACGTGCCGCGAAGTGCGTCTGCTGATGACATCAAGAAGGCGTAAGTGCCTCCGCTGCGCATCAGAAAGCCTCTCACCCCCCCTTACCCCTCCCCCACACCACCATAGGGTCCTTCAGAGGCCTTGCCGAGGGAACTAGGTCCTTAGAAAGGATTGGGGGGCTCCCTCTATAGGAAGGAAGAAGATCCCTGGAAGAGTAGGAGAAAGTCCTTAGCGTGAAGAAGTTCTGCTGGGAGGTGCACTGTGCGTCCTTCTCCAGTGGATCCCCCCCACCTCCCCCTTCACTCCTGCCTCAAGCCTCAGCCCCTAGGTGTGGGCTTTCTCAGGATGCCTGCAAAAATGTCCAGGCCCTGTGACCAGGAGGGGCCAGTGCCCTGTACACCCCATGGCCACACATATTTCCAACTTTTGCAGCCCCAGTGAGCTCCAGGGAGGGCTTAGGGCTGGGGCTTTCTCCTGCTTACATGATCATCTGCTGCTGCAAGTAGTCCTAGCACTGGCCGCAGAGGGGAGAGATAGGGACTCCATTAAAACATGGCAGCAGAGGCAGCCCTAGCAGCTGGGGTGGAGCAGAGGCAGCCCTAGCAGCTGGGGTGGACGGGGATCTGAGTGGAGAAAGGACAGTGGCAGGCTAATGGGCAAGTGGGTCGTTCTGTTTCATGGTGAGAGGTGCTTGCTTTTGTCCTCTGACCCGACCCACTGGACCCACTTCCTGCAGGTATCGGCGGAAGGCTCTTCAGTGGCACCCAGACAAGAACCCGGATAATAAAGAATTTGCTGAGAGGAAGTTCAAGGAGGTGGCGGAGGCATATGAAGTGCTGTCAGACAGTAAGGGCCAGGAGGGGGCAGGGCAGGGCAGCACCTATCGCCTCCATTTCATGCCCCGTCGTACTGCTTCCCAAAGCCATGCTGCCACCTCCCATATCCTCCGTGCCTGTTTCCAATCTGGCATTTAAGTGCCGCCCCCCCCCCCAACAGGGGACTCTGCGACCTTTTTTTTTTTTTTTGCTTCAATTCAAGTGAGCACCTACTATGTGCAAAGCACCCTTTTATTCTTTCCCGAATCCCCTGTGCTCAGTGTCTGCTCCCTGGGATCTGGGATGGTAGTTGCAGCATGGGTCTTGACAAGGGGTTGGAAGCAGGGCAAGTAACCTACGTGTGCCGAGCCTTCTTTGTGCCAAGCATTGGTGGGGGTAATCCCCAAGAGTCCTCACAGCCATCCTGTGAGGCAGGATTTATCATCCCCACTTTATAGGCAAGGAAACAGGCTGAGAGAGGTGAAGTAAGTTGCTCAAGGTCACACACAGCCGGAATACGAATCCAGGTCTGTTGTGTTTTTTTTTTTTTTTTAAGATTTTATTTATTTATTTATTTTAGAGGGAAAGAGAGAGTGCGAGCAGGGAGAGGAGCAGAGGGGGAGGGAGAAGGAGGGGGAAGAATCTCAAGCAGACTCCGCACTGAGCATGGAGCCCTATGCTGGGCTCAATCTCACGACCCTGAGATCATGACCCCAGCCGAAATCAAGAGTCGGATGCTTAACCGACTGAGCCACCAGGCGCCCCTCCAGGTCTGTCATTTATTTATTCATTCATTCAGAAAATATTCATTGAGTGTTTATGGTGCTGGGCCGTTGCTGGGAACAACGGAGGACAAGCAGACACTGTCCTGGTCATCATGGGTTTATTACATTTGGCCCAGGAAGCCGGACATTAACCAAGGAAATAGACAAGAGTATTCTGCAGGGAAGTAGCTGGGTGATGTTGATAGGGAATAACGGGCACCCTTTTTGTTACAGTGGTCACAGCAGGCCTCTCTGAGGAGGCGACATTGAGGCTAAGCCCTGATAAATAGCATAGTAATAATTAGCTGATATTTGTTGAACACTTACTATGTTATCAGGCACTGTGCCAAGCAGTTTATGGGGATTGTCTTATTTAACCCTTGCAATGACCCTATGAGGTTGGTGCTGTTATTGTGCCCATTCTACAGGTGAGAGGGAGCCACACTGCGAAGAGCTGGCACTGCTGAAACCTATAGCCCGTGTCTCCCGTGCACCCTGCTGTCCCCCTAGCCTCAGTCACTGGGTGATCCTCTGAGGGTCCTAGCCTGGAAGGGGAGGCCATCATCCCAGAGGGAGGGAGAAATGATCGGGTCTCTTTTTCCAGAGCATAAGCGGGAGATCTACGACCGTTATGGCCGGGAAGGGCTGACTGGGGCAGGTAGGTGGAGCGGCGGGGCACAGGGATGGAAGTGGGTCACTGAGGAGAGGGGGAGGGCAGATTTTTAGTGCAGCGGATGCTCTCTTGAGGCTCCTGGCCATGCCTTCAGTGGGTGGCCTGGCTCAGAGCAAGACGCATGCCCTAAGGCCCCTACTCATCCTGCCTCTCCTCCAGGAACTGGCCCATCCCGGGCGGAACCTGGTGGCAGTGGGCCTGGCTTCACCTTCACCTTCCGCAGCCCCGAGGAGGTCTTCCGGGAGTTCTTCGGGAGTGGAGACCCTTTTGCGGAGCTCTTTGGTGAGTGGGCTCAGGAGGCCTCTGATTGGCTCGACTCCCATTCCAGGCCTGCCCTCCATCAGCCGGGAGCCCCTGAGGCGGGAGGCTGAGCGGGCAGCAGAATTCCACAGATGGAAGATTTTGGGGGGGTGGGTCCAGGGACAGCGGGGACAGAACCTGACACAGGCCTGAGCCCACAGAGACTCGCCTTATGAAACGAGGGCAACAATGGTGCACTGTCAGGCCTGCACAATAGCAGCCGTCAAAGCAGCACTCAGAGCGCCGTGTGACAATCACAGTGACATCACACACAACAGATAACATGTTCGCAGTGAGGACTATGAACCCTGTGAGGTGGATAATTTTCTCCCCCCTTACAGATGAGAACACAAGGATACTTCCAGATAACTAGCTGAGAGTCATGCAGCAAACGGGAGAGTCGGGCCTCCTGGCCGGGTGGGCCTGACTTTACACCATGCTTACCTGCCCGTGCCGAAGGAGCTAGCCGTCCCCGCTTCCTCTTTCCCTTCCCTCCTTCATTGTCTACTGTGGACAGAATTTACCAGGGATCTTTTTCATATCTAATATTAAAAAGAAATTTAATTCGTAAGCAAGTCCACAATCAAAAAAGAAAAAAATACCAGAAATGCTTAGCAGGTTATATTTCTAGGCTGAAAGGCAGGGTTCACACATTTTTGGGGGGCAGCTCTCTTTGCCAGATGATTGTTAATCTGCTTGCTTGTTGCAGATGACCTGGGCCCCTTCTCAGAGCTTCAGAGTCGGGGCTCCCGACACTCAGGCCCCTTCTTCACCTTCTCTTCCTCCTTCCCTGGGCACTCTGGTATGTGCTGTCCCTTCGCGTTTTTGCAAGCTCTGGGTCCTGGATCCCCTCGTCCCGGCTCATTCCTTTTCCAAGCCTTCTCTCCTGAGTATGTGGAGCCCTGCCTTCGGGCGTCTCTGCAGGGAGACCCCACAGGGGTTCCTGGCCCCGTCTTGACTGCAGCATGCCGGCTCCGTCCTCCCTCTGACAACCTCTCTGCCTCCTCCCTTGTGTCCATGCCAGATTTCTCCTCCTCATCTTTCTCCTTCAGTCCTGGGGCTGGTGCTTTTCGCTCTGTTTCTACGTCCACCACCTTTGTCCAAGGACACCGCATCACGACACGCAGGTGAGGGCTCCTTTGGGATCATCCCAGGTGCAGGGGTGTGGGGGTGAGGGGTAGAGGGGGAGCAGCATACAACTAGAAGGTCAGCTCCTTGTGGGCAGAGTCTGTCCTGTTTGCTGCGGCATCCCAGAGCATGGACAGGCACCTGCAGGATTCGTGCGTGCTCGCTGAGTGAACCGTGCCGTCCCCCACAGAATCATGGAGAACGGGCAGGAACGGGTAGAAGTGGAAGAAGACGGACAGCTGAAGTCAGTCACAATCAATGGTGAGGAATGGCTCTGCCACCCAGTCCCTGGCAGGAAGCCCCAGGCCCAGGCCCCAAGGCCCCCTCCAAACTGCTCCTCTCGGAACTCCTTTGGGGCAGGGAAGGAATGGCGGCCACAGGCCCCACTGGCAGAATCAGAGATGGGGATCCCCGGGCAAGGGCAGGGAACTGAGGAGTCTCAGAGGGCCAGCCGATCACCATCATCCTTAGTGGGTGCCCAGGGTTTGCAGAGCATGGACTATTTTGAAAGCACTTGTGCGCGTAACACGAGCTCTGTATTGAAGCAGGCAAGGGGAAGGCAGGGCTTTGATATTGGCCCTATTTTTCATGTGAGGAGACTGAACCTCAGCATGGTTAAATGGCCCTAACTCCCAAGTAGCCCCAGGCCCACGGCCTTGTCCTACTTAGTAAGGGGTAAAGCCATGAGTGACCCGCAGGATGCAGGATTCCTGGGGCGGAACCCTTCCCACAGTGTCACGCCGGATGGGATGGTCAGCACCGCGCCCCTTCCCTGCTTGCCGCCTCTGAGTGCGCTTCCTGGGCTGTCTTATTTAGTCATTGGAACAATCTGACAACGTAGGCACTCTCACCGTTTCCATTTTATAGATGAGGAAAGGGGGGCTTAGGGAGGTTGAGTAACTTGCCCAAGGAGACAGCTCGTATCTGCTGGTGCCGGGTACCTGCCCACGCACATGACCACCACGCTAGGTGCCAGAGTGCATGCGTGCCGGTTCCAAAGGAGGGGCTGTAAGCGGTCAGAGTTGCCACTGCATGAGGCAGCCTGGCCTGGTTCCCCTGGCCTGGGTCAGAGGGCTTCATGGTGGCCATGACTCCTACAGGTGTCCCAGATGACCTAGCGCTGGGCTTGGAGCTGAGCCGTCGCGAGCAGCAACAGTCTGTCACCTCCAGGCCAGGGGGCACACAGGTCCGGCAGACTCCTGCCTCCCGCACCTCTGACAGCGATCTCTCCGAGGATGATGAGGACCTGCAGCTCGCCATGGCCTACAGCCTGTCAGAGATGGAGGCAGCTGGGAAGAAACCAGCAGGTGGGCGGGGGGCGCAGCGTCGTCGGCAGGGGCTGCCCAAGGCCCAGGACCAAGATCCCGGCATGGGGGGGACCCCTGAGGCTGCAAGGGGGGATGCGGCCAAACCCAGCCCATCCCCAGAGGAGAAGGCCTCTCGCTGCCTCATCCTCTGATCACCAGGCCCAAACCACCCTGATTCAGGGCGACCGGGGGGTCCTGCTCACTGTCGGGAGCAGAGGGGCAGGGCCTGAGTTGCAGGAGCCCTTCTCCAACTCAGTGCTCCCCCAATAGGTTTCCCTCCCATGTCCACTTGCACTCCAGTGTGGACTCGGGATTTGCTCTGCTCAGCCCACAGCTGATAGGTCCCTGGCGAAGCCCAGGGTGGGGAGCCTCCGGGCAGTGGGAGGGCCTCCCAGGAGCCAGGATGCACTTAATCCTACTAGATAGGGAGTTTCTAAGGGGCATTAGTGGTTTGGGTCGGGCCTTTTGTGCCCAGGTCTTCTGCCACCTGTGTTGCTGATGACATCAAGGAAGGAGGACTTGGCCTGGGGTTCTCTGAGCCGGAGTCGGCAGCTACACCAGGGAGTCTCCCGTGCTCCTTGTCCAGCTGCAGACATCCCACCCTGGTTTCGGTGCAGCGTTGAGCTCTGACGTCTCTGTTGCTTCCCTTCTGGTGCTGCCGCTCCTCCCTCGCTCTCTTCTCTCTGCACTTCCCCGCGGGCCGCATCGCTTGCTTTCACTGCCATCTGGCTAGGACTCCCTTCTTCCTTCCCCAAGAAAGCCTCAGTGTGACCAGGAAGATGCTGTGGCCGGTAGGGCCATAAGGTCTTCTGGGGAGGCTAGCTGGGTGGGGCGGGAGCCTCTCATCCAGATTCGGAACCGGAGCCCACTCCTCCTCCCTTCCTCTTGCTGCCTCAGCCTGCCCCAGGCCTCGGGACTAGGCAGAGGTGAGGCTGGCTATCCCTGGAGAGGTGGGATAAGGCCAGGGTGCCCCAGGAGGGAGGCCTAGGAGGGGACTGTACCCCGTCCTATTTCACCATGCATCAGGGCTCAGGGAGAGGCCACAGGGCTAGCCCAGGTCTGCATGCTCAGCTCCATCCTCCACGGCTGGCTGCTGACCCTGTCTCCTGTCACCCCGCCCCCGATCTCTCCTCAGATGTGTTCTGAGCTGGATGTCCGGGATCCAGAGCCGCTGCACAGTTCCAACAGGACAGCGCCCTCCCCTGTGCGCTGGGAGGGTACCCTCCATTCCTCTCCCTCACCCATGCTGAGCGTAGAGCTGGGCCTGGGTGGTGGGTGGGGGCCGGGTGGGAGGCATCCGTAGTCTTAGCCTGTGAACTCTTCCCTGGGTGTTTGGTGCTGTCTCTTGGGGACTACAGGTCCCAGAATGCAACACACCCTGCCTCATTTCTGATAGATCATGCTAGGGGAAGCGGTGTGTGGTTGTGGAGCTGTGCATCTTGGGACATGTAGTTCTAGCCCAGGTCAGCTTGTCACTCGCTGTGAGAAGGGGAGATCTTGTCATCTGATTTGACTCGCAGGGGTGGCAAGAATGTGGATGAAGGGGTAGTGGGCCAAGCTTCGGTTCCCCTGACACCTCTTGCTAGTGCCGGGCTTAGAGTGTACAAATCAAAGCCCTGCGGCATCTGGGAGAGGCTCTTCTGTGGGCAGTCGGAACAGGCCCCGATGGGATGGCCAAGCAGGGCGGGGCCCCAGAAGGCTGACTGATGGGCGTAGGCTGGCAGAGAGCTTGGAAGGGGAGGCCACCGGTGTGGGAGTGTTTGTGTTTGTGTGTGAGAGAGAGAGAGAGAGAGAGAGAGAGAGAGAGCGAGCACGCATGCGCGTGGCCGGGATTGGTGTGTAATGGGTGCTCCGGGCATGTTGCTGCTTGTATGGCTTCTTTGGCCTCTGACCCTGCTGCCCATTCTTCTTCTCCAACACCACAAATGAGCTGCCTCTCCTCCTCCCTGCCTGGGGAGCCCCGTGGCCAGGGAGGGGAGCGGTGGGGCCAGGGTGTTGCCAGCCCTGTGACACTGCATCTCAGAGACCTATCAAAGCCAGCTAGGCTGAGCTCAGACCGAGAGAGAAACACTGGAAGTCAACAAATAAAGCTGTTTTGAGCGCTCGGTGGTGTGCTGTGTTCCCATGTTCTTCCTTTCCAGGGTGGCCCCAAAGGGGACCCTACAGGACCAGTGGGTGACGTAGCCCCCTCTATTGCCCAAACACCCAGAGGTCACAAGGCTTCCCAAATGACAGCAGAAGTCCCCCCCCTTTGACCAGGCTGCCCTCCCGAGTACATTGTTGAGTCCCAAGAAACGCTCACGTTCTTCTGCCCTCACCTTCCCCAGGCAGCCGCTGCTCCCCTCCCTGGAGGGGATCCACCATCCACTACTCTGCCCCACAGCTAGGACCAGACTAAGTTACGACTCGACTGCAAGTATGGGAATGACTGAAAGTAGGGAATACGTGGTGAAAACTTGTAAAAACTACTCCTGAGGCCCACAAACTGAGCCCCTCCCCGGGTTCCCTTACCTCAAGGCCGGTGGCCAGTCTCAGAGGCCTGCCTTTCCCATATGGAGTGGTCCAAGTCCACCCCACACAGGGTCCAGGCCCCAAACTCCTCAGGACCTAGGGAGGAAAGGGCCAGGGACCTCCTCCTTCCTTCTCTCTAGACACCTTCGGAGAAGCCTTTTCAGCCACGGGACAAACAACTCTCCATCGTCAAGCAGAGCGCCGTGGCTCCCCGGCGACTCTCTCTTCCATTCCAGGATAAGTGCCTAGCTTCGTCTTCAACAGCCGAAGGGCCTGTATTGTACTTTTCTCAAAGCAAGGAAGCAGCCTGCGCTGAAAGAGGCACTTCAAGCCTCTATCTTGAAAGAGAGAAGTTGCTGGAAGTTTCTAACATGGCTGTTTTGCCCACTTCTAGTCTTTGAGATGTCAAACACTGGAGCGGAGCCTCAGTGGAGCACAGGTGAGGTGTAGGGAGGCCTGTGGTCTGCTCGCTGGTCCCTTTGCTCCCTGTGCCGGGCAGATGGGACCACCCCCCACCCCCGTTTTTCATGTGAGGGGACAGCTTTGCCAAGGTTAAGTGTTCCTAATTCCCAAGTAGCTCCAGGCCCAAGGCTCTTTTGGCCTCATTTCTGTGCCCACCGGGACACATTTCTGTGTCCAAGGAAGCCTCCTGACACGCAGGTGAGGGCTCCCCTGGGGCCCTACAGGGAGGAGGGTTGGGGGAGGGGGAGAAAGTGCCCCCTGCCCCCAGCTGGATGGATGCCTGTTGTGACGTCTCACAGGCCTGGTCTACAAGCTGCTATCGGAGTCTAGCTAGTTTTGCTTGTGGTGGGCCAGGCACTTGGCCTGCCCGAGGTACATTCTCCTGAGGCTGAAGGGCACGAAGTAGCTGCTCACGAACTAAGAGGAGAGGCAGTAAAGAGGTTAAGCATGCCTGGCTTTGAATCCAAACTCCACTGTATGCAATTGGGGTTACCTCGGGAGAATGTTATGGGCTACCGATGGGGTAGCATCATGGTGAAGCTGTGCGTGGGAGCACCTGGGAGACTGCCAGCCCCAGGGGAGGCGCTGCGGAGCGACAACCGCCTCATTCCTGGCTACCATTCAAGCCTCGGAGAGCCAGACTCCGCAGCCCGGCTCACCCCCACTACCTGCGTCTCCCGAGCAGCGCAGCGGGCCCGGCTCCTCACGGGGCCTGGAGATGGAGGCTGGCAGCAGAGACGACGACAAGTGTAGGAGTCCGGGTGGCTGCACGCACGACACACTAACTTTATTCACATTGATACAAAAGTAGATTTCTCTAGAAATGTTCTCTTGTGCCAGAGGGCGAGAGTGGAGTGGCACGTGGCAGGAGGGCAGGGGAGGAGGCCTGAGGAAGGCAGGGAGGGCAGGGGCCAGAGTGTGGGCCACAGAGGCAGGGCGGCAGGCAGCGGGGGCTGGACAAGCAAGAAGGGCGGGGGTTGGGGGGTGGCAGGCCCTCCACCCGGTTCCGCCCACACGGACATCCTGGGAGCTCTCGGAAGAATGGGAGCTGGGAGCCAAGGAACTCAGGCAGGAGAAGGCTCTGGGTGGAGGACTTTCCTCTGCTCCTGGCTGGCTGCCAGCCCCCCACGCCCTCGTGGGACTTCCCGGGGGCTCCGACAGGTGAGAGGCTGGGTAGGTCCGACCCTTCCCACATCCTCTTCTTCACACTTCTCTCGGACGACTGGCCATGCCCCAGAGGGACCGAGGCGGTGGGGGCGGGGGGTGAGGAGGGGGTACACAGATAGATGCTCACACAGGCAAAGAGGGAACAGAGGCTGGTCTGCCCACTGAGGGGCCCCAGGGGTCTCACTGGGGCAGGGCCTTGAGGATGGCGTTCACCTCCTCCGCCACGGCTGTCAGAGCAAATTCAAACTGGTCCTGGGGAAGGGCAGGGGGAGGATGGTCATGGAGAGGGGGTGCGGGCTTTTGGAAGGGGGAGCCAGGGAGGTCACTTGGGTGAGGGGGAGTCCTCCTGGGGAAGGTGAGGGCAGGTGGGGTTGGCAGGCTGTTGCTGGTTTCCCTGGGGGAGGCTGGCAGCTCGGGTCAGCACAGGGAGGAACAGTCACCTTAGAGCGGACGAGGCCAGGCCGTTGGTCACGGACGTGCTCCAGGGTGGCAGCGATGTCGATCTCCTTTACTCCTGGAGATTGGAGAGGGCACAGGGCTGCTCAGGGGTTGTCCAGAGGAGGAGAGGACCCAGAAAGCCTGGAGCGTCCTGGGCTGGGAGGCTTAGAGGACTGGGCAAAGCCCGGGGGTGTGATAACCGGTCCCTCCAGGAGCTCCTGTGAGCCTGGGTGCTGGGACGGCTCATCGGGGCGGGGCTGCGGGCCGTGGGGAAGGCCCTCACCTTTTGCCATGCGGTTCAGTACCATGTCAATGAGGATGTAAGTGCCAGTCCTCCCTGCACCGTCGCTGAAACGAGAGATAATGACAGGCTCAGCTTGGGACCAGCAGAAAGGGGGAGGGGCAGAGGAGACAGGGAGGCTTGGGGTGGGGAAGATACTGGTGGGGCCATTTAGGCTGGGCTCAGGGAGGGCATGAGTGAGCTGAGGAGGCAGCGATCATAGCCCCTGGGCCCTGGGAATTGGGCCTTGAGTGGGGAACCTGTGCCCCACGGGGTGTCACTAGGGTAGTCGGCCAGCCTAAAAGCAGAGCCCTGGCTCAGTCCTAAGATGGAAACAGCCAGAGGGGATGGGAATGGCCCTTTCCAGCCTCTGGCCAGGCTTTGGTTCAGGAAACTTTTTTCTTTTTTTTTTTTCTTCTTCTTCAACCATTTAAAAATGCGAACACCAGTCTTAGCTCATGGGCCATTGAAAAAAAACCAGATGGTATGTTAAACTTGGCCCCTGGGCTGTCGTTGGCCAGCATCAGGGGCTAGGCAGGCAGCATGCATGGGAGATGTGCCCAGGGCGGAGGACCAGCGAGAGGGGCGGGAATCAGGAATGCCCCACCTCGGGGCCCTCTGGCCTGGGCTGCCCTGTCCCCTGTGATCCCCACCCCTGCCCCCAGCTCGTCCGCACGCACCTGCAGTGCACAATGATGGGGCAGGAGCGGCCCCGGTAGCACTTGTTCACTTTCCTGCAACAAGAAGTGGGTGTGAGGGCAGGGAGGCACCAGCACACCCCTGGGGGCCTCTCTTTCTTCTTCTTCTCCCCACGTGCCCAGGGCAGAGGAGGGAAAAGGGCTGGAGGAATGAGTCAGGGCAGGAGGCAAAGAACCAGAGATGGTGTGGGTGGCCCTGGGCTTGCCTTGTCACTTAATGAGCTAGGTGCCAAGCGATGCACCTGGGAACGGCTGACTTGGCCTCTTCGAGCCTCAGTTTTCTTGTCTGTAAAGTGAGGGTGATAATAGTAAACCTCTTCTTAGGGTTCTCACCATGATTGCATGAGATAATCGATGTAAAGAATTAAGCATAAGGCATACAGTGGGTGCTCAATAAATGGTAGTACTATTAATGATACTACATCATATCAATAGCCACCTCTGCTGAAGTCCAGGGAGAATAGGCTTTCTGGTGACTTCAAGGGTGTCAGTCTTGTCACCTTCCTGCTCTGCCCCTCTGCCCTCCTTTACAACTGCCCAGGCTGTTCCCCTCCCCACTCAGGCCCTTGTAGTCCTCACTAGCAATGAGGTCAGGTAGCCATAGGCACAAAGTTCTTTTGACCAGGGGAGGACAACCTCTCAGCTCTGAATGTTATGCGGCTGTCTGTCTTCCGGAATCAGCCTCATCTCAGCACAGGTGCTCTGTGTTTGGGTCATATTTAGACTTGGGGTCCACTTGGACCTCAGACTCTTTTCTGTTACCCTGACTGCTGCCCTCTCAGCAGGGAGCAGGGGATTTCTCCCTTCCTCAGTGGCCTAGTCTAACCTGCCCTTGTCCCTTATGACTTTCCTGCTTGGAGAGTTACCTGCAGAATCCTGATACCCTCAGTGGGCCAGGACCAGGGAGGACTACCTGAGGAGTTATTAGATTGTTTCAGGGGAAGCTTGGAACTTAATGGTCTACCAGTGTGATTCCCCCAGACCTGCAAGGGCTAGGTGACTCTGAATGATTTTACAGGAGTCCACATGGTTTTCTAGCAAGTTGTCTCATGTGTTAGAGAGCTGGGGTTGAACAGAAGTCTCTGCAGTAGCTCCCAATTGTTTAATAATAATGACAATGAATCGTATCTAGAATTCATCGAGCCTTTGCTGTGTGCCAGGCACTTAAACGAGATTTTACAGACTTTATTTCATTGACTCTTGTAACAACCCCCTAAAGTATGGGTCATCATCCTCATTTCACAGGTAAGAAAACAGAGATCAAGAAACTTGTTCGGGGTCACTTTTTAGCACTTAAAAAAAAAATTAGTTTGCCTTCCCTCTGGTAGACCTTTAGCAAACCATATTTATTAGGCAGCAGTTAATTTGCTCTGGGTGTCCAATGGCAACTGAGTTTACATACTTCTGGCCTAAAGCAATGTAATCTTTTAGCTTACCTGTGCAGTCTTAAAAACGGTCCATGCACTAATTCTATAAAGATTTTTTTTTAAATGTGGAAAACAGAAAATAGCTCTATGACCCCTGGCATTGCTTTTGAGAAGCCTGTGTCTCGGGCTCCAGGGGGCCCAGTTAGAAACCATTATCCTGAGGCTCAGAAACTATCCCCAGCTGGGGCGCCTAGCTGGCTCAGTGGGAAGAGCATGCGATCTTGGGGTCCTGAGTTCGAGCCCCACATTGGGTGTAGAGATTACTTAAATAAACTTAAAAAAAAAAAAAGAAAGAAACTATCCCCAGCTTCCCAGCCCAGCTCTGCTCCTCCGCTCTCTGCCCAGCACCTGGAGACCTCAGGCCAGCCTGGCAAGAGGCAGAGAAGCAGGTGAAGGCTGCAGTGTGGGCGAGGGGGGAGATTGGGGGTGCTGGAGGACTGGCCTCGTCGGGGGGCTGTTGTCAGAACAGGCAAAGTCCTCTAGTTAGCTTCCTGTCCCGGCCCCCACCGGCTCCCCTGAGTCCCCAGCAATCCCAAGATCCTCCGCACTGCCTTTGATAGCGTTTGTCTGCTCCGAGTCCCTCGCCGCCCCCACCCCCAGCCCCCAGCTCTCCCAGCAGCCTTCATGGGGCCCCTGGGCCCACAGTCCTGATTGGATTGTCCTGTCCATGCAGCGGCCACGCCTGCCAATGATCACTTTTGTGACTATGCAACTGGAGAGAGAACACTAGCTGCAGATCACAAAAATGACACTGGCAGCCGTGAGAGGGAGAGAGACAGAGGAGGAGGGTGGAAGAAGGACAGAAGGACAGAGTGGGGAGACAGAGGGAGGGAAAGACGGAGAGAGGCAGAGCGGGCAGGGAGGTGGAGAAAGCAGGGAGAGAGGGGATGGAACAGGGGAGAGCTGCAGGGCAGGAGAGATGGAGATAGAAAGTGGGACAGACTCAGAGACAGTGGGAGAGACAAAGAGATGAGGGGAGAGGCAGGGGGAGGGGTGAGAGAGGGAAAGGAAGGAAAGACAGACGGGGGAGAAATAACAGGCCAAGAAACAGCGAGGGATAAAGGACAGATGGGCAGGAGGGAGTGAGAGACGAGGGCACAGCAGACCCAGAATATGCTGGAGATCCCAAACAGCAGCACAGGAGGCGACGAACAGGTGAGACAGGAGCCGGGACCCAGGAGAGGGAGGGAAGGCGAGAGGGAGGGAGCTTGAACTCAGGTGAGCCCTTCTTGGCGGCGGGGGTGATGGAGGAGCCAGACGCGGGGAAGCAGGGAGAGAAAAGGGGCGAGGGGGACACAGCAGGCAGAAGAGCAGAGGGCGGGAGCACGCGGGTGGAGGGATGCGCACAGCCAGCCAGAGCATCAGTCCGGGCTTGCGGGGTCTGGAAGGGGGCGGCTGGAGGTCGGAGGCCGAGGCTCCAGGTCGGGCTGGAGGGCCCGCCTCACAAGACCAGGGCCCCCAGGAGGAGCTGGTGGTCGGGGAGGGGGGGGCGGCGGTGGGGACGCCCAGTTCCGCGGCCCCCGGCTCGCGTGCGGCTCTCTCCCCGCCCTGCCCCCCTCACCTGCGGAAGTCCAGCAGCGGCCGGGTGGACGCCGGAGTGCCCTCTGCCGGCCAGCTGAGGAAGTGGAACTGCGTGAGCGTGCGCGTCTCCTGGGTCTGCACGTTCTTCAGGTAGAAGCTGCGCACCAGGAAGTCCTCGCACCAGATGTGCTCGGACACCAGGTTCACCTGCCGAGGAGTGGGCCCGGGCCTGAGCACGGCAGCGCCTCTCCAGATCGTCCCAGCCTCCCAGGCCGGCTCAAACTCTACATCCTCCCGGAAGCTTACCCAACCGCCCGCTCCTACTGCCCCAGCTGTCCCCAAGACCCCTAGTTGTCTGTGTCACTTATGGGCTGCTCAGGACAACGGGTGGCTTTTCCGCCCAGACACAGCTACTGTGGGCTTCTTGAGGTCAGACTTCCTCCTTCCTCACAGAGTCTAGCAAAGCGTCTGTGCTACACACACCAAAAACTTTGATGAGATTCTATAATATTTTTATTCGTCTCTTTTCCTTTAAGCATGAGCAACACCAATAAAAAAAAAAAGCTTTTAAAAAAAGACTGCTGAAACAAAAAAAAAAATAAAAGAAAAAAGAAAAAACAAAAAAACAAAAAATTAAAAAAGAAAGAAAAAATATAAAAAATAAATTAAAAAACAGAAAAAATAAAAAAGAAAATAAATAAATAAATAAAATTTTAAAAAGACGGGAAAAGGAAAAAAAAAAAAAAAAAAGACTGCTGAGTGCTCATCGGATGATGAAAAACTACTATCTGGTGCTCCCCCAGTAATAAGAAGCTTCCATTTTCTCTTAGTGTCTCCTGCTTTACAGGGGGTCACCTTCCACGTGTCAGGACTCTGTTCCTCTTTTCTCGGCTTTGCCTCTCCCCAGTCCCCTGCCCCCCCCCACCTATCTTCTCTCCTAATGAAAAAGTTTGTTTCTATTCTATACGTGACTGATGGTTATTTCTTTCTTGGCTTTGGAAACTCAAGAGGTAAGTGAGGCTAGATTAACGTAGGTCTTAATGTTGGTCTTTGGTTTTACTTCTCTTCCCTGTCTCATATACTCTCGGCTTCCAGCTTCTGACCTCAGTTTTGGTGGTTTTATAGTTTTATTTCTGTACCTTTCATCATAGGTCCCTACAAATGCTTTCTGGCCCTGGCTGGACACACACGTGTAAATGTATAGTACATGTATGTGTGTGTGCATGTGTGTGTATGTGCATATGCATTCATACATGTATGAATGGTTCACCGTCCACTGTCTCCATTCCCATCGTCCCCCGGCCATGGGGTCTTGCTGACCTCATATACGTGGTAGAGGGAGGACCCCTCATCTGGCCAGTAGCGGTCACACTGCTTGACACCATCCTCCACCAGCGGGGTCAGCATGACGATGACGGTGCAGCCACTCTCCCACACCATCTAGGGACAGACGCCATTCTAACCTCTCCGGCTGCCCTCAAAGACCACTGGTCCCTGGAGAAGCCCTCCTTCCAAGAACTCACCTGCCAGAAGTCTGCAATGGTATGGGACAGCGGGCCCTGTGTGGCTATGTAGGCTGGCATCCGAGGGTCGTGCTCGATCTGGGGCAGGGAAGACACATCATGAGTCAGAGTGGGAAATGCTACAATGGAGAGGCTTGGTCGGAGGGAGCGGGCCAGGATCTGGGAGAGCTTGAGAAACCCCCATTTCCACGCCAGGATATCAAGCCTCATAATTCCAGGGCGTCAGATGGAGCGGATGGTGACCAGAAGGAAATGGAGTTTATGCAGGCAGGATAAAAACGGGGCAGAGGAGGGGGCTGGAGCCAGGGCCACTTACAATGGGGCTGGCATTGATGTAATCACTCCGAGAAGGGCTGCTCTCCACCTTCAGCTTGATGCGAGCGTGATCATCTGCACAGACCCCACATCCCACCTCAGATGCCCCTCCAGTTATTGGGGTCCTGGTACCTCTGCCACTTGGCCTGAGCCAGGAGCCCAGCCCTTCCCCCCAAGCCCTCCAGGGCTCCCAGCAGAGAGAGGGCTGGGCCAGTTGACCAGCAGGACTCACTCACAGGGCAGGAAGTCGGGGTGGCGGTTCTTTTTGACGTTGCCCTCCTCCCGGGCCGCGGCACAGGTGTTGGGCTCTGCCTGGTAGGCACACAGGGCCTGCCACTCCTTGGCCAGGCGGTCCCGGTTCCGCAGGTGGTCCTCCATGTACGCCTGCAGGGATACCACAGCCTGGCTCTGGCCCACACCACCGGCCCTGCCTCTCCTAGCAGCCCGTCCCTTCAGCCCCTCTGGGCCCCGGCCCTGTCCTGACCAGGATCATGTGTCCCGTGGAGATGTCCATGTTGGCCTGGGCGGGCTCCTCGCACCAGGACGGTGTGCTGCTGTGGGAGCTGGGGCTGGCCTGGGCCGCGTCACTGAACTGGGAGGACACGCTGCTCACGCGAGAAGGCTCCGGCGGACCCTCCGCCCGGTTGAACAGGGACTTTGTGGCCATGTGCTGGCGGCACAGGTCCTGCAGGAGAAAGGTCAGGCAGGGCCCCAGGGCCCCTGAAGCCCCTTCAGCATCGTCCTGGGCTCCATCCTAGGCTCATCCCTGACCGATTCTGTATGAAACCCATCTCCTCTGGGGGAGGCTCCGCTGCCCTGGTCCTCATTCTTTTCAAGGCTATTCTGTCTGGGTGGTGCCTCTGACCACCTCAGAGATGAGAGTGGAGTCCCAGAAGTGTGGCCCTGGAATGAACCTTAGGAAGCATCTGCTCCCGATTCCCGTCCACTCAAAATGTCCCCGCAACACCCCTGCTTGGGTTTCTGTAGCCCCAGCCCGGGTATTCCCAGGCATGGGTGCTCACTCCCCATCCAACACCCCACCCTCACCCCATGTGAGACCCAGACTCCCAAGCCCCTTCCATTCCCTCTCATCTACAAGCTTTTGGGGCCACACACCTGGTACTCAAAGGTAGTGTCACCATGGGCCCCCTCAGGCCCTAGGGCTGCCAGGCGCTCCTTGTCCCGCTGCCGTGCATGCTGCCGCACACACAAAGCCACGGCCAGAGCCACCAGCAGCCCGGCCACGCCCGCCAGGGCCACCAGAGTGAGCAGCACTGAGCGCATGGGAGAGGTGCTGCGGGCTGGTCGGGGAAGGACTGCAGCTGCCTCCTCCCTCTGTGGGAACAAGGCTAGAATCAAGGGGGGCAGTGGCAGGGGAGATTTAGGAGCTGTTCCTCAACCCCTGACCCCCCATGCCACGCTCCCTGCTAGGGTATCTCCGAGGGCAAAGCTGGGAGGGCAAGGGCATGGTGGCACAGGCAGAAGGGCTCAGATAGACCCAAGATCCTCCTTCTCGATCCCCATCGGACCAACTCAACCACACCGCACTGCCGGAAACTTAGTGGATGACCCCCACTAGGAGTTTTTGCATTTAAAAAATGAATGTAGAGGAGTTTGGAGAGTCGCAAAGAATCGAATAGTAGAATGTGAGGCATCAGTATTGGATGCAGAACAGAAATCTATTTTGAGTTTAATGTCCTTACTGCATAGGGTTTTCCCTTGGAATTTAGAAACTTTGCTCCATAAGGCTATGGACACCTCAGGTGGTTCTTCCAAGCAGGAGGCCTTCCTACGGGAAGACTGGTCCTGCCCTTGAGGAGGAGGAGGAGGAGGGAGAGGGAGGGAGGGAGGGAGGGAGGGAGGGAGGGAGGCAGGAGGGGCAGCCACTGGGGCCATCTGCTGGCCAGAAAGTGAACTGCATGGGGAGGGCTGCTTTGGCAAAGCCTGTGGGCCAGCCAGGTACATGAAGTTTCAGCTCCGGTTTTCCTGCCAAGTTTGCCCCCATCTCTTGTGGGCAATGTCAGCCCTCTGGGGTTTCAGCTGATTCTTCGGTTAGCTCATACCTGTCCCACTCCTGTCTGCAAGATCTGGAGCCCTGTCTGTGCTTCCAGTTCCGACTTCACCAGCCCTGCGGGGAAGCTGTGGGTCAGACTCTCTCCAGCTCCATGTGGTCTCCACCCCATGTCATGCTATGCTAGGTGGCAGGCAGGGCCCGTGTGTGTTGGGAATATTTCAAGGGGGGCGTCAGCCACAGGCCTGGGTATGTCCTACTAAGGCTGGGGCTGGGACCAGGCAGTATTTACCAGCTTGCTGGGTCACATCAGCCAAAGACAGGTTCTGTTCATTGTGTCGGATGCGGAAGGTGAGGGCCGGTCCCACCACACTGCCAAACAGGAGCTACATTACTGCCTCACCCACCACAGACCCCAGACTGTAACAGAGAGGCCAGCTCTGGCCCTCTCCCACGAGAGGATGAAGCTGGGGCTGATCAGACATGCCTTACAGGGATGTTTGAGAGAAATGCTGGATGAGGCCAGCATCCAGTGCCTGTGTGTGTGTGTTCTGGGGGGCACCTTCAATGCAGCTAGGAGCATCTCTGACCCCACCTTGGCCACTTACCCAAGACTTTGTCTTCCCTTCCTTCCCTGAGCCCCTCCAGCCACCTCTCCCCTCAAGCTACCTTCTAGATCCTGGCTGCCCCAGCTAGATACCAGCCCCACCTGATGTTGATGAAGCTGCCCGAGGACACGTGCACATGCTCAGCTAGGATCTCCAGCAGCTTGACTCCTGCAGCCAGACTCAGAGGCCTGAAGGTGGAGAGCAGGGAGAGGAAGGAAAGTGGGGATCCTCTTGGCCACTTTCTTGAAACAAACTACCTCCTGGGGTACAGAGGAGCCCACCTCTGTCCACTTCACATCTGGATTTCTGCTCTCTGCTTCTCGCCAGGCAGGCCAGCCCACGCAACACCCCCTCCCCAGGGGGGCCGGTGGGGGGGACTGGAAGGCTTGCCCCGGCTGAAGCCCTTACTTCTGGTCAGTGACAATGTAGCCATACTCCTCTGCTGATGGCTGAGCTGCTGGCCGCCTCACCACCGGGGGCTGGCTCTGGCCCAGTGGACTTTTCTTCTCCAGCAGGACAGGTGTGGCAAGGTGGCTAGCAGCTCTGGGGGACTCGGAGGATCCAGAGCTCAGTACCCGCTGGGCTTTACTGGAAGTGGGGCTGGCAGTGGGGTATCCAGGCAGGGAGGGTGTGGGGGGTGGAGGCTCCGCCGTGCTTCCACGCTGCACCTGCTCCTCCGTTGTCTGTTTGGAAGAGAGGATAGAGGTGTGGTCTCTGGATGATAGAGAGACCATAGAGAGATGATAGATGGGGGGGTTGGGGGTCCACATCTTAGGGTCTCTGAGGTCCCTAAAGAGGACCTTGGGACTTGTTTCTTTCTACCCTCCCCCAGGGCCCAGGGCAGCACTGGGCACAGAGAGGTCACCCAGAAAAGTGAGTCAGGTGGATGAATGAATGAATGAATGAATGAATAAAAGATTGAATGAATGCAACATGATCAGTAATGGTCCACAAGATGGAACTGGAGTGGAGAGAACCTCTGGAGTGAGGGAAGGTGGTGTTAGGAGAAATGAACAGGCAGGTAATGGTTTTTAGACTTCTGTTTAGCCACAAAATCTCAGAAGTCGAACATGTGAAAAAGATAGAGCTCTTCAGGCTACAGGGGGGTCAGGAGCCTGCATGCAATTCCCCTCTTCACCTAGGGATCCTCAGAGCAGGGTCTGAAATGACTGTAGTGAAAAAAGCAGCAAATTGAGAACTCCAGCTTCTAGACCCAGCTCTGCCATCAAGTTGAGGTGAGATCTTAAGGCAAGGACTTGCAGGCTCTGGGCCCTGGTTCCCCCACAAATGAGGAGTGTTGGAAGATACGGATCTGGATCCCAATGCTGAGGTTTAGATTTTGACAAGGGGGTTTGCTGCTAGGGGCACTATGGGTCAGGGAGGTGCTGCAAACTCACTTTCTTGATGTCAGCTCCAACATTTACAACCCCTCCTGTAGAGACAGGAAAAACAAGACTCTGGGCAAAGGGCCAAGGTGAAGGTCCATACAACACAGGTAGGAAAAGGGGCCAGCGACCCTGAGCCTGTTGCATCTGCTGTGGCCTCTTTTTCCTCAGTCAGTGACCCAGCCCTGCCTTTGGTCTCATCCTAAGCATGGTCTCATGCCTGTTTGCTTCTACCTTATAATTGTTTTATCAGCTCCTTCCAGAGTTATTGGCCACACGTCTCAAAACTATTTGTCCAGTCCTCCCCCTACCCTCAATTACTGGCTTCACTTGGCATTGGCCACTTCCTTCCTTAGAGGCTGTTCCTTGGTGCCTCATGATCCCTGCTCATACCCCGTTGGCTTATTCTTCCATTACTCCCCCCCTCCAGTTCTTTCCCGCTCTAACTCAGCTCACCACCCCATTCCCTTGCTTCCTGCCCCTGGCAGGCAATGACCCTGTGCTCGTGTCTCAAAAGAGCTCCCTTCTCTGCCCCCTGACCTTCCCCTCTAGGCTACTGCATGTGGGCTTGAGAGGTGGGGCAAGGGGCCATCATGTAGCTGGTGGTTGCTGGTCTCTCTGTCTGGACACTCACCCAGATCTCGTCCTGCGCCCTTGGGCAGCAGCTGCAGCAGGGTTGAGAGGGTGGAGAGCTGCTCAGGGGTCAGCTGACGCAGCTCCACCCCATAGCCCGCCAGCACAGCTGCCAGTCTCTGGAGAGTCGCGTCTGCTGGGAGCCAGACACAGAGCTTATGGCGAGATAGTGGCGGTGAGGTGGTGGTGGCGAGATGAACTTGTGGGAGGCATTTGGGGGCGGGAGGGTACTAGCACACTTAAAAGCTTCTTCTCCAAGCCCAGGACACTGATGTCCTCCACCTTCCAGCCCTTGCCCACACTTTGGGGGAATGGCCTTCTTAGGGCCAAGACCAAACTTCAGGCCCACCATGGACATCTTGACTCTCCAGCTGCAGAAGTTATGTTATCTCCACCCCGCACGGTATCCCCACTGCCTACCTAGTGCCTGGCATAGACTGGGTTGTCAGTAGACATTAGTTAAATATATGAATGACTTTAAGGACAAATTAACAAATGCATGGGTCGTTAGGAAGGAGCCCCTGAATGCAGCTCCCACAGGAAGGGAACGGATGCTGAGAACTCTGTTACCTGGCAGCTCTGCTGGAGAAGGAGGTTTCTCCCTGCGACCTTCTAGCCCTTCCTCCTCATAGCCCTCTGAGGAGTCCTGTGCCCGGCTGCTGTCCCCTTGCTCCGGAAGCCTTGGTGCCCTGGCCCTGCTGGGCACTGGCAGCTCCTGGGCCAGGTAGAGAAGCCCTGACTCCTGGAAAAGTTGACCAGGTGAAGGCCCTGGAGGGTCCCCATAAGAGTGGTCAGAGGGAGCCCCAAACATGCCCTTGGAGGCAGTTCTGCTGAAGAGGGTAGAAAGTTCAGTCTTGGGCAGGGGGCCGACACTGACCATCCCTGGCGAGCCCTCTGAGCCCCGGGAGCCATCGCGGGAGCCAAACTGTGGGGAAACCAGAGATCCGGGTAAGAGCAGGTATCAGCGCTCAGGGATAGGTGTTGGGGTGGGGCCCGTGTTTAAGGCTCACCTGATGGAACAGGTAGGGCTGCAGCAGGGCAGGTTCATAACTCAGAGCAGGGTGGGGGGCCTGCGGGGGTAGCAGCAGGTGCTCCAAGAGAGGAGGCAGCAGCTCAGCCTGCAGAGGGGAGAGTGGAGAGCCCACCCCAGCTCCACCCCCACCCACTGGAGGTTGAGGAAGCCGGTGCTGGGCTGCAGGGGTAGAGCCAGTAGGGATGCCCTGTAAGAGCAGCTCCCCAGCGGGACCAGGTCTCCTGGGCACCAAGCCAGACCTGGGGAAGAAAGCAAAGCATACGTGTGTGTGTGTTGGTTGTGTGGGGCGAGGGCGTACAAAACCTACAGGAGGCAGAGATGGTGGGACCAGACAGGCTCAGCAGTTTAGAGTAAACAGGACCTCTTAAGAAATGAGATAGGCTCAGGGGAAGAGAGTAGCATGGGGAAGGGCCAGAGGGCCAAGCCTGCGCACAGGTCCTTGCCTCCCTGGGAAGCATGCCTAGGTCCCTGAAACACAGCAGGGGAGGTTAGGGATGTGTGAGACGAGGAATGGAGGAGAGAATGGGTGCAGGAGAAGGCAGCCAGGTACCTCTATAGATAAACTGTGGCTGCAGTCTGCCCCGTTCCTCCTGTATTCATATCCCCACACCTGGCTCTCCAAGTGTGTGGTCAAGCATTCAGTTCAAAGATTCAGTACTTCCCTTCCCCTCCCCCGCCAACTCTGCCCTTCTACCCCACTCTGCCTTTTTCATCCTGCTATCATTATTGGGGCCCCATGGCCCTCGTTGACTTTCCTCTGCTTGCAGGGTCTGAACAATGCCTTCAGAGGCCCTAACCACAGAAAGATGATGGTCTCTCCACATACACTTCCACATAGTAATGAAATGGAACATTAAACATTTTCCGTATGACAAAATTCTCATTTGTCCCATGCTGACTCCTTTGATGCTTCTTTTAAATTATGAAATGTCCAAGTTTTTCAAAACTTCTTTTTCCCGCTGTTTTGCTGGATCCCTGGGGTGAGCTCAGCTCATACTGAGCATGTGAACATGTCAGATGACCACTCCTGAACCTCTTTTACCCGTGCCTGAGGCTGCTGACCTTGGTGCCCATTTCCCTCCCCCTTCCCTCTGTCCATCAGGACAGGACCACAGACCCACCAGCCTTGCCATGTTAGAGCTATTGAGAAAGGATGCCTACCTGTCCCTTGGACGGGGCTCTGGGGGGTGAAGCCTGGGGATGCGTTCCATCTCCTGGGAGATCACATACTGGGTGAGGTCATCGTGCCAGGACAATCCTGCCAGGGGACAGGATAGGGTGAGTTGGCTTGGGAGAGTCTGAGGGCCCAGTAACAGGGACCACTGGAAATCAAAACCGCACTCCCTACCCTGCAGTGTATTGAGTTTGGCAGAGCAGAGGGGCAGTGGAGGTGGTCCAGAGACCTGGTGGGTAATCTGAGCTGTCCTCTTCCCACACTCAGGTACAGATTTTGGAGTCAGACTGCCATCAGTGAGACTAAGTTTGAATCCTCTGCCATTTCTCATTGTGCAACTTTGGGCAAATTGCTGAACCTGTCTGAGCCTCAATTCTCTCATCTGTAAAATGGGGGTTTATACCTCCTAAGATTGTGACAATTAAAATAACCCAATATAACATGGTAAGAATAGTACCTGTCACATAGTGAACTTTAAACAGCTGCTTTATCATCATCATCACCATCATCATTATTATTTCTATCCTTTTTGTTGATACTGAAACTTACTTTTCTTTGTAAAGTGGGAATAATACATACTTCGTGGGACTATTGTGAAGACCAAGTGCAATCAGAGAAATGAAAGTGCTAACAAAGTTCTAAAGCACTATACACATTTTAAACCTTCACTGCCACCACCACCACCACCACCACCATCAGTCATCTTATGCTGGGGCAGATCTCCTGTCTGACTCTTTCCTTTCATGAAACTGCTCTCATGAAAGGTCAGTTACCTATTCTAAAGGCATAATCTCCCACTCTCCACCCCCATTTCTTCTTTCCTGCTTCTGAGTTAATAGTCTGTACTGCTCCTAACTCATATTCTAAGATTGACTAGCATCCATACCTGCCTTCTTGCTTCTGAACATTAGGTAACTCATCCTATCAGAGGCCAATTCCTCCACTTGAGCACTGGATTTCACCTCTTACTACCTACTCAAGAACATCTTCTCCGCAATTTCCCATATTTCCTACGTGATCGTTTTCCTCTGTTCTCTACTGAATTATTCCCTTTAGCATACAAACATGATGGAATTCCTTTCATCTTAAAAAGTTACTGCATGACCCCACATTCCTCTCCAGTGATCACTCCATTTCTCCTTTTCTTTGCAGCAAGACTCTTCGAAAGTGTTATCTCTCCTGGCTGTATCCAGTTCTTTTCTCTCCTTCCCTCTTAATCCACTCTATTTAGGATTTTATTCCCACCTATTCTACCAAAATATTTTCATCCAAATCACCAGTGACTTCTGCTTATCTAAAGCCAGTGGCCAATTCTCTGATCTCATCTTACTTCACATAGCATCATTATTTGACACTGTTGATCACTCCTTCCTCTGCAATACACTTCCATTTGATTTCTAGGACACTGAACATTCTTGTTTTTCCTCCTACCTCCTTGGCTCCCCCTTCTCAGTCTCCCTTGTTGGTTCCTCTCCTTGTCCTGGTCCTCTTAATATTATAATTCTCTAGGCTTCTTCTTCATATACACTAAATCGTTTGGTTATCTCATCTACCTCATGGGTTTAATTGTCATTAATATGCCAAAGAATTCCAAATTCCTATCTCCACTCCAGAATCCTCCATCTCTCTTTCAAAATCCAATCTCATACTCTCAATTTCCCACTCTACGTGAATGAATATCTTAAATTCAGTATATTCAAAACTGAACACCCCTCCCCAGGTTGATCCTTTTGCATAGTTAATGACATCTCCATTTACCCAATTATTCAGGCAGTAAAACCTGGTGTCATCCTCAACACTTCCCTTTCTTTCACAGCATTGTCCAATATTTCATGAAATCATGCTTACTGCCTTTAAAATATATGCAGAATTCCGTCATTCCTTTCTACCTCCCTGCAACCACCTGATCCATGCCACATTCATCTCTTACATGAGTTATTGTGGTAGCTTTTCACGATCTCCCTGCTTCTACCCTTGACTCCCTTCCGTCTATTCTCAACAAGAACAAGCACGATCCTTTTAAAGTAGAGGTGAGGGGCGCCTGGGTGGCTCAGTCAGTTAAGCAACTGCCTTCGGCTCAGGTCATGATCCCAGGATCCTGGGATCGAGCCCTGCATCGGGCTCCCTGCTCGGTGGGAGGCCTGCTTCTCCCTCTCCCACTCCCCATGCTTGTGTTCCCTCTCTCGATGTCTCTCTCTCTGACAAATAAATAAATAAATAAAATCTTTACTTTTTTTTTAAGATTTTATTTATTTATTTGTCAGAGAGAGAGAGAGAGCAAGTGAGCACAAGCATGGGGAGAAGCAGGCAGTGGGAGAAGCAGGCTTCCTGCTGAGCAAGGAGCCCGGTATGGGACTTGATCCCAGGACCCTGGGATCATAACCTGAGCTGAAGGCAGACGCTTAATTGACTGAGCCACCCAGGTGTCCCTAAATAAAATCTTTAAAAAATAAAATAAAGTAGAGGTGAGTTTATGCACCCCTATGCTCAAAACCTTGTCATGGGTTCCTCTTTTACTCAGAGTAAAGATAACATCCATCCATACATTCTCTTATAAGTCCCTATGATGATCTGCATCCCTTCCCCCAACACCTTCCACTTTCCCTCTCTATCACTCCTCTACAGCCAGACCATGGAGGTGCTCTCCATGGTATTCCTCAAACTCATGATCCTGCTTTAGTAAAGGCTTTTCTAGCTCTTTGATCAGGTTGAAACATTGCCCCCAGATAACCTTCTGGAAAACACCTCCACTTCCTTGATGTCTTTGTTCACATTTCATAGTCTCAATAAGGTCTACCTTGACCACTCAATTTGATACTGAAGCTTCCCACCCCACCATTTCTGACCCTTTTATCATGCTGTAAGATTTGTTTTTTTTCTATGGCACTTATCACCTTATAATATACCATATATTTTCTAATTTATATATTGTATTCCCCTTACCCCCCAAAATGTAAGCCCCAGTAGACAGAGATCTTTGTCTGTTTTATTCCCTGATACATCCCAAGCACCTAAAACTAAGCTTGCTACATAGTAAGTATTCAATAAAAGTTGTTGAATGAGTGAATTTGATGGGTGGGGTGTTCTCCTGGCTGAGGACTCCAGAATTCATGGTTCTGGAGCACTCAGACAGTTTCAGGGAGTGGGCTGGTCCTAAGGAGATGGACACTGGCCTCTTGCAGTGGCTCCTTCTGTGAAGGCCTCCTCTAGACTCCTCCAAAGAGTCCAAGTGTGAATAGCCCATCTCTATGGTGAACAGCCCAAGACTCCTGTCTTGCCCCCTTCTCCAGCAAGGTCTGGAAAGGTGAGGCTCTAGAAGTAGGCATGATAAGAATGTTTCATGAAGAGAAATTCTTGAGTCAGGTGGTCCCTCACTTCCCCACCCTTATCTAACAAAGCCCCAGTGTCTTTCCTTCAGTACAGATAGACCTCACCTTGGGACATGAGCTGTCGGAGCACACTTTGTAAGCGTTGAAGAACTGGAGAGGTGACTTGCAAAAGGGGCCGGGCCTGCCCCACTCCCACTTGGCACTGTCCAAACAAGCCATCTAAGAGCACAAAAGTGGTGTCAGCAGGGTGCTTGGACAAGAGGCTTTCCAAAGTCCAGGTTGCAAATGGGCATCACTCTCTCCATCTCCTCTCTTGGCTTCAGAGAACTCTGCTCCTTCAGGCCATTCTCTCTTCTCCCCAAGACTGGACTGGTATCCCTTCCCCCTTCCAGGCCTCCCGCACACTTCTTTCTTGTTGTGTCCCCTGTCTTGTAAATCCTATGCCTGGGCCTCACTCACCCTGAATACAGACTTCAAGGTGAGAGCAGAGTCTGCGGTCAAACAGACAGCCTGTAGAGGGAAAAGCGAGCAGAGGCTCAGACACCCACACACATAGAATGGTCAGAGGATGGACAGGCTGGGAAAGGGGGAAACAGATGGGGTCCATTCTTTCATCCTAAGAAAGGCTTTAAGCTGGGAGGAGAGTAGGGAAGAGGCTTAGAATTCTTAAGAAAAGGAAGCACAGGATCTGGCTTTGGATTTTAAGAATCTGAGAGTCTGGATCCTTTCCCTAAAAGCCTCAGTTTGCTTAACTGAGTGATGGGGATAAGGCTTCCAGGTGCAGGGGGTAGCGGAGGATCATATACTTCTACTCTCATAGAATTACTATGGGGGGAATTTTTGGCCAAATTCTGAGGAAAATGAGACTTTCCTCCCCAAATCTCCAAAAGCATTCTAACTACGATGGGCTGGGACTCAAAAGAGATGGAAACCCTAGCACACCTTCCCTCCGTGTGGGAAAGGGGTATGGGTGGGGTGTCTCTAAAGCAATGCTCCCCACACCATCCCTGCAGTCAGTGGCCCCGGAGCCGCTAGCGCTGTCCGCGGTGCTGAAGCTCTGAGTTGGGCCCCGCCGAGGGCCACCTAGCCTGGAAGCAGTTATGGGGGAGGGAAGGGTGCTAGGGTCAGGAGTCTCCACAAGACCTGACCCCTCCGCCGTTCCAGACTTCATTTGCCACTCTACCAACCCACAGGGCCACAGGAAGTACCTTGCATTGGCCTCCAAGCCAGGTGGGGAAGGAGGGTGTCAGACGATGAGGCTGCGCCCCTTCCCCCACGCGCCCCACCACCCCACCCTCCCCCGGCCCATGAGTCAGCGCTGACTGTCTCTGTCCGCTCAGATGTGAGTCAGCACCGGCTTGCTGTGGGGAGGGGGACAGGAAAAGACCCTTCTCTCTTCACCCTCTTTTGCCGCCTCCCTTAGCCGTCCTCCTCTTATTGGAGATCAGATCGCAGCAATCTGCCTCTCTAAGCTTAAAGAGAAACCCTGGACCCTCCTTCGGCCTGATCCTCTCCTGGGAGCTGGGACCCCCATGCTCGTGGCCCCAACTCCTACTGCCTGGACGTCAGGACTCCCTCTTCCTATCCCTACTTCCTACCCCCAATCCCTTAGCGCGTCACCACTTCTTTGGCTCCTCAGGGCGACTTCTCCCGTGGTCTTGTAGCCAGTCTCTAAATCCTTCTGTCCATATGCACCCCCATTCTTCCTCCCAAACCCGCAATCTTGCCCTGAGCCTGCTTCTCTTAGGTCCCGCCCCCGTAATCCCAGCCCCACCTCCAGGCCTACGCCCCTTTCCTCTCAGACGCCCTCTCATCTTCCTCACCTCCCAGTGCTTCCCCCTACCCTACTCCAGACACATATTCTACCTGAGCTTCCTACCTTCGTGACACCCCTCCCCCACCCCCCACCGAGTTTTGCTCCCGGCACCACCCTCCACCCCCCGCCCCACCCCCCGCATTTCCTCCTGACCGTGGGCACTAATGGCGCTGCAGCCTCCCGGGTGGCTGCTCAGCAGCAAGAGGCAGAGGAGCACCCGGAAACCCCCGGGTCCCCCGGGACCCCCAGGCCGCCGCGGGCGCCTCATCCTTTTGGGCTCGGCGCGCTCGCTCCCCTGCCACAACCGCAGCGACGCCGGCCGGAGCCAGCCACAGGGGCCGAGGCGGGGCCTGCCACTCCCCACCCACCTACGAGGCGGGGTCTATACGCCCCTCTCGCGGCAACTTGGCCAACCCTGGGCGGGTGGTGACGGCATCTCCACCCCCGGCTCTTACGCTTATTTGCGTCATACGTGGCGTAAGAGCTCTGTCTTACGGAGGTGCGTACCCGCAGCTCGTCTCCTACACCAAATAGTAGGCGCTTCACTAGATTTCCCACTTGGCCCCACCCCCTTTTGACGTAATGTTTCACCGCAAGGACTACCACCTCTATCACTCAATCCCAAGGTTGGAGAAAAGGGCTACAGTTGGGTGGGGGCCACGAAATATACGTGAGTCTAAGTATAAGCCCTAAAATGAGCATAAAAGTGAGTAGAATAGGTACTGTTACGCCTCTCAATTGATGGTACTGGTATCATCCTTAACACCAGGGATGGTTATGCATGTGTGCCTGGATTCCAGTTTTAGCAATGCCACCTACTAGGAGTATAACTTTGGGCAAGTTGCTTAACCTCTCTGAGCCCAAATTCCTAATCTGTAAAAGAGATGTGCTAATAATTCCTACCTCACAAGGTGGTTGTGGGGATTACTCGAGTTAAACTCATGTGGATCACTTAGAACAATGACTGTACTGGTAGATACTAAACACATGATACATACTCGCTTTTGTTATTAGCCTTGACTCTCTTTTCTTTTAACCCCTCCTGCCTCAAGCCTATCAACAATTTATGGTTTCTACCAGCAAAATGTATCTCCCATCTATTTCTTCTTTCCTCCATATTCACTACTTTATCTAAACCACTGTGCTCTTTCATCACGAATATTACTGTAATCATCTAACTAGTCTTTTGCTTTCACTCTTCTCACCCAATAAGCTAGGGAGTGAGCTTTCTAAAATTCAGGTTTGATCACTTTATTCTCTTGCTTCTCGTTAAAAATTTTCCAAAATACGGGAAAAGATAGGGTGCATAGTAAATACGCATATACTCATCATCTAGACTTAACAGTTATTGCTATTTTTCCAAATTTGCTTCTTTTAAAAAGTCAATTATAGACATTCTGTGTCCCTTATAGATGTTTCAATATGCATCTCCAAGAAATAAGGATATTTTCCCACATAATCCAAATGCCCATCTAACAAAATTTACAGTAACTCTCTAATATCATTTAATGCTCAGTTCATATTCAAATTCTCAAATTGTTTCCCAAAATGCCTTTTTCCATCTGTTTTGTTCAAAATAGGAGTAAAAAAAAATAGGAGTCAAAGACCACGATTGCATGTGGTTATGTTTCTTAATTCTCTTTAAATAATATAGACACCCCCCCCCCATTTTTGACATTGTCTTGTTGAATAGACCAGGTTAGTTTTTCTTTACAGCTCCCCACCTTCTGAATTTGTCCAATAATTTCCTCATGATAGATTTCCCTGTATTTCCCCTGTGTCTATCCTGTATGTTCCCTGCATTTTCTGTAAACTAGGAGTTATATCTAAAGTCTTGATTGGATCAGGTTAAACATTTTTTAAGCAAAATGCTTTATAGGTGATGCTTATGCGTCCAATTGTGTCATTTCAGGAAATGGGTAATGTCTGCCTGTCCTACTATTAGTGATGCCAAAATTGATCACTGGTTTAAGGTAAAGACAGATCACTGTATGTAAACTTACGTTTCCCTCTTGTGACTAATATGTAATCCGTGGGGTGATATTTTGGCACTGTGAAAATATTTAGTTCCCATCAACTTTTCACCTAATGGATTTGTTCTTCCTTGATCGTCCTCGACTAAATTATTTCATTAGAGGCCGCAAAATGGTGACTTTTCTAATTCTATCATCCCTTTAACATTTATTAGCTGATATTATTTTATAAAGAAGAGCTTTCTTCCTCAGCTGGGGTTATTTACCCTGAAATACAGCTCCAACTGGAAAGGTAGCATACATTCTTATTTTTTTGGTTTACCAATTTGCAGCGTAATGAATTTAGGTATAGTAGTTCCCTCCAACTGTGACAAATAAATTTTTTAAAAATATTTTAATGACGTTTCTTGTTTGATCATTACTATGGAAGTATGGATTTTCATATATTCAATGTGCATCAATCAATTGCAGTAATTTTTTTTATATTCAAATTGCCTCAGAATAAGTCAGTGAAATCTCCTTTAAACTGTCTCTGAGATCCTTTTGAAACATCCCATTAGAGGCGCCTGGGTGGCTCAGTCGTCTGCCTTCGGCTCAGGTCATGATCCCAGCTCCTGGGATCAAGCCTCACGTTGGGCTCAGCAGGGAGCCTGCTTCTCCCTCTCCCACTCCCCCTGCTTGTGTTCCCTCTCTCACTGTGTCTCTCTCTCTGTCAAACAAATGAGTAAAAATCTTTAAAAAAAAAAAAAAAAGAAACATCCTACTAATCACTGACAGTTCTCTTGCTTTCTATCACTCCAAGATGTACCAGGTTCATCTTTTTTATTCCCTGCCCTAGACATGGAAGCAGCCATTCTTCCAAGAGACTTGGTAGCTTTTAGTAAGGACTGACTTTAAAGATCACAGTCTGGGATTTAAGGGTGATAATAGAAACTGAGATGACGTTGCTTATAGGCTCTTTCAGTGCACAGAGCTAGAATATTAAGATACACACACACATTCACACACACTCATATTTCCAACTAAAATTTAACTGTGATTTTTACTGAACTCTTTTGATTTTGTACTCGTATCTCTTTATTCTTTTTTTAAAAACTTTTTTAAAAGATTTTATTTATTCATTTGAGACACAGAGATACAGAGAGAGAGAGCATGAGCAGGGGGAGAGGCAGAGGGAGAGGGAGAAGCAGGCTCCCCGCTGAGCCAGGAGCCCAATGTGGGGCTCCATCCCAGGACCCCAGGATCATGATTGGAGCTGAAGGCAGACGCCCAACCATCTGAGCCACCCAGGCACCCCCATATCTCTTTATTCTTACACTGAAAATTTTGATTTCTTATGTCATTAATATAATTGCTTATATGTGTAATCGTACAATATAAATACAATAATTTACAAATAATAATGCAAATATTACCCTACTAATAAAACAATAAAGACATTTAAGATGTGTGGTAGTTCATTTTGTCCTTGGAATATAATCCCTTAGGGTATACCATCAAAATACTGCATTCTAAAGTCATTTGAAATAGTTCTTTTGTGTAGGCATTTTTACCAACTTGATATATAATTTGGTTTGTTTGTTTCAGTTTGTTCTCAATTTTAAGTTTTTTTTACTTTATAATTTTATTTTTTGAATATGTAAAATATTTACATTTTTCAGAAATCAAAACTATATAATAAAATATACTCAGGGAATTCTCTGCACCTTCCACAATTTCTCCTGCCATCTTTTTTTTTTAAGATTTATTTATTTATTTATTTTCTCCTATTTATTTGAGAGAGAGACAGCGAGCACAAGCGGGGGTGGGGAGAAGCAGAGGGAGAGGGAGGGAATCCTCAAGCAGACTCCCCACCGAGCATGAGCCCAATGAGGGGCTTGATCCCAGGGCGCTGAGATCATGACCTGAGCCAAAACCAAGAGTTGGACACTCAGCAGACTGAGCCACCCAGGCACCCTCCTCCTGCCATCTTTATCACTTCACTCATTTATTTCCTTTTTTAAAACTTTGTAAATTGTGAAATAAAACAAACAGAAAAATGCATAAAACAAAAATGAACAACTCAATAAATTATCACAAAGTGAACACCCATGTAATCCAGGTCAAGAAATAGAACATTTCTAGCACCTTGGAAACCCTATCATGTCCCCGAGTCATTATCTCTTCCCAAGGGTAACCATTTTGTTTTTAAAGATTTTATTTATTTATTTGACAGAGAGAGAGAGAGCACAAGCAGGAGGAGCGGCAGGCAGAAGCAGGCTCCCCGCTGTGCAGAGAGCCTGACGCAGGCTCTATCCCAGGATCCTGGGATCAGGACCTGAGCCAAAGGCAGATGCTTAACTGACTGAGTCACCCAGGCACCCCCCAAAGGTGGCCATTATTCATTCTTTTTTTGACCCTATTTCTTTGCTTTTCTTTACAGTTTTATAACCTAAGGATGCATGGTTAGGTTATGAAACTGTAAAGAAAAGTAAAGATATATAGATTTTGGATTATCCCCGGTATTGGTTTATCATGAGTAGTGTGAGTGTGTATACCGTTGTACATGTTTCCTGTTGCACATGTGTGCCGGGGGAGCAGGCAGCCTGTGACAACCTTAAAGGGAGGAAGATGGGGGGAAAAAAAGACACCCTGTTCTCATTCTCCTCATTCCCTCCCTCTGATCTCTCCTAGGTATTCCCATTGTCCTAACCTAAAAGGATCCAGAGGAAGAGGGAGCTTATTGAAGTAGTCCATAGAGGTTAGCTTGTTGGGAGAGGAAATAGGGTGAGGACAAGTAGAGAGCAGATCCTAGTGGTAAACTTGAGGTATCTGGGTATCTGCTTTTGATCCCCCTTTCCCCCCTCTGTCTTTCTCTCTCTCTCTTTTTGAGAAATTATCTGTCAGTATAATTGTTACTCTTTTGTAGGTAACCTATCTTTGTCAACATTTTACTAGGCTGTCATTAGAGAGACATTTCTTTTCATTTATTCTCCTTGAGATTCAAAGAGCTTCTTGAATACATGGCTTGATGTCTTTCAGCAATTTTGAGGCATTCTCAGACATTATCTCCTTAAATATTGATTCTACCCCCATTTTCTCGTTCCCTTCTTTCTGGAACTCCAAGTAAATGTATATTAGACTGTCATGTGATATCTTTTATGGTTCTACCTTATCTTTTGTATTTTCCATTCTTTTGTCTCTCTGTACTTCATTTTGGAGATTTTCTTTTGAACTACAGTCCAGTTTACTAATTTTCTCTTCACATGTGTACAGTCTGATGCCTTGAACTCAGCCAGAAACCATGGTACACTCAAAGTAAATCCAAAGAGTTTAATTATAGATCTGTTTATAAATGTATGGGCAGGTAAAGAAATATAGACCTTTGTCAACTCACAGCCAGTCAGGGAGGGAGCCAGAGGAATGCATACCCTGAATTTTCTCCCTCTTTGGACCCTGATAACTTGTCAATACCTTCTATTGGCCAAATCCAACTATAAGCCAGTGAGCAAGGACGTACAGTTGATATAGTTCATAGACATTAACCTGGGGCCATAGATCAGGGTGAAGAAAGATGGAGCCTGAATATGATGGGAAAATGGGGAATATCTAGCTTAATCCTAGCTTCTACTCTTGTCCTTTATTTGAATGAAAACCCTGTACTTTTTAAAAATTAATTAATTTATTTATTTTTTAAAAAGATTTTATTTATTTATTTGACACAGAGAGACACAGCAAGAGAGGAACACAAGCAGGGGGAGTGGGAGAGGGAGAAGCAGGCTTCCCACGGAGCAGGGAGCCCGATGCGGGGCTCGATCCCAGGACCCTGGGATCATGACCTGAGCTGAAGGCAGACGCTTAACGACTGAGCCACCCAGGTGCCCCGAAAACCCTTACTTTTATGACAAGTGACACACACATCCCTTAATTCAGGTACACTCTCTTATGAAACCTAGAACATAGTGCAGTGCCATTGTTCCTGATACAAAGTAGCACGGAAGAGAAATGGGAGAAAAAAAGAAACTTCTGTGCCAAGTTATTATAAACACAGCTGCTACAATCCCTTCCCTGTAGGGGATCCTGAGGCTTAAACTGACAGTTACAACTTCCTTATGCTCCCGCTCATTTCGTGGCTTTCTTACTGTGGTCAGCACCTTGACTGGATCGGATTTTTGAACTGGTGGTTTGAGCCCCATCTTTATTTTTGCAGGATCTGAATCTTTGATGTTCCTGGCTTTGTTTGGTTTCTACAGTTTTTTATTGAACCAGTACTACTGGGAAAAAGAATACAAAGAGCCCAGGTTAATTCCTCTGGCTCCAGTAATAACCTTTTTTTTTTTTTTTTTGGTCCTCATTTTGTAGCAGCAACTCAACTTCTCCCTGATAATTGGAGTCAATCACTGTGGCTAATATAGTGATACCCACATCTGTCTATAGGTTCAGTGGCATCAGGAACCCATGTGGTGGTCTCAGCTTCCAATTCAACTCTATCACTGTGGTGTAAGCATTCCTCTCCTGGGCACTAGCACCTGCAAACTCATCATTCAGGAGGTGGGAAGCAAAGATTTCTTCAGAGATTTTGAGGTATAAGAGTGAGGGGGCCACTCTGACCTTTACTCTTTGGTTCCAAAACTCTTGGAGATGAATAAAACAACCACTCTGTAAGTTCACTAATGGTGAGTGAGTATTGTCAGAAGTATTGTGGACAGAAAGGGCAAATCCATATCCAGGATATAATTCGCTGCCTTTTTTCATGGTGAAAGGGGTTCAAAATAAAAATCGGTCACCAGGTGTGCCATATTGGAAGCTCAATATTATCCTCTGCTGCTGGCAAATTGGTATTCAGGGGTGGCTGTAACCATACCATTCATGAGGAGGAAAATTCGTGTTGGTAAGCCCATGCATGGCTTCATTTCCTGCCACCACATCCATCGCTATGTGGGTCCATTAAGAAAGCACCAGGCTGGCTGGAGAAAGAGGATGACTGAAATCCACAGAATTGGTCATTTCATAACCTGATTACTGACAAGCTTTCCCATAGTCTATGTCTTCTCGTGGTTATTTACATAGGAAGCTGTGACTATCTTCACACTCAGTGTTCATCCCAAGTGATCCCTGTCAGACTTTCTTGCCACAGATTTTCTTGTTCTATTCAAACCCCAGATCAGCCAACCAACCTGTTAGTCATGAATATTGTTATCAGTATAGACACATACCTCAATTCTTTTCCTCTTCAATTCCAAGTGGACCACCAGATCTACCAACAAAACTTCCCACAGAGGGGATTGCTCTTCATCGATGTAATCCACAGACACTTCTGAATGTGCTGTAATGTAGCGTCCTTCCACTTCCAGCTGATGCCTGCATTTTGTGCAAATGTCTATAAATTCGCTCTGTGCTTTTCCCCCAGTCTGTTTGCTGGTCATAGAGAATTCCCCATAAGGCCATAATAAGGTTGTGGGAAAGGCAGTGAAGCAAGGAAGCTACTTTCTCATGCAACTTGTTCCATCCAGATCTTCTTGGGCCCAGTCTCGTATACACCATTTCCATTTAACCTCCAGTGTTATGGTTTAGTGGATTGGATAATACCCAATGCAAACCAATGCATGGTTGTCCCATGGTCAGGTGTTCAGTATACCAGGGCCTGGTAGGAAATTAAGCTGCTCTTCAAATGGAGAATAGATGATGGCCTAAAAGGGCACTGTCTTCCTTTAAAATCTTAGGGATCTACACTATAATAATCTTACTGGGGCTTGCCAGAGGATTCATATGACATTACAGTCTGCGGCAGACACTTCCAGTGCTACTGAGACCACTGGTCATAATTATCAAGTGAAAGGACAGCTTGCATTACAATCTGGAATTCCTGCAGAATGTTTCCTTGCTTCAGGCCATACTAAAAGCCTGATGGGTTACTGGTGAATGGGTCAGAGTAGCACATTTAAATGTGTTTTATGTTGCCTCAAATGCCGAAGAGGCTCATTCTTCCATAAAGAGTATTGTCTCTTTTTTATTGTGGTAGATGTTCAAGGTCAATTAATTTGTCTCACTTTAGAGAGGGAATCTCGACATGCAACAGATAATTGGACCTTAGAAACGTCATTAATGTGGCAGGACTTTGAACTTTCTTGACATTCTTCTTCCATGCATGTGTCTTATGACATCTAGGGTGCATGCTATTCTGCCCACCATATCCAGTTGCCACAATATCAAAATAATGGACCAGTGTGATTTCCTGTTTCCTCTGTTGTCTCAGGTTGAGATCTGAAATGATGAGGATCTTTGGCTTGTTTGGAGGGCTCCTTATGCTTTTTGTGTTGATTTATGGTTTTGAGGATGTGTTTGTAAGCTGTAATGAGCACTGGATTTAGGTCAGAATTAAACAAAATCCTTATTTGCATTACCAGCAACCCCAGCATTATGAAATATACCTGGGAACCGGCTGTCCTACAACCCGATGGCTGTTGGATTTCTTTGAGTTCCTTTACCCTCTCTCTTCTTGTGGAATCAAAGCTGAAGGGCGCCCATGGGGTATTCTCATTGAAAGTTCAATCTCTTATGACCCAGCAAATTTAAGTATCACTGGTTACCTCCCAAGATCATACTATAATCAAAGAAAGTTTTTATTCATCTTTGTGCAAAAAGAGATAAAGAATAATAGTCATACACATGGGGAAACATCCTAAAGGCCAGTGGGACAGGAAAAGTCAATATCACCTCAAATGGAAAATGTGGGGACTCATCCACGAGTCTTTTAGGTATAGTTTTCCCCCTTTGGACCACATACATTTTATCCTTTCCCATTAAGGGTGGGACTTAACCTATAAATTCTAGATGGTGAGGCAACCTTGCTGACCTTGGCATGGTAGCTGTCTGAAGATTGCACTGTGTATCAGAAGCTGCATGGTGTCCATGGATATCATCTTCTACCAATTCATAAATGTTACCTTTCAATGAAGAACTTGCTCCAATGTCTATATGTATGAACTCTTTGGGGAGAGGAAAAAGGTGCTTCCCTAGATTTTAAATTTGTAATAAAGGCCTATTTAAAAAGAAAAATGACAACAACAACAACAACAACAACAGATAATGGACCAGTGTGATTTTCTGTGGGACATCAAAGTAAAAAACATCTTTCCAAGCCACACTTTTACAGAGAACAGGAGACTTGGTAGAGCCTTGTTCTTTTTTACTTTTTTAAAAATGTGACTACTAGAAATTTTTATTTTTTTATTTTTATTTTTTTTAAGATTTTATTTATTCATTTGACAGAGAGAGAGAGAGCGAGAGCAGGAACACAAGCGGGGGAGTGGGAGAGAGAGAAGCAGGCTCCCCGCAGAGCAGGGAGCCTGATGCAGGGCTCGATCCCAGGACCCTGGGATCATGACCTGAGCCAAAGGCAGACGCGTAATGACTGAGCCACCCAGGCGCCCCTAGAAATTTTTATTTTTTTTGAAACTTTTAAATTACATATATAATTATAAATTATAGTTCTGCTGAACAACACTGACTTAGAAAATTCTTTATTTCCCATTCTTATCAGGGAAGATAGCTGGAAGAATTTTGCATTCACATGGCAGAGATAATAGTATATCCTAAAACTTTTACTTCAGTTGTGTTTGTACATATTCTTTTTAAAAAAGATTTATTTATTTATTTTAGAGAGAGAGTGTGTGCACAAGTGTGGGGAAGGGCAGAGGGAGAGAGAGAATCCCAAGCAGACTCCCTGCCAAACATGGAGCCCAATGTGGGGCTCAATCTCATGACCCTGAGATCATGAGCCGAAATCAAGAGTCAGAGGCTTAACCAATTTAGCCACCCAGGCGCCCCTAGAGTTTATAGATATTCTTAATTTAATGTACTAAATGTACTATCTTTTCCTTTATTTTTTGCACTTTCATTTCCTCTTTAAGAAATCTTTTCTAACCATTAGGACATGAAGTTATTCTTATACTATCTTATATTTTTTTGAAGATTTTATTTATTTATTTGAGAGAGAGACAGAGAGAGAGCACGAGTGGGGTGGAGGGCAGAGGGAGAGGGAGAAGCGGATTCCCCGCTGAGCAAGGGTCCCGATGCGGGGCTCAATCCCAGGACCCCGGGATCATGACCTGAGGCGAGACAGATGCCCAACTGACCGAGCCTTCCAGGTGCCCCAATACCACACTTTCTTAATTACTACAGCTTCATACTGAGTATTGATAGCAGGTAAAGCAAATCATCCCATCTTCTTCTTTTCAGAAACATCTTTTCTCCTATTCCCTTTTTACATTTTTTACTTTGAGAAGTTCATAGTTATTATTATTTATTATTGAAGTATAACTTACAGCCAGGGAAGTCTATAAACTTAGGTTTATAGCTATATGATCATTAGCATAGGTATACAACTCCATAACTCCTTAGAGAAATCAAATCCTGATACCTGCCCATTTGCTTACACTGAGTATCCAATGAGTGTGAGAGTACTTGAGAAGTATAAAGCTCTGCAAACAGGATATTCTGGTGTTCAGCTGGGCTGAGCATAGGTGGTCAGATTACCCACTCCCTTTAAGATTTTCAGCTACCAGGAGCAAATTGGAAAGAGCCATCAAAATATTTAATGTGTGTACACTTTGGTTAGAACACTTCTCTCTTGATTCTTGGCTGGCAGGGGGAGAGAGACCCTCATAAAATAGCAGGGTCCAAATGTGTCTGACATGGAAGGGCATGCAACTAGACCACACAGTGCAGGTAGGTGTGAGTGGGGAAGCCTGCTTTCCAGCTTTGGTCCTTCTCTCACTTTCCCCACTTCAGGGAAGACAAGACAAAAACCAGCCTTCTCCCAGTACCGAAGAGCTGTGCTTTTTTTTCACTGCACCCCTGTTCTGGTCCACCCCTATTCTTTTACTTCGGGGGCTCTGGCTATTTCCAAACCCCACCCATCCTGCCTCAAGACAAATCACAGAAAGAGTTTTCATGAAAGTCCACTTTAATGATCCAGATTAGGGTCATCCTAGAACTGTCCCTCTGGAGGGCAAATGGGAGAGCATTGGGGCAGAGGGGCTCCACCTGAGGTCTCAGTCAGCAACAAGGCTTTGGCCCACAGTGGGGGGTGGCTCAAAGAAGTCCTAAAACAAGAAGAAACAAAGGACTGGAATCAGTATATGGGGAGGTGGCCCCTTCCTTACCTACTCTCCTTCACAAAATCCTTCAATAAGAGCCTGATTTATGTAAGCTACAGTGACTCAGCCCACCCATTGTCTGTCCCCTTGGCTCCCACAAATAGATCACCCTCCCTTCTGTGCTTTTCCCTTGGGCTCTGGGCTGGAGAAAAATGGCAGCACCTTGTTTGCATTCACAGAAGCACCATGGCAACCATCCCTCACAAGTGGGTCTGTCACTTAGCTCTAAATGCCTCGACCCAGCAACCACTCCAGGCTTAGGAAGACCAGCTGTCACTTGATGGAGTGAGAACTGGTTTCCTAGGAGAGCCTGAGCGTCCGGAAGCCCCCTGAGGTGTGAGTTCCTTGCAGGCTCTCAGTTTTCACGCTTGCTTTTCTCACAGAGACTATACCCCATTATCATGAGAGGGGCCTTTTGAAATTGTGTATCACATTATGTCACTCCTTCCTTGAAACTTCCCAGTGAAGTTGTCACTACACTTAAAATCCAAACTTTTCACTATGATCCATGAGCCCCTGTATGGTCATTCCGGGGCCTACTTCTCCAACCTAATCTTCTGCCACTGACTTTTCCACCTGTTCCTCTAAAGTGAATGGTATACCTGCCTCGGGGCATTTGTCACTGCAGTGCTCTCTGCTTGGGATGCCCCTCCCTATACCTTCCTCTGGCTGCCACCTTCTTGCAATTCAGGTCTTAGTCTAAAAAAAAAAAAAAAAACGAAAAAAGACTTTCATCAGTGTGGAGGAGTCTGACGTTTGGAACAGCCCTATTCTCACTGCAGTCCCTGAGAGGACAGGCAGGGGCTGTGCAAGGGAAATGTCTACGATTCAGGAGACCTGGGTCCAGTCTTGGCTCTGCCATGAACCTGACCCTTGACCAGCCCCAATGTCTCATCTATAAAGACAGATGGGAGTGCTAGATGCGTGTTGTTTTTTTTTTAAGATTGATTTTATTTATTTATTTATTTATTTATTTAGAGTGTGAGCAGGGGGAGGGGGAGAGGGAGAGAGAGAGTCCCAAGCAGACTTCACGCTGAGCAAGGAGCCCAACACAGAGCTCGATCCCACAACCCTAAGATCATGACCTGAGCTGAAATCAAGAGTCAGATGCTTAACTGACTGAGCCACCCAGGCGCCCCTAGATGTGTGTTTCAAATCTAGGTTCTGAAGAGTTCAAGCATCTCAAGGAGATAACCCAGAGCCTTGCCCTGGTCACTTTGCCCAGACCATGGAGTAGAAAAAAAGGAATTTAATTTAATTTGCTTTAATTTGGCAACTTTCAATGCCTATGTGAGACTCTGTCTATGCACAATCTTTTAGATCATCTCATCCTTAGAGGCTCCCAGCATCTGCCCTCCTAACCTCTCATACTGATACCCTCCCAACCTCTCATACAGATGCCCACAGGTGTTTCTGTGAGAGAAGGAGGATGGGGATAACCTTTGATTGGGAAAGGAAAGAACTTTTCTTCAGCTTATCTGTTCACACCTCAATATCTATTCCCTTCTTCATAGGGGCCTCCCTCTTTTAAACAGGTTCTTGGTGATTCCAACCTCCAGAGAAAAAGTAAACCCCTTACCTTGACAGGGTCAGTCCCCTCTCGTTGAGGGTCTTCAAATCCACTTTGGAGGTAAAGCACTGCTCCCTGTTCACTTTGGCCATTGGGCTCTGGGAGAGGGGAAGCCAGGAGTCAAGAAGAAGGCAGAAAAGGATGACAGGGTTCCAGAAGGGAAAGGGATAGGATCCAAAGTCAGGGATTGAAAACTCTTGAGAAGACACGTAAGTCTTACCTTGGGGAATAGGAGTCGAAGTTTCTCCTCTTGCTTGCCCCTAAAGAGACAGGGATGACAGATGGAAGCTAAACTTGCTAACACCCATCTCCTCTCCTTCTGCAGAGGCTGGTGGTTGTTTTTCATGGATCCCAGACAGAACCTCTCATAGATGACTCTCATAGTCCTGCCAGCAGCTCTTCCTGTAGTTTTTTTTTTTTTTTAAGATTTTATTTATTTGACAGAGAAAGACACAGTGAGAGAGGGAACACAAGCAGGGGGAGTGGGAGAAGGAGAAGCAGGTTTCCCACGGAGCAGGGACCCCGATGCAGGGCTTGATCCCAGGACCCCGGGATCATGACTTGAGCCGAAGGCAGACACTTAACGGCTCAGCCACCCAGGTGCCCCTCTTCCCTACAGTTTTAACATCTATTCCCTCCCTGCTGTCTGTCTGCTAGACAGCATGGGCCAGCCATTGACCTCACGCACCTTATCCCAGTGGTTTTGGTGGGAAAGGCTGCCTGCCCATGCCTCAGACATGGATCTTGGGGGTGGAATCTGCTGATGTGCTTCTGGGCCCTCACATCCTGGGTAATGTCATCCTTCCAGAACAAACCTGCAGGGTAAAAGGATGTGGTGAACTGACACCTGAGACACACTGACTGGTCCACTCCAGGAATTGGAGTGAGACCAGCAATCCCCCTCTCCCTCAAGTAGATAAAGAATCACAACTTGTGCAGAGAACTAAATGAGCTGGTGTATAAACATTACTTAGCATAGTGCCTGGTGTATAGTAAACCTTCCACTAGGATTGTATTCTGTTTGCTGATTCATTTGAGGCTATTGTGAGGACTAAATGAGATTAGGGGTGTAAAGAGTGCTTAGAAAACTTGGGCTGTGATTCCTAAACTTTAGTGTGCATCAGAATTTCCAAATTCTGGAATTCCCAATTCCAACAAATTAGGGGCACCTGGATGGCTCAGTTGGTTAAGTGTCTGCCTTCAGCTCTGGTCATGATCTCAGGGTCCTGGGATGGAGCCCTGAGCCAGGCTACCTGCTCAGCGGGCAGTCTGCTTCTTCCTCACCCTCCCCCCTGCCCACTCATGCTCTCTTTCTCTCTCTCAAATAAATAAATAAAATCTTTAAAACAAAAAAACCCACTCAAATTACTCTTCCCCACACCCAGAGTTTTTGATTCAGTAGGTCTGGGGTGAAGCTCAAGAATGAGCATTTCTAACAAGTTCTCTGGTGATGCTGATGCTGCTGGTCCTGATGCACTTTGAGAACCATTGCTCTAAGGTATCACACACATATTAGACATCAGTAGTAGTAACAGCAGTAATATGAACTCAGGGTAGATTTCCTTTCTGACCCTTCCCCCATCCATGAAATTCTACTCTAAGGAAGGGTCAGCCTTCTGTCTCCAAGGGAATTTTCACTCCTTTTCATGCCTCCTATCTATTCATCATCCTATTTATTCTGCTTCTTACTCAGAGGCTGAGTGGTGTGTAGGTGTGTTCTCCTGGCTGAGAACCTAAGGATTGCTGGCTATGGAAAAACTCAGATAGCACTAGGGGTTGGGACTCATCAGAAGGAACTGGATGCCGGCCTCTTCCAGAGTGTTCAAGGGCAAAGAGCCCACCCATCCAACTCCACCCCCATTCCAGTCATACCCCCTTCTCCATGAGGTGAGCATGACAGGAAAGTTTCAAGTAGAGACATCTGGGGAAGAAAGCCCATCCTCAGGTCAAACAGCCCCTCACTCTCTCCAACTTTTCTGATCAGGTCCCAGCCACTCTTCTCCAGCCCTTACTCACCTTGGGGCACAATCTGCTGGAATACAACTTGTCTAAGTGCTGGAAAACTGGACTGGCAAATCCTTGGAGGGGCCAGAGCCGCCCCATTCCCACTTGGCCCTGACCATCTAAGAGGCAGAATGGTGGCATCAACAAGGAGCTTGGCCAGAAGCCTTTCAAATCCCAGCTGAAGAACAGCATCTTTCTTCCACTATTACCCCTGGGTTCCCCGGTCTCTCTCCCCCTCACCAGACCCTTTCCTCCTCTCAAGTCCTCCTTCTTTTCATTTTCCCTTCCCCCATCACCACCTGCCCTGTTCTTTGGAACCTCATTTGCCTTTGGTGCCAACTTCCAGATAAGAACCAAGCTTACAAGCAAAGAGCAGCCTGTGGAGGATGAAGTAAGCAGAGACTCAGAAAGCTATACACATGGAATGGATAATCAGATGAACAAATGGGGCATGGGAAGCAGGTGAACTGCATCTCAAAGGCTTGGAAGCCCGGAGGAGATTGGAAAGGAGGCCTAGAATCCTTTGAGGAAGCAAGTATTGGTATGCATAGGGTTTGTGTGTCCGGATCTTTGTCCTGAAAGCCACAGTTTATCTAACTGTGCATAGGGGAACGACGGAGTGTGGGAGAGGATAATCCCTAATGCTACAACGCCTTCATTATTCCAAGTAGATGGGGTAGAGTTGATAGAGAGTCCATTTTTTATATAGTGGAATTACCATGAGTCATTATGGACAGGCGTTAAGAAAAGGGAATGGTCCTCCGAAATCAAATGGATTCCCACACCAGTTTCCTGGCTTTCGGAAGGAGCAGAACCTCCAGCACCCTCATGAGAAAGAAAAGAGCTTCTTCTGGAAGGGAGATTGTTGTCTGAGGCATCCTTCCAGGACAGAAAGGAGAAGTGGTGACCTGGACGCCCTCTGCCAGACCCACGGGGCTCCTGGCGCTGTCCTTGGTGCTGAGGGAGTGACCGACGCGTGGCTTGGAAGAGGCGTCTGGGCGGCAGAGGCATCCCTACAAGAACGTTCCCCTCCCCCGCCACACACACATCTCTCCTGTCATCCGCCACCAGGCCTTCTCCCACAGTTCTTCGCGAGCCCTCTGCATTGGCCTCTAAACTCAAGAATCGGGCGGGGAAAGTTGGCGTCAGACTAGGAGTTTGCGCGCTCTTCCCCAGGCGCCTGGCACTGGAATCTTCGAGTCTGCGCAGTCGGTCTCTGGCCGCTCAGACGTTGTCAGCGCTGGTCTACCCCGGAGGCTCAGAGTGGAGGGAGAGGAAGAAGGATGGACTCTTTCCCCCTCCATTCTCTTTTACCCCAGCCTAACATTCCCCTTCTGATCTGAAATCAGAGCGCAGATACCAGGCTCAGAGGGCTTGTGATGAAATCCTAGCTCGTTTCTCCGCCCAGCTTTCTCTCTGGAGCCAGGACCCCGTACCCGTGCGTCTCTGCTCCTATTGTCCAGAAATCCGGGTCCCCTGCCTATCCCTCAGCCCTGGGCTTCTCTTCCGTGGCCCCTCGGTGTGTCTTACTTCTCCTATGGCGGCATAGGCGGGGCTTACTTCCCTCTGCCCACTCGTCTTTCCGTCGCTTTTCTTAAGTCCAGATCCCATATGCGGAGCCCCACCTCAAGCCTGCGTCTCTTTCTACAAGACGCTCTCTACATTGATCTCTTTTCACGTCCCTCAACACATCCTTTTCCTCCTGAGTTCCTAATCTTGAGGCCCCCTCCTCCACTTCTCTCAGGAGCGCTCTCTGGTCTGCCCGCACCCCCCTCCCCTGCCCCACCCAGGTTTCCTCCTGACCGTGGCCACTAATGTCGCTGCAGCCCCCTGGGCGGCTGTTCAGCAGCAGGAAGCAGAGGAGCAGCCAGAACCCCCCGGAGCCCCTAGGCCACAGCAGGTGCTGCATCCTCCTCAGCTCTGCGCGCTCACCCCCCTCCTAAGTCGCAGAGAAAGTAGAGACAGCAGCTGGAGGGGCTGAGCTGGACTGTAGCTTCCCACCCGCAGTGTGCGCTGGATCTGCACAACCCTCCCTTGGGCAGCTTGGCCAATCGCGGTTCGTCCCTGCCCCCGCGGACGCGTAGCCAACTCCTTCCCTTTACCGCAGGCAGAGCCATCCCAACTCACCCCCAGACACCCGCTTTTTTACGTAAACCAGGTCCCAAGGACTACTGCTTCTACTCCCAGCCCCAAAGTTGTACAAACGAATTGCACGTAAGATGCGGGTGCGAATGGTACCTACCTCATAAGCTTGTTATGAGGATTAAATATGAATAGCAACTGGACAGTAGACACTCGATGTAATTAGTCTATTTTTATTATCCTTGATGCTTACTTTACCCTCACCTCTTAAAAATCTTCAACATGCATGAGTTCAACCTGCAAAATATATGGCACATCCATCCACTTCTCTCCACTACCATCGCCTTGGTTCAAACCACTAACAAGCTAACTGATCTCTTGCGTCCATTCTTGTTTAGTCATAGGCTAGTGTGTGAGCTTTCTAAACCATAGACTGGCATTTCAACATTTTTCTTTACATTTAAAAAAATTTTAAGTCATCTCTACCCCCGACGTGGGGCTCAAACTCATGACTTCAAAATCAAGAGTCACATGCTCTATCTACTGAGCCAGCCAGGCACCCCTCAGTATTTTTTTCATTAAGCTTAACAAATTTATTATGAAAATCCTCAAATATTAAAAAAGAGAAGAATCTAATGAACACATATATGTATCAGCTAGACTTAACAATTTTAAGATTTTGTCAGAATTGCTTCTTTCTCTTGAAGTATTTAAAAGTAACTTACAGACATCATGACATTTCACTCCTAAATAATTCAATATGCCTCTCTTAGAATTAACAATAGTTTCCTACATAACCACAATACCAGGCATCTGTGGCAGGCTGAATAATGGCCCCTAAAGATGTCCATGTCAGAGTCTCTTGAACCTGTGAATATGTTACTTTATATGGTAAAAGGGACTTTACAGTGTGATTAATCTTAGAAGGTGATTAACCTCAGATGAGATTAGCCTGGATTTTCCAGGTGTGTGCCGTACAATCACAAGGGTCTTTATAAGAGAGAAGCAGGAGGGTCAGAGTTAGTAGTAGGAGATGTGACATTGGAAGAGGTTGGAGAGATGCCAGGAAGAGGTCACAAGCCAAAGAATGCAAACAGTGTCTAGAAGCTGAAAAAGGCAAGAAAATGATTCTTCATTTAAGCCTTCAGAAGGTGGCTCAGTGGGTTAGGCTTCTGCCTTCGGCTGAGGTCATGATCCCGGGGTCCTGGGATTGAGCCCCAGATTGGGCTCCCTGCTCAGTGGGGAGTCTGCTTCTCCCTCCCCTCTGCCACTCCTCCTGCTTCTCTCATTCTCTCTCTCTCAAATAAACAAATAAAATCTTTAAAAATAAATAAATAAAAGGTAACTAAGTATTTGAGGGAAATTTGTATGTGGATTTTGGGTTCACTTCACTCATTTCCCAGATTTCTTCTTCAATTTCCAGTTGCTCTGGCATTTCTGTGCTGCAACCTGTGTTCCTGAGGCTGGTCAGACTGCCACTTTCTGCCTGAGCTCTATTTCCCCATGTGCTGCAGGAAACCGTGAAGTGTCCTTAGGAGGAAAGCCTGTTAAATGTAGGACTCATCTGTGGACTTTCCTTTTTTCAAGGATTATATTCCCTCTAGCTTTTCTTGCTTTTGGGTGGTCTCCATGCTTTCAAACAGTTATTTTTATATTTTGTCTAGGGCATATATATTCAATGTTAGAAGGAGACTAACACAAGCCATTTTGTCACACCAGGAACTAGAGGTTTATCTGGTTATCACCAACTTGTGCTATACATATTTGAAAATTGTTTACAGAAATAATTTGAGGCCTAAGAGCAAATGATTCTGAATCTGCTTTGAGATCTATAATGCTATAGGAAAAAGGCACATACTGGTGCTTGGGTAGTTGAGCAGAGGTGGCAGTGCTTCTCTCTCCTTTCTGAGATTTCAAACTGCCAGGGCGCCTGGGTGGCTCAGTTGGTTAAGTGACTGCCTTTGGCTCAGGTCATGATCCTGGAGTCCCTGGATCGAGTCCTGCATCAGGCTCCCTGCTCGGCAGGGAGTCTACTTCTCCCTCTGACCCTAACCCCTCTCATGTGCTCTCTCTCATTCTCTCTCTCTCAAATAAATAAATAAAATCTTAAAAAAAAAAAAAAGATTTAAAACTGCCAGGGAAATAGCTAGCAAAATAATAACTTATGTAGGCATTGCTACTGCACTTCTTTTTGCTATTCTTGCAAGGCACCTTAAAGCTGGGAGTAATAACCTCAGAAGACCAAGCAGGTTCTCAGGCCTATTAGGCCTGGAGTTCAAGGGGAGGAAGTTCCTTTCCCAAGAGGAAAAAGATCACCAGAAATTGTGGTGGGGGGAGAGGGGTGAGGAAGGATTGCAATTCAGCTGTGGCCCTACCCTGCCTTGCATTCACCTGATGAATGACGTCTGGAAGGAGAAAGGGATCTGAAACCAGGCTACCCTCTGCACCATCACCACCCCAAATCTCTTCTCTGTTCTGGCCCTACATATTTTACTCCAGAGGCTCTGGTTGGAGCCCACCTGTCCTGCCACCAGACAAGCCCACAGAAGGAGTTTTGATAAAAAACCCACTTTAAAAATCCAGAAGCAGGTTGTCCTAGAACTTCCCCTCTAGCTGGTAATGCAGGGATGCCTCAATCAGCTACAAAGTTCTGCTCAAGAAGGAAACAGTTTAAAAAGCTCTGAAGTGTAAGGAAACATGGGATTTGGAATTTGTGTGTATATGTGCTGGAGGACTTCCCATCTGCAACATAAACCCCCTCTCCCCCAATAAATAATAGGCTCTAATAGCAGTCCTGATTTGGGCAAGTCCTGAGGCATAGTGACTTAGCAACTGCTTGACAGCCGGCATCCCCTTGGGTCCCATATCTGATCTTCTCTTCCCTCCCCTGATGTCCCCATAGCTTTAGAGCTAGTCAAGGACCTTGACTTGGAGAAAAGTGGCAGATTCTTTTATGCAGACTTTAGCACCATGGCAACCAGTCCTCATTGTGGGGATCAGTCATAGTGCTGCTGATGTCACCACAGCGACCAATCCAGGCGATGAAGCACAGTTGCCATGGTGACAGGAGGCAGAAGATGTTTCCTTGGAGAGCATGAGGGTCTGGATGCCCGCCTCCCCGCCCCCCCCCCTCCAAGGTTCAGGCTGTCTCCGGGTAGAGCGCATGGCCAGCTGGAAGTACTCAGCTCTAGGCAATTGCCCAGTCCAAGCTATCACAGTGTCCCCTAGATCAAAACAATACTTCCTAACAGGCCTGTCGGTTCCACTCTGGCCCTCTATCAATACATTATCCAGCAGTGCTAGGGTGGTCTTTTATTTTTTATTTTTTAAAGATTTTATTTATTTATTTATTTATTTATTTATTTATTTATTTGACAGAGAGAGAGAGAGTGTGTACAAGAAGGGGGAGCGGCAGGCGGAGGGAAAGGGGGAAGCAGACTTCCTGCTGAACAGAGGGCTGGATGTGGGGCTCAATCCCAGGACCCTGGGATCATGACCCAAGCCAAAGGCAGACACTTAACCGACTGAGCTACCCAGGGCGTGCCTAGGGCGGTCTTTTAAAATTGTACATCACATAATTCTGTTCATTTCCTTAAAATCCCTAGTGATTTTCTTCTGCTCTTTGTATAAAATCTAGACTCTTTGCTACTAACTGCAAGGCCCCAAATAGCCAGTTCTGGGCCTACTTCTCCAACTGCATTTCCTACCACTGGCTGCGCTGTTTGTTCCTCTAATGTGCTATTTTATTTATTTATTTATTTATTTATTTACTATTGTGCTATTTTAGAACCAAAAATACAATAACCAAAGTTAAAAACTTAATGCTCAATAACAGAATAAGAATACAGAAAAAAATATCAATTAACTTGAAGATGGAATAATAAAAGTGATCCAATCAGAACAACAGAGAGAAAAACATTGGGGGAAAAAACCAAGAGCCTCAGGGACCTGTGGGACAATGCTAAAAGTCTAACGAGCATGTCACTGGAGTCCCAGAAGTAGAGGAGAAAAGGGGTAGTTCATTAAAAATATTTGAAGAAATAATGGCTGAAAACTTCCCAGATTTGTCAAAAGCCAGAAACCTACAGATCCAATAAGTTCAGTGAACTCCAAATGAAACCAGCAACCAAAGGATTAACGGGGCAGATAAGCACAGGTGCAACTTTTTCTGAGAATGGGTCTGCCACCCTGTTTCTATAAGGTAACATCCTTGCCTGACACCCTGATAACCATGTGTTGACTTAGTTTTGCAGAGACCCAAGTTTTCAGTAAGAAGCTGGCCAGAACCAGTCAGGACCAACGGCCACCTCTTTGACATGAAAGAGCAAAATGAAATGAACGTCTCCTACTTAGTAACTGCCTTTATTTTTTTTTCTTTTCCAAGTTTTTATTTAAATTCATTGGTTAATATACAGTGTAATATTAGTTTCAGGTGTAGAATTTAGTGATTTAGCACTTACATACAACACCCAGTGCTCATCACAAGTGCCCTCCTTAATACCCATTACCCATTTAGCCCATCCCCCCACGCACTGCCCCTCCAGACACCCTCAGTTTGTTCTCGAGTAAAGAGTCTGTTTTCTGGTTTCCTTCTCTCTTTTTTCCCGCTCTATGTTTATCTGTTTTGTTTCTTAAATCCCACATATGAGTGAAATCATACGGTATTTGTCTTTCTTTGACTGACTTATTTTGCCTCACATAATACTCTCTAACTTCCTTTATTTTGGGGTCATGAAGCTTCTTTCTCCTTTACTGAGACCCTTTTCTGCTTGCCTTTAAAAATCCCTGACTCTCCCCCTTTGGGGAGGGAAATTTGAGGCTTGCCCTTTCATCTCCTCACTTGGCTGCCTCTTGAATAAACCCTCTCCTTGCTGCATACTCAATGTCTCAGTGATTGATTGGCCTTTGCCTTGTGTCAGGCAGATGAACTTGGGTTTGGTTACACAAACAGGAGAAACTTGAAGAAATCCATGCCCTGACACATCATAATCAAACTTCTAAAAACTAAAAACAAAGACAAAATCTTGAAAACAGCCAGAGAAAAACAACATATCACTTACAGGAGAACAATAGTCCAAATGACTGTGGATTTTTCATGATGAACCACGGGGGCAAGAAAGGAATGGAATAACATTTTTAAAGTGGTAAAAGAAAAGCTGTCAATGCAGCATTCTATACCCAGCAAAATATACTTCAGGAATGAAGGTGAAACAAAGATGGAGAAAAACTAATTTGTAGCCAGCAGACCTGTTCTAAATGAATTGCTAACAGAAGCTCTTCAGATAAAAGGGAAATGATATCAGAAGGAAACCCAGAACATCAAGAAAGGAGAAAGTAATAGAAATGGGAACTATCTGTGTAAACATTATAGGCTATTCTTCCCCTTTTGAATTACTCACAAAGCATTTGATGGTTCAAAGCAAAAGTTCTAACATTGATAGAGTTTCCAATGTATGTAGATGTAATTGATTCTAGTCGACAGCTATGACATAAATGGGGAAGAGGGAAGGAACGTACACTGGTAAGACCTCTGCATTCCACTTAAAATGGTAAAACAGTGATTATTTTTTTTAAGATGTTATTTTTAAGTAATCTCTACACCCAACATGGGGCTCAAATTCACAACCCCAAGATCAAGAGTCACACGCTCTACTGACTGAGCCGGCCAGGTGCCCTGTAAAACAGCAATTATAAGCAGACCTTGGAAAGTTAAATGTGTATACTCAGATGCCTAGAGCAACCACTTAAAAAGTATAGGAAGATAATAAAAAACACAATTGATGCATTAAAATCAAATACTGAAAAGTGTTTCAATAACCCCAAATGAGGAAGTAAAGGATGCACACGATGATGGAGGCTGAGAAATCCCATGGTTTGCCTCTGCAAGCAGAAAACCAGGAATGCTGCATCTCTGGACCTGAGAACCAGGAGAGCTGATGATATAAGTTCCAATCTGAGTCCAAAGGCCCCAAAACCAGAAGCACTGATGTCCAGGGGCGGGAGAGGATGGATGTCCCAGCTCAAGCAGAGAGCAGATTCACCCTCCCTCCACCTCTTTGTTTTGTTTGGGTCCTTGGTGGATTGGATGATGCCCACCCGCATTAGTGAAGGCATCTTCTCTACTCAGTCTACTAATTCAAATACTGATCTCTTCCAGAGACATTTGCACAGACATACTGATATAATGTTTTACCATCTATCTGGGCATCCCTTTACCCACTCACACTGACACATAAAATTCACCATCATCATGGGCAACTGGGAACGAACCCTACTGGGGACCTCTGAGGATCTGTGTAGAACTTGTCTCAGATTTTCCCCACCAGGGACGAATCTGCTGGGGTATTTATCCACTAAACTCCGTCCTTAACTATTGAGAGCTACCTCTGGGGGTGTTAAATCCCAGACACCTCAGAGCTGTCTTGAGCACAGGTAGGCAAGATCCCCTGGCATTCCAGAAATCCCACAGGACAAGAAGCAGAGTCCCAGCTTGAGATGGGAAGCTGCTGGCGTGTACAGACATAGCCTACCTGCAGCTACAGGCAAACTCAGACATGGGCCAGGGGATATGAAGCAGGGCATCTACTGGTCTGCTACACAGTTGTTCAATAAATAGCTATCGCATGGATATGTTATATGTATAACTTACTTCCCTGACTAAGCTTCAGTTGCTTAGAGGCAGGAACCATGTGTTGTGGTGGCCAAACACACTGAATGCATGCTAGGGAAAAGTAGGGTAGGTGGTAGGGGCCAACCTAACTAATAAAAACCAGACATAGATAAATGTGATGAGTTCAGCATTAGGTTTAGCTATGTCCTTAGATGCACAGATGCAGGGGTTAGGACATGCTTTGGCAGCATGGTTAAGCCTGTATTATCAGAGGAGTGGCTCTTAATTTCCCTGGGTTGTATAAGTAGGTAGGTGTGATGATCTGAATATTTGTGTCCCCCCAAAATTCACATGTTGAAATCCTAACCCTCAAAATGATAACATAGTATTTGCAAGTGGGGCCTTTGTGAGGTGATTAGGTCCTAAAGGTGGACCCCTCATGAAAGGGAGTAGTGCCCTTATAAAAAAGATCCCAGAGAGATCTGTTGCCTCTTCGTCCATGTGAGGGCAGTGAAAAGACATTGTCTATGAACCAGAAAGCAGGTCCTCACCAGACACCAATTCTGCCAGAGCCTCCTAGTGGCTTCCCAGCCTCTAGAACTGTGAGAAATAAATTTCTGTTGTGTATAGCTGCCCAGTTTATAATATTTTGTCACATCAGCCTGAACAGACAGTAGGTCTGGTACTTTCCCATGTGCTCCTATTTGTGAGGATCAATGAGCTAAGTGCTTTGAGAAATATAAAGCTTGAGGCATGGGATGTCTGGAGTTTGGTTGGATTGAGCAATGGTGGCTGGTCCCCTTCTCCCAGGGGCAAAGTGACCACAGGTATCAGAATGTTAAATGTGCAAAGCCTATAGTCACAGAATTCTCTGTGTGGGTTCTTGGGTTTTGAGCTGGCATGACTGCTCTGTAGGGGACCCTAATGCTCAGAAGGTACTGTGAACCTCACAGGCAGAGTGAGGTCCCAGGCCTGCCAGACCCGAGGTCTGGAGGGAAGACTTTCTTTCCACAGATAGAAGAGATGTGGGTGGGGATGGCTGCCCCTCCAGCTGTGATTCCATCTTGCCTTTCATCTGCCTTAGAAATGATCTGTGAGGGGAGAAGGAAGGGATCGGAACCCAGGCATTGGGGGCAACAAGGGCTCTGCTCTCTGAATCCCACAACCCAACCTTCCCTGGGTTCTGATCCCACCTGTCTCACCTCAGAGGCTCCGGTCAGGTCCAAACCCTACCCATCCTGCCTCCAAACAAGTCTGTAGAAAGAGTTTGCTTGAAAATCGGCTTTCATTTGGATTTGGATCCAAATTTGGATCAGCCTGAAATTGTCCTTCTTGAGAGCACCAGGAAGGTGTGGGGGATGGGAAGCTTCCCCTAAGACCTCAATCAGCTGTGAGGTTGTGACTCGTGACTCATGACTCAGACTAGGGAATGGCTCAAAAACAGCCTAAAATGGAAAGAAACAAGGAATTTTCAATGAATGCTCTGAGGCAGGGGTTGCAACTCCTTCCCCCAGCCCTCCCCACCAAATGCAGAGCAAGCAAGTCTCCATAGCAGTCTTGATGTGAATAAGGCCTGAGACAAGGGACTCAGGTGCTGTCAGACTACAGGCCTTTCCCTGGTCCCCATCTCTAATCTTACCTCCTTCCAGGGATTTTCCATTAGACACAGGGCTGGTTGGTCCCCTGGGCCTGAAGGAGAATGTTAGCTCCTTGTTTGCACACTTGATAGAACCATGGCAACCGGCCCCCATTGTGGGGTCAGTCGCAGGACCAACGATGTGGTCCAGCAACCAATCCAAGCTAAGGAGGCCTGGCTGCCATGGTGACAGACAGGAGGACCAGTTTCTTTGAAAGGGGTAAAAGGCTGGAGCACCTCTGAGGTGCAGGCTGCCTCTGGATTGAGTCCAGCTCGGAGCTTCCCAGCAATGCTGCCTCAACCTTAGTCCAGGGTACCACCAGATCCCACCTGGACAACTCAGTAGCCCCAAACAGTTCGAATTGGTTCTACCCGTCCATTTCATAATCCATCTTCCAGCAGCATCACTGTATCTTTATAAAATATTTATCACATTGCCCTTCCCTCGCTGATGATTTCCATTGCACTTAGAATAAAATCCAAATCCTGTCTTATAGACTATGAATGCTGAGTAGTCCTGGGCACTCTCCTGCCACACGCCTTGCTGTCTGTTCTCCTCTGAAGGACCCTGCAATCTCACCTAAGGGCAATTGTGTTTGTCATTCTCTCTCCCTTGGGGATTCTTCCTCCAGATCTTCCCAGGCTGCTTCCTAGTGTCATTTAGGTCAAAGTTCAAATGCCACCTCCTCAGGCTATCATTAGTGTGGAGAAGTCTGATGTGCAGAGCAGCTCAACCTCTCCTGGGGCCCTGGAGAGAAAGGAGGCAGGGTTGGGGTGGGGAAAAGTTGGGTCAGGAGACCAGGTCTGGCTCTGCTCCAGGCCTGCCCACTCAGTTTCTCAGCTCTAAAGATGAATGCTAACTAAGAGGTGAGTAGTTTTTTACCTGGGCTCCCAAGAGCTCAAGGGACCAAGGGGATGCCTGAGACCTTTTTCCCCAGGTGACTTCCTCCACACCACAGAGAAGAGCAAGGGGGAAGCTGAATGGGAGGGGCTCTGGGTACTCTTGTCCCATTGAAGGATCGTAGCTTTAGATTTATATTTAGAGATATATGTGTATATATGTATGTATGTGTGTGTATAGAGAAAGAAATTTACATAGATATATAGATATGGATGGATGGATGGGCAAGGTAAGGATTAGGGTCATGTCATACTCAAGATTTTCTTAGAAAAACAGAGAGTCAATATTTCTTTTAAGTTGTAAGACCTCCCAAGTCGATTTCTGCAGGCCCTTCAAGCTCTGTGCCTGTGCTTGATCTTACAAGAGGCCACTGGAGGCCCCCAGACCCTGCATCCTGCAGTTGCTGAAATCCGTGATAAATTCTGTGAGAGAGAAAGTAGGGGCGCCCTCCAGTGGGGAAAGGGAGAATTTTCCCTCAATCCCATAACCACTGGCATTTTTCATATATTGTCTTTAATCCACACAGCAACACCAGAAGGGTCGCCTTTATTAGCATTGCGATTTTACAGATGTAGAAGAAGGGACTTGAAGAGCCTAGGGAATGTGTCCAAGATCACAGCTGGGCAGCGCAGAGCCTGGATTGGGCGGACTCTGTATTGGAAGCTCTGTTCTTTTCCATCCTCCAGGCCCTCTCTTCCAGAAGGTTCTCCATCAGCCTCAGTGAAGACTTTTCATTCCTTATCAACCAATGTCTATTCCCTCCTTCACCCTGCCTCCCTCTATAAACAGGCCCTGGGTGGGCTCAGCCTTCCTGGACAAGGACAAGCCCTCCCCTGCAGGGGGGCCTTGCCATGGTTGGTCATCTCTTGGTTCAGGACCTCTGAAACCATTTCAGAGTCCAAGCATTGTTCCTTGTTCACCTTGGTCACTGGGCTCTGAGGGGAAGGAAGGCAGGAGTCAAAGGTGAAGAGGAAATGGTGAAAAGGCCCAGAGGAAAAGAGATGGGATCCAAATGAAGAATTTCAAAATCCCTGAGGGCCCCTCACCTTAGGGAACAGCAATCAGAGTTTCTCTTTGCACTTGCCCCTAGAAAACAAAGATTAAGCCAGGGATACCAAGTAGTAGCCATGGGTCCCAATCCCCTCCTTTTGCAGACAGGACCAATGTATCATGGGATTGCTTCGGGCTGAAATCAGACAGGTGCTCTCTTCATTCTATCCACTGGACTTCTGACGGATCTTACCTACAGCCCTAACACTCCTTTCCTTCCCAACTGTTCTGTCTACCGGTCATGCACAGTGTGGACAGACCACAGGCCTCACCCACCTCGGCGTGGTGGTTTTGATGGAAAAGGCTGCCTATGCATCCCTCATGCAGGTCTCTGAGGCATGGAGCCTGGGCATGTCCTCCATCTTCTGGGTCTTCACATCTTGAGGGTCATCATCCTTCCAGAACAGTCCTGCAGGGAGAAAGGGAGGAGTGTGAGGTGACACTTGGGATGGCTGGATTGGCCCACCCCAGAAACCAGAGTGTGATTAGAATTTCTGCTTTCCCCCAAGTGCGTAAGGACCACAGGGCATTGGAGGGATCCAGAGACTGGCTGGGGGGCAGGAGTTTGCCTTCTGCCTCCCTCAGCATTGGAATCCCTGTTCTTACTACTTCTGTGGCCCTGGGCAACTTAATTAAATTGGCCGAGCTTCAGTTTTCTCATCCATGAAATGATGAACCATTGTTGAGAGAATTACAGGAGATAATCCATGTAAGTTTCTTAGCACAGTGCTTGGTGCGCCGTAAGTGGTCGAATGTGAATTTAACAACAGTGCTGTTAGGAGAACTGAATGAAGCTGAGGATGTACACAATGTTTTTAAAGCTCTAAGGCATTACTGGCACATTAGACACCATGATCATCAATAGCAGTCATTTGAACTCCAAGCAGATCTCCCTTCTGAACCCCTTACAACCATGAAACCCTGCTTTCAAGAAGGGTCAGACGCCTCCCAAGGAATCCCCTCCCACTCTCCAGCTCCACCTGTCATGCTTCTATTTGCCATAAACTGAGCTGCCTACTCAACCCAGTTCAGAATCTGGACTATGTGTGTATGGCGGCGGGGGGAGAGGGAGGGTCTGACTGGAGACCCCATGATCCCTGGCTCTGAGCACTTGAATAGCACAGTGGGGAGGGGTACGGGGCTAGTCCCAAGGAGATGGATGCCAACCTCTTCCAGGGACTTCTAATCGCCTCTACCATGCTCCTCTAAAGAAGGTGAGCGAGAACAGCTTCCCCACGAAGCCTGGGAGACCACCAACCCTGTCTAGCTCAGGATCTGGGCAGGTGAGGCTCCAAAGGTGAGTATGATGAGAAAGTTCCAGGCAGAGAAATTTGTGGAAGGTGCTTTTCATGTCAAGCCGGGGATCCCTCCCCCACCTTTACACCTGACAGCCTGGTCTCTCTCTTTCAGCTCTTCTGCTCTCACCTTGAGGCACCAGCCGCTGGAGCACACCTTGCCAGTATCGGAAGGCCAGGCTGATGACTTCTTGCCGGGACCTGGCCGGCTGCATTCTCACCTGGCCCTGTCCCTCTAAGGGCACAGAATGGCATTAGCAGGGACATTGGCCAAAAGCCTTCAGGAGGTCGGGGTTGCAGAGAAGCAGCACCCTCTCCACCATCACTCTCAGATCCCTCCCCCTTCCCGGTTATCAGCTCTCCCTTCATCTCTGCCCTTTGCTCTTTATCCTCTGGGTCTCACTCACCCTTGGCACAGACTTCCAGGTAAGAGCAGAGTCTTCGGGACAAGAGACAGCCTGTAGATGGACAGGTGAGCAGAGCCTCAGAGGGCTACAAAAATTGAAATGGACAGACAGGCGGACAGGCTGGGGATGGGGGAAGAAGTTCAGCTGCTTCCTGGGTGAAGAGCTGAAAAGAGTTCTGGAATCTTTGGAAGAATAAACCTGGAACCTGGGTTCAGACTATTAGGGCTGGCAGCCCAGGATCTCATCCTGGAAGCCACGGTATACCCAGCTGCACGATGTGGGGAATAACCTTCTACCATACAGACCCTCCTCAGTCCAGGTAGACGGGGCGGGGTGGGGGAGAATCCAGAAGGCCAAGGGGTTCACGCATCCGCACAGGGCCTGCCACCCCTTCGCCGCCCACCCAGCCCTCCGCAGAGCGCGGGCCCCGCACGGAGTCCTCCGCACTGGTCTCCAAGTTCAAGGACCCGTGGAGGACAAGTGGAGGGTGAGGGACACGAGTGCGGGGAAAGCCAGGCGTCCTCCCACAGCTGCCCAGACCTGCGTCCCCAGGCTGGAGGGTAAGTAAGCCCAGGCGCCTGGCTGGGCCCAGTCATCTCCTCGAGGTCGTCGGGACTGGATGCCCGAGCGCCCCGCTCCTTCTGCCTACCCCTCACCTCCAGACACCTCAACCCAGGCCCTCAGCGCGTGCTTGTTTCTCCCGTGGCCTCGTGGCCCGGATCTGTGTCCCCTGGCCCACTCGGGGGTCCTCTCCATTCCTCCTGCTGAACCCTCAGTCTCCCCTGGGGCTCGCTTCTCCTCCGTCCTACCTCCACCTTCCGATTTTTAACGCCCCCCGCCACCCCCCGCCTGCAAGATGCCTTCCGACTTTCCCCACCCAACACAGTGCCCCGAGCTTCGCGCACCCGCCACTCCCGCAGCCCCCGTTTCCCGGCCCTTCCCCCAGCTTTCCTCCTGACCGTGGGGACTAACGGCGTCCCAGCCCCCCGGGCAGCTACTCAACAGCACGAAGCAAAGAATCAGACGCATCCCCACAGGTCCCCCGGCCCCCTGCGCCCGCCGCGCCCGCTGCTGCATGGTCGCGTCGGAGCGTCTGCTCCAGCCGGCGGCCTAGGCCAGACCCCAGCAGCGGCTGCGAGCGCCCCCCTCCGGCAGCTGGGCCAACCGCGGCGGCTGGTTACAAGGCCCCCAACCCGGGCTCTTCCGGGTCTTGGCGTCAGAGTCCTGCTTCTAAAAGTGGGCTGCTCCTGACTATAGTTGAGCCTCGCTCTAGAACCCCCTCCGGACACCCCCATCACACAGGAGGGTGTCCGGAGGAGGGTGTCAGGAGCATTGCCTCCATCTCCTTACCTCCAAGGATTAAAGATGGGGCGGGGGGCGGCGGGGGAGGTGGCTATCATGTGTAATTGAAAATCTGTAAACAGCGCCTGGGCATAGTTCTTGAGAAGTAGGATCCCCTATTTGGGTACTCCTTCAGACAGGGTGCTGGGTAAGATTGGCTGCGATCAAACCCAAGCACCTGCAGGCAGCACTTTAACTTCTCTGGGCACCAGTTCACCTCTAAGATGAGGATGATAATAGTATCTAGCTCACAGTGTTCCTAGGAGGATTAATTAGTTGAATACCCTGTGAAACATTTAGAAGTAGACCGGACTGGCACATAGTAAGTGCTCAGTTAACATTGGCCATGACTGTCCCGCCTTTCTATCATTGCCCCACCCCCGCCCCCCAGGCCTTGATAAGCTTTATCTTTTCCAGACCCCATACCACCGCCCTGGTTCAAACCACCATCATCTCTTACCTGCTTCTGAGATTGCCTCTTGTCTGGTTGCCTGGAGTAACTGATAGATCGAGGTGTGTCCCAGGAGCCTAGAATTCGTGTTGTTCCACTCGCCTCCCAACAATCTCTTTTATAAGCACCAGGAGGAGCTTTCTAAAATAGAAATTGAAGCATGTTTCTCCACTGCTTACTCCTCTTCCACGGCTTTCCTTTACACTTCAGACTAATCGCTGACACCGTCCCCCCCATGCCTGTAAGGTGCAGCATGACCCAGCCTCCCCTCCCTCTCCGGTCTTTGCCTTCTCTCTCTCTCTCCGTGCTCCAGCCACACTGGCTTCCTCTGCATTCGTGAACCCCTGAGCTCTTGCAGACTCTTTCCTCCTCTCCCCGCCCTCACTGTTGTCCCTTTGTTTCAGCATCAATACCACCCTCTCAGAGGTGTGTTTCTTCTCCCTTCGCATCATTACCGCCTCACCTCTACCCCTCTTCTCCTCCACAACACACACCGCTAGTCATAATGACTTGTTCATTTCTGCCTCTTCACTGGAGTGTAGTTGCGAGAGCGAGGGGGACAGGTCAGTGTCTAGCTCCAGACCGATCTCAGAGTAGATGCTCAGTACATAGTTGTTGAACAAATAAAAGGCGCTCTGGGTCCAGAGACAGGTAGGAAACTTCTCTGCCTCAGTGTTCTCATCCGTTAGATGGGCACCCCGTGAGGGAGCCATGAGAATGGAATGGCAATGTTGGATGTGAGAACAACACATGCTATACAGACCTGGTGGGAGTGGAATTCTGCTCCACCTCAGCTTCAGCCTCCCTGGGATTCTCCGACCACAGTCCAAGCCCCACGTGGGTGGGAGACCTTGAAACCCAGAAGGGCAGGCCTGGTCTGCAGAGTATCAGGAGCAGAACTCAGGAGTCCTGCTTCACAGCTCATCGGGAGGATGGGAGAGACCCCAGCTAGTCCCAGAGCACAGAGGCTGCTCACCCTGATGGGGAGAGGGGGAGCCCTGAGGCAGCCTCACCGAAGCCGGACTCAGCCTTGGAGGCTCCGCAGGAGCTTCTTGTCTGCGGGTTATTTGGGAGGGGTGGGGAGGGGGCGCAATGAGCAAGGCATGGGCCTCCATTAACGTGCTTCCTTGTGGATATCCAAGGAAGGAGATAATATCATTGTGTTGAGGTCTGTAAGACCCTTTGTGAGGGAACAGGGTCTCCCCTCGAGGATGTGATCATCCCTGGTGGAAATCTGGAAAAGAGGCTGTGTACAAGGGAGCAAAGGAAGCGTGGTCTCCAGTCCCCAGCAGCTGAGTTCAGTGGAGAGCGGCACCCCCTGGGGAAGCAAGGGTAGCCTGGCCAAGGGAAGGGGATTTTTCCAGGAGACCCCCACTGACCCTCTCATCTACTCTCTCCCCAGGGCCTATCCTGAGCTTCGCGGGTGTACTGGGCAAGAAGGGGGCATTTCTTTACATCTAATAACCCAATCATCTTAGAGGAACTCCTCTCCTCTTTCAATTTAGAATGTGTCTAATGCCAACTTTTGTGTTTGAAGGATTTTATGGTCCCCCCCGCCCCCGTTATAAGTAGGCTCCATGCGCAGCGTAGGGCCCAACACAGGGCTTGAACTTATAATCCTGAGATCAAGACTTGAGCTGAGATCAAGAGTCAGACACTTAACTGACCTAGCCACCCAGGTGCCCCATTCCCCCCCCCTTTTATGAGTATTTTTACCTGATGGTTGTGAAAAGTGATACAAATAAACTAAAGTGGATAAGACATAAGGGTGCAGCTCAACAGATTATTAGAGTGTGAACAGCCATGTCGTGCTCTCCAGGAGACCGAATGCTGCCAATACGCGCAGAAACACCTCCTTGTTCTTGCCAGGTTACATCTCCCCTTCTTCCCCCCAAAGTTAATCACTCTCTTGACTTTGGGGGCATAACTCCCTTCCTTATCTTTGTCCTTGTGCAACAATGGATGTGCGTTGTGTTACTTAAGCACACATTTCTGAAGAGTGGTGTTTAGAAATGTAATTACATGGTGGGCTAGCTTCCTAGGGCTCCTGCAACAAATTCCAAGCTTGGTGACTTCAAACAAATGTCATGAGTGCACTAGGAAGGTGCACACATGCGTTGTGTCTCTCCACAATGTCAGCTTTATTCAGTCATAAAGCAAAGTTAAATTGCAATTATAAAGCGGGTTCAGGATTCCAAACTTGGTGACATCTCACCATGTGATTAAACTCGGCTTCTTACACAATGCACAGAGCAGGGTAGAAGACAAACCACACAACAAACAAGATAACAGAGGGGGTGCAGGAAGTGAACGAACCAAACGCGAAGTCAGTCTGTGGGGCGCACAGTTGAGATAAGGCGTTGGTCCTGTCTGGTCCGGGTCCGTTCTCGGCACTGACTGCTTCTGATGTGCAAGCAGGGAAGGATCTCGGTTCTGTTCGGAGATCGATTGGGCAGAGGCTTCAGTGGCCATTGCATTTTTTAAGCGGTCAGACATAGAGGGGTCAGGTCTGAAGAGTCTGCTGCCAGTTTGCTGCCAAAATGCTCCCCTTTTTAAAGGGATTTCATTGGTTTGGGGTCTCTGCAGACCTGTTCTGGTTCCGCTCATTATCAGTTCTGGGGTGTCGGCTGATGCCGGTCCCAGAGATAGCTCCTGGTATCAGCACCTTATCTGCCGTGTCATTGTTTGACACGGGCACCTGCTTGACGTGAGGGACTCCATTTTGCCCTCTACAACAAAAATGTATTCTCTCACACTTCTGGGGCCAGAAGTCCAAAATCAAGGTGTTGGCAGAGGAATGCTCCCTCCAAAGGCTCAACGGAGTATCCTTGTTTGCCTCTGCCAGCTTCTGGGGACTCCTGGCACTCCTTGGCCTGTGACAGCATCTCTGCTATGTCTCTGTGTGTCCACATCTCCCTCTCCTTTCTCTTTTAAAGACACTAATCAATGGATTTAGAGCCCACCTAACCCAGGTGGGTTTCTTCTCGAGAACTTTAACCAATTACATCTGCAAGACCCAATTTCCAAATTGGGACACATTCCAATTTGGTTCCAGGGAGACAGCAGTTTTGGGGAGACACTATTCAACTCACTAAATTACAATATGTATTATTTTGTGCTGACTGCTTTTGTTCAACATACTGTATTTTTTAAAAGATTTTATTTATTTATTTGAGAGGGAGTGAGCATGAGCAGGGGAAGGGGCAGAGGGAAAGGAACAAGCAGACTCCCTGCTGAGCAGGGACCCCCCTCCCCCCAACATGGGGCTTGATCCCAGGACCCTGGGATCATGACCTGAGCCAAAGGCAGATGCTTAACCGACTGAGCCACCCAGGCGCCATATATTTGATTTTTTTAAAGTAATCTCTAAGCCCACTGTGGGGCTCAAACTCATGACTCCGAGATCAAGAGTCACATACTCTACTGGCTGAGCCAGCCAGGCATCCCAAAATTATATTTTGTTTATTTTATTTTATTTGAGAGAAAGCACTCATGTGCATGAGTGGGGGGAAGGGCAGAGGAAGACGGAGAAGCAGACTCCCCACTGAACGGGGACCCCAACACGGGGCTCAATCCCAGGACCCCGGGATCATGACCTGAGCCAAAGTCAAATGTTTAACCAACTGAACCATTCAGGCATCCCCCCCCAACATTATACTTTAAAGACTTACCCGTATCATTGAATGAAACAGTACCGTATTCATTTTCATTGCTTTACAGTCTTCCATTGTGTGATAACTTTACACTATGATTCAGAGGCTGAGGAACCTCCAGTTTTGGGGGTCCTCATCTTCACAGATCCCTTCCAAGGCTCTGGGAGGAGCCCTAGCAATGTGTTCACATGATCAAATATTTTTATATGATTTGCAAAAGTAATTTGTTATACTATATTTTTCATTCTAGCTACACCTTTTTCTTGCCTGATTGCCCTGGATAGAAGCTCCAGTCTAATGTTGACTAAAATTGGTGAGAACAGACATCGTTGTCTTGTTTCTGATCCTTAGGGCAATAGCCTTCATTCTTTCATCACTGAGTATGATGTTTATCTGTGGGTTTTTCATGGATACCCTTTATCAGATTAAGGAAGTTCCCTTCTATTTCTGGGTGTTAAATGTTTGTTGTTTTTTTATCATGAAAGGATGGTGGATTTGTCAAATGCTTTCTCTGCATCTATTGAGATGATCATGTGGCTTTTGCATATAATTCTTCCTTAAATGTCCTCATTCTTATATTTGCTTTCATACTAAATTTTTATTTGTAATTTTGTATTATTTTACCTAAAGAGGGTCCCCAAATTGTATGTTTCAGCCCCCACAAAACTGGGATCTCTCCCAGTATCTACTGTATTGTGTATGGACCCTTGGGTTGTTTCCAGTTTGGGACTCTTAGGAACAGTTGCTATGAATATTCTTGGTGCACATGCAAATGCTTTTGATGTCAGCAGGCGGGGGCCAGGGACCCAGGAAGGGTCCCACAGGACCAGCCAAGAGGGTTTCTGGCTGCATGCAAGATAGAAATCAAATGCAAGCCAGCAGGAGATGAAAGCAGAGTTTGTTGAAGGTAGAGAGAGAGTGTAGGTACAGAGGCAGTGTCTGAGTGACTCAGAAAGGAAAGGAAGAGAGATTCTCATCTTTGCTTGGTATCTGGGGTATTTACTGAGGATTGTGGCCCTGTGTACGTGTCCTCTCAAGCATCCAGGAACCAGTTAGAAAAAAGACAAGGACCCAGGTATTATTCCTTGGAGCCAAGCGGGCTTGGCGTTGAGATGTCTAGCATGGGTTGTCTGGAATATGCATAGGAAGGCTTCGTCCGGTCATTCTCATCTGGTCCTTCCTTAGATGTTAGCTATTCTAAAGAGATCATTAACTCTTTGTCCCTCACAGGGAGGACATATGTTGTTTGCGTTATGTGGCATGTGCAAAGTGGGTGTATAGTCTTAGCAAGAAGAGAAGCAGGAAAAGGAGCAAAAAGCAGTTTATGGAGTCCTTCCATTTCCTTACCTCACTTTTACTGAGGTCGTCTAAGGGAGTAGAGTAGCTGTGTCAATGAGGCTAATGCCAAACTGATGTCTTAAACTGTTGTCACTTCACATTCTCACGGACATTGTATGAGAGTTACTGTTGTTCCACATCCTTACCAACACTTCGTATTGTCAGATTTTAAAAATTTCATGTATCATAATGGGTGTACAGTGGTGACATATCATGGTTTTAATTTATATTAGATTAAACCCTATGAAATTGCCATTTTGTAGGTCAAAATGGTCAAACATAAACAATTTCACAGTTCAACCCAATATTTCTAAGATGACTAATGAAGTAGAGCAAGAAGTTTTCATATATTTAATGGCTTTTTATTATGGAGTGCCCATTTAAGTATTTTGCCCATTCTTTTAGATATCTGACTTTTCTTACTGATCGTAGGTCTTATGTACTCTGAATATGAGCCCTATGTCAATTGCATGTGTTGCAAATAAGCCTTCTAATCCTCTTAATGATGTCTTAATTTCAATGAGGTCAAATATGTCAATTTTTTCCTCTATGCGTAGTGTTCTTTGTATCCTATTTAAATCTTCCCCTAACCAAGATCATAAAGATACTCTCCTTTAATATTTTCTAAAAGCTTTATTATTTTGCCATCTATATTTAGATCTAAAATCCATTTGCAACTGATTTTGCATATTGTGGGAGGGAGGGTTCCAACTTAATTTTTCCATATGGATATTCAATTTTCATAGCACAATTTATTGAAAAGATCATCTGAGTTGCCACTCTCATCATAAATCAAGTATCAGATATTCACTTGTCACTGGTCAGTCAACCCTTGAACCAATTCATATACTGTCTTAATCAGTTTTGTAATAAGCTTTGATAACTGGTAAGGTGATTGTCTTCTTCAAATTGTTTTAGCTATTTCCATATATATTATAGAATCCACGTGTCAACTTCCACTATTTATAAGCAGAGAGGAGCAAACCCATTACATTATTAGGATGGCAATGAATCTATATATCAATTTGGAGGATAACCAGTATTTTTACAATATTGATTTTCACATCCACAAATAACACCTATCTTCCAAATTATTTGGATCTCCTTTCATATAATTTTTCCTATAGAAATCTTTTAATGCTTATTCGTAGGTACTTAATTATTATGCTCTGTGGAAGTTGTCCTTTTAAAAATTTCATTTTCTAGCTATTATTCATTGCTGGTCTAAAGAAATACAATTAATTTTGGTATATTGATTTTTCAGCCAGCTATCTTGATATTAATTCAAGTAATATAGCCTTCGGATTTTCTATGTAACAAATCACATCAAAAGGAAGTTTACTCCTCCCCTTTCAGTGTTCCTTTTATCCTCTGTCTCACCTTATCCCCAAGCTGGGGACCAACAGGACGATGTTGACTGCAAATAGAAAACCAGGCATCCTTGTCTTATTCCCACTCTCAAAGGAACACTAGTTTAGTTTAGGCTCCCCCAGCAGCAGACCTGAGACAAGGATCCAAGTGCAAGGAGTTTGTTTGGGAGGTGGAGGGAAACGCCGGTAGGGGCGTGGGGATGCGAGACAAAGAAGGGAGGGCGGGCAGTACAGGGGCCTGTTACCGGGCTTAATTCTGCTGGGGTCAGGGGGCCAGTGTCAACTACCCATGTCAGAGTGATCTCCCAGATGTGAGGGAGCTGGAGTCTTCTTAGAGTCTTGACAGTCTCTGGTTGGAGTCTCTGGGGTGGGGAGCATGTTTCCTAGCACTTCCAAATGCCTCCAGTGGGAAACTAGTCACGCAGCAAACCATGTCCCCCGGGGAAAGAAGTGCTACTATTGGCAGGTGGAAGTTGGGCCAAGTCCACCCAAGTGATCAAAGTGAGGGACGGGGGTGGGTTACTAGCCACGTCTTCTACCAACACCGTCCACATTTTACTATTACAAACAGCACCAGCAGTCCCCATGGGATGGCAGTGGCTGCCTGAGTCCAGATATCACCATACGTCCTCCAAAAATCACCCAGTTCAACCAAAGGACAAGGAAGGAAATAAAAATACTCCTATCTCATGCTTACGGCATACTGAGAAAACCCTCCAGACTTAGGTGATCAGGTGCGGCCACCTGGTCTCTGCTCTGCGGGAATCCTAGGACATCAACACTAGGGGGCACTCGGTTCCAAAGCAGCGTGCCTTTGAAGGCCAGCCTCAGCCAGCCAGAGCCTTGTCACCCTCTGGTGTCCCATGGCAGCGTCTGTCAGCAGCACACTTAGCACTAACAGGTAAGACTGCTGGTGCTCTCGGGGGAAGCCACAAATTGGGCAAACTGTAAGGCAAAGAAGGGGGATGAACAAACACAAGAAGAAGAGCAGGAAGAGGAGGGAATGGAGGAGGAGGGAGAGGAAGAAAGGAAGGAAGAAAAAAGAAAGGAGAAGGGAGAAATGATGGGGTGGAAATTATTAACCAGAGGAAAAAAACACTGAATAATAAGAGACTGCTTATAAAAGTTAACGAGACTGAGTGGGGCAGGGAGGGGAACGCGCGGGCTGCCCAGGGCAACTCTGGGGGCCTCGTGCTGGGTGTGGAGACCTCACAGCACTGAGAAGGGCTCCTGGACTCTTCTGGTAATGCAAGTGCATTGAGGCCCCTTCCCAGAAAACAGGACTAGGGATGGGAGAAGGGACCTTCCAACTGTGGACCCACCTACCTGTCACCGACTTCAGGCATGGCCTTGAGGAAAAGAGATTCGAGATCAGGCCTCCATCAGCTCCCAGGAGCTGTGGTCTCCTCTACCTGCCCCCTCCCTACCCCCTCTGTTCTGGTTTCAGAGTCAAAGCCAGGTTCAACTCCCACCCCCTTGCGGTTCCCAAACAAGTACAACAGAATGAGTCTGAGTGAGAAATCCACTTTAATAATCCAGCTTCAGCTCAACTGACCACTTCTCAAGTGCAAGAGAAGTCTTTCCAAGAGGCCTCAATCCACTAAGAGGTTACGGCTCAGAGAAGGGAACAGCTCAAAGAAGCCCTAAAATGGAAAGCAACATGGGATCTGGAATCAGTGGAGGCCAGCTGGGGGTGCCCTGCGGCACACCTCCCGCCAACACAGGGCCCAGCCAGAGAGGCACGGTGCTCACCCACACTTGACAACTTTCCCAGTCTTGTCATCTCCCACCCCCTCTCCATCCTCTCATTATCCTCTGGGGGCTGATCAGGGCCCCTGGGCCTGGAGAAGAATGGGGACCTTTCCTCTCCTACATGGTAGCCCCAAGACAGCCAGCTCCCATCACCCAAGCCGGCCACCTAGCAATGATGTTGCCCCAGCAACCCATCCGGGCACTGGAGGAGGAACGAGCCCGGCTGCCGCGAGGATGGGTCAGGTAGGAGTCACCTTGAAGAGGGTGAGGGTCTGGAGTACTCCTGAGGTGCAGGCGGTCTCCCGGATGGAGTGCATGGCCAGTTGGGGGCTGCCTAAATCTAGAACACGCAGCCCCAGCCGAGAAGCCAAGATAGGTCCAATGGTGGTTCCACAGGGAGAGTCATTCCGGACCATGAGATCCTAGGGAAGGGTGGAGAGGCTTGGAACGGCATGCAGTGTCTGCTCATTAAGCCCAAAGAGGAAGGCGCCTAAGAACTGCAGGGCTGACAGGGGCCCGCTTCTGCCCCCTCAGGGAGTGGATGTGACCAGAATGAAAACAGGAAGCCCACATTAAATGGCAGGCCCAGAGGACAGTATATTCTGCATTGGTCCCATTTTCTCCGTCTGAACTACCACCACCCTCATTCCGGCTACCACCATCTTGCCTTCCATTAAGAATCCATAGCAGGCAAGGGAATTAAAAAAAAAAAATGTGCCGTTTATATCAACCTCTTGCTTAACATACACTCTCTCCCCGCCCCCATACACACACACAAAGAACAATCATTCAGCAGTTTTAGTGTTTTTAGAAATATTGCTATTGGCATTCCGAAACCACTTCCTCTATATTCTGGTAAAAAAATAAATAAGAAAGTCATAATATGATGTACAATGTTGAGATTTTCAGTGTGAGGGAAAACAGAATTATAAAATCAGATTAAGTAATAACTATTATTTTTTTTGAATAAGAATTGTAGTATTAACTCATGGTTTTCAAAACATAGATATTTTTTTCTAGCTATGTCAACAGAAGTGACCCCAAAGCACTGTCCCCCATGATAACAACAGACACTCAGGGTGTCAGACCACAGTCTCCAAAATCACCATCCTTCCAAAGCTGCCATGTCTGGGGAGAGAAATGAATGAGATGAGCCTGCAATTGCTTGTTGTACAGAAAGCAAGAAAACTTTTGAAGAGTCCTGTCAAAGGACACGTGTCCAAAGGCAAGACTCCCACTGGTCAGTTATGACTATCTGACGATGAAATAAACTGACCACAGGGGCGCCTGGGTGGCTCAGTCGGTTAAGCATCTGACTCTTGATTTCGGCTTGGGTCATGATCTCAGGGTCGTGGGATCGAGCCCCGTGTCAGGCTCTGTGCTCAGTGGGGAGTTTCCTTGAGATTCTCTTTCCCTCCCCCTCTGCCCCTCCCCCTGCGCTCTCTCTCTCTAATAAATAAAATCTTTAAAAAATAAAATAAAATTACTACAGTGCATTGGATCTACACTGAACCAATGAAAATCTGATTTAATGTCAGAAAAGGGAAAGGAAAAAAACCCCTATGTGTCACCTCTTGAAGTGGCTATTAACATACGTCACCTTGAAAACTGGTTATTAAAGGGAAAGAATGGGCATTTATCTGGTCTTTCCAGTAGAAACCGTATTTCATGATAACCAAATAGCCCTAGTTGATGGGGAGAAAGTTCCGCTTCTCAGAAGAATAGCAGCTAATATCTGCAGAAGGGATGACTCGTAGAGGGATGAATTGGAGGGATGGAATTACTGATTTCGGCAAGGACTGTCAATGGGTGTCAAAACCATTAGGTGTCTGGTTGATAGAGAACTCATCACTGACACAGTTACTGTCCAGCCAGAGGAGGAAAGCCCCCATATGGTGGAGGGTTTGAGGGCACCCCAATCAGGTGCTCAATCTTATCATCACTAAGGGCGGATCACCCAGATAATACATGTATGATGCAACATGAAAGACACACCAGTCATGATGTCTTCTGGCCAAAAATGTCTAACTTGAATCTATCAAGCCTTCGGGCATGAATTCCAATTTACAGGAAATACAGGGCCTAGAGGCACCAGCTAAGCACCACCACAAAGAAGCAACCAGACAAATCGAGAAAGTGAGACATCATGTGGGATGATGAGCCTCATTTCTTCAACAAGTCAATGTTATTTTATTTTACTTTTTTTGAAGATTTATCTATTTATTTAGAGAGAGAGAGAGCGAGCGAGCACACGAGCGGGAGGGGCAGAGGAAGAGGGAGAGAGAATCCCAAGCAGACTCTGCGCTGAGGGCAGAGCCCGACTCGGGGCTCGATCTCACAACCCTGAGATCATGACCTGAGCCAAAACCAAGAGTCTGATGCTTAACCGACTGCGCCACCCAGGCGCCCCAAATCAACGTTATTTTAAAAGGGGGTGGTGAGGGCTGCACTACACTATGAGATATTTAAGGAACATATGAACCAGATGTAACATGTGGTCCTGAACTATCTTAGATACTCAGGTGGGACAAGAGTCTGTAAAGAATATTTTGGGGATAACTAGGGAAAACTGAAAATGATCTGGGGGCACCTGGCTGGCTCAGTCGGTAGAACATGTGACTCTTGATCTCGGGGTTGTGAGTTCAAGCCCCATGCTGGGCATAGAGCTCACTTTAAAAAAAAAAAAAAAATCTGTGCATTAGGATTAGGTACAAATTTACCGAAACAGAAGTGTACTGAAATGAAAATGTAGAGAATACAGAGTGAAGAGGAAGCAAACAATATATTCAAAATGATTCCACTTTTTATAAAATATGTGTTAAGTATATGCATAGGAAGAAATCTGAAAGCATATACACAAATTTCTGTGGGTTCATGTTTTCTTATTTCTATTTGTGTTTCCTGGTTTTTTTTTAAAGTACACATGTCCTGCTTCTGCTGTGAGTTTAATTAAAGAAAATTCCCCCAATGTCTTCTCATTGCCTTAGAAGAACATGCAGACCCCCTTCCATGGCCTAGGAGGCCCTGCACGACTGGCCTGGGCAGGCTTCTCTTCCCGCTTCTCACCCCGCCTCTACCACTCTGGCTTTGTCCCCTCCTGACAGGCCGAGTGCACTCCTGTGCCCCTTGGGGTCTTTGCACTCATTCCCTCTGTGGGGATGCCCTCCCTGCAGACTCACCCACAGCTGCCTCTTTCTAAAGTCTCAGCTCCAAGGGTCACTTCCTCAGAGAGGCCTCCCCGAGAAGGGAACATTCAGGTCTACGTGGGGTGAGGCGGGGCTCCATTTGGCAGAGAGCGCCCTGAACCGGGAGGCAGGATGCCAGCCCCTGGTCCTGACCCACCAGGACCTGCTTGCTGTGTGTCACTGGATCCCCTGGGCCCCAGTCCCTTATAGCTCTACCTCCACCTATTTCTGACGACAGGGGCCATTGCCACAGCAAGAACGAAAACGAGCAGGCGGCAGTTCCAGTATCCCCAGCCCTGAACTTCACCTATGGAGGAGCCCAGGGTGTGGAGAGAAACACAGGGAGCTGGATGGGACAAAAGCAGGACTAAACCCACGTGTCACGAGCACACTGTATCTTCAGGTCTCACAGAAATCCAGCAGGGGAGGCCTCATCATCAGCCCCATTTAACAGGTGTGGAAACTGACCCAGGGAAACGGAGCACCTCGTCCACCGTCACGGGCCTACACAGCACACCCAGCACTGACTCCAGCTCTGCCCAGATCCAAAACCCATTCTTCTCGCTCTACTGGAAGCCCAGCCACCAAAGGTTGGCTCCCAGGTGTGCACCTCCCCACTTCACTGGGGACGCATCATCTGTTTATGCCCCCCCAGTCCCACTCCCTCTATCCTGTCTTCCCAGGCAGGGCCCAGCCTCACCTGCAGGGGCACCCCGACCTTATTGGCCACCTCTCGGATCAGGGCCTCTGAAACCGCATTCGAGGCATAGCGTTGCTTGCTGTTCACCTTAATCACAGGGCCCTGGGGAGAGGGAAACCAGGAAGCGAGGGTGAGGCACTCGTGGGTGATGGGCCCACAGGGAAGGAGACGGGGCCCAGAACCAGCCAGGCCTTCAAGTCCCTAAGGAGAAACAGGTGCATCTCACCTTGTGGAACAAGGGCCGGTGGTTCTCCTCATGCTTGTCCCTGTAAGAGACGGAGTCAAGGCTGTGGATGGCAAACAGGAGGTGGGTCTCCCAACACCCACCTCTAGCTATGCCCTGGAAACATCACTAATGCACCACAGCATTCTTTCCCACCCAGCGCGGGAGGACCTGAGGGGCATGCCGAACAGTGTCCCAGGCATCCTCTAGCAGTGGATGGAAAGAAGGCTGTAGAGAGAGTCTATTCGACATACCCGGCTTGGGCATTACATGACTTTGACCCATTTGCGTCTGGCGCAGTCAGAAGGAAGCCACCACTGACCTTCCGGACAGAGTGAGGAGGAAGGGGAAGGGGGGAGAGGCTGGGGCCCTGGGGCTGGGGCTGAGCCTGAAGGCAGGTTCCACTCGGGTCCCCAGCTGTGAGGACTGCACGCCTGGCCCGGCAGACTCACAGGTAGTTGGGGTGCACGGCGTGCGCCATGTCTGCGCTGATCATGTAGGACTTGGGGATGGCTTCCTCGAAGGCCGTCAGGTGCTGGTGTGAGGCTGAGAGTCGGCGCAGCACCAGCTCTGTCAGCAATGACTGTGCCCCCTGGGCGCTCTCGGAGCCCACCTGGTGACAGCAGACACTGCTCTGGGGTCTGGGCTCAGGGGCCAGAGCCGGAAGCCAGGGAGAGGGGCCCCACACCCAGGACCACCACTGGGGCCCAGGACTCTGCTGACTCAGTGGATGAGGAATGTGGGGTGTTGTCAGCAACTTCCCCAACGCTGTGCCCCTGAAAACCTGAGGGTGGGCTGGGGCCGAACTAGTCCTATGTCATCTCTGGGGCAGAAAGAGCACTCTCTGTGGGCTTCCTGCACCTTCCTCCCCTCCTCCTCCCCCAACCCTCACATCTGGGGCTTCGCACAGGTGCCCCACCACACTGGCCAATCGTCCTCAACCGCTCACTCTGACCCGTACAGTTCCAGGAGAGAAAAGGACCCATCTGCTCAGGCTCTGTGATGGTGTCTAAGAGCGCACCTCACGGGAGCGCGCAGAGCGACGCCCCACCATGCGCTGAGCCCTGGGGCTTACAGGATGAAGGGCAGAGTCCCTGTCCTCGAGGAGCTCACCATGTGGCACACGGGAGGTATGGTCACACCTCTAGAAGCTGACACATGCTCAGCCAGGGCGACCAAGTGCTAAGGGAGCATAGCCTTCCATCTCTGTGGTTTCCAGAACAGCCCTGGCTTACGGTGGGTGCCTGGCACAAGCTGGCTGCAGGAAGCTTCACAGACGGGACCCCATCCACAGAAGAGACCCTCCACAGGGCCCTCCACGTACCTCTTCGTTGTCATAGAGAGCGATCATGCGCACGTGGGGCTCCGCGGCCAAAGAGGCAGGGGCCGCACAGGAGTCGATCAAAGCCTGTTTGGGGGGGATCAAGAGCATCCTCCTCACTGCTCCTTCTTCCATAACCCTGCCCTCCAATACCTGGCAGGTTCACACTCCCAGCTGCCTGTTGTCATCACGGCCGGGATGAAGCGGGCTGGGCCTGTGACCGGCCTTTGTCCCTTAGGGCATTGGCTGGCTTGCGGGAGACCTTTCAGCTGGGCTGGGAGAACCACCCTTTGGGTGTGCTCCCCTACCTGCCTACGTGAAAGGCAGGAGGATGAATAAAATGGAGGAGAAGAGTGGAGAATCCTGGGAAGTCAAAAACAGCACACAGAGCACATAAACTAACAGGCCCCAGTGAAAAGATCGAGGTCCACAGAGGTGACTGGGACTCCATCAAGGGGACACAGGTCCCAGGTTCGGCCCTGGTCTCCATTAAGGCCCAAAGCCTGTCTCCGAGAATAGGATGGGGTGGGAGAGAGAGGGATGAAAAGAGAGAGAGCAAGAGGAAAGAAAGAAACAGAACTGACTAGGGTAGAAAGGTCACTCCAAGGTGACTGGAAGGAAGGGAGCCGGCCCCACGGACACCCCAAGGGCACAGACAGAAGGCTGGGTAGGCGTAAGCTTGGAGGGCAGGGGGGCAGAGGGAGGAGGGTGATGCTGCCTCATGAGACACGAGGGCCCCTCCCGGGAAGCAGAGGCTAATATAAAAGAGACGCAGTGGAGCCAGGTGAGGAGACCCCGTGGTGCCCGAGCTGGCCTCTCCGCCTTCCCCTATCTCAGCCCCGGCCCCCCCCCACAGTCCCCCGAGCGCCAGCAGACGGAGGAGGTGGCCAGTGGCCCTCCTAGGACCTGCTGGGCCTTGAGGCAGTGCCCCGACCACAGCTTCTCCCGGCGGTGTGCCCCGCCTGGGGGCACCCCCGCTGCTCACCTGCAGGGCACAGAAGCAGCTGTGCAGATTGTCCAGCCGAGGGGCAAAGATGAACTCCTCGTAGGCACCACCCAGGACCTAGAAAGACAGGACAGTCGGCCCAACCTTCAACCCTCCGCCCCAACTCACCTGCTTCTCCCTGCTCCCAAAGGCCCGGGTTTGAGCAAGCCTCCTTGGCTCTGTGTGCAACCCCGCCCTGTCCCCTGGCTTCGGGCGCTGGGATCCTGCTGGGTCGGGCTGAGTGGACAACGGGGCATGGAGCTGGGCAGGAGCTGAGGGATGGGAGGATGATGTGTACGGTTCCTACCAGTTCCTGTGGGACATGGAAAAGGGGGGAGCTGAACGGACACAAGAAAAGCTAAGGAAATAAACAGAAGAGGACATCAGCCCAGAAAGTGCACATTCAAAGAGGACCAAACATCCGAAGATTTCATAATCTCCTGCTGTGGGCAACCGGGAGGGACTTGAGGGCAGGCTCCAGAAAAAGGGGGGCCGTATCCGGGACTTCTGCCCTCAGGGGTGCAGGGCCAGGGTGGGTTCAAAGTACACAGCGACCACCTGCAGCAGAAACTCCTAGGAGGGGAGAAATCTGTGGAGGGGCCGATTCCCAGGGCCCACGCAGGCATCCAAGGAGGCAGGTCTGGAGCACGAAAGTGCCCTTTTGAGAACCACTGGCCTGGAGGCAGAGGGACATGGTGTCTACTGGGAAGAAGAGGGATGAGAGGAACTGGGGGACTGGCCGAGGTGGTGAGTGCTTCAGGGGATACGCTGGGGCAGGCCAGGATCCCCGCGATCCCCACCCATGAGTCCCTGCAACCATTCCCTACCGCAGGCTGCGTGTCAGCAAGACAAAGCTCCATCTCCAAGATATCCTCGGGGCTCAGTCCCAGATGGGCGCAGAGAAGGGACATGAGGACCGAGTGGTGCCGGTCATCCTGCAGGGCAGAAGCATGCTGGGAGGAAGAAGGTCTGCTCTTCCCCTCCTCCCCCTTCTCAGGGAATCAGTCCTTTCCCCCTCTCCTTCCCCCTTCCTGTGAGCACGGGACTCTCTTACTGTAGCATTGACAGGCCCAGGCTCAGGGGTCCCCTTCTCCAGCTCCTCCTGAACTGCTGTGGCAAGAATGGGGACTCTGTGGGGGGACACGTGAGAGAAGCGTGGGGCGAGCTGGAGGACATGGCACCCCTGAGCTCGGGCATCTCCCAATGGGAACTGCCCTTGCCCTTCGATTCCCAGTTTGCTTCCCAAATGGCAGAGCTATGAGGGCCCTCGGACATCATCAACTGGGTCCCGAGAGTAGAACCTGGCTGTGGCGACCGTGAGGTAGCGGGGTCCCAGGTCCCCCGCGGCCCCTTCCATCACTTGGTGCCACAGCCATCCCTCCCAGTCACCACGGCCCTTGCCCCAGGCTCACAAGTGCATCTCCATGTTGGGCCCAAAGTTCTCGTTGACATTGCGCTGCAGATGGATGGCCAGGTGTGGGATGCGGAGAATGGGCCGGTCCACGTGCACCAGCCGCTGTTCCAGCCGGCCTGAGGTAGGGCACTGTGGCCCAGCGGGCCAGGTCAAACCAGGGCGCCTCCCAACCACAGCAGGTTAAAACCCCCACTTCACCCAGACTAACCAACATGATGCTCGAACCCAGACTGCCCCACTCCCCCTTCCCTGGGGGGGGGCTCTCCACAGGTACCCTGAAGGAAGGTCACAGTCAATCTTCAGGCTGCTGAAGGTGAGAACCTCCCAGGTCCAACCCCAGTTCCCACCTTGACAATGACGCGTCCAGCCAAGGTCAGGTCCCGGTCAAACCAGGTGCTCCAGATCCCACCACCATAGGTCTCCACGCCAACCTGCTGGAAACCCACCTGGCTGCGGCGGGACCGCCGTTTCACCTAAGTGTGAAGATGGGGAATGAGAAGTCAGAGAAGGCCCAATGGTGTGATTTGGAGGTGAGACAGACGGGTGGAGGCCTAAGGAACACAGAAAGAATATCGCTGACAGAGAAGGGCCCAAGGTGTGGAGGAAGGGGGCGACAAGTCTCCCCCCGCTGCAGGAATAGAGCCCCCAGTTTGTACCTCTCCACTCCCTTCTGCCCTGTATTCCCCTGATGCCTCCCCTACCCCAGCGCAGCCCCAGTTCCTCACCCGGAGGCAGGGGCTGTCCGTGTGGGCCCCAATGAGGCTGAAACCATTGCCAGGAACATACTGGCCTCCCACAGCAAAAGCGATGATCGTGGAGGAGTTCCTGGTCAGGAAGTACTGGGGCGGGGGGAGATTGATTGGATTATCTAGCCGGCTGGCACAAAGGACTTTGAGTCCTGGCCTCGGGACCTGCTTCTCTGTCCCCACCCCACCCAACGTACCTTGCTTTCCGGCTTGATATCCCAGGTCTCCGTCTCTTTGAGTTCATGGAAGCCAGCCTGGAGAAGGCGGCTGCGGCACTCGGCCACGGCTGTAGCAAAAGCCCTCGCTTAGCGATGGAAGCCGGGTAGGAGGCACACCGGCCACCACCCTCCTCCCCTGTCCTGGTCACTTACCGTGGAAAGGAGAGGGGCTCCGGTTCACGAACTTGAGGAGTTCCCGGGCCGCGGCCTGCACCGCCTCTTTGCGGGCCCTACCGGTCATGGCCACCTAGTGGAGGCGGGGTAGGGGGGCTGCTCAGACTCCTACGAGATTTGGGACCCTTGACCTATATTATCCAGGCCCCGGAAACCACCTCCCCCATTCCCATAAGCCCCATTCCCGCGAAGTGATCGCTCCAAGGCTCAGACCTCTGCTTCCGCCCCTTTTCCCACCGACAGACGCAGATGCCGGGCCAAACCTCTTTCCGCTGAAAGCTCCAGCCCTCTAGCCAAAGTATCAGAACCCCAGCAGCGCTCCCCGCCCAGCTCGTCCAAGTCGGCCCGCCCCCTAATTCGAGCTTCAGCCCGGCCCCCTAAATCCCACCCCCACGTGCCCGCCCAGCCCAGAAATCCCGGTGGGTTCCGAGCTCCAAGCTCCCAAGAGGGCTCCTAACTCAGAGCCTGCCGGCCTGCACCAAGGAGCCAAAATCCTATTGGCCGGGGAATACCCCACCCGCCCTCCACGCCCCCAGTCTTTCGCAGGCCACCCTTTTCCAACCCCAGGAAGATCAGGTCACGGAGGCCGGACTTTCGGTTTCGCTTTGGGTCAGGCAAAGCCCTCACCTCAGCGCGCTGTTGAGCTTAGGCCTGAGCCGGCTCCGAGCCGGGTCTGGGATCGGAGTTAGAGCTGGGCGGGCCGTGGACACCTACCTGCATGGCCCCACGCGTGGGCCCGCGTCCGCTAGCCCTGCCCCCGTGCTCGGCCCGCCCCCTAAGCCCGCCCCGCCCCGCCCTACCCCGCCCCACCCCGCCCCCCGCCGCACCGTCTGCTCCGCCCCTCGCTAGGCCGCACAGCCCGTCCCGCCCCCGCCGCGCCGTCTGCTCCGCCCCTCGCTAGGCCGCACCGCCCGCCCCGCCCTCGCTGTCCGCGGCGGTAGCGGGGGCCCTCTGCTGCCCGGGAGGTGCTAGGACAGCCGCGAGCCGCGCGCCCCCACGCCTGCCAGGGTCGGAGAGTACGAGCTAAAACTCGCCCCTGCCAGCTCACCTGGTCCGACGAGTACTGTACAGAGTGCTCTCTCTCTCCACAGGCACCCTTGTGATAATAAAAGCAACAGGGCTAGTGTTCATGGAGCGCTCACGGTGAGCTTTAGCTTTATGATAAGGCTTCACGTGTTATCTGTTTAATCTTCCCAGCTGCTCTATCAACTTCGTACTTTCATGGTCCCCATTTTATTTATTTTTTTGTTTTGTTTTTTAAAGATTTTATTTATTTGACATACACAGAGAGAGAGCACAAGCAGGGGAAACGGCAGGCAGAGGGAGAGGGAGAAACAGGCTCCCGCAGAGCGGGGAGCCCGATGTGGGGCTGGATCCCAGGACCCTGGGATCTTGACCTGAGCGGAAGGCAGACGCTAAACCGACTGAGCCACCCAGGCGCCCCTTCACGGTCCCCGTTTTATACATGAACAAAACCAAGTACAGACACGAATCACTTGTCCAGGGCAGTAAATGGCAGAAGTGGGGTTTGGACTCAATTAATTTGACTCCAGGCACCTGGAACAAGCCATTCTCAGATCTTTTCTGGCCCTTTACATGCACCTTGGAAAGTGTTATGTTCCCGGGGAAGTCCCTGAGGGACAGAGAAGTAATGACTTGCCCAAGATCACACAGCCATTTGGATGCATCTAGAATTTGACTCCTGTCTGCACTCTATCCACTTCTTAAAGGACAAAATAAAACAAACTCCACAGGTTCTTGGAGACAATCCCAATATTCGTATGTCAAGAGTGGTGAGTAGCAATTTAAAAAACCAAGGTACCCACCTAGTCATAGATTCTGATCAGGACTCTTGGTGGCCCCTGGATCCAAAACAGGGCCCAGCAACCAGGGGTGTTAGCACTCCAAGGATTACAGGTCAATAGCACAATCTGTCCTTTATATACCGGGGTAGGAATGTTGGGAGGGGAGGGGGGTGGGGAGCCGTGGGAAAGGCCCAGCGGCCCTCAGTTCACAGGAGTAGGTGTTGCTGGTGTTCAAGAAGATGCAGGTGGTGGGGTAAATTCATGGCATTCCCTAACCATTCATTGAAATGTCACTAGGTATAAAGTTTCAGTGCTGAATGGGTCATGGAGAGAATATTCTTTTCCTCTCAGAGCCAGAGGCTGGCTAGTGGAGAAGGGACACATTCACGGACAGTGACAAGAGCTGAAACAGGGGTACGATGTATAAGGGAAGGAGACTTAACTTAAAAAAATTTTAATGCTCTTCAGAGTACAAAAAAAGAGTACATGCTAATGTGAGAGATTCAAATATCACCAAAATGGGTTACTTAGAAAGTGAAAGTAAACATTGGATAAATTGACCATCCATTCTTGATAAAAAACGAAACGAAATCCTCTTACGAAGCCAGAAAGAGAAAGGATAACGACGTAACTGCAGAAATGAGTGGGGAAACACAAAAGTGCTCCTTTCAAGTCAGAAGTAAGACACTGGTGAACTTTACTGCTCGTTGTCAATGTGGCAGTCAGAGCTGGTGTCACAAAGCAAAACAATTATATACATGGAAAAGTGAAATTTCTCATTACTTATAGATTATTTGATTACCTAGAACCTCTAAGAATATAAACCGACAAGCTATTTGAACTGGTTAGGAGGAGTGGCCTGATTTTAAAAGTCATCAGCTTTCCCATGCAATAATCAACTAGAAAATATACTAGTAAAAGGGTCCTATTTACAAGAACAAGAAATACTATTATATTCCTAGGAATGAGGGGCACCTGGGTGGCTCAGATGGCTAAGTGTCTGCCTTCGGCTCAAGTCATGATCCCAGGGTCCTGGGATCCAGCCCCACATCGGGTTCCCTGCTCAGCGGGGAGTCTGCTTGTCCCTCTCCTCCCCACTCATGCACTCTCAAATAGATAAAATCTTTAAAAATAAATAAATAAATTCCAAGGAATGAGTATAAGAGAGATTTGGTCTCACTGTAATCAGGGAAATGCAAGTTAAAAATGAGATGCCATTTTTGATTTGTCAGATTAGCAAAAATAAGAAAGATTGGTAATATGAAGTGTGGGAGAAGGCCTGGGGAAATGCATGCCTTTATACTGATTTCTGTGCTGTAAATACTCCCTGGGGCTGGTTCCAAGCTGCCAACATGAACAGAGTGTGGAGTTGGGAGGAGACACACAAAAGCATGCCATTGTATAGATTTGTATCCTACAGACATTATAGACATAAATAACCTAAAGAACATAGATTCATAGTAAAATAGCTAGGAAAGTGATGATTTTTGAGTATTTGTTATCTGTTTGCAATATAATTTATTGTAAGTTTACATAATTGAATTTTTTAATGATGGCTACGTTTAGCACCAGGATCACAAAATTCCTGGAAATTTGACAGTCATTTCTCATGGGCTGGTCTAAATGAGCTCTAACACACAACTTCACTCATACTCTACATCTTTGTTCCTCACAGTGTGATTTCTTGACCAGCAGCATCTACAACACCTGGCAACTTTCTAGAAATGCAGAAAGAAACCGAGGGCTTACCCCAAACCTATCAGATCATAATCTGCATGTTAGCAAGATCCCTAGATGATCTGAATGCAAGTTCAAGTTTGAGACACAGCGTTTCAGAGTGCCATGTGGCAGTAAAAAAACAATGAGGTTGATTTTTATGTATTATCGTAGGAAAAAAGTGCTGAAAAGATTGAGTGGGGAAAAAAAAAAAAGCAATTTCCAGAATAGTACTTACAGGGCAAGAGCATTGGTAAAACTCACATAATGAGCTAAATGTCTGGATTTTATGTATGTATATATGGAAATGCATGGAAACATGTTTGGAAAGAGAGTGGAATGGTATTGGTTATGAAATAGGAGGGCCAAGGGGGGACCTTAGCTATCCAAAAAATGTTTCTGAGAATTGTTCTTGTCCTCAGCCTGCTGAGAAAATCTTCCCCACCAGTCCTTAGCTGATGTTTACAAGCCTACCATCATTCATTTCTGTTTGGCTGAACAACTATTAAAGTGCAAATACCTGTAAGTTACCATAGCAATTGGTGACACATACTTCAGTGTGTGTTCATTTGATATATATGTCCCTTCTGATCCCTCGGTATGTGAGAGAAGCTTCCTAAGTAGTAATTTGTCACGTAATTGTTAAGAGTGATTTGAGGGGCGCCTGGGTAGCTCAGTCGTTAAGCGTCTGCCTTTGGCTCAGGTCATGATCCCGGGGCCCTGGGATTGAGCCCTGCATCAGGCTCCCTGCTCCGTGAGAAGCCTGCTTCTCCCTCTCCCACTCCCCTGCTTGTGTTCCCTCTCTCGCTGTGTCTCTCTCTGTCAAGTAAGTAAATCTTTAAAAAAAAAAACAGTGATTTGAGATACCAAAGACCAAAGCAATGGTGTAAGGAAGAGGAGGTGTGTGTGTGTGTGTGCGTGTGGGGGGTGTGTGTACTGGCCCTTTTGCTAAAATGACCTTGATTTCCTGATGGCAAGACAGCCCTGGGTATCTCATTGCTGGTAGATATCTTGGTTGTTTAAATGTATAAATAATTTGCCTCTGGGCATCATGATAGCAGCGTGCATGGATACAGTACAGGTCCTTCTACAGTGTTGTTGGAAGGGCACTTTTGTTTCTAACACATCTTCTGCTCAAGTTCTGTTTTCCATGCAAGACTCAACTGATTAAGAACTACAAATCCCAGGATGCATTGAGGTGAGCAGTTTCGGCAAGATTGTAATTTTCAATGTTATGTTCTAGGAGGGGAGGCTTTAGGGGCACCTGGGTGGCTCAGTCCCTTGAGCACCGGACTCCTGGTTAAGGCTCAAGTCATGATCTCGGGGTCCTGAAATAGAGCCCCGTGGGGGGCTCTGCACTCAGCGCAGAATCCGCTTGTCCCTCTCACTTTGCTCCTTCCCCTGGCTCGCTCTCTCTCATTCTCTCATAAATAAATAAAATCTTAAAAAAAAAAAATGTACTTTGTATGGGTAAAAAGAATGTGGCACTTTTATAGGTACTGATAGGGAACAATTTCCAAGATATACTAAATGAAAAAACAAGGTACAGAATAGCAGTTATGGTATGCTCCATTTGTATATAAACACACAGACACACATATATATTCTTATATGCTTAAAAGCGGTCACAAGGAAATAGTAACTGACTCTAGGAAGGAGAAATTTTGACTAAGGGTCTATGGTAAGACAAAAGCTTCTCTTTCCCTATAAATCCTTTTGCACTTTTTGAATTTTTTCCTATATCCATCCACATATTACCTACTTTTAAAACTAAATAGCAAATTTAAAAAGTAACAGGTGGAAAGATGATCTTTAGGTACTTTCTGTGACCAAAATTTTGTTTTCTTGTGTACCCTGATTGAGTTAGTAAGCAATTTGTTGGTTAACTTTTATCCCTAAAACTTTCAGTTTAAAAATGCCCGCATAAAGGGCGCCTGGGTGGCTCAGTCGGTTAAGTATCTGCCTTCGGCTCAGGTCATGATCTCAGGATTCTAGGACTGAGCCCCACTTCCGGCTCCTTGCTCAGCGGCGTGTCTGCTTCTCCCTCTGCCTGAAGCTCACCCTGCTTGTGCTCTCTCTCCCTTTCTCAAATAAATAAATAGATTAAAACTTAAAAAAAAATGCCCACGTAAAACTGTATTACTTCTGATTTGGAAATTGTGTCTAAGTGTGGAAGGGAAAGTAGATGGAATGTTTCTTTTGATGTTGATATTTAAACAAAAAATAAACTGAGGGTGAGATAGGAAACCCTTCTGAAAAAGGCACCCAACTCTATTAATTCTTCACCTGCACAGAACTATGAACTATTGATCCTGTCTCCCCCGCCCCCCCACCAGGCTCTGCTTCCTTCCCACCCAGCGTGTCATCCACTCAGTTGTCTTAATCATGCCCATGCCTTGCCACTCTGCATTTCCTTACTTGCCTGGCAAAAACCCAACCCTGATTGCAACCAGCTCCTCACCTGCTCCCTGTTTGCACCTGGCACATAGTAGCGATACAATAAATATTTATCCAATGAATGAGATTTAAAAAAAAAAATTCTTTGTGAAAATTTGCCCTCAGGAGAATACTCCCCAGCAATAAAAAGGACCACAGTATTGAAAAGTGCAACAACTTGGATGGATCTCATGGACATTACGCTAAGTGGGAAAAATGACAAAATTACAGAAATGGAGAGCAAATTCGTGGTTGCCACGGGCTAGGGAGGGTGGGGGGGATAGATGTGACTGTGAAGGAGTAGCATAAGGAACATGTTTGTGGTGGCAGAATAGTTCTCTATCTTGATTAGGGTAGTGGTTGCATGACTCCACCCATGTAATAAAATGAGGGTTGCCAGCCAACATGCAGGACACCTGATTAAATTTGCATTTCAGATAAAGAATAATTTCTTAGTATAAGTATGTCCCAAATATTGCATGGGATATACTTTCACTAAAACAAAACAAAAGTCAAAAAGACAAAATTTAACTGAGCATCCTGTATTCTTATTTGCTAAATCTGGCAATCCTAGATGACAAGGCATAGAAATACCCACACACCTTTTACCAATGTCCCTTGCCGGCTAGTGATATTGTACCGTAGTTATTTAAGATGGGACCATGGAGGGAAAGTGGGTGAAAGGTACACAGGACCTCTCCTTACTATTTTTGCAACCTCCTGTGAATGATAATTATTTCAAAATCAGAAGTTTTTTAAATGGCTCTCAAAAGAAAACCAACTGCCCTGTTGGTGATAAAAACAGAAGTAGAGGAAGCACAGGATATTAACCAGCCAAGAGGTTTTATGGACCATTGTAAACTTTTGGCACTTTACCGCGGTCTTAAGATGTATGTCTTAAGATGTACCTCTTTCCGATGTCAATGATCTCATGTAGGTTACTGATGGTGTAACAAAGTGGTTAGGCGCGGAGTTTGGGATCACACACACCTGGGTTCAAGTGCTGGCTTGAACTTGCTTAGCTGTGAGCCGTGCTTAGCTGTGAGCCGTGCTTAGCTGTGAGCCTTGTTTGCAATGGGGATGCTGGAGCCTGCCCACACCCCTGCGTCTTTCCAACTCCACATTCAGGGACAGCGGGCTGGTAGCTTGAAACCCGCCTGGGAGGATTTACACTCCCAAGATCAGCAAACACTACAAATCAGGGCTTTTTTTTTTTTTCTTCTTTCAGAGAGCTGATTGTTACACCACAGACTTTGAGCCTCAGTCGACATGTCTGTCAAATGGGGAAAGACTAGTAGTAACTGCATTGACGTTAGGAAGAGTCAATGAGATCCATAATGTTATGAGGATTAAAAAGTGCCTGGAGGGTGCTTGTCGTTAAGTTCCTCAAATCATAAGGGTGCTTGTCGTTAAGTTCCTCAAATCGTAAGAGAGCGATAAATGTTACCATTTATTATTGTTTCTTTCATAGTAAATGGTGTGCAACGTGAGGGCACCAGTTATGCTTTACTTATCAGGATATCTTTAGTGACTGGCTCAGGGCCTAAAACACAGCAAGTGCTAAATAAATGGTCGCTAAATTCAGAAATAAATGGCAGATAATAGTGACTTGAGGTTCTACACCTCCAGGAAATGTGCATTTTATCAGAGTCTTTTTAGGGCGCACCTCTTGATCTTTAAACCTGATTTTCAGACCCTGACCTGATTTTCAGGCTGGCAGGGAGGGCGAGGGAGCACCCATACCCCCCAGGATACTGTCTGCTCTTGCAGGCCTGGCCCTGAACCCCAGGGCAGCGATCCTGGCACATGCCCCCAGGTGATGGAGACAGGCCTCCCCTCTCCTTCCTCCCGGAGCCAGGATGGGGCATTTCTGGCTCTGAGCCTGTCTGACTAGAGGTCATTTAATCCTCGCTGGATTTGTCCTGTTTATTTTAGAGAACAGGGCTGTTTACTTTCAGTTTGTATTTCTAGGGGTGCTTGCTTATTTTGCTTCCTTTTTATTTACTTTTTGCAAGCACTTGGGTTTGAGTAAATATGTCTATAAAGTTCCAGGGACTGGGTTATTCTGTGTCTGGTATTTTAATGGCCTTTAAACAGTGTCTGCTCAGGTAGGCATTTTATAGATGGATCGAAAAGATAGAGAATTCTGTTCTTAGTGGCCTCTGATTCCTTCCAAACTGACAGCCAGGAGCCTATGAATCATGGCTTTTCATCAGTAATAAAAATATCAAAGCCAACACCCATCTCAGACCGAGAAACTGACCCACCCTGGTCAGCCGGACTTGGGAACCGTAGGAGGTATTTAAACACCAGGGCAAAAAACAAACAAACTAACAAACAAACAAACCCTCAAACCAAAAACCAAAAACTGAAAAACACCAGGGCAGTGCTTAGGGTAAGAGTTACCTAGAGTGTTTTTTTTAAAGGCAGATTCATGAGCCCCATACTTGACAATTCTGCTTTGGAAGGTTTGGGCTGAGGCTCAGGAATGTGCATTTTTAACCCATGCTGCAAATTCTGTCCTTAGATCACCCTGAGAAACACAGTCTAGAGTCTCAAAAACACTAGTGCCAATGGCTGAGCCGCCCTTGAGGACAGTGCCTTGTTGTGGGGCAACACAGAGAGAAGCTGGGGGACCAGACAGGGTTGTTTGGAATGAGTCCACCAACAATTAGCACACTGTTCCTCCAAAGTTAGCCGAGAAAGGACGAGGAGTATTGATCTGGTAAGCCTCTCGCGTAGGGTCTGATTAGTCAGCAACTTGAGGGCAGGGGCCAGATCTCCCTCATCTTATCATCCCCCCCAGTGCCTAGGACAAGGCTTGGCTTACAGGTTGGTGCCCTGCTCTGGCTGGGGCACTCCCACCCAAGACAGACCTAGAAGACAGGCCTGGTTACCTCAGGGTAGCCTGGGAGCCAGTTGTTGGGAATGGACGTGGCGGAGAGGCTGAGCGCCATGGTCACCTGCTCACCTCCTCCCGAGCCGGACCAGGTCTGCCAGAGGCTGAATAGACGCCTGGGGGGGCCCTACTGCCTTTTCTGCCCACTCCCCCCACCCCCCGCCTCTACCTCTCTGCTCCAAGGCCCAGGGTCTTCAGTCCCTGTCCCCATAGGGCCCATTGTGACATCATCAATACAGTTGGAAACAGCAATGCCCTCACAGCGCTGAGCCTCAGGCTGGCCTCTAGGGGTCAATGTCTACACGGTGACCCTGACCTGGGGGTGGGAGGGTCCTGTATCCCAGGAAGCCACAGACAGACTTTCTTCTTCACTTGAAGAATTCCACCCTTGTTCTCTATCTGGGCCCCTTTGTTTCCCTTCCTGGGTCAGGGTGCTCATCGGTTCATTGGCAACGGTTTACTTATTTATCCTGTTTCCTGCCCCCCACCCGCCCCCGAAGGTAAGCTCCGGGAGGGCCTGGCCCACATCTGCTTTTCACTGCTGAATCCCTAGTACCCAGCACAGGGCCTGATACATAGCCAATGCTCCACAAACATTTTTCGGGTGCATGAATATATGAACGAGAGGCTTCACTGGCTCTGGCCAGCCAGTCCTTTAGTCACTCGACAAGCGTGCTTTGTACATCTGCTGTGGGTCTGGCTCTTGTCGACCTGAATAACTCCTTTTCTGCCCCCGGGAGCTCCCGGCCCAGTGGTGGTGGGATGCTGGAGTCACATCCTTTGTGTCACCCACCCCGACCAGGGCTCTATCCCAGGTCTACGGAGATGGGGCTGCAGGCAGGATCGTGCTGTGCCCACGACAGGCTCTTAAGCCGGAGAAATGGGCTGTGGTCTGGCAGGATCTCCCCCGCCTGATTCAGGGAATCCTATCTGCCCCGAGGCCTCTGTCTCTGCCTCTGCTGACCAGTGTGGCTGCTTGTTTCTGCTAATATTGCAGCGGGGTGCATCTCCAGAAACAATCCATAAAACACCATTTACAGCCAGAGCTAAACCACAAAATCAATCCCCAACGCTCACTCCCATCAACAAACATGCTTGGAGGGCCTCCTGAGGGGGGCACACCGCTGTAAGGTGCCACGGGAGAGGCCGGGATGAATGAAATGGGGACTCAGGCCCGGGGAGGGGCTTCTAATCTCCTTTGGGAGCCAAGACGCGTGGGGATGAGACGATTAACCACACATAATAAAAGCGTGTAAGCCAAGTAGTAAACGAAGGCTCTAGAACTGCACTGCTCAGTATGGTAGCCATGGGCCGATGTGGCTACCGAGCACTCGGAGTGTGGCTAAGTCTGAATTGAGAGGTGCCACATGTATAAAATAATATACACATCATCTTGTGAAAAAATATACATCTCAATTTTAAAAAATATTGATTACACGTTGGAAATGATAAAATTTTGGATACTTTGGCTTAAAATACTCTATTTTTTAAATTAATCTCACCTCGGGGTGGCTGGGTGGTGCAGTTGGTTAAGCATCCGACTCTTGGTTTCGGCTCAGGTCCTGATCCGAGGGTCATGAGATCGAGCCCCACCACTCAGCCCAGAGTCTGCTTGTCCCTCTCCCTCTGCTCCTCCCCTCACTTGCATGTGCGCTCTCTCAAATAAATAATAAAATATTAAAAAATAAAAATTAACCTCACCTGTTTCTTTTACCTTTTAAAAATGTGGCTGCTTGGGGCACCTGGGTGGCTCAGATGGTTAAGCATCTGCCTTTAGCTTGGGTCATGATCTCCAGGTCCTGGGATCAAGCCCCGCATCGGGCTCTCTGCTCAGTGGGGAGCCTGCTTCTCTCTCTCCCTCTGCCTCTCCCCCTGCTTGTGCTCTCTCTCTATCTCTCTCAAATAAATAAATAAAACCTTTAAAAGTAAATAAAAACATAAAAATGTGGCTGCTAGAACATTTAAAGTGACATATATGTGGCTCTCATTACACTTCTGTTAGACGGGTCTAGGAGTGGAGGGGACCAACGATGCACCAGTAGCCTGTGCTAAGGCAGCTGGGAAGAATTCGAAGGAAATGGAACTATTAGGAACAAGCAACGGGGTGGGAAGGGATGGGAAGACACTTGAAAAGTTTGATCATGAAGGGAAGGGAGGAGGATGACAGCTCAGGGAGGCAACAGAGTCCCAGGAACAATGCACACACCACCCACCAGTTCTTCCTCCCCCTCCTGTCATCTTCCCAAAAGATGAACCTTGGGTGCCTCCAGTCGCCCCCTCCCCGCATGCAATGACTCTAGAGTCTAAAGGCTCCTTCCTCTCGATCCTGGACAATGGGGAGTTGGCCAGACGTGGCCAGCGATCTGGGTTTGGATGCTAAGTCTCAGGTAAGTAAAATCCCTATCCAGCCCTCCCTGACCCCCAGCACTAGGCCCTGGGCAAAGGGCAATGGTGGGGGAAGGGAGGGGAGATCAGGGACCCCGAGGCAGGTGGAGCTGGGGGGTTGGTCAATGTTTGAGATGGGGAGGATTTCTCAGAGGAGCAGTGTGGCCCAGGAGGGGGAAGTCAGCCCCCAAACCTGCCCAGACAAAGCTTCCACTCTGGACATATTTCATCAAGGGAAATCAGGCAGCCTGGATCTGATATTCCTGCCTCTGCCCTCCCACTCAGCCACACAGAGAAGCTGTAAACACTCAAATGCAAGGATTAACTCTGCATGTGGTGTCTGGGACATTGTGAACAACTCTTGGCAGCTGTGTGTGTGTCTGTATTGGATTGATCTTTTTAACCCCAGCACCTAGGACGTGAAGCTTGGTACACAGCCAGTGTTCAGTAAATACTGATGGAAAAGGAAGGAAGGAAGGAAGAAAGGAAGGAAGGAAGGAAGGAAGGAAGGAAGGAAGGAAGGAAGGAAGGAAGGAAGGAAGGGAGGGAGGGAGGGAAGGAGGGAGGGAGGGACAGAGGGAGGGAGGAGTGAGGAAAGGTAAATAAATGACAAATCTGTCAAAGCATAGAAGGAGATACTTGGAATGGGCTATACTTGGTCTGTGCTAGATTTCTGGATGTGGGCAGCAAGAAGGGTATCTCACAGGCCAGGTACCAGTGTCCAAGTCCCAGGAGAACTGATGCCCAGCGCACAGCAGTCCACCATCCTACCTCCCTGCCAGAGAGCTCTGGGCCCACAAGTTTTGAGAAATAGTGTATGTACAAGCTATAGACCTTCCTGGGCTAAAGCTCTGCCCCTGGTCTCTTATCCTATTAAACCCCTTAAGGCCTCTGTAAAAGGAAAGATAATGTGAGGAATTCCAGAAGGGTTGGATAAGCCCGGCTGGGCGGTGGTGGGTGGGGCTGAGTTCCTTCCTGGACAGGCAAAGGATGGGCCCCCGGGCTCCTCAGGAAGCCTGCAGTTTTCCCTTATGGCCACTGGAGGGCACTTCGACCCTGAAATACTAGCTCTCGCCCACCTCTCACGTCTCCGGAGAGAAACGTTTTTAAATCATCACAGTGATGGTTCTCCTGTGAGGAATATCCAATACAGTGCTAATGCCTTGAAATATATATCATTTCATTTAACATTCACTACACTTGTGAGTTATCTTGGCTGTTTAGGAAAAACAGTTTGCTCAGCTAAATACCATTTGGGAGTAAGAACTTGAATCCAAGCCCTGGTGTACCAACCATAATCAAGGAATGCAAGGGGCGCCTGGCTGGCTCAGTGGGTAGAGCATGCAACTCTTGATCTCAGGGTCTTGAGTTCAAGGCCCACTTTGGGCATAGAGGTTACTTGAAAAAAACAAAAACAAAAAACCAACAATGAATGCCCATGGAACTGAAAAGGGGGCTGGCTGAAATAGATGCCACAGATATCATTACTGAGCAATTCACACAGATATGAAGCTGGAAGACGGCTTACAATTTGTACATTTCACATGGTAACCTTTTTTTCCCCCTGAAATGATGTTATTAAATAAATGAAGTGTTTCATAGTTCATGGGTGTCTTAACTTGGAGGGAATGGTCATTGTAATATAAGGCAGGAAAAGATAATTTTCATTTAATACTTAAATAGCACTTGCAATCTACCCAGAACTGTTCTAAGCACTTTACTTACATAAAGTAATTCAATTAATCCTCACAGCCGCCCTCTGAGGCATGCACTGTTATGATCCCCATTTACAGATGAGGAAAGAAGAGTTTCAGAGAGGTCGCATGGCTAGTAAGAAACAGAGACAGGTTTAGGGACCCAGGCAGTCTGGTCCCAGAGTCTATAGTCTGGAATTTGGGAAATCGGGCTGGAGCTGGCCTTGAGAGGGGAGGGGTAAGAGTTCCTCGGGAAGAAATGCACTTTGGGGGAGAGGGTGTTCCAGGCACATGGCAGAGCATTAACGAAGGCCCAGAGGTGGGAAAGCGAGGTGAGGAGTCAGGCTAGCGTCCCCATGTGGCTACAGGGAGGCCAGATGGCAGAGGCCCACGCAGGAGGAGCTCCCTGGGGCCTCCTAGGGGTGTGAAGAAGAGAGGCACCACAGGGGTGCCGGGATAGGGTGGGGGTGCTCCAGGGCAGGGAATAGCTGAGGCCACCCTGCCCCAGCCCCTCTCCGGGGACTGGCGTTTGGGAAGTGCAGTGTGTGCTCAGGAAACGGTCAGATTGGATTACAGGGAAGATTAAAGGAGCTAAATTGGGCCTGGGGCTGGGGGAGGTTTCAGAGAAGGGGACTGCAAAGGGCCAGCAGCTGGCCAGCCCGGAGAGGCTGCCAGGAGCTAAGGGTGGGGGCAGGGATCCCACACCAGGCAGGAAGCCCTTCTGACCCCAGCAAGGCCGAAATGTGGGGTCAGCAAGCAAGGGCGTCCCTGCTCAGAGGGAGCTGGGGGAGGGGGAGGGGCGGAGACCATGGGGGAGGTGGAGACAGATTTGAAGGGAGAGGTGTGTGTGGTGGGGAGGGGGTTAGGAGGAATGGCCTGGAGAGGAAGGGAAGGGGGCAGAGACCAGAGAAGGGGAAGAAGTTGGGGATAGAGACAGTCTGAGCCCATCCTGAGAGGGTATTTGGCACCCCAAGCCTTATCCTGGCTGGGAAGTTGGGGGGGGGACATTGTTGCTTGTAGGGTGTTGGTGGAGAGCTCTTTGCACAAAACTGAGGAGCACAAAACTCCCACAGCCCCAGTGGCCCTTTCCTCTCCTCCCAACCCCCTCCCCCTGCCTGATTGGCAGCACCAGCTGGGGCCCTTCCCAGCTCCCAAGGCAGGTGGTCAGTGGGCTATTCTGGTGCCCAGGGTGGCTGGGGAGCCTGGGGAAGGGCAGAAGGAGATCCTGGCCTGTCTCTTTGAGGCTGGTTGGGGAGGGGGCATCAGGGAGGCTCTTTGGGACAGTTGGGGGATAGGGTTCTAACTGTTGTGGGTGGGGAGAAAAACTCCAGTGCTCTGTTTACGACAAATTGTTATCTCTCAGGATCTTTAAATTTGGGAAGGGGGGGGCATATCTGGAACATCTCTGGGTGGCTCTGGGGCCTGAGAGTTGGAGCAGCAGGAATCCCCAGCAGCTGACCCTGGACCCCAGGATCCAGCCCAGCCCCTAGTCCCAGTCCTCGAAGCAGCCTCTCTAGGACTGCATTGCGCATGGTGCTGTCTGAGGCCCGTGCCCAGGCCAGCTGGGGGCAGTCTGGGGCCAGGGTGCACTCAGGGGATCCTCTCTGGCTGGCAGGGAAGCCCCGGTGCCTGGCTGGCCTGCTGGTGGCACAAGGCAGAGTGGCCCCCACTGGCCTCTTTATTCCCTAGATGGGAAAACTTCAGCGCCCCCAGGTCCTGTGGGATGGATGCCAGACTCCCTAAAACCTGCCCCCCCTCCAAGCCCAATCAGATTTCTGAGGAGAGTGGGGTTGGGGAGAGGAGCAGGGTGGAAGGTTGGGCAGGACTTGCCCACTAGACGGGGGACTTTTCCGCAGAGATCCCTGGATAAGGCTGAGTTAAAAAAAGGAAGGACCTAGAACCGAGCCTGCCAAGTCAATCTGTGTCAAGGCTTTAGAGACACAGAGAAATGAGCTGGGTTTCTAGGAGCCATCAACTAGGGTTCAAATCCAGACTTTGTTTTTACTTTCTATACAACCTTAGAGAACTTCCCTAACCTCTCTGAGCCTAGTATCCATAACTGTAAAATGAGGATAGGGGTTATTTCCTAATATTGTGAGGATTAGAGAGACACAGCGATTGCATATGGCAGGTGTCCAGAATAGCACGCCCCACATGACTACCAGTTATGGAGCACCTACTGTATACTAGGCATGGTGTTCTGGACACCTGCCGTATACAATCACTGTGTCTCTCTAATCCTCACAACATGGGGAAGCCATTTTACAGATGAGTAAACTGAGGCTCAGAAAGGTGAAGTAACTCACCCACGAGTGATAGATCCAATTTGAATCCAGGCAGTGGTCCAGCAGCTGCTTCCCAAATCCCCACCCCCACCCCTTACCCATCCCTCTGCCGGGTCAAATGGAATTTTGGCCATTGGCTGGCTATCTGGACAGATGTGAGAAGATAGAAGGATGAAGGACTGGGGCTATAAAAACACTGAGGGTCCGAGAAGGGGTATCTTCTGGAACCCGAGACTCACTTTCATTGTGTACTTGGATGGTTTGAAGTATAAAGCATCCCACTCAGCAGCTAGAACGGCTCCCAGTGCTGTGGTGGGCTGTGGTCTAGACTGGCAGAGAGGGCCCTGGGGTCTGAGTGGACCCCAAGATGACTGTGACTCAGCTGGTTGGAGGAAGAGGAGGATGATCCTATAAGGCTATAGATAGCAACTGTGCATAGTGGCCATGTGAGGTCATTGCCGGCCTGCTCAGTCCCTGTTTAAAGCACTCCACAGCCTCAGAGTGATGTAGGAAACCTGGAAAGAGCCCAGGACATCAGAGATATGGCCAAACTGGAGGGGCTGAAACCAAAAAAGCCTATGAGGAAAGATGAAAGGAATGGGGATGAATCAGGGAAAGAGGCTGAGTGATGGCACCAGGAACCTGACAGACTTTCAGGGAAGAGGGGAAGCTACCTTTCTCTCTCTGGGTCAAGTTCTAAGAAAGAAAGAAGGGGCTTGCATTTCAGCAAAGGGATTAGAGTTAGGCCTTCAGAGGCTATCTAGGGTGTGAATCCATGGGCAGGTGAAGGAGCCTGTGACATCTCCCTGCATGGAGGTGGGAGCAGGGCTGAGTGCGCCCTCTGACCCCATCTCAGGGGCTCCCGGCTTGCCCTGACACCCTCCACCCCGGTTCTCAGACCCCTTCCCCTCTTCCACCCAGATACACCCCAGTCTGGTCAAAGAGCGTTTCTCCTGTTCTGCGAGGGGGTTTCGGCTGGGAGTGGGGGTGCACGTCTGTGTGGGGAAAGGGGGCTCCTCTGCCTTGGGTCTCCGTCTCTTCAGGACATGGGGAAGGGCAGAAGGAGAAGTTCAGAGGTAGCCCCTACAAACTGCTGGGAATTGTGCGGGGTGGCCGGTGTGCTGAGGAGAGGAATGTGCAGGGACAGCTGAGCCCCTGAGAGCTGATGCAGGGCAGGGGGACATCATTTGTTTTGTTGGGCAGGACACGGGGATGAGGGGAGGGGAGCCCAGGGAGATGGAAGACAGGAGCCCCTAGCAGTTGGGAGGAGCGGGTGGGTAGGGAGAACATATGTCTAAGGAGGAAGCCGATCCCATTTCTGCTGGCTAGTGTAGTCATGTCTCATCAAGGGATAGGGGCCATCCTGGGGCTGGGCCAGAGATCTGGGTCTCCCTTGATGGTGAGTCTGTGGTGAGCAGAGAGGCTCCCAGCGAGGCTGCCCAGGGAGGCACTGAAGCTTCGATTCAGAAGAAGAAGGCCTCTCTCTCTCCTCTCCTTGCGTCAGAGCAGGGAAGAATGTCCAGGATATTTCACTTTAAGTAAGGAGAAACTGAGCCCCAGAGAAGGGACATGCGCAGTCCCGTCCCACAGCTTATCCAGAGCTGGCCCCGGCCTCTGGCCTCCCAACTCCCAGCCGGATGCTGCTCTATCAGGATGCCTTCCCGGGGACTTCTCCTAATGCTACTGAAGCCCCTTCTCCTTCCCTCTTGACTTCAGTTCCCATCCCTCTGCTCCTCCATCTCCTACTGATGCGAGTAACACCTGAAGCATCCAGGAGGCTGAGAGCCCCCAAGGCACCTTCACCTCCGCCATCTCAGTAGCCCCTCCCCTTGAAGCTCAGCCCTACCCCCACACCCCCCCACACACACTCCCCCGCACCCCGTCCAGCCTTCAAGGCGTCCTATTTGGTAGAAGTTGGGGGCTGGGAGGAGGTGAGATTGGCCTCAGACTTCTCCTACTTTGGCAGAAAACCCGCAGCGTTCCATGTCTGTAAAAGGAGTGTGGGGCAAGCCGGGGTTGGAGCCAGGCTGTGGGCCTTCCCGGGGAAGAAGCTGGGTCAGGGGTGTGGGGACGATGAGGTGGAGGTGGAGGAGGGGTATATGAGAATGGAGTGGGGGCGCCGGTCAGGCTAGGGGCCCAGAAAGAGGTCTGGGGTCACATGGAGAGAGATGGTGGCCTGAAGGTCTTAAACCCATGAGAGGCAGAGGGTGACAGATGAGGGGTGGATGGCCCGCCCAGCCTGGGGAAGGGGGCGAGCAGTGCAGCAGGAGAGAGATGAGTTTCAGGGAGAATGCTGACGCCACTGTCCTGCTGGGCCCCCCAACCCAACCTCCCCCTGGTGATATCAGGAAGAAACAATTGCCTCTGGACATTCCTTCCCTTTTACAGTCACTCTGGGCTGCTCAGCAGCCTGTGGAGGTTATGCAGCCACTAGAGCCGAGAGGAATGGGGGGGCAGTGGGGAAGGGGGCTGTTGGGAGGAGGGCTCTGGGAGCACTGAGGCGCAGAGGCACCCAAGAGCAAAGGGCTCAGCTGAGGACCACTCACTGTTCCCACTCCCTTGGCCCAGAGACTCAGGATGTCAGAAGCTGAGGGGACCTCAGAGGCCACCTGGCCTGATCCCCTTTCACAGGGGATGACAGGGCCCCACAGATGATTTGTGGGTGAACCCCCAGGATGAGCATCCATATCTTAGCCTCACCCCTCACCCACAACCCCCTGCTTGAGCCTCCTACCTCCCTACCAAGTGCTAAAGCTGAGGCAAGAACCAGGGTTTGGGGTTCACACTTGCCACACTGTCCCCATTGCTCTCAGGCAACGGCTGCCTCCTGGCCCAACCCAGATCGGGATAGAAGCACAAGGTGCCTGGCTGGGAAACAGAAAGAGGAGGAGGATGGGCCCTGGAGAACAGGGCAGAGGCCACCCTCGAGGTGGGGGTCAGCGGGTGGAGAGAGGGTGCCCTGTGGGGAGGCATCAGGACTGCCTCACACCGGGGGGATCCTGGGGTTGGCCTGGGGTAGGTGAGGCGCTCCCAGACATGGCAAGGTGGGAGAGTTGCTCCTGGTCCTCTCCTTTGTGACCTCTTTCAGTTTTTCCTCAATCCAAATGCCCCATGCTGGCCAGGTCAGTGTCCCCACCCCAGCCATCCACCAATGCCAGTCACCTGCCCCCCTCCTTCCGAGCCATCTATGGGATCTGGGACGTCCTATGGGTAGCCAGGGCCCTTGTGTTCTAGAGAGCCCTCTGTGAGGTTCAGAGATCTGCCTAGGCATCCATAAGCCCCCCAGACACTGAGCGTAGGGGAAGCCAGGGGACAGCAAATGCAAAAGCCTGGAGGCTGGAAAGAGTTTGGCAGGGTCGTGCAATAGAAAAGAGGGCAGTGTGGCTGAAGTGGGGTGAGCCCAAAGGGGAAGTGAGTGAGCTGAGATTGATCAGGTGGGCAGGGCCGGTCCTATGGAGCCTTGGAGGTCATGATGACTTTGGGTTTTGCTGGTTCATTAGTTCAGGGAAGGGAGAGAGTGAAAATGGGGAAACAGGCAAAGTGTCCAAGAGGAACGAGTACTGCTCCCAAATATTTGGTCTGTGAAGGTGGGGTTCTCTTTGCTCTGCTTGGCTCCCAAGTTAGAATAAGTGGCTTAGCAGAGACACATCATCTGGGTTCAAATATAAGGAAATGTTTTCTTTTATATATATATATATATTTTTTTTTTAATTTTATTTTTTGAAGTAGGCTCCATGCCCAATATTGGGCTTGAACTCAAGACCCTGAGATCAAGAGCTTCATGCTCTACGGACTGAGCTACCCAGGCACCCTTAAGGAAATGTTTTCTAATACCAGAGCTGTCCACTGTCCCATGACAGAGATGTGCTAGGTACTCAATGACTCTTAGTGGAATGGAATGGGCTGCCTAGAGACACTGAGTTCCCACTGGACCCATGCTTGCTACAGTCACCAGAGAGATTTCAACCTTAACTGAGAAGTAAGGACATCGGACAGGCCGGCCTTGTGATCTTTGAAGTCACCTCTAACCACAAGTTCCCAAGGCTCTCCAAGGTCAGGGTAATCCAGGAAGATTTCAAGCAAAAGTAGGACTGACTTCCTTTTTTTTTTTTTTTTAGGATTTTATTTATTTATTTGAGAGAGAGAGGTAGTGAGAGAGAGCACAAGCAGGGAGGAGAGGGAGAAGCAGATTCTGCGCTGAGCAGGGAGACCAACCTGGGGCTTGATCCCAGGACCCTGAGATCATGACCTGAGCTGAAGGCAGACACTTAACCAATTGAGTCACCCAGGCACCCCCTGCACTGACTTTCTTCTTTAATTGATTTGACAGAATGTGTTGATAACATCCAGTGTACTGGACACCGTAATGCATACACAAGTTTATAAACTGTCCCCTTTCTTCTGAAAATGCTGAATGAAATGGTCTGTCTTAGTGGAACTTCCCATTTCCCATATCAGTTAGCTCAAGAAAGAGCGTGACCTTAAAATAATGTGACTATTTTTAAAAAATAGCTTGTCAAAATTTATAAATTCAAAACTGTGTCCCCAGGATGTTCATAGCAGCACTGTTTATCATAGCAAAAGAATGGAAACAGTATAAATGTCCATCAATTAACAATTGGCTAAATAAATTATGGCAAATCCATACAGTGAAATACAAATGAGGATATTAAGAAGAATGACTCAAAATCTCCCAACAAAGAGAAAAGCAGGACCAGATAGCTTCACTGGTGAGATCTACCAAACATTTCAGAATTAACACCAGTCCTTCTCAAACTCTTCCAAAAATTTGAAGAGGAGGGCATACTTCCTAACTCATTCTATGAGGCCAGCATTCCCCTGATACCAAAGCCAGACAAAACCCACAAGAAAATAAATCTACAGACCTATGTCCCTTATGAATATTGATGTAAAAATATTCTCAACAAAACATTAGCAAACCAAATTCAGCAGCATATTAAAAGGATTATACACCATGACCCAGTGGGATTTATTTCTGGAATGCAAGGATGTTCAACATATGAAAATCAATCAGTTTATGATACCATATTTACAGAATGAAGGGAAAACCCCACATGATCAATTTCATTTACAATAGCATCAAAACAAGAAAATACTTGGGAATAAACCTAACCAACGAGGCATAAGACTGGTTCATCGAAAACTATAAAACATTGCTGAGATAAATTTAAGAAGACACAAATAAATGGGAAGACATCCCATATTCATTGATTGTAAGACTTACTGTTGTTAAACTGTCAATACCGCCCAAAGTGACCTACAGAGTCAAAGCAATCTCTATCAAAATCCCACAATGATTTTTTGAAGAAATGGGAAAATCCATCCTAAAATTCACATGGAATCTCAAGGGACCCCGAATAGCCAAACCATACTGAAAAAGAAGAAAGTTGAAAGCTTCATGCTTCCTGATTTCAAAACTTATTACAAAGCTACAGTCATTAAAACAGCGTGGTACTGTCATAAGGACAGATATACAGGCCAATGGAATAGCCCAGAGAGCCCAGAAATAAATCCTCACACATTCGACTAAATGGTTCTCAGCAAGGGTGCTGAGACCATTCCCCAGGGAAAGGACAGTCTTCTATAAATGGTGCTGAGAAAACTGGATATTCACATGTAAAAAATGAAGTTGGACCCTTACCTTACACCACATACAAACATGAACTCAAAATGGATCAAGGACATGAAACTTTACTTTTACTCTTAGAAGAAAACATAGTGGGTAGAATTCATGACACTGAGTTTGGCTGTGATTTCTTGGATATGACACCAAAGTACAGGCAATAAAAGAAAAATATAGGTAAGTTGGACTCATCAAGATGAAAATGTGTTGTGCACCAAAGCATATGATCACCAGAGTGAAAAGCATACGATCCCACAGAATGGCGTCCCTTTGAAATATGTGCCAAGTCCATTATCCATCCAGATAAATTATTAATATTTTTTGTGTGTCCATTTCTAAGTAGTCCCCTGGGGAGGTGAAACCCTGACTCCAGAGATGCTGCCCAGTTCAGAACATGTTTTGGAGCACTCCTCTCTCACCTGCTGTGCGAGCCTTGGAGCGTTGTTTTGCTGCCCTCCATGGTAGCAGATTCTCAGGGTTGGAACTGAAGTTTGGAAATGGCCCCAAGTGGTTCAGAGCCAAGTCTGGTAGATGTTGATTTTGACTAGAGAATAAGTGACATAATTTATTTGTTTTCTGCTTCATCTCACCACGAACTGCGGCCTTGGGCTGGTCCGAAGGGCAATTTCCTTATGTGGTCTGGAGACGGTTCACAGAGAGGACTCCCGAAAGTGTTCTGTCCTCCCTAGTAGTGTGGAAATGGGTGCACCGTCTCCTACAAGAGATTGGTCAGGAATGTTTTGGCTACGAGTGACAGGAGCCAGCACCAAGTGGCTTAAGTGGAAAAAAAAAAAAAAAAGGAAAAGTTTATTGGCCCCAAAGTCAGGAAGGACACGGCGGGGTGGGGGTGAGGGGGTGCGGGGCTCACAAAGTCAAGGGTAGAGCTGCAGACCAGGGCTCCTGGGGAGCTGGAATTGAGGATTTCCTGCCTGGCATTCTCCTCTCCAGGTGTGTCTGCTTCTCATTGTGTGCTGACCTCCCATTCCTCCTAGTGCCGGAATGCCCCACGGGGCAGGAAACGTGGCTGCCACAGGCTTCCGCTGAGTAATCCCTGTTCCATCTATAAATTCCAGGGAAGGTCTCTGATTGGCTCTTCTCAGGTCCAGGTCACCCCTTGAGCCAATCACTGCAGTCCAAGGGATAGAGTTGATAAGACTGGCTGGGAACTGGGTCCTCTGTCCACCCATTGAGTGTTCTCTGTGTGTGAAGCCTTTGTTACCAAAATAAGGGAATGGGAAAGAAAGCTTGCAGGCTACTTGGAACTACAACAAGGACGGTTGTTGCCTGGGATATGCTAAGGATCCACATGGTCTCTAAAATTCTCCAGGAGCCTACACTCTAGATGGGGAGACGAGACACAAAAATAACCAGAACACAACAGCTTGCACTGACTGGAAGCCTGGATAAGAATATCTGGAACTCCCCACCCACCTCATATGCCTGTCTCTTGGATAAAAATTAGATACTTAGTGTGGAAAGGCTTTGAGAAGACAGCAGTAACAAAGTCCTTTACAGTTCACCTGGCATATTCACATCCGTTCTGGGGGGGGGGGGGGGGGGAGGGGGGAGCACAGCTCTGGAGTCAGACTGCCTCAGCTTCCTGAGCTATAAACTGGGAACGATATTAGTTCCTACTTCATAGCTTTGTTGGAGGATTGGGGGTGCTCAGCAGAGTGGCACATGGTGGGTGCTCAGCGTATGTAAGGTATTATTTGCATATTGTTATTATTTTTTTTAGAGTGGAGGGCAGGGAGGCAGAGGGAGAGAGAGAGAATCTTAAGCAAGCTCCATGCCCAGTATGGAGCCTGATGCGGGGCTCGATCTCACAACCCTGGGATCATAACCTGAGCCCAAGTCAAGAGTCAGATGCTTAATGGACTGAGCCACCCAGGTGCCCCTGCATATTGTTATTCGAGCCTCTTCAAAGCCTGTAGGGTAGATATGGCAAGGCTGACCACTTCCCCTTGATAGTGGAGGACACAGAAAGGTGAAGGACTTGCCTGCTAGTAACTAGGCCTGCTGCTGATGGCAGAGCTGGGGTAGGACCAGCACTCTACTTCAGAGGTTGGCATTCCGAAAGGGTCAGGTCTAAGAGAGGCCTGCAAAGCGCCAGGTGGAGGTGTAGGGAGGCAGCCAGTGCTCATGGAAAAGTGGGGATGTCCTCAGGGGTCAGCCAGGACCTTGTACCGGGGAGGAGGAAGGCTATGAAGGACTGGACAAGCCCTCTGTGGGACTCCATTCTGGCTGGGGGCTTGGGGCATTATGGGGGTGGGAAGTGATTGGGGCTTATCAGCCCAAACGTGCCTGGGCCATCCGACCCCCAGGCCTCCTCAGGTACCCGCCCCCACCCCCCAGAGCGCCTCTCCTGTGGGCCCGCTTCCCAGATTGATGCATTCTCCTCTATAAATACCAGCTCTGGTATGCCGGCTTGGCAGTTGTTGCTGCCAGAGAGATGGCTGGGTTGACACACGGCTCCTGACAAAATACAAACCCCTGGTGTGTGTGGGTGTGGGTGGTGTGAGTAGGGGGATGAATCAGAGAAGGGGCGGGGGTGGGTACAAGGGGGCAGAAGCCAGGAGAAGTTGGTGTGTGGGGGTGAGAGTACATAGTAACTGGAAACTGAGAGGGTGCCGGGCCCTTTCTGGAAATCACCCTGTTGTTTATAAACTCGAGGCTCTGCCCTACCCCGAAGAGGGGGAGGAAAAGGGCCTGCACTAGCCCAGAGGGAAACTGAGGCTCAGGGCTTGAGCCCTGGTACCAGGGAGCATATCTGAGCAGGCGGGCTCTGGCCAGGACTGCTCTCTGCCCCCCAGGGTACTCTCCCAGCCTCCCTGCCTGCCTAGAGACCCTTTTCCTCTCGCCTGGCTGGTGGATGCCTGTCTTTCCTGAGTCCTCCCAAACCTTGGCCAGTTCTAGAGAATCTTTGGGGGGGAGTGATTTTGAGTCTTTCTTGGGACTAGGCATTGTTCCTCCAGGAAATGACCCAAAGTCTCTCCTCAGAGCAAAACGGACACCCTCGAACGAAGTGGAAACCTCTCCCCCACTCTCTCCCCTGACTACCCCCCAGGACGAGGCCGGCACCCTAGGGCTGAAAGAGGCCTGCCTAGGGATTCCAGACATGCTCTGTGCCCCGGGTGAAGGGGTTGGCAGGCCTGCCCATCTTCTGCCCTCCTAGGTCCTCCAGCCTGTCCCACACCTCTTACGGGCCCCTTCCCACCGGCGGAGGGGCGCGGGCCTCTTGCGGGGGAACTGGCCTCCCCGCCCCCACGCCAGCGGCCGCCCTTCCTGGCAGGACAGCGGGATCCTGCAGCTGTCAGGGGAGGGGCGGCGGGGGCTGATGTCAGGAGGGATACAAATAGTGCAGACGGCTAAGGGGCCCTGTCTCCCCTCGACGCATCCACTCTCCAGCCGGCCGCCGCCCGCCGCCCCCTCCGTGCCGCCCAGCCTCGCTCGCGCCGCCACCATGAGCCAGGCCTACTCGTCCAGCCAGCGCGTGTCCTCCTACCGCCGCACCTTCGGCGGGGCCGGGGGCTTCCCACACGTCTCCCCGCTGAGCTCGCCCGTGTTCCCGCGCGCGGGCTTCGGCACCAAGGGCTCCTCGAGCTCGGTGACGTCCCGCGTGTACCAGATGTCGCGCACGTCGGGCGGGGCCGGGGGCCTGGGGGCGCTGCGGGCCAGCCGGCTGGGGTCGGCCCGCGCGCCCTCCTCCTACGGCGCGGGCGAGCTGCTGGACTTCTCGCTGGCCGACGCCGTGAACCAGGAGTTCCTGACCACGCGCACCAACGAGAAGGTGGAGCTGCAGGAGCTCAACGACCGCTTCGCCAACTACATCGAGAAGGTGCGCTTCCTGGAGCAGCAGAACGCGGCGCTCGCCGCCGAGGTGAACCGGCTCAAGGGCCGCGAACCGACGCGGGTCGCCGAGATCTACGAGGAGGAGCTGCGCGAGCTGCGGCGCCAGGTGGAGGTGCTCACCAACCAGCGCGCCCGCGTGGACGTCGAGCGTGACAACCTGCTGGACGACCTGCAGCGGCTCAAGGCCAAGTGAGGACCCAGCGCTCCCAGAACCCCCTTTCTGTGGGCTGGGCGCGGGAGGCGAGGCCACGGGGCTGGGGCGCAGCTGTCAGGGCCTGCCTTCCCCCAGGGCGCCAGCGACACTCTCTTACCCGCCGCGGGGAGAGAGTCATCTACCGGTGTCCCCTGAGGGGAGATGGACTCCGGGTCTCTCCCTCATGCTCTCACTCTGCAAGGGAGGAGTTTTCTTGGGGACATCACGGGGTGGAAATGGGAGACCTGGGCCCTGTGGAGAGCCCCCTTAAAAGCATCTTAAGATGCCAGGGTGGTGTCGATGGGGGACAGGCAGATGAGCGGAGGGAGGAGGCCCCGGTACAGTGGCGGGGTGGGAGGGAAGGGGGTTGATAGGAGACAAGGAAAATCTGGGGCAAGCTGTGAAGGGCAGGGGGTGGGGAGTCTAAGTGGTAGCTCTCGGCTCCTCTGTGGTCTGCCCTGGGGGAGGTGGGTAGAGAGCAGATCTTGGTCTCTAGGCCAGGCTGAGGCTGTGCCATTACACAAAGGGAATGGATAAGCTAGAGGAAAGAGGAGGGAGCTAGCCGCAGCCCCCAGAAAGCTTGGAGGGCCTGATGGTGGGCTTCACCAGGCTTCCAGTAGGAAAAGGCAACAAGAATAGAGCAAGTACTCGTGGGTCCTGCTTCTGACAGCCCAAGTGAGCAGAATCACTGTCCTACCACCCGGGTCGCAAACAATAATTGAGCACCTACGTGGGCCAGACTAGGGCTGCGAACCAGGAACATAGAGGTGGATAGAATAGACACAGTTCCTAATCCCAGGGAGGTCACAATCTGGTGGGGACATAGACTTCCGGGGTGTGGCTCTGGGGAAGAAATTGGGCCATTTCCTGTCCCCTCCCTGGGTGGGCAGGGCCTCTTGTCTCTACCCTGTAGGCAGGCCTCCTCCTGGTGTCCTGAGCCCTACTCCCTGGGCAGCCCCCACCTGGCCATCCCCACGGCCAGTTTTATCCCCACCAACTGTCTCTTTCCGTCTGTCCGTTCTGGCCAGGCTGCAAGAGGAGATTCAGTTGAAAGAAGAAGCAGAGAACAATTTGGCTGCCTTCCGAGCGGTGAGCCCTCTTTGGTCCCCCAGCACATTTACCCCTCTGACCCTGGGTGGCCCCTGGTCTCCCCCTGCCCTGCCTGGGTTATCAGTGACCCTCTCCCTCTTGCTTGACCACTCTTAGGACGTGGATGCGGCTACTCTAGCTCGAATTGACCTGGAGCGCAGGATTGAATCTCTCAACGAGGAAATTGCATTCCTTAAGAAAGTGCATGAAGAGGTATGCCTTCAGCCTTCCTCCTCAGGGTCCTTAGACCCTGGTGAGAACAGCTGGAAAGGGGGAGGAGCCATGCAAGGCTCTGGGAACCGGGGTGTGAGGGTGCCGTGTGGGTGGGGCCTGGTGGAGTACTGAGGCCCGGCTGTGCCCTGCAGGAGATCCGAGAGCTACAGGCCCAACTTCAGGAGCAGCAGGTCCAGGTGGAGATGGACATGTCCAAGCCGGACCTCACCGCAGCCCTCAGGGACATCCGGGCTCAGTATGAGACCATTGCGGCTAAGAACATCTCAGAAGCTGAGGAATGGTACAAGTCCAAGGTGGGCAACCTGGCCCAGGGGCCTGGCCCCCCTGTCCCCCTCCATCCCTGTTTGGAGGTGCTTCCTGTGGCTCTCTCCGTGGGGAGGAGGGTGAGCCAGGGTCTGCAGGCTCCCTTGCCATCCCTTACCTGCGTCCTGCAGCCTCCTCATCTCAGTACCCCTCCCTGCCCTCAGGTGTCCGACCTGACCCAGGCAGCCAACAAGAACAACGACGCATTGCGCCAGGCCAAGCAGGAGATGATGGAGTACCGACACCAGATCCAGTCCTACACCTGTGAGATCGACGCCCTCAAGGGCACTGTGAGTGCCTGCCCACTTCGCCCGGCCCACTCCTTCTGGCCCACAGCTCACACTCTCACTCCGTGACCTTGGTTCCCATCACACACCCTCTCTGGGCCTCTGGCTCTTCACATCTCTCACAGGGGTGAAAACAGACAGGTGGATTCTCAGTTGAACTCTCAGGAATCAGGGGTCTCCTAGATGGGGGTGGTGGAGAGAAAAGACATGGATGCTTCCTTTTATCGCTTCTATTCTCTGGGTTTCCAGAGAAGACTTCACTTGAGTTCAGGGTTCCCTAGCTCAGAAGAGCGTGCCCACTCCCGGAACTTACCATCTGGGGTTGCGCCCCAGCCCCAAGGCTGTGTCTCTCCCCACCCTGGGCCCCTCATGCCCACCCCTCCATGCCTCTCCTTGACCTGGGTGTCGCTGTCCTGCAGAACGATTCGCTGATGAGGCAGATGCGCGAGATGGAAGACCGCTTTGCTAGTGAGGCCAGCGGTTATCAGGACAACATTGCACGTCTGGAGGAAGAGATCCGGCACCTCAAGGATGAGATGGCCCGCCACCTGCGCGAGTACCAGGACCTGCTCAATGTCAAGATGGCCCTGGATGTGGAGATTGCCACCTACCGGAAGCTGCTGGAGGGCGAGGAAAGCCGGTGAGGGGCTGGTGGTGGGATTCTGGGGAGTGCCCAGGGGCCCATTCCTGCCCCCAGGGGCGGGAGGGGAGAGGGGTTCAGGATCACGTTAGCAAGATCTGGAAATAATTTTATACAAGAGGCCACCACACCATTAATTGCAGAGAATTAACCAAGGCCACCTGGGTAAAAAGTGATTTAATTAATAGCTTCTATAAAAAGAGAAAAAGAAGTATTCCCTCATCCACCTTCAGAATTAAGAGCAGCGGTATAAAACCATGTTCAGCAACCAGCCATAAAATATTCCTGCCAGTCAAGGGATAGATGAAAGCAGAGTGGGGAATGATGAGGAAGGAAAGGGAGGGGGCAGATAGGGACAAAGAGAGAGCCTTGGACACAGGCTAAGAAGGAGGGGGCAGAGACTCGTGCCCAAGGATGCACACACACCCACACACACACACAAGCTCACAGGAAAAGATAGCATGACATGCTCAGAACGACTCACTTCTAGATACTGAAAATGACATATGACTAAAAGACAATGCAAGGGAACTTTTCCGGGGTGTTGGAAATGTTCTGTATCTTGATTTAGACTGGTAGTTACGTTGTTGCAGACACTGATCAAAACTCACTGAATTGCATCCTGAAGATCTGTGCATTTCACTGTAGGTAAACCTAACCTCAGTTTAAAACAGGTCAATTACTCAAAAAAAAAAAAAAAAGATGCTTATTGATACTCATAAAAACAGTAATATCGAAAGTTTAAAATGATCAGCAGGCATGTTTAAATACAGACCTGCACATAAAGAGAGGTCAGATTTCATAGAATTACATGTACATATAATGACCTTTTAAGGCAGCTCGAGATGTGTTGTATTTTCCCTGCACTAGGCATAAATGGGGATGGCGTTTGCCCTGGAACTAGCCCTCCCATGGGTGGGCCAGAGGTTCCCAGCCTGGCTGGAGGGTGGGCATACGTGATGGATGTGGCCTACAGCTGTTATTGATATACCCTGCGGTGCCTGAAGAAGGAGATCCTGGTGAACTAGAGAGGGCAAGGGGGGTTGGGAGTACTGATGTCAGGCCAGCAGGTCAGAGATGGAAGGGGACAGTTCCCAGAAGGGACAGTTCCTGGGATAGCTGGAGTTGCCCTTTGACTCCGTGCCCTTAGCAGTGTGAAAGTGGGGGTGTTAGGGTCAGTGGGACAGGGACAGCTGACAGTGGCATTTAGTGAGGACCAGGGCAGGCTTTGATGGGTGGTCACAGGGAGAGATAGAGGGCCCTAACCTTTCGGGGGCTTGATCTCTCCCCTTTCAGGATCAACCTCCCCATCCAGACCTTCTCTGCTCTCAACTTCCGAGGTGAGTGTGTGTTGGCAGGTGGATGCTGGGGTGACAGGGGGCAGGAGTCCAGCATGGGCACTGCCCGAGGCCAGCCAGGGAGGGGGGATGGAACCGTGGGGACGGGGCTGGGAACTGGGAAAGAGGAGGTAGGTGGGGAAGTTTAGGTAGGGGCACCTTCTAACAGAGAGAGCTTTTTATTTTATTTCATGGTATTATATTCTATTGACCATGTCCCCTGCACCTTCTGGGATTATTGAACATCGGCAAACAGCTTTTATTCCCAATATACCCAAACTCTGAGGGTACCAGGGGTGTCCTTGGGGGTCTGGCAGCAGAAGCATCTAGAGCCACACATCCTGGGCTACAAGGCACCCACCAGCCATTGTCTGTTTGGCAAATTGCCAAGCACCCCCCACCACCCCCACCCCCCAGCTGCTTGTTGAACAAATCTAGTTTGCTGGAGCAAGATGTTGGATGCACGTTTAAAAAAAAAAAAATGAAGCCAAACCTTAGCAAAGCCAAACAATTAAAAGAACGAGCTCCTAGGGCATTCTGCCATTCTGACATTAATAATATGCAGATCGAGTGGCTTTCCAACCCCAGAGAGCAGAAAAACATGCTATAATGATACATTAGGAAAGCAAGTCGGAGTCCTTGGCAGGGTCGCCTTTCCTAGATCAAACCTTTTTTGTCTTCGATGTTCATTTCCATCGGGAAAAATACACGCTGTGCTCTGCCGAGTTACAACGTTCATCACAGGCTGGTTGCTCGCTGAGGTGATTCATGAACACCAAACTCATAATATTCAGGACCTAAATTTGACCCACCCTATAAAACTCAGAACGTCTTTTTTCAGTAGTTTATGCAGACACCCAAGTGTGAGCCTTGCAATTGAAACCGCTTAATGCTTTTTCAAATCAATGGCTCTGTGGCCCTGGTAGTCCGTTGTTGTTAGGGTTTCACGGTGAAGAAACTGAGGCATAGAGAGGCAAGGGACTGGCCACCAGCACAGTGAATCAGTAACTGACTCCTGTCTGTCTCTCATTAAGACATGGTTTACTCATCTGGACTCTTTTTTTTTTTTTTTTTTTAAGATTTATTTATTTATTTTAGAGAGAGAGAAAGGGCAGGGGGCAGGGGCGGAGGGAGAGAGTCTTAAGCAGGCTCTGCGTTGAGCATGGAGGCTGATGTGGGGCTCAAGCTCATGACCCTGAGATCACGACCTGAGCCGAAACCAAGAGTTGGATGCTTCACCGACTGTGCCACCCAGGCGCCCCTCATCTGGACTCTTAAAGGGGGCTGGGTACCATGAGGTCCTCCAAAACTGTATCTTGGGACTGGGTTTGGGGTTCTGTCAGGGTACAAATTCATGCAAGGCTGTGTTGGACCCCGGGGGTGGAGAGGGAGTGAAGAAGTGTGTGAGGAATGGGAACGTTGGGTGGCCTGGGGCCTCAGGGGTCCCCCACTCTCCTGAATCAGCTCATAGCTGGAGCACGTCTACTGGCTCCTGAGCCCATCTCAGCCATGGGACTGGCCCCAGTGTCTGTAGAGCCACCTGCTGGGTGCTGGGCTTAAGGGCAGGCTATAAAGTCTTGCTGAAAAAGTAATAGGCCCATCTTGAGGGAGTAGGAGTCTTCTGGGAGATCACCCCATGGGACCAGGGATGGACTCCCAGTCCCTGGAGTGGCCCAGGCTGAGTGTGTGGATGGATCTCTTACAGAAACAAGCCCGGAGCAAAGGGGTTCTGAGGTCCATACCAAGAAGACGGTGATGATCAAGACCATTGAGACCCGGGATGGGGAGGTGAGTCATCTGCCTGGTTCCCTTAGCCTGCTGGGGGCCCTGCAGTATGTCTGTGAGGCTGTCAGCCAGGTGCCTTCCGCCAGCTGTGCTGGTTCAAGGCCCTGCCTGGAGGGAGAGGGGGTCCTGCTACACCGGAGTGGGCGGGGCGGGGGGGACAACCCAGGGCTGGGGCTCCATTCTTCTGCCAGCACTGTTTTGGACTGGGCTTCTCTTCCTTCCCAGGTTGTTAGTGAGGCCACACAGCAGCAACACGAGGTGCTCTAAAGCCAGAGACCCCTCTGCCACCAGAGACCATCCTTGCCCCTGTCCTCACTGCCTCCTGAAGCCAGCCTCCTTCCATCCCAGGGCACCACACCCAGCCACAGTGCTCCCCTCACAGCCTCTGACCCCTGCTCACCGACCACCACGCGTGGCCCCCAGAGGGGCCATGGCCCACCCCTGCCCAGGCACAGGCAGCCCCTCCCATGTGAGTCCTGGATGTTGGAAATGAGTGAGCCTGGCTCCTAGCTGCAGAGCGAGCATGGAACCAGGAGAGAGCAGTCCCCTCCCACCTCGGTGACCTCAGGCCCTAGCCTCTGCCTTTGGAGAGGGCCCCAGAGCAGGGTGTTGGGACCCCACAGGATCAGGATGGAACCTATAGACCTCCCCACTCCCTACTCCCTAGCCTGGGTCAGAGAGACAGGGCAGCCTCCCCAGCAAGCAGGGCAGGTGACTGGAAGACTAGCCCCCGTGGGAATGGGGGCTTGAAATGGACCCCATGGCCCCTACCTTCCCCAGGGTGGGCTTAGAAAGCAGGGGCTGCAAGAGGGAACCCCAGAAGGTGCCAGATGTGGGAGCAGGAGATTCAGAAGGAGAGAGGGTGGGCGAGATGCTGGAGAGGAGAGGAGAGGAGAGAGGCAGAGAGTGGTCTCAGGCAGGGGGAGGGGTGCCCCCCTCCGTGCCTGCCCCTCCCCTGCAGCAGGGGCTCTGGACAGAAACAATAAAAAGAGAAGTACTAGCCTAGCACGTCCCTGGATGTGTTGATTGCCTGGTCGCCTCTGGGGGCCCCTTGTGATGGACTATGTGCTGGCTTCCTTCCCACTCAGACCATCCCCCGGGGCCTGTCACCCCTCCTGTTCCCAGAACCTCCCAGCCTCGCTGTGTGTATGTGGCCTATGGTGGGGATGGGTGGGCAGGGGGCTTTTGTTAGGGAGCTTTGAATATCTCCTGTTAGGCCCCAATTCCTGGAATGCCCCCCTGGGGCCCCCTACCCCAGCTTCAGACCATCAGGCCGCAGGGACAGCACCTGCTGTTCTTTCTGACAGACACAGACGGGCTCTGAAGTAGGGCTCTCCTATTCCCTTCCCCAAAGCAGCTCACAGCCCCCTCCCATTAAATCTGCCTGAGCACCTTCTATGGACAAGGGCCGATTCAGGAAAAATAACAATGTTAAGAAAAATAGAAAGTTCTATCTTGTTTTTGGAGAAGAAGACTCAAACACTCTAAAGATATCATTTCATCCTACATTAACCTAGAGTTTCAATGTGATGCAATCTCAAGGAAAATACCAAAGGGAAATTTGGGGAGAATTTGGTAAGTATAGGTGAATGTAGGACATATGAAAAAAAATGAGGAAATCCTGGAACAAAGTATTAACACAGGTATGTTAAAGGTTTCTGTGGGGAACGTTTAATGTATAAGTATAGGCTTGGGGGCCATTGGGTAGCCATGGGGGGGGGCAGGAGTGAAGCCTGTCTCTTTTCAGTCCTTCCAAAAAATAAATTCCAGTTGGGTCCAAGATATAAGAAGCTTGATGGATCCATATAGGCTTCGGCCTTCAAGTTAGTCCTCACAGATTTAAGAGATTACTCTTTAAAGGAGAGAAAAAGAAGGTAGGGATCACAAACATGGTAAATTCAGACAGTCTGTGGGGGAAAAAAAAAAGAATCCAAAACCTAATAGGGCTTTAGTCTTAAGTTCCCTAATCTGACATTCCTAACTGGCTTTTTCCAGAAACTTCCAAAGCCTTTCTGGTGTCTCTTTATCCCTCTCCTTGGATGCTACCCTTGCTCACAAATTGCCCCTTCCCTCTGGGTTAAGCAGCTCCTCCCTATAAGAAAGCCCCCTTCTCTGTGGTATTCTTCAGCTTTCCCTGGGGAGCATCATGGGCACACCCGGGGTCCCCATCGTCTGCCACTGGTGACCCGTGGTCGTTTCTTTCCCCCTAGCGCCCTAGTGGGATGAACGCTGCAAACCTCAGAACTACCCCCAATCAACCCGTAGTGGAATTCCAAGTGAAATTAGAAGTAGCATTTGCAGTGTCTTCACCCTGGGATATAGGAGGAGGGATGGGTGAGGGGCTTACTCCTGAGCCTGGTGGGGGCCCTGGAACCTGAGCTAGTCTCTCTGTGAGAGAAATGCTTGGGTGAGGCTGGGCTCGGGTGGATAAGAGGTGGTGTACATATCTGTGAGTAATTTCAGGAGCCTCTCAGCAATTTCTTCTTTCCCTTAAATGAGTACGCTCGCTCATCTATCCCATAAAGGATAAAGGGACGCATAGGTCAGGGAAGGTCTTAGAGACATCCCTACCCTCCAAAAAAGCTTAGGTGTAGACTAGTCACTAAAGTGGAAAGAATCTAGAAATCTTAGACTCTCAGAGTCAGATGGCAAGTCCCCCAGGGAGTGACGCCCACAACCCAGAAGTCGCCTCCCCAGGCTCGCCCTAACATTTTGATGAGCAGTCATCAAGCTCTGCTTGAATGTCTCTGGTGTCAGAGAATGCACTACCTCCTGACTCCTTGGAGCTGGGGACAGCTCTGTCAGTCAGAAAGCCCTCCTCCTCAGCACACTTCGGTCTCTTGTGACTACTACCCACTGGTTCGGAGAAGAGAGGAGGCTCAGACCCACCCTGTGTCCCCAGTGGGGAAGCATTCTCTGAGCAGAGCCTTCCTGGGACTAGAAATCCTCTGGTTCTCGGGGTGCCTGGCTGGCTCGGTTGGTAGAGCGTGTCTGCCTCTTGATCTTGGGGTTGTGAGTTCAAGCCTCACGTTGGGTATAGAGATTACTTAAAAATAAAATCTTTCAAAAAACAAAACCGGGGCACCTGGGTGGCTCAGTTGTTAAGCGTCTGCCTTCGGCTCAGGTCGTGATCCCAGGGTCCTGGGATCGAGCCCTGCATAGGGCTCCCTGCTCCGCGGGAAGCCTGTTTCTCCCTCTCCCACTCCCCCTGCTTGTGTTCCCTCTCTCGCTGTCTCTCTCTGTCAAATAAATAAATAAAATCTTTTAAAAAAATAAATAAAAAACAAAACAAAAAAAATCCCTAAGTAGAAGTCCTCTGGTTCTAAGTCCTCTGCTTTGCCTATCTCCTTGGGAGCTGGACAGTGAGGCAGGCACTCTAGGGCAGGGGACATGGTTATGGTGCTCCCAAAGAATGGACAAAATAAGCCAAAAAAGATCTGGGTTCCATGTGGTCGTACACATGCACCCCATCACCTCCCTGGCAAAATCTCTCCCTGTTCCTTGGGACACTCTGGTGTCTTCTCCTCTAAGACTCCGAACATCATGAAGAAAGAAGAGAGCTCACGGAGGGCTGACTCGCTTCTCACTGGACCCAGGGGACCCATTTCTAGACCAACTCAGACCCCACCTGAGGAGTGAGGTAGGAAGGATTGTGGAGGCACATGTGTCCCTAAGCCAGGAAATCAGTCCTGCCCTCTCTGTCCACTCTGACTTCCCTCCTCCCCCTACCCCTGAGACCTTACCACACATCCACTCACCCCTCCCTCTTCCTCCTCTCACCTGCTTGCCCAGGACACTTACGCAAATACGTCAATGACCTCTGGTTCAGGACCCGAATGCCAGCCAACAAAGGGGAAGGTTTTCCTCGTTTTACTCACACTGGTTCCCTGGTGCCCGGGAGAGTGCTTGCTCTGTAGAAGGTGCTCATTAAATATTTAACTACTTGTTGAATGAATACCCACTGAGCACTTTTATTTACTTTTCTCTAAATTAAATATTTACTGGGAAGGCTGATAGCCCCCACTTCATTCACTGATCCAACCAACATTTACTGACCTCTGACCATGTGCCAGGTGCATGGTGCATCATTATGACCCGCAGGAAACTCCCCACAGCCCAGAGAGGTGGGCTGAACTGCCAAGGTCACACAGCATTATCTGTGGTAGAAGAAGACCAGGCCCCAGGCTCCGTGGCCTCTGGAGTCCAGATCTCTTTCCATGACACCACAGGCTTGTGATCGCGAGGCAGGGCAGACTGGCAGCACAAAGCCAGCCCGGCGCCAGGCCGCAGGGCACTATGGGGCCCATTCTGAGGGACAGATGAACGCCTTGCAGCCAGCCAGCTGCTCTGGGTGGCGGGCCTGGCCAGAGCCGGATGGCTTCTGAGGGTCACAGCTAGTGCGGGCTCCTCCAGGAGAGGGCGCCAGCGACTCGCACGGCCAGCGCCCTCCCTACCCAGGCCCACACACCGCTGAGCACACACATCAATGGATGTCCCCATTCCGGACACTCGGCCAGGAGATACACAAGCCATGTTCCAGGCCCTGTGCCAGGCCTTTTAAATAGTTAATATTCATTTTAATATTTAATATAATAATTTAAAGCCATCACAACAACCTAAGTCAGATCATGTAATTCCTCTGCTCAAAATCCTCCAAGATGACTTCCCGTTTTCACTAGGAATAAAAGTGCCATGGCCTACACGATGCTAGGCTATCTGGCCTGTGCGACCCATCTGACCTCATGTCTCTACCCTCCCCACCACTCCCGCCAGCCCCACTGGCCCCCTGGTTCTTCTCAGAGCCTACCGGGCACATTCCCCCCTCTGCCTGAAGCAGTCCTATCCAGACATCTGTACCATTTGCTTCCTCAGTCCTTTAAGATTGGCTCAGTCATTCCCAGTGAGGCTCCAAACCACCCTATTAGAAAGTACAAGCCCCACCACGCTCCCATTTCCCTTGCCCTGCTCCATTTTTCCCACAGGGAGGAATCCTTGTCTATTTTGTTCACTGATACATCCCTACTGCCTAGAACAGTGGCGGGCACAGAGGAGGAACTCAAAAATGTTTGTTGAATGAATGAAGAAACCCTGAGTTGAGCTACCCCATTTTATAGATGAAGAGACTGAAGCTTAATGATGTTAAGTGACTTGCTCAAGACCACACAGTTCATGTATTCAACCAACCAACCAACCAACCAACCAACCAACCAAGCTTTATAGACCACCTACTGCATGCATTCTGAGCAAATTGTTGAGGTCCAGTGCTGGATGGCTTTGGGTTATTGTTTTTCAAAATAGTCTCAGGGCACCTGGGTGGCTTAGCCGGTTGGGTGTCGGATTCTTGGTTTGGGCTCAGGTCATGATCTCAGGGTCCTGAGATCGAGCTCTGCCTCAGGTTCCATGCTCAGCAGGGAGTGTGCTTGAAGATTCTCACTTTTTGCCCTCCCCAACTCACGTATGCACATGCTCTCTCTTTTAAATAAATAAATAAATCTTAAAAAAATTAAAAAACAAAATAGTCTCTTCCTCTGTTCTTGATGTTCCATCTGCTTGCGAAGCCTTCCCCCATATTTTTACCTTTTAGAATTACATTCACGTGTAAAACTTCAATTTATCATCAGTGGTTGCCAGGGGTTGGTGGAGGGGGTGTGGTTGACCACAAAGGGGATGTTCAGGCAAATATTTGGGGTGATGTTCTGTATGGTCCTGAGGTAGAAGATACACGATTCTCTGCATTTGTCAAAACCCGAAGAACTGAACAGCACAAAGAGTAAGTTTGAATGCATGCAAACAACAAAGAAATTTCATTCCTCAAGGCTTTTAATCCCCGTGGACATAATTCAGTGCTTCAGGGGTCTTTTCTGTAGCCTCTGCATTCACACACACAAGCACACTTTGACTCTGGTCTCTGCGAGTGAGGGTGGGGGATGAGGTGACATTGAGAGTATCTTTCTCCATCTCGGGATGACTCAGGGCTCCTCCTTTGGCTCCTCTCTGCCTTCCCAGGCTTCACCCCTCGGGGCTCAAGGTCAGGCTTAGGTCTCTCACCTGAACTTTTGTTTAGCTTTTTATTTTGAGATAAATGTAGATTCACACGGGGTTATAAGAAACAATACAGCTTTCCCCAATGGTTCCATCTTGCATCACTACAGTACAATATCACAACCAGCAAATTGCCATTAGTCCATCCACCTTCTTGAGATTTTACCAGTTTTACACACACTCATTAGTGTGTGTGCGTGTGTGTGTAATTCTATCTGTGCAATTTTATCACATATGTAGATTTGTGTGACCACCACCAGTCAGCGTATGGAAATGCTCCCTCACAAGTCTCACTTGAACTTTTATTTTTATTTTTTTTAAGCAGGCTCCACGCCCAGTGTGGAGCCCAAAGTGGGGCTTTAACTCATGACCCCGGGATCAGAACTTGAGCTGAGATCAAACGTCGGACGCTTAACCGACTGAACCACCTAGGCGCCCCTCACTTGAACTTTTAAAAGCGGTAACGTCTTATCTTGATGTTTGTCAAAGTGCAACCCTTAGAAGCATCAGAGTCACCCGGGGCCACTTACTAAATGTGCAGATTCCTGGACCCTTCCAGCCCTCCCTACACACCTGGGTCTATGGGGGGTGGGGCCTGAGTGTCTGCACTTTGACCAGGCACCATCATTTGAGAACCACACTGTAACTGGCCTCCAAACTCCAGTTCACCCTCCGCACAGTGGCTGCCAAGAGGGATCCTTCTAAAACACAGCTCTGACCATGTTTGCCTGCTGCTTAACACCCTCCAGCGGTGCCCACTGCCATCAGACCTTAGCGAGCAAAACTACCACCTCCACTCACCCCGACCCCCTGCAGTTCAATCCATCCAAACTCCTCTGACTCTAGAACATGTCATCTACTTTCATCATGCTCTGATTTAGGTCATGCTGTTCCCTCTGCCTGGAATGTCCTTCCCACCTTTCTCTGCCTGTTGCAACCCTTGTTCCACTACCCATTTTTACAGATGAGAACCAGGAGGTTGAGAGAGGTTCGATATCACCCACCAAGTAAGGGCAGGGCTAGCTGGGAGCCCGAATCCACCCAACTCCCTGCTCCTAGGCTCCCAGTTCACCAGGCTGGCCTGGAGGCTGGGGGAGGTCACTGGTCTTTCTTCCTGGCTATCTGCTCGCCTCCACTTGGGCTTGCTTCTCCATCTGCCTCTCAGACATGTCCTCCAGGACCTCCTCTCCCTCTCCCCCAGCTGGGAATCAGAAGCCTGAGGAGAGGGTGGAAGGACAATGGGATTGAGCCCAGGGGTAACCCAACTCCAGACTCCTGAGTGGGCTGGGGGCCGGGGCACCCTAGGGGATGGGATCTGGAATAAGTCTTCAGGGACCCGTTGGAGCAGGGGGTTGGAGATAGGGGCTCCTGGAGAGTGGGAAGGAGCAGACTGGAGTCCAAGTCCCCTCCTCTGCTGCCCCCTCCCTCCACCGCTCACTCGCAACCCGAGCCGGGGGGCCTAAAAATAGCCCCCGAGGCGCAACCGCCGGCCGCCCTGGTGACCTTCTGGGTAACACAGGCCGAAGGCGGGCGGGCAGCAGGAAGGCAGGGCGCCGGGCCCCCCAGGACTCATCTCCCAGGGCATCCCCCCCACCCCCCGGGTGCCCCCGTGGCCGTCCGGTTCCAGAGACCCACCCCCTCCAGCCCAGTTCGCCGAGGCCATGCAGAAAGCCCGGGGCACGCGAGGCGGGGACGCGGGCACGAGGGCACCCCCCAGCCCGGGGGTGCCCCCCAAGCGAGCCAAGGTGGGGGCCGGCGGAGGGGCGCCCGCCTTCCTGCGGCCCCTGAAGGACACGGCGGTGTTGGCGGGCGGCGACGTGCAGCTGCGGGTGGTGGTGAGCGGGACGCCCCAACCCAGCCTCAGCTGGTTCCGGGACGGGCAGCCCCTGCCCCCGCCGGCCCCCGAGCCCAGCTGCCTGTGGCTGCGGAGCTGCGGGGCGCGGGACGCCGGCGTCTACAGCTGCAGGGCCCAGAACGAGCGGGGCCAGGCTTCCTGCGAGGCTGTTCTCACAGTGCTGGAGGTCGGAGGTAATGGGGAGGCGGGGGCGCGCCTGGTGGGGTGGGGTACTCAGAGCCGCAGTAGGGCTGCTGGGGGCGGGGGGCACATGGGGAGGTCCGGGTTCATGCAGCCCTCTTCCCAGGTGCTCTGGCTTCTCAGCCGCGCTGACCCAGAGGTGCCAATCAAGAGGGAAGTGTGTGTTTGGGGAGGGGGGGAGGGGTGTCAAAGGAGGGAGGCTCCCCACAGGCAGGTCAGAGGTCAAGGGTCAGCATTTGGTAAGCAAAACCTGAGCCCCACTCAGGCCTCTCTGGGAATTCCACAGTGAAAGGCCTCCTCGTTTCCCTGGAGAGAGAGAAAATCGTCTGGGGAAAATCGCCTTTATCAGCTCCAATAACTTAGACTTGAGACACCTCACAGGGTTGCACACGTCTGAAAGAGGGGCGAGCTCGCCTGGTCCCACTGCAATATTGAGGGGTGGGTCGGAGCTCCTTGCAGGCCATTGCTGGGCACGTTGGTGTGACCAGCACCAGGCTGGTTGGAGGAAGCCAGTGGGTAGACAAGTATGAATAGGGTACAGAGCATCAGGAGGTGGAGCTAGGGCTGGGGGCTCCCCAGTGTGTATGAGAATCCATATGCAAGCCTGTGTGTGTGTGTGTGTGTGTGTGTGTACCTTCGCGGGCTGGGGAGGGGCCTGATGGTACAAACAGTTGAGGGATGGGGGTTTGTGGAGTTGGTCTGGAAAGCCAATGGGCCATGTCTGCCTGAGATTCAGAAGGCATGGAAGGGGGATGCTCAGGCTGGTGCTTGGGCCCCTGCCCATGTCAGGGCACAGTGCCGGGCTCATGTGTGAAGAGACAAATGATGATCTGAGGTAGATGAGAGGGGACCAAGATTGGGCCTGGTACTCAGGGTCCTGCTGGGCCTGGTATGGGGAGTCGGGCCCAGGCAGACTCTCCTTGGGTCAGTGTATGGGTTTCCTTTTTAATTTTCTCAGCCCCTAAGCCAGCCAGTTGTTCTCTAGGCCTCAGACAGAGCCTTGGGCTCACTGAGTCTTGAGAACCAAAATTCTGGGGAAGTAGGCTGCAGTTGGGGAGGTGGCAAAGAGCTTGGGGATCACTGAGTGTGTCCCAGGCATTTTCAAGAGGGAATTCTCACTCCAGCTGGGTGGTGCTGTATCGGAGTACACCCTTGTGGGCTGAGGAGAAGGCACAAGGATGGAGGACCTCAGCAGCTGGAGGAGAAAGGGGGCGTGGAGGTGCAGCAGAGATGGGGCACGGGCTCAGCCTCCGTCTGTCAGCACCTCCCCTCTCTCCCTTGTCCCACCCTGCTCACCGTCCTACAGTCTTCAGCACTGGTTCCTTGGACTCCCTGTGGCCAAGCCTGGGGCAGAGTCAAGGCTGGCTTCTCTTGATTGGCTTTGTACTTGGCCAGGTACAGGCCATTGCAGCCTGGAGTCAGGGGAAGGGACCCATCCTGGCAGAGCTCTGAGCCGGGGAAGGATCAGACTCCTTGCAGACCTTAGCTCTGGTCCTCTCAGGGCAAAGGTAACTGAAAACAGAACATAAATCAAATCAAAGGGTATGATGGATTGGTAAGAATACAGTCTGGGGGAGAGAGATTTTATTTTATTTAAAAACAAATTTTATTCTTTTGAAGATTTTATTTATTTATTTGAGAGAGTACGAGCAGTGAGGGGAGGGGCAGAGGGACAAGCAAGGCTCCTCGCTGATCAGGAAGCCCAATGTGGGACTTGATCCCAGGACCCTGGAAATCACGACCTGAGCTGAAGGCAGACACTTAACCACTTCACCAACTGAGCCCTGAGCCGACTGAGCCACCCAGGGGCCCCAGGGAGAGAGATTTTAGGGAAGGATAAGGAAGCCCCGAGGAGTGCCATGTTTGTTTTGAGTTGACATGACCACAGAGAACCGCAGCTCCAAACGCATCCTTTTGCAGGCGAGGACACTGTGGTCCAGGACGGAGGAAGATCTGCCAGAAAACATGTTGCTAGTTATGGCCACCCCAGAATTAAGAACCCACCCCTCCTGGTTTCCACCCTACTCAAGGAATTCTGGAGGGAGGAGAGAGAAAAAGAAAGGGAGGGGAGCTGTCCATTGTATGGAGAGTAGCCCAGGCCTTCTTTCTGGGAGGAGCCCCCTAACCTGCTAGGTTCCCCCAAAGTGGGGAGAGTGACAGGAGACTAGGCCCCCTCCCCCCCAGCAGGGCTGTGTTTCCCCAGTCCCTCTATAAGCTGGTAGCACAGTCAGCAGGGCTGAATGCTGGCTGGGCATAGCTAGACAGAGGCCAGGAGGGCCGTCTCCAGGCTGCTCTGCTGGAACAGCATATTTGAGAGGTGTGGGCTAAGGAAAGGACCCTGGGTGTGGTGAGGACTGGATCTGGGGTCTTTTGACAGTCATGTTAACACAAGAAGAGGATTGCGCTGTGGCAAGTCACATTTGAGAACTTCCTACTGGTGAAATCTTTACCCCAAGACCAGTCTTGTAATTATTATTAATTGGTGACAATTCTTAGTAGTAATTTAAAATGTTATGAATGGCAGGTGATACACCATCACATCTTTTGATATATCATTTAAGTCCCATAGCAACCCTGGGGAAGCTGGTACAAAGGATTAAACGACATTTCTTGTTGTACAGATAGAAGGTGGCTGAGCAGGGATGGAAGGAGGTCTGTCCTGCTGCAGAGAACTATGTGCTTAACTACTACGCCCCTTCCACACGATTTGGGGGAGGGCAGGGCTTTGCTTTGGTGATGGTGGGGGACTGACTGCGTGAGCCTTGTTTCATCCTCCTCTTATTGCCCCTCCCCCCCAGTACTTGCCCAGTTCCGGGTCTTGGTCAGGGGCAGCTGGGCAAGCAGCTTAGCATTGCTCAGACTCACTCATGGAAAACTTTTTCAGTTGGGATCCACAGCAGGAGGGCTTCAGGGTTCTCGAGGAAGCCCAGCCGGGACCTGGCTGCAGAAGGAGGCAGCTTCCTGGCTGGGACTGCTGTCTGGCTCGGCAAGACAGGGTGATGCTAAGGTTCCTGGCACTCTCGAAGCCTCAGATGTTTGCTCAAGGATGGAGGGATATCGGCCTGGCTTGGGGAGGCCGGGGCCTTGAGAAGACAGGTGGGCAGCAGACTGGAGAGTCTGGAGGATGGGACATAGGAGGGTGGGATTTGGGGTACAGAAATGAAGAAAGCATAGGAATACTGAAGACAGCAGACATGCAGGCTCCTTGTAGAATCCTTAACATGGGTATAGCAGCCCATTTCATTATTTAATCTTCTAAGCCCAGATTACTGTAGTGATGGTTACACATAGGAGAAAACTGGTTCCAAGAGGGAATTTACCTGAGGTCACATGGCTAATGAGGTGACAGAGCCAGATCTGTAGGGGTTCAGGTCCACGTTGCCTGTCCTTAGAAAGAGAAGCACAAAAAGACTAAGGCCAGGATTTGTCATCATTAACCATCTTTCTCCCGACCACATCCCCAAAGCCATCTTCTGGCCCAGTCTCCTAAGATAGGCGGGCATTCCTCTCTTTCAAAACATCAGGCTCCCACCTGTGTGGGCTGAGGAGCTATGTGCAATTCAAGTGACCAGAACAAGTGCCATCCTCAACGCTTGGGACATGTGTGGCTGAGGGGGGGGTGGGGGCCTAAAGGGCAGGGAGTAAGGAGGAGAGGGCACAGCTGAGAGAAGGGGCAAGCTGATAGTGCTCGCCATGTTAGTTGGACGTTTCATAGCCAGAGTCCGGAAGACTCTGGTTTCAATCCGAAGGGCCAAAGGTCAACAGATAGGCGTGAACCATGCTAGGGACTTCAGGGCATGGAGAGGAGAGGTTAGAGACAGGGAGAGAGGGCTTCTTCAGGCAAGGAAAAGGTGGGGAATGCACCAGAGCCTGTGTTGAGGGATACTCTGCAGTTATTTTTTTCACCAGGAACTTGGAATATCTGGATGAAAAGCCAGGCGGAAACTAGTATGGAGTTGGGGATGGGTAGGGAAAGTGTTGCCGTCCATTCATGCCCAGTTCTCATCAGGGACTGCATGAGAGGGGGATCCCTCAAGTTCCTGTCCTCCTAGAGATCACATCCTAGTGAGGGGAGATAGACAACATGCAATAAACACAATAAGTAAGTAAAAATGTCACCATGTGTCAGAAATGCAGAGCAGGATAAGCAAAAGGGGGGGAAGGGAGAAATTGGACTTTCCAGGCAGGAAAGAGAGAAGGCAAAGAGGAGGGGAGTGGGTCCATCTGGCTCAGAGGAGGGTCTGTGTGAGAGATCAGGCATGGCATGATGAGATGGGTTTTCTCTGGAAGGGGGGGAAATAGCAGAGGGGCACAGCTGCCAGCCATGGAGGGGGAAAGAGGGCAATCTAGGGCCAGCTGGGGGTGGCCCACCCTGCTAGCATGCCCCAGGCCAGCCCTGTGGGGGTGAGCAGTGCAGACCCAGAGCAGGAACACAGAATCCCACAGGCCTGTCCTTGGCCCAGCTGTCCCGTCACTCACGCCCGCTGCCCATTGGTTATTTTTGCTATGGAATGTGCCAGCCCCTCGGATTCTCCTGGGGAACAGGTGCTCAAGTTACCCCCTCTCCTCACTCAGCTCCCCCATCTGTGAGTGGGTGTATTTGGGGGTGGGCAGGGAAAGGCCTGTGGGTGTCCAGGGTCCTCTGGCCAGGACCGATCTGGACACACACGTGTATGCTCTCAGTGCTCATCCCCATTCATGTGTCCGAATGTGCAACATTTGCCTTTGGGGGTCTGGGAAACAGGACCTCCTCCATGCACCCAGAATGTACAAGACACGACTTTAAACTTAAAAAAAAAAAAGGGTCCATAAACTCACATAACTTCAGAAGCCAGGTAAAAACTGATAGCAGTGAGTGGCACTACTTGTGTATGCTGGGATGGGGATTTGGATCTAGAGGACAGTAGAGACACAGAACCTGTGTGGCTTTGGCTAAGTGATAGGACTTCTCTGAGCCTCAGTCACTTGTCAGTTAAATGGAGCCAGTTCAGTGTTCATAAGAGGTTGTTGTGAATGAGGGAACATTTGTAAAGTGCCTGGCACTTAGTAAATGCTCAAGAAACTTAGTTATAATGATTGTTGGAGGGGAGGGAGGGGAGAATTGAGTTTCCCCGTGGCAATGCGTGCACGGTGCAGAATGGGAGGAGGACAAAGAGAGTTTGGTGAGTATGCTCACCTGTGAGTGAGAAGGTGAGTCGTATTTGTGACTAATAGGAGTACCTCTGGGCACCTTAGCTGGTGTGTGTGTGTGTGTGTGTGTGTGTGTGTGTGCCAGGGGGCAGGGACAGAGGACCCACCATCAAGAAACTCTAGGGCCCTCTCTGGCTCTCCGGAGGAGCCTGGGGGTTTTCATAGTCTCGGTTCCTTTCAGCACGGAGCCCCCACCCACCAGGGCCCTTGCCCAGTGTGTGACCTAGGCGCCCCCACCCGGCGCTGTGGCCCTGCGGCGCGTTCGGGGCCGCGACGAGTTTGGTACTGCCTGGCACAGTGTAGTGTGCGCATGTTTGTGGAGTGAGCAAGTCGAGATGCGGCTGACCTTCCAGAGCGGCCCCGCGGGAGCCGAGTGGGGGTGGCGTGGAGGCCGCGTCCGGCTGCCAATGAGACGCTGGCCCCAACTCCCGTAGGGGCCGCTGCACCCCCTTCTGTGCCTCAGTTTCCCCATGTGCCCAGGGCCCAGGAGGCAGGTGCGGGGTGGGGGTACCCGGAGGCAGGAGAGCGCCGCCCCGGGGGTCGCAGGGGAGCAGGCCAGGGAAGGGGCGCCAGGTGGGGTGCAGGCCGGAGGGGGAGGGGCGGGCTCTGGGCGCCGCCGCCGCCGCCGCCGCCGCTTTCCCCCCGCCCGGGCTCCCGCCGCCCCGCAGCTCCTTCCGCCACCGGCGCCGGCTCCCGCCCGCTCCCCCGCTCGCCCCCGGCCCCGCCTCCGACTCCGCCCCGCCCCCGCCCGTCCCCTCCTCGCCCGGCCGCCGGCGCGGCCCCCTCCCCCGCCATGAAGAAGCTGTGGGTGAAGAAGCGTTTCCAGGTGAGGGCTCCGGGGGCGGGCGGCGCCGGGAGGGGGCGGGAAGGGCTGGGCGCCCCAAGGGAGGGCGGGTCACCGCGGCCGGGCCCCGGGGGAGGGGGCGCCGGGGACGCGCCCGCCCCACCCCGCCGCGGGGGGCAGCGGCCGGGCGCGCTCCGGGGGGCTCCCCGGCCTGTGTGCAGAGCGCGTCGGCCCCTCCCCGCGCCGAGGGGCAGACCGCCCCCCCCCGCCCCCGTCCCAGGCCCAGTCGTCCGCAATCCCCCGCGACCCCCCGGGGAGGCCCCCGCCACAGCTTCGGCGCGTGGAGTGCCCACTGGGTTCTTTGCCTCCTGGTCTCCCCTCGTCTCCGTCCAACTCCGGCCTCCCGCCCCGGCTTTCCCCAGCCCCCCAGTCTGGAGCCTTCCATCTTCCCGAGCTCCTGGAAGCCACGCACAGGGATCCGCGCCGAGCTCAATAAATTCCCCAAGCCCTCCCCTGTCCTCGGCGTACCCAGGCCTCCTTCCTGCATTCGTGAGGCTCTGGCCCTTGGGGGACCTTGCCCTCTGCTCCCCCATCATCCTCCCTGCCCGCTTGACACCTATTTAAGGTATCTGTCCTCCCAACCCCCCCCACCCCCAGCAGGAATCTGTGTCCTCGTCCCTCCAGTCATCCAAGCATCCCCCACCCCCATCTCTTCTTTTACGTCAGTCAGCCTCCTATCTTGTCTCCTAGCTTCTATCTCTGGGGAGTCGCTCAGGTCCCCAGTCCTGAGAGCCTCTGTCCCCGGACTCCCAGCATTTGACCCGCAGCTTTGCTGTCCTCTCTCTTCCTCCTCTGCTCCTCCCCAGAGCCTAGCTGGGTAGCCTGGAGCTCCTGCTAGGAGGGCTGAAAGGCAGGGAAGAGTGGAGACATTCCCTCCGGGGGAAGCTGGCAGCTCTTTCCGTGACCCTCCTACCCCTCCCCAAGCCCCTGGAATGAGTTTCTGTTTAATATAGAGGTTTAGATGGGAGGTAAGGGACAGCAGGAGTGAGCTTTCCTCTCAACAACTCATTCTGGCTTTTCTCTTTCAGAAAACCGGCCACTCCCGCCGGGCCTTTGGCCGACTCACCCATGGTGCGTGGACCACAGGCTCCCTGCTCTGGCCCATGCCCACTCCTTCTCTTGGTCCATGTTGCTTCATGCCTCATGCCCAGGCCCTGAAGACAGCCCATGAGATGTGGGATCCCCCAAAACACATCCATACCCACTCAAGGAGGTGCCCTGTACCCTGCAGCTGTGGGGTGAAGGGGTGGGGGGAGAATCTCACTAGCACATCCCACCATGGGCCTCGGCTCAGGGCGCTCCATCTGTGGGGCCAAGTGGGGATGAGCTCACTGTCATGCTTCGGCATCCGGCATATGGCTCCTGCTTGTCATGGCACTCATAGAGAAACTGAGGCACAGAACCAGTTAGAATCTTGGACAGTTAAAAATATGCCCAGGAAACTTGGCTTGTAGCCTAATCACTGGGCACTTTTGAGAACCATTCAGCAGTAGAAGAACAGGATCAGGAAGAGCATACCTGTCACATCCATGATGCAGAACAGGTCGGGTGGGGGGGATTGGTTTGCAAGGAAGGGTCAAAGCACAATGCAAATCTTTTTTAAGAGAGGGTGGGCTTGACCCCTAATGGGGGGCCTGGGTCTGTGAGTGGGCGGAGTACAAGCAGGTGTGTGTGTGTGCGTGTGTGCGCGTGGCCGGTGGCAGCACCAGTAAGAGTGCCGAAGGTAGAGAATCACTGGGGTAGTTGGAATAACCAGTCAAAGCCTGTGCGCCCCCCCAGCTGGGCACAGTGGGAGCCTGCAGGCTGTCAGGATGAGAGATGCTCTGCCCATTCCAGGTGTCTCCCTTCCCCTGCCCATCGCCACAGGGCATTTCTGGGCACTGGGCACCCTCATGCCCCCTCTGTCCTGCCTACCCACCATGCCCTGCCCCACAAAAGCTCTGATAACAGTCTGTCCATGTCTCTCTCCTGCTGCTCCTATGGAAGCGAAGTTTTCCGCTCCTGCAGAAAGCAAAGTTACGGTAGGAAACTGGCTCCTGCCCTAGCCCTCCACTCCCCCTTCCTCCCTGCCCGACCCTGGCCTCTCCTCACCCTGCCTCAGCTGCACCCTGATGTGTTCCGGCTGGTTTGGGGTGGAGGACAGGCTGGCCCTGCGGTTGGTCGAGTGCCCTGACAGTACAACTCTGAGGTGACTCCCCTTTGTTCCTGGGGTATCGGAACCCAAAATTTAGAGCCTTGGAACCTAGGATCTTGTTATTTGGGGGCTGCACAGGAGATATGCTGTCACTGACAGGTGACGATGGGGAGGGCTGAGACCCTGGTAATCCAGCAAGGGGCTGGGAGGGGCGGTGGCAGGTGGCCTCAAGGGCCAAGGAGGCAGGCGTGAGTCGCCAGGGGCTCGGAGGTGAAGCCACAGGACTGGCCTGAGCAGCCCAGCATGGGCGTGGGGACGAGCGGGGTAAGAGAGGGGAGAAGATAGGTGTGGCAGCCCCGCCATGGGTAAGATGGAGCCTGCTGCGGGGGAGGCGGGAGGAGACACAGGGAAGAGTTGGAGTCAGAGGGAGGAGGGCCCTGCCCACACAGACCCCTTCTTCTCTAGACTCCGAGACGGGCGAGGATGACATCAGCGATGTGCAGGGGACCCAGCGCCTGGAGCTTCGGGATGACGGGGACTTCAGCACCCCCACGGGTGAGCTATCTGGGCTGCTCCAAGAGCAGGCAGGCGGGCTTCCCCCAGGAGGTGCCCGGGCTTCACCGTGCTCCTTTCTCTAGGGGGCTCCGACACCCTGGTGGGCACCTCCCTGGACACACCCCCGACCTCCGTGACAGGCACGTCAGAGGAGCAAGTGAGCTGGTGGGGCAGCGGGCAGACGGTCTTGGAGCAGGAAGCGGGCAGCAGGGGTGGCTCCCGCCGCCTCCCGGGCAGCCCAAGGCAAGCACAGGCAACCGGGGCCGGGCCACGGCACCTGGGGGTGGAGCCGCTGGTGCGGGCATCTCGAGCTAATCTGGTGGGCGCAAGCTGGGGGTCAGAGGATAGCCTTTCGGTGGCGAGTGACCTGTATGGCAGCGCATTCAGTCTGTACAGAGGACGGGCGCTCTCCATCCACGTGTAAGTAATGGCCTCACCCGGGCCCGCGCTCTTCCGCCTCACCATGCCGTCCCGCACTGCCCCTCACCGCTCCGTCAGCCTCTCTCCCCTGCACCATCCGTCCCTCTGTGCACCTCACCGCCCCTGCTGCCACCCTGGCCCCGGCTACCTACTCTGTCCTCCCACACCGCATCCTCCCTCCTTCTGTGCCGTCACCACCCACAGCCTCCTGCTCCCACCTGTGCCATCGCCATGGTCTCGTGGACCCCTCTGTCCCTTCCTCATCCCCTCCAAGATCTCCACTTTCCCAGGGGCCCTCTCCCACCTTGCCCATTCAGGCTGCAGTTGTCCCCAGGATTCCCCGCCCCCCCCCAGGGCCCCCTCCGTGCCTGCTGTCTCAGCAGCTGCTGCCTTTTCTTCTCTCTGCACATTCCTGTTCCCATGTGGGCCTTTTTCTGGGAGGAACGGAACCTTTCTGCAAGGCAGCTCCCGGGAGAGCAGGAGAGCAAGGGAGCATGAGCGTGGCCGGGAGAGAGAAGAGAGTGAGGTGGTCAGGGAGTAGATGGGGCCAGGGGCCTGGGAAAGCAGGAGGATGTGGGCTGTGTGGGAGGCAGGGGCGGGCAGGGAGGGCTGGAGTCAGGGGGCTGGGGTGGAGGCAGAGGGCTGGGACTGGTGCAGGCTCGGAGCACGTGAGGACCTGGTGGGACATGCCTGTGCAGGGGTGGGGCGGGGCGGTGGTGAAGGTTGTCCTGGCAGGGGGTGGCGAGGAGCCTGAGCGGAGCGGAGGTGTTGGAGTGAGGCTTCGGAGCCGTTTTTTGGAGATTTGGGGGCTGGCAGATACAGGAGGGAGTGCTATAGTAGAAGAGGGGAGTGGCTGATGATGGAGGTATTGGGGGGACATTTGGGGAGCTGAGAGGGACCTAACTTGTGATGGGTATGGGTGTGTGTGGGGGGGACCGTCATGGAGGAGAGAGAAGGAGCCTGGTGGGGGAGGCTGTTTTGAAGGTGGTTGGGGTGGCTAGTGGTAGGCAGGGGAGAGGTCTGGGGCAGGGGAGGCTCCCTGGCTTTATGTGGTTGGTATGAACCAGGCGCTCCTGAGCCCTGGACTTGCCTTTTCCTTCCCTGCCTTCCTTTGCCAGGCCTCAGCCTGAGCCTGGAGTTGCTATGGCAACTTCTGAGGAACCCATTTCCTTAGTGATGTCTGTGGTACAGAGGCGGGCCTAGCGCTCAGAACTGCCGGCAAGAGGCCTCCTCTGCTGTCCCCGATTTCTCTCAGATTTCTCTAGGAGCCTTAACCCAGTTCCCAGAAGCCATTCCTCGGGGACTCTGCTGTCCTTCCCACAGGGTAGACTCTGCCTCCCCGCAGGTGGCTGGCTGAGGTTCTGTTCCCTCAGGGCACGGTGGATTGCCATTCCGCACCTCACCCCTCTCCCCCCCCCCCCCCCCGGGGCAGGGGGGGGGCCTGGGGGGGGGGGGGCTGGCTGCCCCAGGTAGTCCAAAACAGCCTTCCACTCAGGCACCCCTAGAACTTCTGCTGTGGCCAGTACCCTATTTCTCGTCCCTTCCGTGCCGTCAGAATCCTAGACATTTGGAGGGAATAAGGGCTCAGGAGTCAGACTGCCTGGGTTTCAGTCCTGGCACCAGCCATTTCCTAGCCGTGTCACCTTGGTGAGGCACTTTACCTCTTAAGCCTCAGTTTCTTCATCTGTAAATGGAGACAGCTGCTAGCTCAGAGGACTGTTGTGAGGATGACAGGAGTGAATGCATTTTAAGCCTTTAGTACGGGCCTGGCCCCCAGTAAGGATTCAGTGAGCCATTTCCTGAGTTTTTATTAAGCTCTCTCTAATGTGTCAGGTATGATGTTAATATCTCAGATTCCTTTCCTTGCTTGATGTGTCCCCCAAGAGTCCAGAGGGAGGATACTGAGGCCCAGCTCTTGGGCAGCAAAGCTCTGTGGTGAGAGGGGTACTCTGAGCTGACCAGCTCCTTCCCTCTTCCTCTTCTCCCACACCCCTTCTTCAGGCCCACGCAGTAGTTATTTCTGAGCTGAGTTATTCCTGAGCATACCCCTTTGGGGAGCTTCTGTGCTGGGGGGGTGGGGGTGGGGCAGAGGTGGCAGGGTGGTTTCAAAGGACTCAAGGTAATTTTCCCAGAGGCAGGACAAAGTCAAAGGCCTGTGGTAGGGGCACTTGATCAAAGGGAAGGGGAACCTGACTCTTCTAGTCTCCCACCCCAGGGACCTCAGCTGCCACCTGCTGTGTTCGCTGGTGAGGCACCTCAGGGGCTAGGTGGTCCCTGAGATAGGGCATCGCTCCCAGAAGGCTAGTGCCTATTCTTCTAGGGGCACTCCTGCTGAGGATGGGCAGGGCTGTGGGGGCCAGCTGGGGGCAGGAATGAGTGGGAGGCTGCATTCCTGAGAGGGCCCCGCCCCATCCAACCCTCCTGCCTTTCCTCACCACTTCATCCTTTGGGTCCTAAGCTCATTCTTTTCTCTCTCACCGCTCCGTTCTGTTTCTGCTGTTTCCCAGCTTCCGGGGCTGGGGGGAGGGGGCTGGCCAGAGCCCCAGGGGCTGAGTCTGTACTTGGGCCCAGCCACCAGCCCAGTTTTCTGGTGCCAGGGCTGCCAGCCTCTCCCCAGCACCTGCTCTGGCTGTTCCTTCCTTGGGGGGGGGGGAGAGGGTCTGACCCATGTCACCCCCAAGCCTTCCCAGCATGCCCCACCGTCCAATTCCTATCACGAGCTGAAGGTCTAGGAGGGGAGACCCCTAAATCTTCTACCCCTCTTCGTCTTGGTTCTGCAGCAGTGTCCCTCAGAGCGGCTTGCACAGGGAGGAGCCTGATCTTCAGCCTCAGCCGGCCAGTGAAGCCCCTCGTCGCCCCGCGCTACCGCCTCCCTCCAAATCCGCACTGCTGCCCCCACCGTCCCCTCGGGTGGGTAAGCGGACCCCGCCGGGACTCAGCGCCCAGCCCCCGGTCACCCCCACATCGCCCCACCGGCGCACTCAGGAGCCCGTGCTGCCCGAGGACGCCACCGCCGAAGAGAAGCGAGGGAAAAAGTCCAAGTCGTCGGGGCCCTCGCTGGCGGGCACGGCGGAGTCCCGGCCCCAGACGCCACTGAGCGAGGCCTCGGGCCGCCTGTCGGCACTGGGCCGCTCGCCCAGGCTGGTGCGCGCGGGCTCCCGCATCCTGGACAAGCTGCAGTTTTTCGAGGAGCGACGGCGCAGCCTGGAGCGCAGCGACTCACCGCCGGCGCCCCTGCGGCCATGGGTGCCCCTGCGCAAGGCGCGCTCGCTGGAGCAGCCCAAGTCCGAGGGCGGAGCGCCCTGGGGCACACTCGGGGCCTCGCAGGAGGAGCTGCGGGCCCAGGGCAGCGTGGCCGAGCGGCGCCGCCTCTTCCAGCAGAAGGCGGCCTCGCTGGACGAGCGCACGCGGCAGCGCAGCGCGGCCTCCGACCTCGAGCTGCGCTTCGCTCAGGAGCTGGGCCGCATCCGTCGCTCCACGTCGCGGGAGGAGCTGGTGCGCTCGCACGAGTCTCTGCGCACCACGCTGCAGCGCGCCCCGTCCCCTCGAGAGCCTGGCGAGCCCCCGCTCTTCTCCCGGCCCTCCACCCCCAAGACCCCTCCGGCCGAGAGCCCCGCCACCGCCGCCACGCCGCCCCCTCCGAGCGTCGCGGGGAAGCCCGGGGACGAGCAGGGGAGGCCCAGGAGCCGCGGGCCGGCGGGCAGGACAGAGCTGGGGGAAGGCCCGCAGCAGGAGGTTAGGCGCCGGGACCAGTTCCCGCTGACCCGGGGCAGAGCCATCCAGGAGTGCCGGAGCCCCGTGCCGCCCCCTGCCGCCACCGATCCCCCTGAGGCCAGGACGAGAGCACCCCCGGGTCGGAAGCGGGAGCCCCCAGCGCAGGCCGTGCGCTTCCTGCCCTGGGCCATGCCAGGCCAGGAGAGCGCTGCTGTGCCTCAGACCTTGGAGAAGAACAGGGCGGGGCCTGAGGCTGAGAAGAGGCTGCGCAGAGGGCCGGAGGAGGATGGTCCTTGGGGGGCCTGGGACCGCCGAGGTGCCCGCAGCCAGGGCAGAGGTCGTCGGGCCCGGCCCACCTCGCCTGAGCTGGGTAAGGCCTCGGGGAGGGCCGAGAAGTTGCTGAGAGCTGGGTGGGAGGGTGTTTGGGGAGAGCTGTGGGGCAGTTGCGAGGGTGTGGTTTCACAGGGAAGCTACAGACCCAGGTTCCAGTTGAGTGGAGGATTGTGAAGGTCCTTGTGTTAGAACCTGTCTGCTGGTGAGGCAGCGAGCGAGTGTGTTTTGGTGGAGGCTGAGTGGAGCCGTGAGCAAAGAAAGGTGCCCAGATGCCTGTGTAGGTGCCCTGGGTCCACTGGGCTGCTGGGTCGAGGATCTAACCGTGGTGGAAGGCAGTGGTGGAAACCTAAGGAGCCCCTCCAAACTCCACTGCTCTGTGTGGGAAGAGACGGAAACCCATCTCAGTAAATAATGTCAGGTCCCGGGTAGAGGCGAGCTTTGGTCCAGCTCGGCTTCCATCCTGGGACTATCCCCTGACCCATCCGTAGCCACGAAGATCGGACCCAGTCTTTCAAGCTAGCCTCTCTCCCATCCTTGAGTCCTTGTATGGCTGAGCTGACTGTGGGCACATGCCAGCCTGAGTGTCATCTCCTAGTCCTCCTGTGGATGGTGGCCACCATCCAGAATGCCCGTGCTCCTAGTTCTGCTCACCCTGAACACCAGCCTGGGGTCCACTCCTGGATGGAGGCAGAGGAAGCCATCCTCGGTTTGCTCCCACCCCTTGCTGCTTCCCAGGCCAGATGCCTCTGCTCACTGCACCCGGGACACCTGGTCAGGGTCTCTTTCATTGCGCTTACCACCTTGGATTTTTCATCATCAGAATTACTTTATTTTTCACTTAAGGATTACCATCTTAAAGTTTTTAAAGATAATTAGGTACCTGCCCATCATCCTTTTAGCTCCATACAGGCACTGTGTGTCCCGGGCGCTTAGGGGCGTTATTTTATTTAAATTTGTATGCCAGCTCTGCAAGAGGTTGGGTGTTATTTATCAGCTTCATCTTACAGATAACAAAACAGAGGCACAGAGAGGTTATCTAATTTGTCCAAGGTTATGGAGCTAGAAAACAGCGTAATTGGGATCCTCACTGCTCCTTTGGCTACCTACCAGACTGTACCTTGTCTAGCTTGTAGAAGGTCAGAGTTTGAAAGTACCCAGAGGGATCCACTACTGTGGAGCTTCAGGATATCTTTGTATGCACGAGCTTCCTGTGAGCACTTCTTAGGTCTTGCCATCTCCCTGGTACTCATACAGAGCTTAGCGTGCGGTAGGTGCAGTGCTACTGTTTGGTGGATGGACGGGATCAAAGCTGATTCATGAGGCTCTCAGACGGCTACCGGGACCCACCCGCTGCTCCCTCTTTTGAATCCGGGGGCATCACTAATTTGACAGTTTACCCCATGTTGCCCTGTGACGGCGGTATTATTTCTTAGGGCTTGGGTTGCTGTTTGCTTGTACTGTCTGTTTGGAAGCTGGTAATATCGGTGCTACCGCTAAGAGCACTTGCATGAAACAGGGCCTGATCTACCCTCCGCGGTGACTGATTTGTATAGACACGCACAACACAGTCCGGGCCTTCCTCCAGAAACCACAGTGACTGTGGCTGAAGTTGAGAAGCCAAACTAATGTAGAGTCTTGGCTGCCCTGTCCTGTTTGAGAACGCCCCACCCCCACCCTGTCTTTTCTTCCCTGTCTCAGGACATTCAGGAGAGAGACCCCTTGATCCCCCAACCCCGACCTTCTAGAAGCCCTTCTCCCTGGGTTTGGCTTTCTAAGATCCGAGGATGCCATTATCCACTCTCCCCCTGAGTCATCCCCACAGGGACCGTGTCCCCTTACCCTGTCACCCATGTCTCCGGCAGAGTCTTCGGATGACTCGTATGTGTCCGCTGGAGAAGAGCCCCTCGAGGCCCCTGTGTTCGAGATCCCCCTGCAGAATGTGGTGGCGGCCCCAGGGGCAGATGTGCTGCTCAAGTGTATCATCACTGCCAATCCCCCACCCCAAGGTGAGCTCCAGGGCTGGGCCCAGGCTATGGTTGAGACACAGAGAGGGGGAGGTAGGGGAGGAGGGACATCTGCTCCATGGGGCTGGCCCGACCCCTGTGTGTGTGTTACGGGAGATTTCTCAGAATCCCCCGGGAGAGGGGAGGGCAGACCTGGGCTTCTGTGAATGGGGCGGGCTGGGGCGGGGGCAGGGGAGTCCTCAGGATTCCCTAGGGTGGGGAGCAGAGTGGTTTGGGCTCTGTGTGGCGTGAGGGGAGATTTGCCCCAGTGGACCGCTGTGGGCCATGGCAACCAGTCACACGGCTCCTTCCCCACAGTGTCCTGGCAGAAGGATGGGTCTCCTCTGCGCAGTGATGGCCGCCTTCTCATCCGGGCTGAGGGCGAGCGGCATACCCTGCTGCTCCGGGAGGCCCGGGCGGCTGATGCCGGGAGTTACACAGCCACCGCCACCAACGAGCTGGGTCAGGCCAGCTGTGCCGCTGCGCTGGCCGTGAAACCTGGTAGGGAGCCTGTGGGCCCCGGGTCCCGGGTGGGATGAGCAGTGACCCGTCCCACTCCCGAGCCTAGAGCTCAGGCTCTCGGCCCGCGTGCACCGTCCGTTCTCATGTGTCGGCTGCTCTGCTGGAAGCATTCCAAGTGGCCCGGCCTCGGAGTGGGGGCCAGATTCCCAAAGGCACACCCCAGGCTGGCCAATTCATGAAGTCACTGAAATTTGTCTTCACGCATCCTCTAAATGCCATCCTCCCTTGGCATTTCCCTGAAAATGGTCCTGTGGGGAAGGCAAATTCTCCTTGAGTCTCCGAGAAAAAGAATCTCCCAACTCAAAGAGCTTAAAAGCCATCAGGAGCCTTCTGAGGTCATTTCCTCTAGAAGGGTACCCCTCCCCACACCCAGTAAAAAGGATGCTTTTAAGTTCCACAACCCTTCCCCACTCCCTTGGTCCTTCTGTTGAACCCAAAGCCCTAAAGAGAAGGTAGCTGAGAGCACCTCTCTGGAGATGGCTGTGATTGAGGCTGCCTTGCTTTCTATTTTTACGAGAGCCCTCACTTGGTGTTGGACTACTTCCTTTGGGTGTAAGCCCAGTTTCTTTCAGGTTCAGGGTAGGGCTGGACTGGTGTCAGTGTGCATGGCTAGTTCTGCCCATTCAGGTTGCTGGGCCTGACGGTGTGCTGATCCTGGGCAGTGGGGGTGGGGGAGGTGAGGCTGGGTAGGGGGGTTCTAGAAGGAAAAGACACAGACTCAGCCCGCAAGGATATTAGCTCTGGGTCATCAAGATAGATCAGAGAACCTAAGTTGGAGGACAGTGCAGGGCAGAGGAGCATCAAGCAGTGGGTCAGTGTTATGGGGTGCTGGATTGAGAGGCGCGGGGGCCCTGAAGGACATTGGGATGTAGAGAGGCAGCAGAAGGGGCTGGGTGTGCCTGGACCGGGAGCAGCCCATGCTGTTCCATCCCTTTCTCTCACTGGACAGGATAGGAGGTTACAGAGCCTGTCTTGCTGTGGGCCCAGGACTTCTGTACCTTCACGATAAGGGTGATTTTGGTGGTATCTCCCCTGAGCCCCAGTCCTGCCTTTGATCCTTTTGTTTGTACCCATCTGGCTTTGCAGAACAGCAGGCCTTCATCTTCCGTAGCTTACATACCCCTCCCAGGAGCCTGTGTTTTAGTCTTTCTCCTTTTCCTCGCCCCTCCCACCACGCTGAATCATGCCGTCCCTCCAGACATGCTTCCGTCCTTCCATCACCTCTGGGATCTGGCTTGTGACTCAGCTCCCAGCTTTCCTCAGGGGGCCTGGGGCTGGCTCCAGGACTCTGGTCAATACCTGGCTTGGGCTGAGATTTGGCAAGGAGGATGGGGGGGGTGCCCCGATACTGGCTTGTGGCCATTTGGGAGCCTTTTAAGGTTGGGAAGGAGGCTTGGGGCAAGGCAGTTGTCCGCACTTGACTGGGAGCTCTGTTTGTCGTACCAAACCTCCCTGCCTTTCAGTTTCTTCATTTGTATAATTTATTCTACCATCCTCACGAACAAAAGCAAACGTGTGAATGGGCTTTATGTCAAGCTGTAGACAAATGTTAGCTGTTAGCCTTATTAAGGGGTGCTGTTGTGCCCAGGTTTCCATGAGGCTCCAGAAAGCTGCCTTTTCCTTTTCTGCCCATTCTTCAGACTGTGTCTTAGGGACTCCTCCCCTGCACTTGCCAGGCCTGCGGCCCCAGCTCCTCCATATTTCCCAGCCTCTGGGCCCTCAGCCCATCATGGCATGTCTGTGCCTTCCCCCCCAGCCCACCCTGGGGAGCCAGAAAGGCTTCATCGCATTAGTCAGTGGCACTGGGCTTTGCCCCCAGAGAACAGCCCCCATAAGTCATGCTGACTCGGCCCCAGGACTCTCTTGGCGGAAGCAGACTTTCTTCCCCTACAAGGCACTGTTTGGTCCGGAGCGGCTGGACAAGGGCCAGTGGACCTGGAGAGCAGTGGAGTGGGCGGAACCAGGGGGTGGCACAGACATTTGGCAAGGGCGGGGGTCTCGGGCCTGGACTGTGTGCAGAGTTGGGGGGGGCTAAGAAGGGGTGTCAGGCAGTGTGGCTGCAGGCAGGGGGCAGGCAGGAAGGGGGGGCAGCCAGCTGAGGGAGAGAGTGTCTGATAGGAAGAAGCCTCCTGGAACCACCTCCCTTTCTTGTTCCTTTTTTTTTTTTTTAAAGATTTTATTTATTTACTTGACAGAGAGAGACACAGCGAGAGAGGGAACACAAGCAGGGGGGAGTGGGAGAGGGAGAAGTAGGCTTCTTGCTGAGCAGGGAGCCCGATGCAGGGCTTGATCCCAGGACCCTGGGATCATGACCTGAGCCGAAGGCAGACGCTTAACGACTGAGCCACCCAGGTATCCCCCCTTTCTTGTTCCTTAATCCCCCACCCTAGAGCCCTGAAAACCAGGGCTGACTGCACAGTGCCCTCTTGGGGTGCCCACCCCCAAAGGGCCTGCTTTGGAGAGCCCACAGATCTCAGTTCCTGGTTGGGAACCATACCCATTACACCATTACTCAGGCGCTGTGGTTTGAGGGCAGGGTCTGGTTCTCATCACCCCCCAGCCCCAGGCCCCTTCCAGCCTGCTCCAGCCAGCCCACTGAGTACTTCCGCTGAGGCCACAGTCGTTCTCCCAAAGGGTGTGTGTGTACTGGGGCAGGTGGTTGGGGAGTATGAGAGGTATGTTTACCTGAAGCTGAGCATTCTTAGCTGCCCGCATCTGTCACACAAGCATTTACTGATACAGCCTGGCTGCCAAGTTCTACATCTCTCTGGAGAGTGTCCTTTCACACCTCTCCTCTTATTTGAGCTACATCACCCCATATCTATCCCTTGGAGAAGGACATGATAGGTGGTAATATTCCCATTTTACAGATAGGAAGACAGAAACATGGAGAATGAAGTGACATGGAACTAGCCCAAGGCCAGCAACCTTTACTGAGCACTTATAATCTGCCTAGGGACGTTGTAAGCAACAGGTGATTTCGGGTGCTGGAAATACTCACTTGTGAAGCAAATAAGCTTAGGTGGATGACGGATGAAAAGAACATGAGTAGTTAGCATCTAGTGAGTACTTCCTACATACCAGGCCCTGTGTTGATTGGGTTACCATATTTACTCTTGCCCTGGGTGGTAGGTTCTGTTATTATGCCCACATTACGCATGAGGGAGCTGAGACTTGGAAAGCTTCAGCGAATTGCTCTAGAGAAATGCTGATCAGTAGAACTTTCTGCCATGAGGGAAATGTTCCATATGTGCCCAGTCCAGTATGGTAGCCACTAGCTACGTGTGGCTGTTGAGCTCCTGAAATGTGGCTAGTGTGACCAAGGAACTGGATTTTTTTTTATTTCCATTTTAATGAATACGCGTGTAAGTAGTCTCAGGTGGCTAGTGCCTACCCTGTTGGGGTGCTCAGCTCTAGGAGCAGAGGGCCAGTTGGGGGCCGATCATGATGTGAAGCCCTGTCCCTGGGTCTCCCAAACCTCCACTCCTTACTATCCCCTTCCCTGCTACTTGGAAGAGTTTCAGGGTTAAGGAAGAATTGTGCTCATGAGCTCACTCTGGGTGGCCGGGGGTGGGGGGGTAGAGGGGGAGGGAGGCAGAGACTGCCGATGCCCTCTGTGGGTGGGTCCTTCCTCTCTGGACTCGCCATCTCCACTGTGGCTGTGATCCTGCTTTGTCTCCCTGCATGCCTGGTGGGAGCACATTTGGCTCACCTCCACCTTGGGCCCTGACAGGAGGCCCTTTGGGTGCTGGTCAGGAGGAAGGGGGATATCGGGGCTCCATCCTGCTGCCTTCAGTCCTCCCTCAAGCACAGATCTTGTATATTTGAACCCAAGGTTCTAGCATTTTTCAGCTGAGACCTTGGCCTCTTCACATTTCCTTAGCTGGCCACAGTTTTCTCCTCTGTGAGGTGAGGGTCCGTATACCCCTTGGGCAACTTACTTGGTAAGATTTATGAGGCTCTGTGGGAATGAGGATGTAGCTGAGGACCTTTGGGCCAGAGGATGTGGCTTTTCAAACTCATTCTGGTCCCACCATATGACTGACACTGAACAGAGTTTGGTTATGGGGGGCCAGAGAATAAAAGGAAAGGCGCCAGCGTCTGCCCCTGCCCTTTCTCCTGGCCATGGCTGCTGCGGAATTACAGCTTCTCCCCTGTGAAGGCAGGAGCTGCTGATGGATGGGGGGGGGTGGATCTTGGAATGCCACATGACCCCATTGCCCATCCTTGAAGGGGGTTTGGACAGCATCTGAAAAAAACAGCGTGGTCCCTTGACCAGACTCAGCCCTTCCTCCCGACTCCTGTCTTCCAGAAGCAGGTTGGCCCCACGGGGTGTCTCCCAAGGCTGCTCCCTCAGAGTGGGGGTCATCACGCTCAGCCTGTCGAAAGAACAGGCACCTAATCTCCTGTGGGTGCTAGCGCTTTATCTAACGCGGAGCAACCCCACGTAATCGCGCGTGGGGAATTAACTGTCTCTATGGCTAGCTCAGGCCGGCTGGCAAGTTCTCTCTGCTTCCTTGTCCATTTGAAACCAAAACAGAAACCTCTTCTTCTCTGGAGGGGGCGGTGCCCACGGCAGCACCCGTGGGTTCCCAGCTGCAGGCTGGCCTGCGTCTCCCTTTTCCCTCGGCCTTGCTGTCTTCCATGGTGGCGCGACCGCAGCAGACGTTTAGAGGAATCGCCTCTGGAGACAGCGCCCGTGGAGCGCGGGTTGGGAATGGCCGGGCCCCGCATGCGAGCTGGTTAACGCCCGCGTGTCACCCCTTCCCTCCCTCCGAAGCCTCGAGGAGCTTCCCTTCGCCTTCAGAGTGAAGGCCCCACTCCTGAAGCTGACCTCCACTGTCCGGACCTGGGGACGACCCGAGGGCGTCTGGAGGCCTCTGAGGCAGTGGGAGGCACCCACTCTAACTCTCAGCTTTACCCAGTTCGGTGGCCAGCATGTTGAGCTACAATGGTCTGCATGTTCTTGCTGTCTCTGAATATTTGCTCCTGCAGCTTCCTCCTCCGGAAAGACTTTTTCCCTTCTTTTTCCCTGCTTCAACCAAACTCTTAATTCCTATACCACCCTTTCCCTCAGTTACCCTGTCTTCCCTGAGCCCAAAGGAACCTGCTCTCTGCACTCTGTGGCCCTCATCTGCCCTTCTCTTGCCTCTTTATTATTCCTGCTCACTGTTCGAGCTGTGTATGCATTGGGGTTGTCATCCCTACCAGCCAGAAGGCTCCCGAAATCATGACTGTGCTTTGGCCACTTCTTAGCCCCCGTAGCCATACCTGGAGGCCTTCCTGGATGGTCCGGGGCTATGTGGACTGCAGGATTGTGTGTGAGGTAGTGGTGTGTGTGTGTGGGGGTAGAGATCTGTGTGACTTTCCCAGCCCCTGGAACAACCTGGGTGTCATGCAGAGGCTGGGCCAGACACGCATCTGCAAGGGGTACTAGTGAAGATCTGCCCAAGAGTGGAGGAGGTTGGGTTAGCCGAGAAGTTCCCGGAGCAGCGGTCTTCCAAGTGCGGTCCCCAGACCAGCAACATCTGCATCACTGTGGGAATATGTTAGAGATGTGCAGTAACATACCCAGAGCATCAGAAACTCTGGGGGTGGGGCACAGCAGTCTGGGGTTTAAGCTCCATCCCGATGCACCGTGAACTTTGAAAATCCCTGCTGTCAAGTCAGGGACCTTGCTCAAGATGGGAGGCCAGGTGGTGCCGTGGGAAGCATGTGGGCTGTGGAGCCAGACCTCTGAGGTTCAGAACCCTGCCCTGAAGTTAGTTTAGTGGCCAGATAAAATGGAACTCACCTCTTAGGGTCGTCCTCTTCCCATGAGGATCATAGGGCTCCCTAAACTTTCATGCACATAAGAATCATCTGGAGTGCTTTTTTTTTTTTTAAAGATTTGTTTGAGAGAGAGAGAGAGCAGGAGCAAAGGTGCAGAGGGAGAGGGAGAAGCAGGCTTCCCACTGAGCAGGGAGCCTGATGCGGGGCTCGATCCCAGGACCCCGGGATCATGACCTGAGCCAAAGGCAGATGTTTAACCGACTGAGCCACCCAGGTGCCCCACCTGGAGTGCCTTCTAAAAATGTAGTTTCCTGACCTCCGTTTTAGGAAATCTAATTCTTCAGGTCAGAGTAAGTAAAGCCCAGGAATTTATGGTTTAAATAGGCTCCCAGGTGGTCCTGATGTGGGGAAGCCCTGGTGTAGAAGGCCTTTCATGTAGGTGGCTGCGACTCTGTTTACCCTTAAATGTCTCAAGGGATGTTGGGACCGGTATTGAGCTGAATGTGCTGGTCTGGGGAGGGAGAGCGCCCCCCCCCCCAACACACACACACCTTGAGGGCTCCCTCACACCTGTATTTTCATCAAGTGAGGCCGACCTGGAAGCAGTGTTGAAAGGCCACACACGTGCACAGAGTCAGCATGTTCTGGGGGTGGTGGGGTGTATAGGGGCAGCATTCACATGGTGGGCATATGTACATGTTAGGTTTGGGGGGCACCTGCTCCTCCCCACTTCCTGGCTGGTGTAAGGATGTTTTCCACAGTGAGAGCCCGGCTTGTGGGTGGAGCAGGGCTGAGATACAGGGACTGGCTACAAAGATGGTTTTGGTGGCGGGGCTAGTAAAAAGTGGGGTAGCACCAGAGCCTGGTATGGAACCCCAGCGGTTTTGGGAGCTGGAGACAGATCCTCCATCTCTGAGCCGGCCTGAGGACCCTGATTCTGGTGATTGCCCCCAGCGTGCAGTTCCCCCAACGACCACCAGGGGTCTCTGAGGCTCCCTGCAAACCTTGCCAATCTGCTTTAATCTCTGCTCTCCCTCCCTGGGGGTGTGAGTGCCTGCAGCGCCATCCAACCTCGAGGTGACCCTGGAGGTCACCAGGCTCCATAGCAGGGAGGGGCTCCTGCCTCCAGGGGCCATGCCTGTGGTCTCAGCATCAGCTGGTGGCCAAGCCCCGGACAGATGTTCACCAAATGCCATTTGGGCTTGCCTCCCCACCTCCCCCTTAAGACAGCCAACCTGAATGGTGGCCCCCCCTCCTCAGCCAGTCCCCCCTCCTCCTCCACTGGCAGTGCTGGGAAACACAGGTCATAGCTTGGGAATGTGGCCTTGGGTTGCGGGGGGGTGATAAGAGGAGAGAGAGGGGGGACGCCTGGGTAGTTCAGTCGGGCATTCAGCTCTTGATTTCAGCTCGAGTCATGCTCTTGGGGTCACAGTGTCGAGCCCCACGTCGGGCTCCGTGCTTGGTGGGGAATCTGCTTGGGATTCTCTCTCTCTCCCATCTGCCCCTCCCTGTCACGCGTGCACATGCGCGCTGTGTCTCTCAAATAATAGATGAATAGATTTTTTTTAAAAAAGGGGGGAGAGAAGGCCATGTGACCTCTCTTCAACAGCTCCCCTGTTCTGCTGCTGATCTCCAAGCCCCCTCCCCAGCCCAGGTGCAGATGGCTGCTAGTTGTGGGGCGTTACTAGAAGCAGCCCCTGCCTCATGACCCTTGGCCCTGGTGAGGCTGACAGGGTGAGGCGCCATGCCAACAGGTGTCCCGGTAGGAGGAGAGGTGGGTGCAGGCCCAGTGCCCCTGGGTGGTGCTGGGCCAAACCTGCCATGGCAATAGGGGGGAGGCAGAGGTGGGATTTGGGGCCCCCTCAGGTTGAGGGGGGTATTTCTGGGAAGGAGGCTGAAGGTCCTGACAGTTCTCTGATTCTCAGCACCAGAGAAAAGAGAGTATGGCCTGGCTCCAGTATTTGAGGCTTGTCAGCACATTCCCACGTGGGGATCTTGGTGGTTTGGTCAGAACAGGGGGCATCCTAAGGGCCATCTGCCATCAGTGCCTCATGCGGTGGGTATGTGGGAGTGAACGGCTCAGGGCAGGCATCCTGGGTGCTGCGGTGTATGGCCACCCCCGTCTTCCCCCAGGGACTGAGGCCCCGGCACTTTGAGTTGAGGCGCCAGTGAGGGGGCTTTGCTCTTGTCAGGGTCCAGAAACTGTAAAGAGAGAAAAGGCAGATCCTGCTGCTTGGGAATGAGCAGGGTGGCTAAATACAGCGAGGCCGCGCGCTTGCTCTGCCCCTCCCCGCTCCTCCCCCTCCGCTCCAGGGCCCTGGCTGCTTGTGGTCTCAGCAGGCACCACCTTCCCAGCCAGCTGCCTGCCTGCCACCCAGCCTGTCCCTGCCTGGCCAGCCCCCACCTCCTCCTTCCCCTCCTCAGGCTGCTTCCCCTCCCCCAGGCCCTCGGTGGAGAGCCTCAGCAGGGTCAGCGCAGTGAGTGGGGCTGGGCAGGCTGGGCTTCTGCTCCCTGGGGAGCTGGGTGGGGTGGGCAGTGGGCAGGCAGCAGGAGGGCCTGGTGCCAGGGCAGAGCCCTCAGGACAGGCGCAGTCTGGGGTCTGTGTGCAGAGTCTCGGGTGAGTTGGGGTGCAGCCCTGTGGGGGGCCGGGCCACAGGGGCTTGGGGTGGGGGAACCAGGAGGAGGGGCCAGGGGGCTGTGGCGGATTCATGTCTGTATTTGGTAGTCGGATAGGAGCCAGCTCAGTGAGGCTGGGCCCCTGGCCAGTTGCAGGGGAGGGCGTCAGGGCCCTGGGGACACCCCTCCCCGAAAGCGAACATTGGTGCCCCCCTCCCCGTCCCCAGTCTGAGTCGCCCTTCTCTGTGGATGACTCAAACCGCTTTTCCCTCCCCCGAGAATTTGGGGGTCCATGTTCTAGGGCTGGGGCCCACAGGTGCCTCTGGGGTATCTGGGGCAGGAAGCTGAGAAGGGAGGGGGGAAGGGCAGGCTGGACAGTGCCGCCTCACTGGCCCTGGCACTGCCCAGATGGGGCTTGTCTGAGGTGTGTGTTCCTCTGCACCAGGCCCAGCTCACCCAAGAAACGGGTGTCTGGGCTGTACCACTCTGGGGACCATCCGCATTAGGAGCCTGCAGGTCCACACCAGGAATGTGGGTTCCCTGCTCCAGTGGAATTTCAGGTGTCACATTCAGGCCCCTCTGCGGCCTGAATCCCTTGTCCCAGGCTATTTGCTGTGGCTCCCCTACTCGGGAAGTTCAACAGTATCAGTGCCAGGAGGGTCTGGGGCAGAGCAGGATTCAGGGGCTCGGGGACAGGAGACATCTGAGCAAGGTCACACAGCAAGCAAGTAGGAGCCCCATGAAGTAAAGTCAGGGCAGGGCTGGCCTGCTTCCTGGGCTGTGTGGATCATTCCAGACCTTATCAGGGTCCTTGATCTGGAGCTGATCTATCCAGCTCTCTCATTCTCTCTGTCCCCCCCCTTCCTCCTCTGGCGTCTCTCTTGGTGCCACTGTCTGTTCTCTGTCCCTTTTCCAGGCGGGTCCACATCACCTTTCAGCAGCCCCATCACCTCTGACGAGGAATACCTGAGCCCCCCAGAGGAGTTTCCGGAGCCTGGAGAGACCTGGCCCCGCACCCCCACCATGAAGCTCAGTCCCAGCCAGAACCGCCGCTCCTCCGACACGGGCTCCAAGGCACCCCCCACTTTCAAGGTCAGACCCCTGAGGCCAGCATGCAGCCCCCGGACACCCCCATTCCTTCATGTGTGCCCTTGTTCTTGGGGCCACACCAGGTTCGCGCAAGACCTAGAGCTTGGCCCCATTAACCCTTCTTATCTGGAGCCAGCCTCAAGCAGCCCGGTGTGGAAGAGGCCTCTGTCCTAGAATCCTCTGGCCCCCAGGAGCCACAGCTGGGCCCTGATTGTCTCCCCTGACATTTTGGGGTCCCCTTCAGGTCTCACTTATGGACCAGTCAGTAAGAGAAGGCCAAGATGTCACCATGAGCATCCGTGTGCAGGGGGAGCCCAAGCCAGTGGTTTCCTGGTGAGTAGCAGCACCCCTGTCAGCTTGCCCTGCTCCAGCCTTGGCCCTGTGAGGCCTGGCTCTGGGGAGAGGGGAGTGGACCTTTGTGGACTTCCCTGGGATCTGCCCAGGGGTCTTATCCCAGGTCCAGTGGTGCCGCTTCCTGAACATGCCCCTGCTCCTTTGTTCAGGCTCATTCGGGGCTTCTCCTTCTGGGGGGAGTGGTTTGGGTAACAGAAGGTCTCCTGTCTGTTCAGCTGGTGATGAATGGGCAGGAGTCATCTCTTAGAGAAGGCTACCCTCGCCCACCCCCGTCAGGTGACAGCAGGGTGATTTTTGAGGCCTGCTCTGCGCCCAGCCCTGTGCTAGGCCCGGGCATAACAATTTGTTTCTGAGCGGCCAAAGTCAGGGGTTACAGGGGGGCCTTGGCTACAGTGCTTTATCCCGGGTGCCTGGAACCCTGATTACTGTTTGCTTGGGTTTTTATTAGTTTGGGTCCTAGTTTTCATTTGTAATTAATTGTCTAGTCCCCTATGTGATTTTTTTTTAACATTGTAAGTTATTTCTTACTCATTTTGGGAAGTGGCAAAGCTATCTGTTCATTATAAATAATAGAAATAAGACACAAAGACGTTTCAGAACTATTGAGAGCTGAATAGTTGTAGTTAGGTTCCAAGAAGGGTAAGATCCAAGTAGGCAGAGGTGTTCGGGAAGTTGCTGGGGGAGGGGTGGGATGGCAGAGTCAGGGTGAACACTTGGCCCTATAACCCAGCGGACAGATCTGGGAAGTGGGTGGATGATGTGAGGAGCCTGCAAGGACAGGTCAGGACCTGGGCCCCCAGACTGAGTTCTCGTCCCTCTGACAGGCTGAGAAACCGGCAGCCTGTGCGCCCAGACCAGCGGCGCTTTGCTGAGGAGGCAGAGGGCGGGCTGTGCCGGCTACGGATCCTGGCCGCCGAGCGGGCCGATGCTGGCTTCTACACTTGCAAAGCGGTTAACGAGTATGGCGCCCGGCAGTGTGAGGCCCGCCTGGAGGTCAGAGGTGAGTGCCTCACACTCTCCGTGAACCACCCCCCACCCCAGCCCCACAGCCCTACCCCCGGCCTCATCCCTGCTCGGATGCCAACTTTCGGCCTTAGAGATCCCGTAGTTGGTTGCTTATATTGTAGTTGAGTAAACTGAGGCCTAGAGAGGGGAAGTGACTTGTTCAAGGTCACACGGCGAATTGTTCAGTGCTCAGCCTGCTACACAGTACGGCCTTCCCCATGCTCAATCACACCTGTCCCTGATGCTAGCTAGAGAGAGACCCTGCTTCCTGCCACCAGCTGTCCTCTCCCCACACTCTTCCAAGCTTTTGTCACCTTGCCCTTACCAGGCTCCTCCCTCACACCCACCCCGCCTCTCTCCTCTTGCCCCTTTGCCCTCCTACCCATCCCATTGCTGTGTAGAAGCTGTTGTGGTTGGAGGTGGCAGTGGGGAGAGTCTGATAGCTGGACCCGTTCGGAGGGGCCCTTGGGGTGACTTGGGCTTGAAGCATTGCAGGGACCCCAGGGGTGCCAGGGTGAGCAGGACCGTGGAATGTGGAGAGGGCTGGGCCCCCGCGGAGTTGGGGCAGAAGATCAGGGGACCTTTCAGGCAACGGGGATAGCAGGCAGGCCTTAGCCAGGCTGCTCTTGGGGGGCTGGTGGTCTTCCTCCCTAGGGCTGGCCATTAACCTTGCTTTCTACTTCGCCCTTTCCTGTGAGCAGCTCAGGGCTGGGAACCCCTCCTTAGCTCCTGCACTCAGCCATCATCCCTCCCTTCCTGGTAGAGGCCAGCTCGGAAAGCTTCACAGGATACCCCCAGCCCCTGCTGGAGCTCAGACCCTCATAGTCATGGTCACCTCCACCGGGCCCTGCCTGCCTCAGTTACCTGCCCTGTGCCTCCTGTTCTTGGGGCTGCCACCTCCTTGGTCTCTGAGTCCTTCAGCTCTCCCTGCACCCGAATCCGGCCCCCATTACCTGGCCTGTTCCTTCCCTTCCGGGGTCTGGCTCTGCCCTGCTTCTCTGTGTTAACCCACGTCTCGGTGCTTCTCTCTCTTTGGGATTCCTCCTGACATCCCCTAGGCTTTGGGTGCCCCCAATGCCCGTGAATGCCCTTTCCCTGGTTGCCCACGGCCTCCGCCTGTCCGGGAACCCCAGAGACCCGCCCGGCCTCTGGCTGGCTGCTGGTGCCTCCATCTGCACCTGATCTTGGGGGAGCTGAGTGGCAGGGCGCCCTGGCGGTTTCAGAGGCAGCTGTCCATGCAGAGGGCCCTAGCCAGGTCTGCGTGGCGTGCGTGCGTGTGTGTGCGTGTGCGTGCGTGTGTGCTGCACTAACCTGCCGCTTGCTGACTGAGGTTTTTGTCTGTACACAGGCGAGTGAGCTCAGGGGGCCGCCTGCGCTCCCCCCCGCTACCCTCCGAGCCGCGCCCCTGTCTCAGGCACCTCTCGGACCTCGCTGTGTTTCACTGCCTCCTGCCCACAGACCCTGCCGGCCCGCCGGCCCGGACCCCTCTCCCAGCCTCCCATTCCATCCCCTCCCCACCTCATGCAGCATCCTGGGATAGCCCATGGGCCCCTATGGACCCTTCCCCCCCAAGCGGACATACGGCTGGGCAGGCTGGGAGCCCCCACATGGACCGAGTGCCAGGAAGGGGCAGCCATGAGGGTATCAAGACACCTGCCCCCACCCCCGGTCTCTCCCTGCAGGGGAGCACCCAGCGAGCGCATGTGTCACCGCTGCTACAGGCCCTGTCTATCTGTTTGTCTGTCTGTGTGTCTGTGACAGTCAGGGAAGGACGCCTCTGAGCAGGTGTGGGGTGAGGCAGAGCGGGAGAGGACGGCATGGCACCCACAGGCTGGAGGGGCCTAGGGAGGCAGGAGGCTGCTGACAAGGGGCTCATGAAACGGGACGGGGCACTCACCATTCCAGAAACGGGTTTCAAATGGCACAACACTTTCTATTTCACAAGAGACCAAAAGCCAGAGGCCCTCAGGCCCTACGCTGATGAGGAGGCCTGACCGAGTCCAGCTCTGGGCAGGTTTAGGGCTCATCTGGGGCTCCCCTATTCACTGTCAGGGCCCGGGATGCTCTGTCTGGGAATGAGGGTGTTAGCCAGGCTTGGCCAAAGAATAAGGGCCTGCTGTCATGGGTGTGGAGATATTTGAACAAAGCTGTTTCTTAGCTCAAATAAAGTCCAGTTTGTACCCAGCTGGTGTGCTGTGTTTTTTTTTTTTTTCCGCCGCCGTCTCTGCCCCTCCGTGGCCCTCTCAGATCCCCTGCCCTCGATTCCCTCCCACTTCCCCTGAGTTCACCCTCCCTGGCCCAGCTTGGGTGGCCCTCCTGAAGCCAGGCCCTGGAGCTCCTTGCTGTCCCGGCCAGGCGGGCGGGCTTTCCCTGTCTCCAAAGGAACAAAATGCATCTCTCTCTCTGTATCTGTCTGTCTCTTTGTGTGTGCGTGTGTGTGTCTCCCTCGCCTCGTTGTGTCTCTATTCCACGCGTGCCCCCCTGTGGCCGCTTTCCCCCCAGCACATCCTGAAAGCCGGTCGTTGGCCGTGCTGGCCCCCCTGCAGGACGTGGACGTGGGGGCCGGGGAGATGGCGCTGTTTGAGTGCCTGGTGGCGGGTCCTGCCGACGTGGAGGTAGACTGGCTCTGTCGAGGCCGCCTGCTGCAGCCTGCACTGCTCAAATGCAAGATGCATTTCGATGGCCGGAAATGCAAGCTGCTGCTCACGTCTGTGCATGAGGACGACAGCGGTGTCTACACCTGCAAGCTCAGCACGGCCAAAGGTAACTGCCCGCTCAGGCCCTGGGGCTGCCGTGGGGGCCCAGGAGCCGGAGGGAGGGGGCTGGAAGTGTAGAGCCAGGTGCAAAAATAAGATCAGGCAGCCCACCTGCCTGGATAAAATCTGCATGTGGAGTGGCACCTGGCACAACGTGCCTTCTGTGTCCATGTGAGCTGGTGTTCCCGTAGGGAGCCAGTCCGCCGCGGTCTAGCCAACCCACCCGGACTTGGGTTCCAATTCCCGCCCTGCCACGGACAGCCACGTGGCTTTGGACAAGTCACTTCATCTCTCTGAGCTTTAGACTATCCATCTGGAAAAAGGGATCATGAGGCAAGCTACCTTGTAGGGGGACCGGTAGGATTAATGAGCTAATGTATGTAATGAGCAAAGTACAGCACAAGCCTGGCAAAGGGTGACACCTAATAAATGTCAGTCATTATTATTATGAATGACATCTCTGACCTGGTCCCCGTCCTCCTTTGAAGGGCAGAGATAGTGCCTCACCAGCTCGTGGTGATGGGCGCCTAAGGTGACACTGGAAGTCTTTGTAAGCAGGAGAGGATCGGGTCGCCAGAAGGGGTTCTTATTTCCCCCAGAAGACGTTTTGTGGGGTGGTGTCTTAGGGCCAAGGAGCATTGCTCTGGGTTTGGGACGGGTGGGAGGGAGGGTGGGCACCACCCAGGCACAGAGGAAAGTTTCCCCAGGGGCAGGGGAAAGGTGTGGAGGAGGAACCAGGTTTGGCCTGCAGGCCCCTCTCCTAGAGCTGAGCTGAGCATCCTGAGTGGGCAAGGGGCAATGAGGAGGGGCTCCCATTGTGGTCCCGGCCGCCATGGCCTCCCTGCCACCCACTCTTGCCAACCTCCACCCTCCTGAGAAGGCCAGATCTTAGGGTCTTGCCCACTGCCTCGCTCCAGTGTCTGGGGACCTCGTTGGATTCTGCTCAATCTACTGCCCTGGGCCCAGTCCCCCTTTCCTGCCCGGTGTGCGGTGGGCCCTTCGGGATGGGGTGCCTGGGACTCCGAGGCCTTCCCTGCCGCAGTGATGACCCCTTCCCACTAGATGAGCTGACCTGCAGCGCCCGGCTGACCGTGCGGCCCTCACTGGCGCCCCTGTTCACTTGGCTGCTGGAGGACGTGGAGGTGCTGGAGGGCCGTGCAGCCCACTTCGACTGCAAGATCAGCGGCACCCCATCCCCTTCGGTCACCTGGACTCATTTTGGTATGGCCTTCCGCCCTGCAGATGTTGGGGGACCCCTAAGGCCCAGAGGGCAGGGCCGCTCGCTGAGCGTGCTCTGCATTCCTGCCGCTTCCTCCCCCAGGCCGCCCGGTGGAGGAGAGCGAGAACTTGCGGCTCCGGCAGGAAGGGGGTCTGCATTCTCTGCACATCGCCCACGTGGGCAGTGAGGACGAGGGGCTGTATGCGGTCAGCGCGACCAACACCCATGGCCAGGCCCAGTGCTCGGCCCAGCTCTATGTGGAGGAGCCCCGGACGGCCGCCACCGGCCCCAGGTACGGCAGGGCTCCTGGGGCGGCCGGCGGTGGGGGGCGCTGCTCTGGGCCTCTGGGCAGCCATGTCGCTCTTGCAGCTCGAAGCTAGAGAAGATGCCGTCTATCCCGGAAGAGCCGGAGCAGGGTGAGCTGGAGCGGCTGTCCATGCCCGACTTCCTGAGGCCACTGCAGGACCTGGACGTGGGCCTGGCCAAGGAGGCCATGCTGGAGTGCCAGGTGACCGGCCTGCCCTACCCCACCATCAGCTGGTTCCACAATGGCCACCGCATCCAGAGCAGCGACGACCGGCGCATGACACAGTGTATGTGTCCGGGGAGGGACCCTGGGGAGTGTCCCCTCCAGCACCCTCTTCGCTTGCAGCGCCTTCACCCTCTCCCTGCCCTTGAGCCTTCCTTTTCTAGCCTGCTCAGGGATGGGGCCCCTGCGGGAGGGGGCGCAGAGGGGCTCTGAGGTCAGGGCCTCCTTCCTGGAGCTGTGCAGCCCCACCCACGGAGTCGCCACTCCGGGCCTGGGTGGCCCCCTTAGCACGTACTAGACAGGCAGGACAACCTGCTGCTGACCAGCGGCAGGACGGTGGGCAAGGTTACGGAACCCCTCGGGGCCTCAGTTTCCCCCTCTGCAATAGGCTCATGATAAGAATTAAATTAGTTAATACGTACGAAGCACTTTGAGGGGGGCCTGGCAAATAGCAAGTGGTCCGTAAATGATCATCTTATTATTACTGCTGTTGTTGTTGCCTGTTCATAAAGCAGGGCTGCTCATGCCTTCCTGGAGAAATTTCAGTGAAAAGGCCGGCGTGGGCAGTGTCTGGCCCCAAAAGGCTGCTTGGCCAGGGTCAATAACAACAGCAAAAGTAAAGGAGCCAGGGGAGCAATACAGAGGAACGGATTCGGGACCCTGTGCTTTCCGCCAGGACTGTTTCTCTCGGGAGCGTCTCATTTCCGTCCTCGAAGGGATCTGAGTCTCGTGATGTTCCTCTTACAGCTGCAACGTGACAGAACTCACCTTTCTTAAGCACTTTGTGAGTGCCGGGCCCTGAGCTCAGCCTCCTCATCAAGGGCCTGTAGGGCGGGTACCGGTATCCCTGTTTGCAAATGGGGCAACGGAGACAGACAGAGGGACAGGGACTTAAATGGAGCCTTGACAGAGGGACAGGGACTTGCCCGAAGGCAGGAACAGACCCTCTGACTCTGGGGCCTACCTCCTAAGCAGGCTGCCCTCCGACCCCCGTGCCCCACGCTCCCACCCCATTCTCCAGAGCCACCTCTGTGGCTCTGACCCTTCCCCTGACTCTCATTCTGCTTGAGGCCCTGGGCGGGTGTCTGTCGCAGGAGCTGAGCAGGCGTCCCTGTTCCTCTCTGTATCTGGGGTCGGTGGCAGCCTTTGTTCTCTCTTCCTTTATAAATAGTGTCAGCGGAGATAAATGAATGGGTGACTGTTCCGTGTGGAGATAACCACTCGGAGACGGGAGGGGTGTTTGGGGTTGGCCGTGACGTGCAGGAGGACAGGCTGGCCTCTTCCCCTTCACGACCCCCCTGAGATGGCCTCCTTATCATCATCATTCAGGGATCAGAGCATCAAGAAGGAGGTTCAGAATCAGAGGGAAGCAAGTTCAAGGCATGGCTCCATCACTGATTAGCTGTGTCACCTTGGACAAGTCCATTAATGTCTCTGATCTCATTGGTAAAATGAGGATAATTTTGCAGGGTTGTTGAAAGGAGTATGGAAAAAAAACGCATGTCAAGTAGCTGGCGTCGACTGGGCACAGAACAGACGACTCTTATTATCATTTATAATATAACATCCCTGGCAGTGACTACGTGTAAGGCATCGGGGTCCAGGCCTGACAGGACATGTCGGCTCTGTCTTTAAGCAGCCATGGCACGTGCAAGTAGAGAGGAAGGGCCACCCCCCACACAGTGCGGGCCTGGCACTGGAGGTCCTGGGGAGGCAGTCAGGGATGGGGGTGCAGAGGAGGCTTCCCAGGCTGGCACTCGCTTGAACTGTGTCTTGAAGGAAGAGGTCTTGGGTAAGAGAGGAAGGTTCCGGAAGGGAGGAATTTTGTGAGCAAAAACCTGGAGATGGAACTCCTGTGGCTTGTGCAGGGACCCGAAGGCTTGTCAGGGTTGGAGGAATAGCAGGAAGAAGGGCAGGAGATGTGGCTGGATGGGCCCTTGGGCTGAGGGTTCTGGATGCTAGCCCACATGCAAGAGGTGCCTTTAAGGTTTCCAGGTCAAGAGGTAACACGCGGGGCCATTGGTGGAGCATGGACGGCGCCGGTGGAGGGCGGTCATGGGTGCCGTGCTGCCGGTGGGACCAGCAATGGCCGTGCGGACGGAGGGGGAGCTGGGGGAGGGGCCTGCGGAACAAAACCTGGTTAGCACTTTGATGCCGAGGTGTGACCCCCAGAGGTGCGAAGATGAGGGGCGGTCAACGGGATAGGAGCTCAGAGGGGGAATCAGTGTGGGGGGAAGATGAGAAGTCGCCGGAGGGACGGGCAAGAGGGGCCGGGCTGCAGGTGCAGGCTTGGCAGCCTGGATTTCGGCTTTGCTGCGGGGTGGACATGCTTGTTGCCGTCTGCCCTGCTCTTGCCCCCTTGTCTGCTCCTTGCAGCCAGTAGGGGTAAAGGGCCAGGCCCCTGGTGGCATGGGCCCACCCCTCAAAGTATCCTCCTGGCTCAGGCCCAGTGTCGTTGTCTCCCCCCCACCCCCCCAGACAGGGATGTCCATCGCCTGGTGTTCCCTGCTGTGGGACCTCAGCATGCCGGCGTCTACAAGAGTGTCATCGCCAACAAGCTGGGCAAAGCTGCGTGCTATGCCCACCTCTATGTCACAGGTGAGGCAGGTGCCCTCCGGTCTGCTGCATCCACAGCCTAGCCTCTGGCCCTCCACGGGGGCCTGGGTGAGGGAGGGGCCTCCACATTAGCTCCCTTCTCCTTGGACCCTGGGAGCCATCTGGCCTTGCCCCCGGGCCTGTGGCTGTGCCCCCAGCCCACCGTCCTGAGGCTTGGTGATCCTGTGGAGCCATTGGGCCCTGAGGGACACGGCAGACCTCCAACCTGTGGCTTTCAGATGTGGTTCCAGGCCCCCCAGATGGCGCCCCACAGGTGGTTGCTGTGACTGGCAGGATGATCACGCTCACATGGAACCCTCCCAGGAGTCTGGACATGGCCATTGGTGGGTCAGGCCCCACAGGGCTGTGGGGTGGGGATGGAACGTGGGCAGGCTCAGGCAGGGGCACCAAGGGAGCCAGGCTGCGGGGCAAGGCCCAGAGAAGCGTACCGGTGGATGGTAAGAGTGGGTGGAGTGCTGGGAACATGGCCAGGAGCCACTTGGCTGGTCTCCTTTCCAAGGTGGATAAAGCCGTGGCTGCGCGTCAGGAAAGGCCACAAAGGGGCCACCACATTCCCTTTCTCAGAGGGACTGGTGCTTGGATCATGATCCTGGGAATGCCCTCCCCTTCCCTGTGCATGACTTCTCCCTGCTCTGTGCCTCGGTTTCCCCACCTCAGGGGGTAGCAAGGACTTGGGATATGAGTTAAGCTCCCTCCCTCCGTGTCTGTAGCTGGACCCCATGCCTGGCATCTTGCTGGCTCTGAGCGTGGCTGGCTGGGCCAGTGTTTGGAAAGAGCAGATGGGGGCAGGCAGAAGCAACAGGAGAAATTGAGGCTGGTCCTCAGAGCAGACTAATGAGGAGTTTCTAGGTCCTGAGCCAGCTGAATGGGGGGCAAGGGGGGATGTCCCAGCAATGCCCACCTCCAGCAGCTGCTTCCCCACCAGACCCAGACGCCCTGACCTACACTGTGCAGCACCAGGTTCTGGGCTCGGACCAGTGGACAGCGCTGGCCACGGGCTTGCGGGAGCCTGGATGGGCAGCCACTGGGCTGCGTAAGGGGGTCCAGCACACCTTCCGGGTCCTCAGCACCACCATCAAGAGCAGCAGCAAGCCCTCGCCCCCCTCAGAGCCTGCACAGCTCCTGGAGCGTGGTGAGTCTGGGTACTCCTCTGGGGTGGGGTGGAGGCTGCAGGGCCAAGGAACTGGGTCTTCCTGGTGGAGGCTCAAGGGCTGGTCTGGACCTGCTAGCTCTGGTGGGAACAGCATGGCTGGGGGCCACCTCAGCCAGTCTGAGCGCTTCTTCCTCCTGACGGCAGCATGCACGGTGGGCGAGGCTGAGGCTCTGGGATCAGACAAGCCGGGGGGCGCAGTCCCAGCCTTCCTGGCTGCATACCCTAGACAAATTGCTGAACCTCTCTGAACCTCAGCTTCCTCATCTGCAAAAATGGAGCTTCGGTGGTGGTTGGGAGGGTTAAAGGCGTAGAGGGTGCTAAGGACCTGGTATCGAGCCCAACATCAGCCTGTGCTCTCCTCCGGCCAGGCCCACCCCTGGAGGAGGCTCCCACTGTGTTGGACAAGCCGGACATCGTGTATGTGGTGGAGGGACAGCCCACCAGCGTCACGGTCACCTTCAACCATGTGGAGGCCCAGGTCATCTGGAGGAGGTGGGGCCCCGCCTGGCATGCCTCACTCCCCAGCTGTGGCCATCCAGCTCTGGCCGTCCTGGTCTGACCCCCCTGTGGCTGGATCGTGGGTGACCTCCCTGTCGTGTGTCTCCTAGCTGTCGAGGGGCCCTCCTGGAGGCGCGGGCAGGGGTGTATGAGCTGAGCCAGCCCGATGATGACCAGTACTGTCTTCGGATCTGCCGGGTGAGCCGCCGAGATGTGGGGCCCCTCACCTGCACGGCCCGCAACCGCCATGGCACACAGGCCTGCTCGGTCACACTGGAGCTGGCAGGTGGGTGCCCGTGGGCCTTCTTCCCTCTCCGCCCTCTGTGGCCCGCGGCCCTCTCCTCACGCCCCCAGGGCCACACACCCCTGTCTGGCCTGTCCATCGAACAGCTGTAAGAATACCAGTGCTAGTGGAAGTAACAGAGATAGTACTCATAAGATACTTACTGAGCACACCTAGTACGTGCCAGGCTCAGCGCGAAGGCCCTTCCATGTATCACCTCATGAAATATTTACAGTAACCCAGCGAGATGTGGTTGGTTATTATCCTCATTTTACAGATGGGGAAACTGAGGCGCAGAGAGTACGCTAAGTCACAGGCCCAGGGTCCCACAACCTCATAAGTACAGGAGCTGGGATTCAAGCCTAGATGCATGCCCAACTCCAGAGCCAGAGGGTGCTCTTTGCATCCTGTGTTAAATACAACAGGATGTAGGACCTCAAATATAACAAGCATGGGGAGACCACCGTCAATGAGCACAGCTGATCAGCAGACCCCCAGCTCTGGGGACCTTGCACGCCCTTTTGCACAAGCCCTTTTGATAGAGCCTCCCAACCTTTGCGGTGAGGACACTTTGTATAATTTTTCCTTTAAAGATGTAGTCTCTCAACCAGTGGCATGCATTAAGTAGTAATTGTCTTGTTTTCCGGTTTGTTAATTAACTCTAGACATATATAACTGCCACTCAGAACTTCACATCAGCACGAGCTAAACAGTGTTACCTGCTGAGTAGATACAATTCCAACCAAATGCAAAGAAAGTGACATTTTAGTGAGCGCAGGCAATCATATGGTGGATAAATGTACATTTGCTGGTGTTTTTAAAAAATTGTTCAAGTTCACTTGAAACCTAGTTCTGTCACCTTCACGGAGCAGCCCCCCACCACCTCTAGACTGGAAACTAGATCCCTGGGCGGGGGGGGGGGGGGGGGGTGGGAAGGGATCTTTAAAGCAGAAGAGAAGTGGCAGTAGGGTGTGTGAGGGAGAGGTGGGGCAGCCCTGCTGGCCCTGATGGAGATGGGGGGAGGGGGGCGGCACTGATCATCCGGGTCCCCGTCTCCTCCTTGACCCACCTTCCCCCCCCCCCCCCCCCCCCCTCCCCCCCCCCCCACCCCTTGGCACCTCCTTGAGCCTGCCACTTTGCTCCTTGAGCCTGCCACTTTGCTCCTTGAGCATACCATCTGCAGGACTCCTTTCTCTTCCCAGATATAGGAAGAGCCCTAGGGTTCAGGGAGGCCCCGGCCCCTGAGAGCCCTGTAGCCCAGCCTGGCTGGGTCAGTGACCAAGAGAGAGACGGTGTCCCAGCCGGCCAGGACTAGAACAGGCCTGGGGCTTGGATCTACATGCTCCACTCACTGTGCCCAACAACCCCTCCTCCCAGCCCCCAGGCAGGGCGAGTGGAATGGCCTCTTTCTCCCATATCTGCCCCACAGTAGTGTCTTCTTCTCTCCGTTTTATCTGTGTAAAATCAGGTTGGATGCCAGTGATGGGTGGGGGTCCCTGCCCAGCACCCCTGCTCATCCCTCCGGGCCTGCTCTCTCCCACTCCTCTTAAAGCTGAGATCCTCAAACATGCCCAGGAGGGTGGGCACTGGGCAGTCACAGGTTCCTCCACAAAGCACGCTGGAATACGTATTTAATTCCATCCTGAGAATTAGAAGCCACTTCGCCAGGAAATAACATGACCGAATGATATGCTTAGAGAATGAAATCACAGTCACGTGTGGGAGAGCTAAGCTGAGAATCAGTGTCTGTTTGTTCGTCTTGCCATCTCCCGGCTGGTAAAAGCCCCCTTAAACATTTAAATAAGATGCAGAGAGAAAACATCAAGATAGAGGCAATGCCATCGGTGAATTTAATTCAGGGTCACAGCCTGAGCTGCCTGCAGGGCGCAGGACGGTAAAGCCGGAGGTCGGGCTGTGCGGAAGGGCGGTCACCCACAGAGGGCAGCATCGAGCCACTCGGCGCCAGCCCATTAATGAGTGAGGGAAGAGGCTCTCAGGGTGGCCAATCCTGATTTTTCCAGAGAGGCAGGAAATCTAGATTTCTTTTGTGTGTGAAGATCTCCTGGTTTCAAAGCTGGCAAATGAACACTGATGGTCCAACAAAGCAAGGCTGCACCCCGTGGCTTAGGTTTTCTGAGATTTGGAGAACATCACGTGCGGATATACGGGGAGAGAACTTGGTCCAGGCTAGGAACTCTGGTGTTCCCAGGGGCCGAGTTTGAGAGCCTCAAGGGGTGGGGTGCTGGGGCTCTGGGAGGTGTCAGGGAGTGGAGGGGGGTCTGGTGTTCTGCCTGAGTCAGTTGCTGAGGGAGGGCTTGGAGAGGGACTTGAGAAGGCAGGACCTCGTGACCCCAGTGTGGTCACCCTCTCTTCCCCACCCTCACCCCTGTGTTTCAGAGGCCCCTCGGTTTGAGTCCATCATGGAGGACGTGGAGGTGGGGGCTGGGGAAACCGCTCGCTTCGCTGTGGTGGTTGAGGGGAAACCACTGCCAGACATCATGTGGTACAAGGTCAGGGGGTGACAAAGGCCTGGCGGGGGTTCCAGCGTGGGGCTGGCTGGGAGCCTGGAGGTCAGGGAGGAGGGATTTCTGCACAGGAGGAGGCTTGGCCACCTTAGGAGGAGGGGGGCCTGGACAGAGAAGAACAAAGGTGTTTTCAGAGGTGTGGCTAGGAGCAGAGAGTGGGACCCAGGGTTCTGTGTGATGCTGGTGGCTGTTTCAGGACCAGGGGACTAATGGGGGGGGTGCAGGGCTATTAGTGGGGGATAAAAGTGGAGCTGATTTGGGGTGCTGAAGGGAACAAGGCCCTTGGGACAGAGATAATATTGGGCCCTGGGGTAGAAGGGTTCCTGGCCTGAGTTAGGGATGAAACTGGGTCTCCGGCATGGAGATAAAGGTGGGTCCCAGGTAGCGGTAAAGCCAGGCGTGGGCTGGAGGTGACGGCCACCTCCGCAGGATGAGGTGCTGCTGCCCGAGAGTAGCCACGTGAGCTTCGTGTATGAAGAGAACGAGTGCTCCCTGGTGGTGCTCAGCACGGGGCCCCAGGATGGGGGTGTCTATACCTGCACCGCTCGGAACCCGGCTGGGGAAGTCTCCTGCAAAGCCGAGCTGGCTGTGCGTTCAGGTGCGCTCGCGTGCAAGGGGAGGGGGCAAAGCACTTATTCTTGGGGAAGGTGACGTGAGCCCCGGGCCAGGAGCCACTCACCAGGCCCTTGGCTCCTACACCACCCCTATCTTCCAGCCCTGGCACCCCACCTCGGGCCCCCACCATTCTTGCCCTTGTTTTGTCTCCTCCATCTGCCCTGCCTGGCCCTGTCTGTGCCCTCATTCCTCTGTTGCCCTCCCCACCTAACACCAGGCATGTCTCTCCAGCTCAGACAGCCATGGAGGTAGAGGGGGCTGGGGAAGCCGAGGAACAGCGAGGAAGGAGACTCAGCGACTTCTACGACATCCATCAAGAGATTGGCAGGTGTGGGGCTAGGAGGGGTGCGGTGCCTGGGGGCCAAAGGGGGCCTGGGTCTGAGGCTCGGAGGCCGGGGAGTGCCGGGGCTACCACGAGCCCCTCACCTCCCTGTGTCATCACCCAGGGGTGCCTTCTCCTACCTGCGGCGCGTGGTGGAGCGAAGCTCCGGCCTGGAGTTTGCGGCCAAGTTCATCCCCAGCCAGACCAAGCCAAAGGCATCAGCATGGCGAGAGGCCCGGCTGCTGGCCCGGCTCCAGCATGACTGTGTCCTCTACTTCCATGAGGCCTTTGAGAGGCGTCGGGGACTGGTCATTGTCACCGAGCTGTATCCTGGGATAGGCTGGGTGGGTAGGGGACATGTGGCCAATCAGCAACATGTTTTACACTTTACAAAGTGGTCCCATTGATAGGCGGCGCCGAACGACTTTTGTGAAATGTTCCCATGGACAGTTGGGAGTTCTGAAGGCATCTTGTGGGGACTTTACAGAGTAGAGTCTGGAGACTTCTGCAAAAACCAACAGTTTTTAGCACCCCTCCCTCCATCACCTTTTCTTAGCTTAAACTTACATAGCATTCGGTGTGTGCCTGGCAGCCTCTATGAGTTTGACAACTATTAACCTACTTTATCCTTGTGTATGCCTATCTCATGGAATCTTTTTATGCCCATTTTTTTCAGATTTTTAAATTTATTTTAGAGAGACGGGGGAGGGACAGACGGAGAGGGAGACACTCCCAAGCAGACTCTGTGCTGAGCACAGAGCCTGATGTGGGGCTTGATCCCACAACCCTGAAATCATGACCTGAGCCGAAACCAGGAGTCGGGTGCTCAACCGACTGAGCCACCCAGGTGCCCCTTTTATTATCCCCATTTTACAAATGATAAAACTGAGGTAGAGAGAGGTTAAGTAGCTCATCCAAGGTCACACCGCTAACAAAAGGTGTGTGCACGAAATGCAGTACAGTGTATCCGAACATTCAAAGTGACCCCTTTTCAGATGAGCCTCAGCACTATTGTATTTGGGAGGCTGTTTTCCCAAAGAATGGATTTTATCCTTTTATGATGGCTCTGGTTAAACAGAGGCACACTGTGCTAAGGATGCTGGGTGGTCAGCTTATCCCTCCCGTTAGCAGGGTGACCATATCCTTCATACCCGCCTCCCAGTCTGCACTGGGAGAACCCAGACCTCAGCAAAATGCCCTGCTGTTACCTGTCATGGGCTTCTGGGTCGTTCTCAAATAGAGGCAGGAAGGTCCATCCATGGTCAACAAAATTCTGCTCTAACTTGATCTTTTCAAATACCTAACAGGGTGGTTGAGAGGAGATGTCATCCCCATTTTACGCCTGAGGGAACCTAGGCTCAGAGAGGTTGAGTGATTTGCCTCAGATCCTGCAGCAAATGAGAGGTCAAGCAGGGGGGTCCTATCTATGCACCCAGATGATGGCAGGGCTGTGGGGGGAAGGGTGGAGACACAACTGGGAACTGGTATTAGATGTGTTTGAAGGGGAAGGAGAACTCTGCAGAGCTGGGATCTGACTTGAGCTCTAGGGGTGGAGGGCACTGCCCAGGGAGGGCCCAGAAGTTGGCACTGGTCACTCTTCTCCTTGATCCGGGACACAGATGCACAGAGGAGCTGCTGGAGCGAATGGCCAGGAAACCCACCGTGTGTGAGTCTGAGGTGAGGGCAGTGGGTGGTAGGGGTCGGGTTGGGCACTGGTGTTTACCCACCTGAGCTCTGAGAACTGAGGGGGGTGGGTCCTGGGCCTGCCATCTGTGCCAGGAGTAGGCCAGGGGAAGTGGTGGCCCCTACTTCTGTTGTTTCCCGGTCTCCTCACATAGACATTCCCCAGACATTTCTCTCAGAAGGAGCCCCACCTAGACTCTATTCAGTCTCACTGCTGTCCTGCCATGTAGGGCTGTATAAATTGTGCACTGCACAGTTCGATTTATTATAATGTAAATGGTTCCCTCCTATAATTGTGCTGTGTGCAACCTGTGCAGCTGTACTTGGAGGCCCTAGATCTCAGAAACCTCAAATCTGTGTTTCACCTGTCTCCACCAGCCATATGAAGGCCACTTCTCAGGCATGGCCTGACCTCTTGCCACTGCTCTGGCAGTGATCAAACATAATACCCTACCCTTTCCCCACGGACCTTGGGCCTCCCGTTTCCACAGATCCGGGCCTACATGCAGCAAGTGCTAGAGGGAATATGCTACCTGCACCAGAACCATGTGCTGCACTTGGATGTCAAGGTGAGGTGCAAGTGGGGATGGGGAGCAGGCGGCCCCTGTGGGAGGCAGGCAGGGGGCCATCCTCCCCCCTTCACTCAGCTCCCCTGCGTTCCCTTGCGTTCTGCAGCCTGAGAACCTGTTGGTATGGGATGGTGCAGAGGGTGAAGAGCAGGTGAGGATCTGTGACTTTGGGAATGCCCAGGAGCTGACTCCGGGAGAACCCCAGTACTGCCAATACGGCACACCTGAGTTCGTGGCCCCCGAGATCGTCAATCAGACCCCTGTGTCTGGAGTCACCGACATCTGGTAATAATGCTGGCACACCGGGCTGCCAGGGTGGACCGGGCCAGCTTCTCTCAGTGCCATGCTGGGTGGGGACTTGCTCACTGGCAGAGAGGACCTTCACCAAGTCCAGCTTCCTTCTCTGGCAGTAGGTCCGTGGCATAGCTCACGGGGATCTGTTGCCCATGTTACTACCTGCCCCTCATCAGAATTGACCCAGTCACTCAAGGCCTTAGCCCTGTCCAGCCTTGGCTCCTGATCTCCCCTAGGTGTGGGGCCTTCTCCTCTGTAGCCACCTTGCCTCCCCGCAGTGAGGCACGCACGGCCCCTTGGTTCCCAGACTCCTGTGGGCTTCCTGGGCTGGCCCTGCCATGACCCTTGACTCCTCCAGGGACCTCAGGACCTCTTGGTTGAGAGTCCTCCCGGAGGAGGCAGCCTTGTGCCCATCTGTCCCCGTGAGGCCACTCCTCACTAGATTAATGGTAGTAGAAAACTGTTCCCTTCTGGTGCGTGGTGGGCTGTCCACTTACCCATCTATTACTCTCCTTTCCTCACAGGCCTGTGGGCGTTGTTGCCTTCCTCTGGTAAGGACCCCTCTGCACTCAGGACCCCAGTTTCCAATGATCTCCTAGCAGGCCGACCCCTAACATTTGCAGAGCCTGGGACGGGAGAGCAGCTTGGGGATTGCAGCCCACCCCTTCTCTTCCACACCCCTGCTCCTTCCTGCACTGCAAGGGGCCTCATGCATGAATGGGGGGGAATGCCCTAGCCTGCGAGGCTAAGCTCTCTCTACCACCATGCTCGTCCGTAAGGGGCAGGCATGCTGGCAGCCTGCTTGGGAGGCTGGACAGAGAGAGGCCAGCACCGGCTTAGTGCCATCTAGGCAGGGCACTAGGAGGCCCTGAGTGGTCAGAACAGGCACTAGAAGGGGGAGGCTCAGGCTCAGGGTGGCATATCCCCTAGGCACAGACTCCTCACCTCAGGAACAGGCCATGACTAGAGGGAAAAAACAGGTCCTCTAAAGCATGGGCCCAGGGCAGGGAGCTGTGTGTCCAGTTCTCAAGACAGTACTGCCTCCTCACCTATTGGGGAGTGGGGGCGGGCAGGACAGGTAAGAGTCTGAAAGACTACCCTCTCCTCAGACTCACTCAACCTCTGCCTTCCCCATAGCCCCGGGGGCCTCCACCTGTCCCCAGCCCCTGGCATCCCTCAGGAGCCTCTGCCTCAGCCCTGGGGTCCTGCCCACCTCTCATGCCAGCACCCTCTTCCTCTGCAGTCTGACGGGAATCTCCCCGTTTGTTGGGGAAAACGATCGGACAACATTGATGAACATTCGAAACTATAACGTGGCCTTCGAGGAGACCACATTTCTGAGCCTGAGCAGGGAGGCCCGGGGCTTCCTTATCAAAGTGCTGGTGCAGGACCGGCTGTGAGTACCGGGCCCTGAGGAGCCCCCTGAGGGCAGAGTCCCCTCATGCCAGCCCCCACCCCTGCCCCAGCCTCTGCCCTTAGACATTCAGTCTCCCAACTCCTTGCTGGCCCTGTGTTCCCATTTATAGGCTGGCACACTGAATCCTCATTCCTTTACAGGAGGCCGACTGCACAGGAGACCCTAGAACATCCTTGGTTCAAAGTGAGTCTAGTCTTGCAAGGTAGTGGTACAAGAGGTGGGAGGAGAGGGAACATTGTTAACGGCTCCATTTATTGAGTGCCTACTGTGTGCAGTAGTCACGATAGGCAGTTTATATACACGCGGTCAGTTAGCCTCACAAGAGCTCCGTGAAGGAAGACATTATTACTCCTATTTTGCTAATAAGGAAACTGAGGCTCAAGCTGGGGTATCATGGACTCCAAGGCACAGGTCTGGGCGCCCCCCATCCTGGGGGGGATCCTCATCAGGCTTTTACCTGCCTCTCGAGACCAGCCCCGGTCCTCCTCACTCCTGTGCATCCACCTCTGTCTTGCACTGTGGTTGGTGGGTGGCCTGGCTGGCTTGGCCTCTTGGTTTTGAGCTCTGTGAGGCCAGAACTCTCACTCATTCATCTTCAAACTCCAGCAGTGCAGGGGACAATGCCAGGCAGAGGAGTGAGGTCCAGCAGATGACCCAGAAAGAGTGACTGAATAAACCATCCATTGAGTGTTGTGCTGGGTCAACTGAAGGTTGAGGTCATCTGTCTTTTGGAGTATGAGCCTGGGCTCTCGGATCATAAATGAGCTCTGAAAAGGACAGCCTGGGTGGGTGGCTGAGGGAAGCATCCGTGTCGGTCTGGCCCACCAAAGCTCCAGATGTCGGGACGCTGGCTCGCCATGGGGACAGATGGTGAGCTGGGGAGCAGAGCCCAGGCCAGGGGCCTAAGCACATGCTCCCGAGGGCAGCCAATGTACCCAGATGGGGCCTTGAGCCCTGGTGTAAGCCCCAAAGCCCACCCCAAGAGCCACTGATGTTCTGCCTCTCCGCATAGGCTCAGGGATTTTGTCCATACACAGGCACCTTGGCTGTGGGAGTTGTGACAGATCTGAAGGGGAGGGAACCCCCAGGAGCCCAGACTCCATGCTGCTCAGTCCACTGTCCCCTCCTGTGGACTTTGTCTCTCCACTGCCAAACTTTGAGGGTCTAGGTTGACAGAGGACTTTTCCTCAGGCCCTCTTTCCTGGGTTTGCAGACACAGGCAAAGGGCGCAGAGGTGAGCACGGATCACCTCAAGCTGTTCCTTTCCCGGCGGAGGTGGCAGGTGAGTCCGCCCAGGCCCTCCCTCCGCGCTTCCCACCTTCTCACTCTGCAGCTTTTCTCTCTAACCCTGCTGTGTTTCTATCGTGTACCCTTGCTTTCTGCTCATCTATCTTCATCCACTTTCTATTCTCTCAGCCCCCAGCTTCACTCCGTTCCCTGACCCTCTGCCTACCCTGGGTCTTCTCCACGGGGCCTGAGGTGGGCTTGCGTGGCTCAGTCTGGCGCCAGGGGTCCCTGTCAGGTCTGACCCCAGTACCCTGTCCCCAGCGCTCCCAGATCAGCTACAAGTGCCACCTGGTGCTGCGCCCCATCCCTGAGCTGCTGCGGGCACCCCCAGAGCGGGTGTGGGTAGCCGTACCCAGAAGACCACTCCCCAGCGGGGGGCTCTCATCCTCCTCCGACTCTGAAGAGGAAGAGCTAGAGGAGCTGCCCTCAGTGCCCCGACCACTGCAGCCCGAGTTCTCGGGCTCCCGGGTGTCCCTCACCGACATTCCCACTGAAGATGAGGCCCTGGGGACCCCAGAGGCTGGGGCTGCCACCCCCATGGACTGGCAGGAGCAGGGAAGGGCCCCCTCTCAGGACCAGGAGGCCCCCAGCCCTCAGGCCCTCCCCTCCCCAGGCCGGGAGCCCCAAGCTGGGTCCAGCCCCCAGCGGAGAGAGCTCCGGAGGGGCAGCTCTGCTGAGAGCGCCCTGCCCCGGGCCGGGCCGAGGGAGCCGGGCCGGGGCCTGCACAAGGCAGCCTCCGTGGAGCTGCCGCAGCGCCGAAGCCCCAGCCCGGGGGCCACCCGCCTGACCCGGGGAGGCCTGGGGGAGGGCGAGTATGCCCAGAGGCTGCAGGCCCTGCGCCAACGGCTGTTGCGGGGAGGCCCTGAGGATGGTAAGGTCAGTGGCCTCAGGGGCCCCCTGTTAGAGAGCTTGGGGGGCCGTGCCCGGGATCCCCGGCTGGCCCGGGCTGCGTCCAGCGAGGCAGCACCTCGCCACCAGCCCCCACCCGAGACACGGGGCCTGCAGAAGAGTAGCAGCTTCTCGCAGGGTGAGGCGGAGCCCCGGGGCCGGCACCGCCGTGCTGGGGCGCCCCTCGAGATCCCTGTGGCCAGGCTTGGGGCCCGCAGGCTACAGGAGTCTCCCTCCTTGTCTGCCCTCAGCGAGGCCCAGCCACCCAGCCCTGCGAGGCCCAGTGCCTCCAAACCCAGTGTCCCCAAATCCAGTGTCCCCAAGTCTTTGGAACCTCCTGCTGCCACACCCAGTGATGCCCCACAGCCCTTGGCACCCCAGCCTGCCCAAGACAAGGCCCCAAAGTCCACGCTAGAGCCAGTCCCAGCCCCCAAGCCTACACAGCCCGCCCTGGCTCCGCAAACCCCAGCGCCCCCCACCACACCCTATGCCCATATCATGCAGTCGCTCCAGCTGTCAGGCCACACGCAAGGCCCCCTGCACGGCCCCGGGGCACCTCCCTCGGAGCCCAGACCCCACCCGGCGGTGTTCGCCCGGGTGGCCTCCCCACCTCCAGGAGCCTCAGAGAAGCGCGCGCCTACAGCTGGGGCGCACCCCGTGCTAGCCGAGAAAGCTCGGGTCCCCACAGTGCCCCGCCGGCCAGGTAGCAGTCTCAGCAGCAGCATCGAGAACCTGGAGTCAGAGGCCGTGTTCGAGGCCAAGTTCAAGCGCAGCCGTGAGTCGCCCCTGTCGCGGGGGCTGCGACTGCTGAGCCGCTCGCGCTCGGAGGAGCGCGGCCCCTTCCGCGGGGCCCAGGAGGAGGACGGCATGTACCGGCCCAGCCCAGCGGGGACGCCCCTGGAGCTGGTCCGACGGCCCGAGCGCTCCCGCTCCGTGCAGGACCTCAGGGCGGTCGGGGAGCCGGGCCTCGTCCGCCGCCTCTCGCTGTCGCTGTCCCAGCGTCTGCGGCGGACCCCGCCGGCGCAGCGCCACCCGGCCTGGGAGGCCCGCGCGGGGGACGGGGAGAGCTCGGAGGGCGGCAGCTCGGCGCGGGGCTCCCCGGTGCTGGCGGTGCGCCGGCGGCTGAGCTCCACTCTGGAGCGGCTGTCCAGCCGGCTGCAGCGCAGCGGCAGCAGCGAGGAGTCGGGGGGCGCGTCGGGCCGCAGCACGCCGCTGTTCGGACGGCTGCGCAGGGCCACGTCGGAGGGCGAGAGTCTGCGGCGCCTCGGCCTCCCGCACAACCAGCTGGCGGCCCAGGCCGGCGCCAGCACTCCCTCCGCAGAGTCCCTGGGCTCCGAGGCCAGCGCCACGTCCGGCTCCTCAGGTGAGGGAGCGGGGCGGTCCGAGGGGCGTGGCAGGTGAATGTGTGAACACGAGTGGCCGGGGTGAGGGTGCGGAGCCGGGATGACCGGTGCAGAGCGCCGAGGAGCGTGGGCGCGCTGGAGAGGGGCTCTGGGAGAAGGAGCTGGAGGCCCTGAGGATGGACTTGGCGGGCCTTGGGCGCGGGGAGGCTGAGGGGCAGAGGCCAGTGGGGTGGGGGGTGCGGGGGGGGGGGCTACAAGTTCTTGGCTTCTCTGGGCCGCCGGCCGCAGGGAGGGTGGGCAAGTGCTTATGGGTCTGGGTCTTCACAGCTCCTGGGGAAAGCCGAAGCCGGCGGCGCTGGGGCCTCTCTCGGCTGCGAAAGGACAAGGGGTTATCACAGCCAAACCTCTCTGCCGGTGCCCAGGAGGATTTGGGTCACCAGTATGTGCGCAGCGAGTCAGGTAATAGAGGCCAGCTGGGTGAGTAGCCCCCTCCCCGCCCCAGGGGCAGTCGCAGCTGGGAGTAGTCAAAGGGACCTGGAATCAGGAAAACAACAATAATAATCGCATTAACTAATTCCACTAACTGGTGATGCTGAGTGTCCTCGTAAGCGTGTTACAAGCGCCGCCTCATCGAACCCTCACACGTTGTTTGGGAACTATTCTTACCACTGTCCCTATGTCACCGGTGAGGAAGTAGGCTTAGCCATGCTAAGGAGCTCATCCAAGTCACAGAGCTGGTATAGTACATGGAGGGGCCAGAGAGCTGGGCTGTGTGGGTCTCTGCAGCCAGACCCTAAGAGGTGGCTTTGGGACACCTGCCTTTCTTTGGCTAGCGTCCTCCCTCCTGAGAGACCCTGAAAGGTCTCTGTAACTGTGCGTAGTTCCCCTGCCCCCACAGCTCCCCTCCACATGTGTGTATGCTGGAATGGGCACCCAAAGACGTTCTTTGTCTCCCAGCCCAGAGGCCCACAATCTGGACCATGCCCCCAATCCTGCATTCCTCCGTAGCCCTGAATACCCTTGCTATCCTTCCCCCTCCTCCCTGCTGCTACAGAAGGTGCTGTGTGGGGGAGAAGTGGGTAGGGGGGACAGGGACTTGGGGTATGCCCTGCTCTGTTTCTCTGCCCCAGTGTGCAGGGAGAGAGGTATTCTCCACCTGGGGCCACCCAGTCCCCCACCTGAAAAGGGATCATTACTCAGGGAGCACAGGCAAAGGCTTCAGGGGGCCAGGTGTCTCAGACCAGCATGCGAGAGGAGCAGGCCGTCCAAGCCAGGCTGTGTGCAGAATCTTTATCAGCCACCAGTTCCGTTCTTCCCCAGTTTCCTAATAAAACTCCCCAGCACTGTTCCCGCTGTGCCTCAGCTGGGTTTGGGGTGATCGTGTCCAGCAGGGCCTGTAGCGAGGGAAGAGGAGGGGAGGAGGCCAGCCCGTGGGGGCAGGGGTGGAACAGGCGAGGAAAGACAGAGAGAGAAGCCAGCACTGAGGCCTGGGGACAGCTGATTCCTTCCCACTGGGGCTTCTCTCCCAGCTCCATTTTGCTTGTGCAGCTGATTTCCTGCCGAGGCAGTGTCCCCTTACCTCATCCTCTCCCCCCTCCCTGCAGGAAGAAGGCTGTCCCTGTCCACTTTACCAACTAGGGCTGGCCTCTGGGGGAATGGGGGAGGGACTGGTAGGGCTGAACTGGGGTCACCTTTCACCTCTCCTCCTGGCCCCCCTCTCTCTTCCCCCTACCCAGTACCCTCACTTGGTCTGGAGGCGGCCACGGATGAAACTATATTTACTTTGCGTCGTTGGAGCCTCGGTGTGGGACCCCTCCTTGGGGAACACTGGAGTATAGCGTGAAACTGGGGGCGTCACGCTGGCTCTCCTGATACTCACTCTAACTGAGCGTTCCTCCCCTGCCCAGCTTATCCCCACCTCCACTCCCTCCCAGTTCCTCAGACAGGCAGTAGCTGGGGCTCCCAGGCGTATGGACCCCTCAGCTCTCTCTGCCCCTCTTACCCCACCCCCCAGTGGCTTGGTCCAGATCGGGATTTTTCTAAAGGGACTTCCCAGGGAGCAGGAAGGCAAATCCTCATAACACCAAGGAGCCACAGGGGGGCGCTGCAGTGGAGGGAAGACCTTGGCCCGTCCACAGCCCAGCCATGGGCGCACTCACCAGCTGGCTGGGAATCCAGCTTTGCTGAAAGAGCCTCTTTCTCTGGGGGGTCTGTCCCTAGCTCCTCACCTGGGCACATCAACGATAAAAGCTAACACTTATGAGCACTTGTCGTATGGTAGACACATGCTCAGCCCTTCACATGCCTCTCAATCCTCACAGCAAGCCTAGGAGCTTCGTGTTACCGTTTTCCTCAATTCACAGACAAAACATGGTCCAGGGTCACTCAGGTACTGTCTCTTGTCCCTGCAGAAGCTCTCACTACTTAGCTGACCTGAAGGAGTATGTATGAGGTCTAAGACCGTGTCCCCAGACCCCAGGTGGGACGAGGGGTCGGGGAGGCTGACACACTTCGGAGCTGTGCCCTGAATTTGCCTTGACTTTAGATCTTTGGAGACTACACATTTTGATTGAACGTGATGTTCAATCCCAGGAGACTCAGCTCAGGTCACTGGCTCCTGTCACTTGCCCTGTGGTGCCTCAGAGGGAGTAGGTATCGCAGAATTTTAATCAGCATAGTGCTTCCGTATCTGTTTTTATTTTACTTAACCAGTGCTTATAGAACACTTCCTTAGCACCAGGCCCCGCTCCGAGTGGTTCACAAACATACGGCGGAGCTCCCAAGCATCTTCCATAGTCAACGAAAGGAAAAGATAGTTCTACACCCCGGGAAAGTGATACTCACCCCAAAGAATATTCTCGAAGGCCTGGTGTGGGGTTCTCCTTCCTACATCTGACTGGGAAGAGACCACCTTTCCCTCTGCTCCCTGCTGGCAGCACGAGCTCTCCCACACAGCCCCCCGTCCCTCCACGGCCCATGAGCCGGGGTTCCCGTTGACCCATGGCTACCTCTGTCCTCCCTCCAGATTTCCCCCCAGTCTTCCACATCAAACTCAAGGACCAGGTGCTGCTGGAGGGAGAGGCAGCCACCCTGCTCTGCCTGCCGGCGGCCTGCCCTACACCCCACATCTCCTGGATGAAAGGTAAGAACACTTCTCTCTCAGAGCGGGGGTAGGCAAGTGGCCCCAAGGCCAGGGGATGCTCAGGGGAGGGGGCAACGTGGGGGGGCCTGGAGGATCACGTATGCTGTCTCACTCAGCAGCCCCCTGTGCTCCTCCCGGCCCCTAGACAAGCAGTCTCTGCGATCAGAGCCGTCGGTGATCATCGTGTCCTGCAAAGATGGACGGCAGCTGCTGAGCATCCCCCGGGCGGGCAAGCGACATGCTGGGCTCTATGAGTGCTCAGCCACCAATGTCCTAGGCAGCATCACCAGCTCCTGTACCGTGGCTGTGGCCCGTGAGCCTGGGGCAGGGACTCAGGGGGGCAGTGATGGCCCATGGTGGGGTAGGGCTTGAAGGGTCCTAAGCTCACTGGGGCTCCCCTCCTCTTGCCAGGCATCCCAGGAAAGTTAGCTCCTCCTGAGGTGCCCCAGACCTACCAGGACACGGCGTTGGTGCTCTGGAAGCCAGGAGACAGCCGGGCACCTTGCACGTACATGCTGGAGCGGCGGGTGGATGGTGAGGGACAGGGCAGGCTGGGGGGTGGGAGGGAGCAGAAGGCGGAAGGCGCACAAGCCCAGGAGACGATCGGCCTCCCTGGGCTCCTCACAGATAGCCCTGGGAGCTTGGGCCACCCCTTGTGTGGCCTCAGCCCCTCCCCCATGCTGCCCACAGGGGAGTCTATCTGGCACCCTGTGAGCTCAGGCATCCCCGACTGTTACTACAACGTGGCCAACCTGCCAGTCGGCGTGCCCGTGAGATTCCGTGTGGCCTGCGCCAACCGTGCTGGGCAAGGGCCTTTCAGCAACCCTTCTGAGAAGGTCATCGTCAGGGGCATGCAAGGTCAGTGGGACGAGGTAGGGGGGTGGCCAGAGAACAGAGGGACCCCTGAGCACCCTGGTTTTGCCCCCGGGGCATCAGAGTGATGATTTTCTCTGTCTTCACTTAGATTCCTCAGTTCTGCAATCTGCTGCTCACCAGGACGCCCCTGTTACCTCAGGGCCAGCCAGGGCCCCGCCTCCTCACTCTCCTACCTCACTGGCCCCATCACTGACCCCCACCCCAGCTCCCGCTCCCGCTCCCCCAGCCCCTCAGCCAGTCGCTCTCAGCCCTTCATCTCCCCCAGCGCCCCCCAGCCAGGCCTTGTCCTCACTCAAGGCTGTGGGTCCACCGCCCCAAACCCCCCCACGAAAGCACAGGGGCCTGCAGCCTGCCCAGCAAGCAGAGCCCACCCCACCCAGTGCCCAGGCCACCCCCAGTGAGCCCAAGTCTTCCGTCCCTGACACTGGGACCCCAACCCCAGCCTCCACCCCTCAAGGGGTGAACCCAGCGTCTTCCTCTACCCCCCTGTATATGGTGACCTCCTTTGTGTCTGCACCCCCGGCCCCCGAACCCCCAGCCCCCGAGCCTCCTCCTGAGCCCACCAAGGTGACTGTACGAAGCCTCAGCCCGCCCAAGGAGTTGCTCAGCTCCCCTGTGGGTGGTCCCCCCAGCTCTCCTGGGCCGAAGGGCACCACTCTTCGGCAGGGGCCCCCACAGAAACCCTACACCTTCCTGGAGGAGAAGGCCAGGTAAGTGGGTCCAGGAGGGGAAGGCGGACGGAGTGGGGGAGTGAGTGGGATGCAGGGAACACAGGGATGCGGAGAGAAGACCAGACTCCCCTGGACAGGGTTGGGGAGGGGCTGAGATCTGGTGCCTGGCACTACTGAGTTCAAATCTCTTCTGCCAGCACTGTGCTAAGCTCTTTAACCATATGATGTCATTTACTCTTCACAATTCAGAGAGAGAGAGAGAGGTGGCACTATTATCATCACCCGTTTCACGGACGGGAAAACCGAGGTTGGAAAGGTTATGGGATTTGCCTGAGGTACAGAGCCAGTGAGGGGCAGAGCTGAGACTCCAACCCAGGTTCCTAGGATTGGACTTCAGAGGCCACACTAAGAATCACTGCATACTTGCTCCCTGGGGTCCCCGTTTCCCCAGCTCCTTTCCTCTGAGCACGTGGTGTCCACATAGGGGCCGCTTCGGGGTGGTGCGAGCATGCCGGGAGAATGCCACCGGGCGGACGTTCGTGGCTAAGATCGTGCCCTACGCGGCCGAGGGCAAGCGGCGCGTCCTGCAGGAGTATGAGGTGCTGCGGACGTTGCACCACGAGCGGCTCATGGCGCTGCACGAGGCCTACATCACCCCGCGCTATCTCGTGCTCATCGCCGAGAGCTGCGGGAACCGCGAGCTCCTCTGTGGGCTCAGCGACCGGTAAGCGGGGGATCTGGGCGTTCCGGGGGGGAGCTGGGAGTGAGGGTGGGGGGAGCTGAGCTGGGATGTCACCTGCTTCGCCTGGGCCCGCCCCCTCCCCCAGGTTCCGGTACTCGGAGGACGACGTGGCCACCTACGTGGTGCAGCTGCTGCAAGGCCTGGACTACCTCCACGGCCGCCACGTGCTGCACCTGGACATCAAGCCCGACAACCTGCTGCTGGCTCCCGACAACGCCCTGAAGATTGTGGACTTCGGCAGCGCCCAGCCCTACAACCCCCAGGCCTTGCAACCCCTTGGCCACCGCACGGGCACGCTGGAGTTCATGGGTGAGGGCGCCGTGGCGGCCTGGGTCGGGCCTTGGGCTACTCGCGGAGGGGGCAGCAGTTCACTCCCCTCCGCTCACTTACGTGCCGTTTAGTGAGCGCTTGCTGTATGCAAGCAGTGAACTCAGTCCTTTCTGTGCTTTTTTTTACCCCAATTTATCTTCACAGTAGCCCTGGAGATTGGCATAACATTATCCCCATTTTACAGACAAAATAGAGGTGCAGTGAGGCTAAGTATTTGTCCAATATCAGTTATGAATGCTAGAGCCAGGATTTGATAAAACTGGACAGAGAATCCATTACTAGTATATATACTTAAGGTAAACCGGCTACCATTTAGCTACCTACTAAATACTTGATGTTCATTAGCTCTATGCCTCGGAGTTATTCTACAAGCCACACTTTACAGATGAGGAAATGGGAGAGCCAGAAGGGCTTAGTACTTGCCAGCATGCCATAGCTAGAAGGGACAGGCCTGGGATTGGAGCCAGCCAGACTGATTTCCACGGCTCCTAACCCCGGCATTGGCCATGTTCTCTGTGAATGGGCACTCTACCTCAGAGCTGATTCGGGGGAGCTAGTGACCCTGGTTCCCAGTTCCTCTGCAGTCCTGGGAACCCCACCATTCAGTACCTGGGCTGATTCCTCAGGTGGCCCACGTCTCCCCTGGGGGCCACCCCCACTCCCCTCCTGCCTGCTGGATCCATGGTCTTGTGACCTGGGCCTTGTCCTGCTCCTCAAGCCCCCAGGGGCCTCCCTTGTCTCTCCTGCTCCCCTGCCATCAGGAAGCTGGTTCAGCTTGGCCTCTATTTCCTGTCAGCTCCCGAGATGGTGAAGGGAGAACCCATCGGCTCTGCCACGGACATCTGGGGAGCGGGCGTGCTCACTTACATCATGTGAGTGCCCCTGGGATGCACCTTCCGCCTATACCCTCTCCCCCTCACAGACTCCCCAACACACATGTGCATGTGCCCAGCCCAGAGCACTGAGCCCCTCTGAACCCCCACACTAATGTCCCCCTGGGGCTGTGAGTGGACCTTCTGTCCACATGTGTCAACTGAATTGTCTCCACAACAGGCTCAGTGGACACTCCCCGTTCTATGAGCCAGACCCCCAGGAAACAGAGGCTCGGATTGTGGGGGGCCGCTTTGATGCCTTCCAGCTATACCCCAACACCTCCCAAAGCGCCACACTCTTCTTGCGAAAGGTCCTCTCAGTACATCCCTGGTGAGTAGCCGCACACTTGCCAAGCCCCCAGCATTACCCACCCCCCGCCTCAGACTGCCCTGGCCAAGCCCGGAGCCTGAAGATCCCCCCAATTTCTCCCCGGCCACCGCTAATACACCGCTACCACTACTACTACCCCTAAGTGGTTGTTCTACGCACCACTGATGCTTCTAAGCCCCGTGAGGTAGGCAGAATCACCTTCCCCATTCCAGAGATGGGGAAACTGAGCCCCAGAGTTGGCCAAGATCCCTCACCTAGGGCCGGGAATCCAGGACGGGGACTTGGGTCTGTGGGAGGCCCGAGCCTTGCAGGCTCATGGTCCCTGGCTGGGCCTGGCAGGAGCCGGCCCTCCCTGCAGGACTGCTTGGCCCACCCGTGGCTGCAGGACGCCTACCTGATGAAGCTGCGCCGCCAGACGCTCACCTTCACCACCAACCGGCTCAAGGAGTTTCTGGGTGAGCAGCGGCGCCGCCGGGCCGAGGCTGCCACCCGCCACAAGGTGCTGCTCCGCTCCTACCCAGGCAGCCCCTAGCGGCTCGGACCGCAGCCCGGCCTCGGGCTTCAACTCGGGGTTCCGCTGAGGCTGCGGGACATTCCAGGGCCCATCCTGAGCCGGGTGGGCCCGGGGCTTCGGACACCACCAGCAGCAACATCCAGCCGGGCTATTACCTCATGGACCTGCAGGGACAGAGCCACCCGCCCCCCGCCCCCTGGGCTCTGCTGATGCCACCCCGGCCAGAGCCAGACGGGGAGACCCATGGGCCAGGCTGGGTGGGGGTGGGGGCGCGGGAGCAGAGAAGCAGGAAAAGGGGCAAGAAGGGAATAGGTAAGAGATCAGGAAAAGAAGCCAAGGGATAGGGTGAGGAGACTCGAGGAAGGTTCTGGGGGAGAACCAACTAAGAAAGGTGTGAATAGCTGGAGAGGAGGAAGAGGAAGGAGCCCAGGGTATCAGGGTCGTGGGCTGGGAGTGAGTGTTGGTGAAGCAGGGACAGGACATGGAGACAGTGCTAGGGAGCCAGAACCAGCATGTGAAGGAGGGCAGCGAGGTAGGGGAGGGAGAGGAGAGGACTCGGGTGGGATGGAGTGGGGTGGGGTAGCTGCCAACATCCCCAGAAGGAGAACCTAGAGGGCTGGGGGCTGGGGGCAGTTATTACTGGAACCAGCGCTCTCCTGTCCTCCTCCTGTCCCAGTGGAGGCAGCTCTGAGCACTCTGTGCTGTCCCCAGGATGTCCCCACCACCCCTCTGTGGCCTTCGTCCTTCTTCCCATTCATATTTATTTATTTATTGACTTTTATGAAATTTCCCTTCCATCCAATTCCTATTGCCCGTGTTGTCCTGACCATCCCCCCCACCCCAGCCATCCAGCTGTCTGTGCAGCTGTCTGTCTGTCTGTCACAAGGAAAATAAAAATGGCAAGCAGCAGGACCTACGTGTGGTCGATGGGGAGGGATGGCTGGGGGTACAGGGTGCTGGGGGTGGTGGGACAGGGGCATTTCACCCTTCTCTTGGCCAATGAGAGCTGAGCTGTAAGAGCTAGCACCTTCAGACCATGGCTCCTGACCCTGACCCTCCTGGGCCCCACCTCTCCCTTATTCTTAGAGGGAGGAGGGACTTCTGCCTCTCCTGAAGTTTCTGGAGTCCTGGCAGGACTCCACCACTACCATCTAACCAGACTCTGGTGGCCCCCACCTCTTTTCACATATTCTGTCATTGCAACTTGGAGGATGCTGGGCTCTGGAATGCACCAGCCCACACCCCAAGGCTGGCTCAGTCTCCTTCACTCTGCCCTGGAGACAGTCCAGCTCTGGTCCTGGCCCCCGGAGCAGAAGGAGTTTCATCATGATGATTGGCGAGATTGTGATGATGGTGTGAAGTGCCACAGAGGACAGCCTCTCAACTCCATGCTTTTGTGTTAGGGCCGTGGGCCACCAGCTGCACGACGCTCTGGTTGGTGTGTCTGCTGAGATGGGGCCACAGTCGAGAGCCAAGGGACACATCAACCTGAACATTCTTGTCCCCGTGGCATGCTGGGGAGTCTGATGGGTGCTAAGACTCCTTGACTCTAGCTGCTTCCCTGCAGAACCACAGAATGGTCACTGGGTCTACAACTGAGTTGTCCTGCCCAGAGGTGGAGGGGAGGGGGGAGCCAGTTCTTGTGTCCAGGGGAGGCTGTTTCCCACCTCTCCCCACCTCTCCCCACCTTGGAAACTCTGTCCTTGGCAAAGCAAAAGGAATAAAGTCTCCTCCGAACCATGAGCCGAGAGGGTTAGCACTGGTGTGTTGTGATTGAGGTTGAGGGCCCCTTGGCTGTGGCCCAAACAACATTTTACCCAACCCAGCCCAGCCCAGCCTCTCTGGCTTCTCAGGACCCCAGGGAAGAGGCAAGCCCCATCATCATAAAATAACAGAGTGTTCAAGCCAGCTGGAAGGGACTAGAGAGACGTCTTGCCCACCTGTCATTTTAGCGATGAAGATACACAGTTTGCCTGTGAGAATCTTTAATCCCCTACTCACCACAAGTGTTTTCATATAAAAATGAGGTGCCTGAACTCATATCTTGATAAATGGTAAAATTTCTCTCCCATCCCCATTCTGATGTTGAGCTCCCTTCCCATCTCCATTGAAAATGGAATGTGAACTGCTTGTTCCAAACCCGGAGGAGCAAAGGTAATTTATGTCAGCAGAGCTGTGTCAAAATTGCTCTGATCAAAAGGTGACAGTGCTCCACACCTGGGCGGGCAGTTACAAGGCATGGAGGCAAGTGCCCTGGGTTGGCTAGCCTGGACTCCAGGCAAGTCCCAGAGGGGTGAACTGAACCCCTTCTCCCAGGCAGTCTGATGCCCCTATCCACAATTGTTGGGTTTACGACCCAAAAGGGGCTTGGGCAGAGAACTGGGGAGTCAGTGTTAATGCCAATCTCCAGGCACAGTCAGACCCAGCCCAGTCAGACTGTATCATGTCACATGGAGGGAAGTGAGTGGGACTGGGGTGGTAGGAGGGGATGCTGTTCTGAAAAATCTTTACCGTCCCCTCTAGGTTGATCTCAGATTACCGCCAGGGGGCACAGTGCAGAAATGACAAGCCTAGACTAGACTCCTGGGACTAGGGGAGTAAGTGCTTCCGGATTGGTCCTGACAGCCACACTGCCCTCTCATAATTGGCTGGATGGACAGTGAAGTCCCTCCCCCGCCCCCACTACTCTGGCTTCATTCAGGGGCACCCCCACAAACACTTGCACCCTTTAATGGACAGTGTCCTGGGAATGGCATGTTGTCCAACTGTCTGGGGACTGACCAGAGTGTAAAGCTGCCCCAGTGGGGAGCTGAATCTCTTGCCAGCCTGGGCCCTTGTCTGGTACTACCAGGAGTGGGATGGTTACCCCCTGCTCTGGGAGGGGATGGGGCCGCATCCAGCTGCCCAGCTGTCCGGGTGCTGACATGAAGTGCACCCCAGAGCTGCTCAGGTTTCCCCCTCGGGTCTGCCTCAGCGGCTGAGCCAGCATCCCAAACATCCTCAGGCTAAATAAGGAGCCCGCTTAGGTCATGGGGCGGGGCTGGGGTCCCCGGGGGGGCTTGGGGCAACCAAGCCAAACAAGGCAAGGAGGGGAGCGATGTATAAAACCAGGGCCCTGGGCTGAGCACCTGCCCGTGCCCCTACTGTGCCTTCCAGAAGTGCTCTGTCCCACCTGCAACCCAGCTAGTGGACCCAAGTCCCGAAGTCGACCCGCCCACGGTGAGTCCCTATTCTCAGACCAGCCCCAGACACTCCCATCCCCAGGATGTTCTGAATTGACAGGTGAAAAGCTGAAAGTCAAAGTCTCTGTGTCAGCCTAGACTCCATGTTTGTTTTGCACTCCCCAGATGTCCAAGGCAGCTCCCGCCAAAAAACCAGCCGCTAAGGCCCCGCCTCCGGGATGTACTCTGGATATCAACGACCCCCAGGTCCAGAGAGCGGCCATTCGCATCCAGGCCTCTTACCGGGGCCACAGGTGAGGGGGAGCCCGGAGCCTTCAGGAGGAGGGGAGCGGGAACTGCAGAAAGCGCACTGCTGCGTGGGGGTGGCTGGGAGCTGAGCAGTGTTACGGACCGCTGGGGTCACTGGACTTAGGGGAGAGCGGTTGGCGAGGTGTGGAAAGGTGGCCGACAAAAGCACATCATTTCATCAGGGTAACAATTCAAGAGCAGGCCCCCTCCCAACCCACCCCCACATTTAAAGTTCTAGCGGGCCGAGGGGGCGGGCAGGGGATTTGGTGCGGGCGGTCCAGATCCGCGTGGTGGGAGCTCTGGGCCCTGACCCGGCTCTCGGATAGGTCCCGGAAGGAGCTTCGCGAGAAGGGGCCGCCACGAGTGCTGGAGCCGCTCAAGGACGTGGTGCTGATCGAGGGCAGCGCGGCCAAGCTGACTTGCCGCATTGCCGCTTTCCCGGACCCATTCATCCGCTGGAGCAAAGATGGCAAGGAGCTGCGCGACGGGCCCAAGTATCGCTATGTCTTCGAGGACCCTGACGTAGTCGCCCTGGTGGTGCGCGACGGCGAGCTGGCCGACCTGGGCCAGTACAGCATCAATGTAACCAACCCCTTCGGCCAGTGCTCTGACTCGGCGCGCATCCTCGTGGAAGGTACGCGCGCCCCGGGGGCGGCGCCACCACGGAGAGCAGCACCGCCTCCCGGCGCCGCAGCTGGGTCCAGCCAGCGCGCGCTCACCGCTGGGCCTAGCCGAGTGTCCATGGGGTTGCGGGCACCGGCTGGGGCGCGGCGACGCGCGGGCTGGCTAGCCCTTCCTGCCTCAGGATCCCATCCGGTCCCCCTCCCCGCCAAGACGGAGAAGTCCGCTATGGGCTCCAATCACTCCACTCCAGGGCCCCAAGGTCACAGCGAGCCAGAGGCAGAGCCAGGGTTAGGGCCTGGGCCTCCTGGCTCCGCCCCAGGGCGATGTTCATTCCTCGGAACTGTCTCCATCCAGGGCACCGAGATGTGTAAACGTTCCCGGGCTTTCACTCATAGTATCTCTTTTGATCCTCCACCTCACGGTGGGAAGGAGCAGGGGCAGCTACTAGTCCGGTTTAACAGCTGAGGAAATGAAGCCCCAGAGAGGCTAGACTTGCCCAACGTCACACTACGAGCTTAAATCCATCTCATATTGAGGGCGGGGTATTATCTGGGGAAGTGATGCCCCTGCCCCGCCTCACCCCTAAAGACCCTCACTGGGTCGCACGCCCTTTCCCTTCTTCTAGTCCCTGCGAAGATTCAAAAGGGACCGGATAACACTAAGGCACGCAAAGGCACCACGGTGACGCTGACCGCGGAGATCATGGGCGAGCCTGCGCCCGACGTCGGCTGGACCAAGGACGGGGAGGACATCGAGGAGGATGACAGGCGAGGGCGGGGACCTGCCGCTGGGGCGGAACGGGGCCCAGAGCCCTGGCGAGAGTGGGCCGGGGGCGGGGAACGCGAGCTGAGGACCAGAGCTGGCTAACCAGCCTGGCCCCGGGCGCCCGTAACCTGACCTCGGCCCGCCCTCCCCGCTCCCCCTCTCCCTGCCAGGGTGTTCTTCGAGATCGGCAGTACCACCACGACGCTGACCATTCGCCGGGCCACGCCCGAGGACAGCGGCAAGTACGAGGTGTACGTGGAGAACAGCCTGGGCATGGACCAGAGCTTTGCTCGCGTGGACGTGGCCTGAAAGGAACGCTCGGACCGTTCGCCCTGGCTCCAAGCCCCGGGGTGGGTGGGACCGACGACCCTCCTCCATCTTGCTTAATAAAGCTGCTCTCTCTGACCCTCCGCGTGTTCTGGTCTTTGGGGACGCCGTTTCCTCTCCCCCGCACTCGCACCCACGCTTACTCCAGACCCACACACCAAGGTCACAGAATGTTGGGGTCGGAATGTTTGGAGAGTGCCTGGCTCAGTGCTTTATGTTACGGACTGTAAATCTGAGATAAGTTTTCTCTCACCGTCCGGGGCTCCTTCGCTTCCCAGTGGGACGGCGCAAGGAGCTTATGACTCCGCCTTCTCTTTTTCTGACCTCAGGCCCCAGCCACTCGCCGGGGTTGGCGTCCTCGCCACGCCCATCTCACAGATGGCCACACCCCCTCTCGTCTCTAGGCCCGCCTCTCCCTGTGACCCTGTTCCCACTTCAGCCGCTACCCCTGGGCCCATTCCCAGACGGTTCAAGGTCCTAATCTTAGCTTCCAGCCTCTGCCTCTTAGGCCCCACCCTTCTTCTCTTTAGCCCCGCCTCCTAGATACCTTGGCCACGCCCCTTGTTCTCCCATAAGTCCCATCTCCCTCCTCTCTTGTATTCAGAAGCGCGTGGAGGGGTGTGGGGGGGGGACGGGGGAGGGCTACGGGAAACGACAGGCTCTTAAGAACTGCTATTCCCGGCATACTCCGCGAAGGAGTTCTCGCGAGTCGCGAGAAGACACGTGCGCGGAAGGAGCAAGCAGTAGCGGGCGACAGAGCTGGGATAAAAAGAGCTAGTGGTAAAGGTTGCTGACGGAGGGGTGGCAAAAGGGGTAGAGGGCAGGGGATGGCCCCTACACCGAGGGCTGCTCGGAGGTCCCGGCTGGCCCTTCGGAGGTCCGTTCTTGTTAGTCCCACAGCCCCTGGCTACGCGAGCCTAGGGTTTATTAGACGGAGTCAGTTGTGGCGTTCAGAGGGTCAGCAATCAATCCTGCGAATCCAGAGTTTCAGACTTGTCGCCAGTACTGGGACCCGGGGGGGGGGGGGTAGATTCCGTGTTTGAGATGCCGAGGGAATCTGCCTTTTGATTCAGGGTTCATCACTTAGAGGTTAGTTTTAGGATTCAAATTCAGCATATAGAGGGTTTTGCTTGGACTTGGGATTCATCAGATGCGGACCAGTGTTACTTTATTGGGATTCATTCTTAGGATCGCAGTTAAGTATCTGGGGCTCACTCAGGATTTGAGATTCAGTATTCAGGGTTCACTGTTGGCATTCAGGGCTTAACACCTATAGCATAAGAATGTAACAATTGGGAATCAGTGGGTTTGGGGTTTCGGGTTTTTGAGGTTTGGGGTCTAAGAGATCTGTCGCTGAGTTTCTGAGTTTGCTGAATGTGTCTATAGCCAGAGGGAAGTCTGTTGGATCAAATTGTGGGGTGCGAATTTCAGAATTTAGGAGAAATCGCTGTGGGGTTTTAAGGCCACTTTGGAATCTGGGTTGGGGTTTCAGATGTATGGGATTTGTGAGGTGTTGTGTCAAAGGAGGGACTATATTGAATTTTGGATTTACATCCTGTGAGAGGGCTAAGTGTTGCTCTTTGGAGTTTGGGGTTTGCTTGGGATGTGAGTGGGGTTCTTGGGCTGGGGTGTGAGATCTGAGCCTGATTTCTCTGTTGGGACTTGAGGTTTAGGTAGCAGTTGCCACCATGCTCAAAGCTGTGATCCTGATTGGAGGCCCTCAAAAGGGTGAGGAGCCTAGGGAAAGGGGTAGGGAGGTTGGGCTGGAATGACTGGGGGGTGGAGGCAGAGGGAGGCAGGAAGCTGAAATGTGCTTCTCTCTCCTCTCTCAGGGACCCGCTTCAGGCCTTTGTCTTTTGAGGTGCCCAAGCCCCTGTTTCCAGTGGCGGGGGTCCCTATGATCCAGCACCACATTGAGGCCTGTGCCCAGGTAACCCCAGAGGCTCCCCCTCCCACCTCACTTCCTGCTCATCTCCTTCATGCTGTTATTTCCCCCCCTCTCCAACCATGTCCTGTTCACACCAGGTGTAACTCCAGGGACTGCCATTTATAAATGACAGTGTGAATGGTGTACCTCGGAGTTGTGCAGTACAGCTGCCCTGCTGTCTTCGCTAATCTGGTCTCTCATCTGGCCTCTTCTTGTTCAGATTTCACTCCTATTTTTAAAGCATGGAATGCGAGATCAGGCCGGAATCTTAGAGACCATTTAAAGCAACAGCCTGAGGAACCTGAATGATAGCAAAGCACGGAACTCAAACCCTTGCTCACTGTGGAGCTAATTTCTTTATTGCTTTAGGCATTGGGATGGGCAGGGTTTGATCTGGATCCAGTCTCTGCCTGGAGAGTAAATTTACTTGGGTAAATTCCTCGCCCTTTCTGAGCCTTAGTTTTCTTACTGGTCAAATGGGGTGATTAACCCTACTTTGTGGGGCGGCAGGGCTTAGAGATGATGTTGGTAAAGTGCCTAGTGCAATGTAGGCACTTGATAAGTGGTACCCTTATCTCATGCTGATCTCAAGCTCATATTGACAGATAATAAATATGGGGGAAAATGAATGGATTATCTTTTCATGCAGTTTGGTAGGCAGGATCTTTCCTAGGGTGATCCTCAGATGAGGGGATGGGGTCGGGGGAACAACAGAATCATAAAAGATTGAAAGATCAGGGACAGACTTCCTCTAGCTTCCTCTTTGTCTGGAGGAGAACACAGGCCAGGGTGGTAAAGTGAGAACCCACAGCTGAGACCAAAACTATGGTCTCTGGACTCCTGGGCCAGTACCAGGGGTTCCCCCAACATTCCTTCCTATCAGATACGTTCTTTTTCCTCCCAACCTCTTCCCTTGCTCTCAGGTCCCTGGGATGCAGGAGATTCTGCTCATTGGCTTCTACCAACCTGACGAGCCCCTTACCCGATTTCTAGAGGCTGCCCAGCAGGAGTTTAACCTCCCCATCAGGTGTTTGTGTACATGTGCCGTATGGGGGGGATGGGGTGTGGGGTCAGTGCCCGAGGCCTCAGAGTCCTGGTGAGTGGGTTGAGTCAGCATCTGGCAGACTTCACCCTTATATACCAGGAGGGGTCTTATTTGGGCATCTCTGAATCCCTGAGTATATTGGCCTCAGGCAGGTGTATTTCTGGGAGCAGGAGGGGTCAGATGCCCAGGCTCATGCTATCTGCCTCCTCTCATCTCACTGAGCTGGCCCTGGGGTCCCCCGGTGACAGGTACCTGCAAGAATTTGTGCCCCTGGGCACAGGAGGTGGTCTCTACCATTTCCGGGACCAGATCCTGGCCGGGGGCCCTGAGGCCTTCTTTGTGCTCAACGCTGATGTCTGCTCCGACTTCCCCTTGAGTGCTATGTTGGATGCCTACAGACACCAGCCTCACCCTTTCTTGCTCCTTGGCACCACGGTGAGGGGGCCAGGAGGGCTGGAGGGGGTAAAGGGGGTGATCCAGAGACGTTCGGGGAGGCAGGGGCAGCCGAGAGAGAGTTGGAGTGGGAACGGGCATCAACAAGGGAATGTGCCAGAAGTCCTAGCAAGTAGCGGAGGAGGAGGAGGAGGCGGCGGCGGTAGAGACCCTGATCCCTTTGGCTGCTCAGAAGGAAGGAGGGGGAGGGCAGCTGTCAGTTCTCCCCCTGCTGAAGGCCTGTCAGTGCCAGAAATACGTGCCAGGTGCTTTAGGGGAGGGAAAGAAAGAAAGAAAACAGACCTTGCTGCCCTAGAGCAGGCAGGTCATTGTTTTGGTGTGTCTGTCTTTCAGGCTAACAGGACACAGTCCCTCAACTACGGCTGCATTGTAGAGAACCCACAGACACACGAGGTAAGAGCAGAGACGGGGCTGGCTGGGTTCTTACTCTGTATCCTCATGCCCCCGCCCCTCTGCCTCTAGAGAATGCTAGAAGGCAATTGGGTGGGCTCCAGTGCTGTCAACCAGGTGGGGCGTACCCTTGGCTGTTCATCTTCCATCTTTTCTAGAGATTGGCAAAGAGCAAAGGCTAACAGTTAATTTCCATGGGTGCAGTGCCCTGATAGATGTATGCGCTGTGTGCTATGGGAACACGAAAGGAGGCCTACCCCAGCCTTGCCTGGCTGGGGGCAGGAAGAGCTCCCTGGAGGAGGCAAAGTCTGAGTTGAGTTAAATTTGTGGAGATGAAGAAGGAGACAGGAAGGCGTTGCAGGTAGAGGGAACAGGATGTGCAAGGGCACAGAGGCAGGAAACAGTATTATTGTGCCTCTAGAATTCCAGAGGTGGGAGCGGGATCCGTAAGGCAGAGGGTCTCAGTCCTTGTTTGTGAAACTCCCTGCCCCTGAGCCTAACTGACTTTCGCACAGCCCTTTTCTTTGTTCAAGCATTAGTATTAAAAATACACTTAAACGGGCACACACATATAAATATGTGTGTTTTTTTTTTTTTTAAGTTTTATACTAGGCACTAGCTAGATGTGAAAGAAACAGAGCGAAAGAAATAGAATCCCTCCCTCCCAGGAAACCCCCAGTCAGTGGGAAAGACAGTCAAAAGTCAACCATGGCAAATGACACAGGGGCCCACAGTGAGGTGTGGCCAGACGCCAGGGGAGCCCAGACCTGAGAGGCTCAGTGTAGGGTGGGACAAGCGCAGGCTCCCAGAGGAAGTGGCAAGGTTGACTGGGTTTTGAAAGCTGAGTTTTCCAGATGAATCACTGAGAAAGGGCATTCCAGGCACAGGCGTGCAATGGCAGTGAATGGTGTGCTGGGGGTGCTGGGAGGTGGGGAGGATTGGGAGGGAAAAGGTATGTAGTTGGGACTTACCTTGAAGGTGAAGGGCAGTGACTGTGCGTTTTAGGAAGACCACCCTGGCAGCAGGGAGTAGCTGGCAGTCAGAAGGTCTTAGGGGATGGTGGGGGGTGGGGGACCTGGGGGGCAGGGGGCCCCCTCCTCTACTGGACCCAGCCTGCCCTGTCCTCAGGTCCTGCACTATGTGGAGAAACCCAGCACCTTTGTTAGTGATGTCATCAACTGTGGCATCTACCTCTTTTCCCCGGAAGCCCTGAAGCCCCTTCGGGATGTCTTCCAGCGAAACCAGCAGGATGGGCAACTGTGAGGCGGGCCCCATGGCCCTGTAACCCCAAGTTCCCCCCAGTCACAGAGCACCCCCGCCCCCAGGCTCTGCAGGCTCCGTTTCCACCTGCTCACCTTCCTCCTCCTTTTTCCTTTCCACTTGTCATCCCCAGCCAAGCCTTCCCGGTCCCCTCCCCTTCTAACCTCATTCTGTCCCTCTTCCTTAGCCATCCCAGTTCCTACTCTGTCACTGCCTGCCCACTCCCCTTCTGGTCCATTTCTCTCAAGCCCTGATGAGTGTCCTGGAGATGTCTTTCAGAACAGACGGCAACATGCACACTTGGGCGCACACACGCTTGGGTGCAGAGACATGCAAAGAGAGAGAGAGACACACACCCACACCCACACACACCCACACCCCACACTGTCAGGCTGAGGCTCCCCTCAGAGCATAGCCCGCAGAGCCCTGCTGGCCACAGGCCCCTCCCCAGGTCATCCTTGTAGGCCCCGGACCTGTTCCCCGCCCCCCTCCCCACTGTGGGTCCTGGCCTTCACTCCCTCCTCCCCGCCTGGCTCCCTGTCTCATGCCCCACTCACTCCCATCCATCTCTGCTTCTCTCTCCATCTCTCCGGGCCTCTGTCTGTTTCTGCTGAGCTGGCATCTCTACCATCTCTCTCTCTCTCTCTCCCTCTCTTTCTGTGACTGTCTCTGCCCTCACCAGCTGTCTTCCTCTGGGGTGAGTGTCTGTGTTTCATTCCATCCCGTGAGAGGGAGGGTGACCCGAGGTGGGGTTTGGAGGAGTGGATGGGGAGGAGAAGGGGAAAATGGGGGGAAGCTATGTCCGGGCGAACTCCCTGGACCTGGGGCAGAGATGAGGTGTGGGTCCATGCCCGGGGGTCCCCTGGGATTGCACCCCAGCTAGGGGTGGGAGGGTGACGTGGGTAAGGGCACTGGCAGAGTTTCCTGGGACATGAGCATCCCTTTGGAGAAGATCTGGCCAGGCCTGGAGAGGGGGTGGGATTCCCTCAGATCCCTATCCCTGAGATACCATGTTGGCCTTCCGGGCGGGCTCAGCTGGGGAGTTGATGTCCGCATCTCCTCTCTGCCAGGGAGGACTCTTCAGGCCTGTGGCCAGGGGCAGGTACCATCCGCCTGGAGCAGGACGTGTTCTCCGCCCTGGCTGGGCAGGGCCAGATCTATGTCCACCTCACTGATGGTATCTGGAGCCAGATCAAGTCTGCGGGGTATGGCTACGTGGGTGGCTGGGGCACCTGGGAGTTGAGATTTTCAGGGGGGTAGGCACCTGCTGGCCCCTGAATCCCCCATTCTGCTCTGTGGCTCCCGCCAGTTCAGCTCTCTATGCCTCCCGCCTCTACCTGGGCCAGTACCAGCTCACTCACCCAGAACGCCTGGCCAAGCACGCTCCCGGGGGTCCACGAATCCGAGGTACAGCCCCCTGCCCCCCTTCCTCATCTTTGCCCCCCACCCCAGCCCCCTGTGCCCTCTGAGCCAGGACTCCTGACCTCAGATTCAGAGGTGAAGCTCCAGTCCCTGCGCCCCCCAACCCCGAACCAGGTATGGTGTGGGGTAGTTGCCCCCAGATCTTCTCTTCTGCTTCTAGGAAATGTTTACATCCACCCCACAGCTAAGGTGGCCCCGTCGGCGGTGGTAAGTGGGGGGCTAGGCCGCCAGGACGGGTGGGATGGCGCCGAGCTCCTGAGCTCAGAGCTCGGGGCTCTGCTTTGTCATCATCCATCGTACAGGCTCAAGCAGGTCCCTTCCCCCCTACCTGTTCTATGAAGGGGGTGGATTCGGGTTTCTCCAAGGCCCTCCAGGGCTTATGGTATCTGTTCCTCTCCACAGCTAGGTCCCAACGTCTCCATTGGGGAGGGGGTGACCGTGGGCGAGGGGGTGCGGCTCCGCGAGAGCATTGTCCTCCATGGGGCCTTGCTGCAGGTAGGCACCCCGCGGCTGGCTGGGGGGGGGGTGGGCCCCGTGGGCTCTGCATCTGGCCCCTTCTCCTCCCTCACTTGACACTGTTGTGTTTGGCAGGAGCACACCTGTGTTCTGCACACCATTGTGGGCTGGGGGAGCACTGTGGGGCGCTGGGCCCGTGTGGAGGGTACCCCCAATGACCCCAATCCCAACGACCCCCGAGCGCACATGGACAGTGAGAGCCTCTTCAAGGATGGGAAGCTGCTGCCTGCCATCACCATCCTAGGTACGGCTTCCCAGGGGACTAGGGCTGTGGAAAACCTCCACAGGTGACAGCCTTGCCCTGTGGGGATTGGACGCACGCGTGTGCGCGTGTGCATGCGTGCGTGCTTGCTTGCTTGTGTTTATTCCTTCAGCAAACATTTACAAAGTGCTTGCTCTGTGCCAGGCCCTGTTGTGAGTCACTGGGAGCGTGAGGCCAGGGCACAGATGGGCAGGGAGGGATTCCTCCCCGATGGCAGTGGCCCCAGCTCCTTGCCTCTGGCCTCCCCTCCCCACGGCTTCCTCCTGGTGCCCTCATGTCCCCGTTGCAGGCTGCCGTGTCCGGATCCCTGCTGAGGTGCTCATCCTGAACTCGATTGTTCTGCCACACAAGGAGTTGAGCCGCAGCTTCACCAACCAGATCATCCTCTGAGGGGGACTGCCAGAAGGCACACCCCCCCAACTCCCACCTCCTACCCGCTCCCCTCGAAGCTCCTGCCTGCATGGCCAGCCTCTGTCCAAAAGGACCAGAGGAAGCCAGGCGGGATTTTCACGTGCCAGGAGCAACGTGGGTGGCCGGGGGACTCCTGGCCTCCCTCTTCACTCCTTAATAAACCCCAGTGAACCTTGGAGCCAGCACAGACTCCTGCTTGTGCCTGGGCTGGGGGTGAGGGTGGAAGGGGGGCAGCTGAGTCAGGCCCCCCCACATTAGCATTTAAATTGGAGTCGTTGCTGCGGGCTCATGAATAATGAATCTGGAGCCCTGGTAAATCTCCCCCTCCCACTGCCTTTAGCCTCTTGCGCTGCTCTGCTTGGGAGGAAGGCCCCCAAGGCTCCCAGCCTGTCTGGCCCCTGCCTTCACCCCTACCCCAGCACTGCCGGCTTGCCCGCCTTCCTGTTTCTCTTCAATGGGCCTGGCTCGGGCTCTGAGTGTAAGGATTCTGAAAGGAAGGGTGCAGGATTCTGGTTGGGCTGTGGGGTGCTGGCGGTGGCTCAGGGACTGAGAGCCACAGGCCTGATACTGGATCACCCGGTGGTTGCTTTTCTCAGTTCCTGCCCAGCCCAGCCCCAGCCTGTTTTCCGCTTTGCCAGCTCCATCTGCTCCTAGCCTGGCTTTTGGCGGGGTGGGGGGCTCTCCCCGCCCGAGGCCTGGTTGGTGTCTCTTACTCCCCTGGCAGGCGGGGCAGACCTAAGCTGGTGCCTAGCCCTCCCCAAGCACAGTGGGGGCCCCTTGTGCTGGGAGGGGAGGGTCCCTGGCCACCTCCCACCACCCTGACTCGGCCCTTTGGGAGGTCTCTGTCCTCTCCACATTCCTGAAGCCCCAGAGAAACCCAATCATCTATCATGTTTGCCCATGACCCCCACGTGCCCCCTTTTGGTGCCCCCCTTTCCCCAGCTGTGGGTGCGGAGCTTAGTTGCCAGATGAGCTGGTAATGATCGTAATCTGCTAATTGAGAGGAATCTAATTACCCAAAGAGAATGGGGGGCAGGGCGTGGGTGGGAGGGAGGAGGGGGTCCTGGCAGGAGGCGGGGGTGGCAGGCGGCAGGGTGCCGGGACCTTGTTATCAGCACCGGGGTCTGGGACAGAGCCCAGGATTTCATAGCTTCATAGCTGGGCAGTTAGGAAGATGTGCTTCCTCAGGAGCTGGGCTGAGGGTAACGGGGGATTGGGCTGGATGTGCCCTCCCAGCCCCCTCAGGCCCTGCAGGCTGTGTGAGAGCATGTGTGAAAGGAGCTGGGTTTTAGCAGTCCTGACCTACAACCTGCCTTGACTCAGCCTCTTTCCCATTCCCTGTCCCTGCCTCCAGCCCAGACCTCCCATAATCTGCATGGGGTTGGCAGGGGGCAGCCGATGCCTTCTCTGGGCCTGGGGTCAACTCCCTGAGGAAGGAGCCGGGAGAGGGATGGGCTGTGGGGCCAGGGACTGGGTCCCTTCCCTGCCCTCCCCCCAGTCCTGACCCTTCTGTTCCAAGTGGTTGGCAGAGGCCATGGCAGCTCCTCATAAATATGATAATTTAATTATTTTCTCAGCAAAACACTGTGAAATCCAATAAGTCTGTGTCAGGCCCTGGCCCCCGGGAGCCCCCTCCTAGGCCCAGTGGCGGTGGGGAGAGGCACTGGAAAGCGAAAGGGTCAGTGTTTGAAGTGGGGGGGTGGCTAGTGTAGCTGAGATCTTTGTAACCTGCCCCCTCCCACCAGGCTGGTAGAGTCCCTGTTGTGTGGTCCTGTGGAGGTGGGGGAAGTCCTGAGGAGTCATAATGCCCTCCACTCCTCTCCAGCCCTTGTCTGCCCAGGGAAGGACCTAGCGCCCCATCCATCTCTGAGGGCACAGTTTGGGGCCCAGGATGTGGGAGCCCACTTCTCCGCCACGTCTAGGTCCTCATTGGCCCTGAAGGGGTGGGAGGGTGCTGGCCCCCAAAGGGTTTGAGGAGGGAGAACCAAGGGAACTGGGGTGGGAAGTGGGGGATGAGCGGGGGAAGGGATGCGGGGGAGGGGTGCGCTCCTGCCATTAGTGCTTTTTTAGGTTTCCATAAAAAGATTATTCTGTAAAATCAGCGAGGGGGAGCAAGCTGGGGGCTGGGGAGGGGGGCAGGTCCCTGGCACCGAGCTGGATGGGGCGATGGGAGGAGGGCTGGGGACGGGGACTGAGCTTGGAGAGAAATTTGGATGGGCTTCAGGAGCCAGCGAGGGGGAGAGGCCGAGCCAAGAACACAGATTGGGGGGAGGTTGGCCGGGGTGGGGTGGAGTGGGGGCAGGGCCCTCACTGCCTCCTGTCCCTTTGGCGGGGCTGACCTGGGCCCCAGCCCCACCCCCATCTCCATGCCCTCCCCCTGGCGCTCAGCGGCCATTACCGGGGGAGCAGATTGCGGCCCCCTCCCCCTCTCCGGGAAGCAGGCACAGCTGGGGCCCCGCCACATCTGCCGCATCAGCACGGAGCACAGCTGGGTGTGCCCAGAGCCGCGCTCCCCAAAACACAGAGGGGAGGGCGGGGGCCAAGGAGAGCCTAGACCCCTGAGACAGACACACTGACACCTCTGCCAACAGACACCTACTCCTCGAGGCGAAGCTACACCCACCACCATCACACTCGCTCCTCCTGTGCAGACAGGAGAACTGACAAACACGCAATTACTCTGCCCCGCCTGCCACCCCCGCGCCCCTCCCCCCGCCCCTTCTTCCTCCTCCCCTTCCTTCCCTCCGGGCTCCCCTCTGCTGCCGTTACCACCTCGGCTCTTCACGAGGGAGCAGGGGCCTCCCCCTTCCCGAGCACACCTTTCTGGGAGGCTTGGAGAACAGGAGGGCAGGAGGTGGTAAGGGGCTGCGGGTCTGAGCCGTGAGCCTGGCCAAGCCACTGCCCTCCCTCCATGCCCATACTGCTCCCCACAAAGAAATCCCCTGTGAAACATTGGTTCCTGCCACCCTGGGTGTGATGGGGTCTCCATCCCAGCGCCGGCTGGTGGAGCACCCTTGACTGTGGCTCCCTGTGACGGTGTTCCATCTGCCACCTCAAGGAGGCGCTGCGTGCCCTCAGTTCTCTAGCCGGGAGCTCCCAGGCTCCCCGGGCCGGCCCTGCCATTCCCACTCACCCCATCTGCCGTGCACCCCTCTGCTTAGCTCTGCTACCCTTGGCACGCGCAGGGCATGGGGGCTCGCCAGTAGGGGGAAAGTCCCCACCCCCATGAGATGTCAGGAGCCCCTTCTTTCCTCTCTGCCAGGCGATAGCCACCTTCTGGCCCCCCGATTTAATCTTGTCCCCTTCACAGCCCTCGTTTCTCCCGCTCGTCTTGGCCCCGATGTCCTGCCCTCGGCCCTCTCCTTCCTGCCCCTCGCCCCCGTCCGCGCCGCGCCCCCGCCCCTGCCCCTCAGAGCTTTAATCCCTCCCGCGGCTCAGCCGCCTTATCTGCTCCCAGCAGCTTTCACTGCTGCAAAGCCCTCTCCCCCTCCTTCTCTGGATCTTCTCCCCCTCCTTTCCTGGCTCCCTCTTCTCTCTGACCAGCACCCCCACTCCCAGCATGTCTCTGCCTCGCAGGCCCCCAGGATGGCTCCTGGCCGACACCAAATTTGCACCCCAGTGCCCTTTGCCCTCTCTCCAGGCTCCGTTCTGAGGTTGCCGGGTGCCCACCCACTCCCACACTGGTCCCTTCCTCCCCCAACCGCCCCCTGAAGGCCCCACAGACTTGGGCAGTTTCTGCCTCGCCAAGATTTTTTCCTCTTTCATCTTCCTTTTCTGGTCCCCTCCTCAGTTCCTCCAGTCACCTGCCCCTCGATCTTGGACCTGGTGCCCCTCAGCCCCAGTGATCCAGGGCCTCAGCTTGGGCATCCCCAGAAGAGGATGGGGTCAGGCCGGGCTGGCCCGAGGATGGGGTAGGGGGTGCAGAGTGCTGGCCGGCAGTGGGGGCAGGGCCTGGCGGTGGGACGCTAACCCTCTTCAGTCGCCTCAGATCACGTCCGGGCCTCCCCACCCCCCCTTCGCTGGAACTCTCATTAACCGCTTCTCCTGCCTCGTCCGCGGCATAAATAACCCAGATAAATCAGCCGCCGTCCGCCCCCCGCCCCTCGGCCCCCGCACAGCCCGTTTGTCACCGCTGCTTGCTCACCAGCCAGGCCTGGCCCAGTCCCGGCCTCCGCCCCCCCATCCTTGTCCCTTCCCGCCCACATCTGTCCCACACTAGCTCATCCCTTGGTCCGCACCAGAGCCAGGGCTGGGACAGGTGTCTGGGCTTGGGAAGGGTGGCCAGGAGGTGTCGTCCTCTGGGAGCAGGGGAGGCTGGGGACTCTCTCTAGAAGAATGCTAAGAGTTTGGGGGTCATGTCATTTATGAGTGGGCCACCCAGGAAGGGAGGTGAGAAGGCGCAAATGCAGACGGTGCACCGGGGGTGGAGGTGGGGGTGCTCTGCTGGGAAAAGAGGCAAAGTCCCAAAAGCCTGGGTGCAGTAAGGACCTTGGAGGCTCCCTTTGGAACCCCCAAGCTGGATCATGGGAGGTCTCTGGGTCTGCCTTTGAGGCATTTTGCCCAAATAAAACCTGCACTTCCTCAGGTGCTCTGGCAGAACCCTCCTGCCCTCCCTGTCTCCTCCCTCACCCTTCTGTCCCCCATTCCCATGCTCTCTGCCTTGTCTAGCTGTACAGATGCCACTCCCATCTCTCTGCCTGCCGGTCCATCCACCACTATCAGGAAGCCTCGTTCACCTCTGGGGCGTGGGGCTGGGTGGAGAATTGGACCAGGAACAAATCTGGGGAATGGGGACAACTGGAGAGCCGCGGAAGCCTGGCCCTGCAGCCCCCTCACCCCTGTGCCTCTCCTGTGCCCCACACCCACTCCCAGCCCGAGTCCCTGACAGACCCTCCCCCTTCTGCTCACACCCAGCTCAGGTCCCGGCCAACCACGCTTGGCCCTGATGCTCACTGCAGGGGGGCAGCTGGTCCCAGGGGAGTAGGTGGGGGAAGCCAGGAGGGGATGGGGGGAGTTTGGGCGCAGGGCTGGGGGTGGGGGTGGGGAAGAAGCTGGGCCGGGCCCCAGGGACCAGCTGGGCAATGAGCCGGGGAAGCAGCCGGGAGGCTAAATGAGGGAGATTATCACCCAACTGCAGCCGGGCAGAGAGGGAGGCAAGCAGGGAAGCGGGGAGAGGGAGGGGGGAAAAGGACGGGGGGCCAGAGGGGAAGGGGGTGTAGGGGGACAGGGGAGCAGAGGAGACAGAAGAGACTGGAGGGTGAGGTGCAGGATGGGTGGAGGGGATGTGGGAGGGGGCTCCCACCAAGCATAACTGGATTCCTAGGGGTCTGGGAGACTGGGTGATGGGGACCTGGGGACAATTGGAGACAGCTGGCTGTGGGGCAGTGGGGGGTGGGGTGAGTGCAGTGAACTCCTGTTCCAGTTCCGAGTGGCCTGGAACTCCCCTCTCCACCCACCCCCCAACTTCATTCCTTCAGAGGCTTCGTACATGCCCTCTGGAGGAAAGAAGGTGTAATTTGGGCTGATGATGGAGGCCAGTATATTAGGGGAGTATGACCCCGTGATCCCGGTGGATCTCAGGGCAATTTAGGGACATGCGTTGAGTCCAGGGTAGCACCGAGTGCTGGGGAGAGCTCGGGGGGCAGCTCCCCGCTTTCTTGGCAGAGCCCCAGACTGAAGTAACCTTAAAAAAGCAATTAAATCACCTTTAAAAAAAAACCCAGTAAAGAAAAATCAATACTAGGAGAAAGGGGGGTAGGCTGGGGGAGGAGGAGGTGGGGCGGAAGCACTAAAGGGTCTGGGAGTCTAGCAGGGAGGGCAGAGCATGGCAGGGGGCTGCCCGGGTAGGGGGCACTGTCTGTGGTCACTTGGAGGCTCTGAGGGCTAACTCAGCGGCTGCTTCCCGTGCCTTCCCCGCTTTTTCCCTCTGGGACGCTGCTGGCCCTAGCCCTGACCCCAGGGGCCTCCTCTTCCCAGCTGGGGGGAGACTGCTTGTGGGGGAAGCCCAGCCGCAGGGGCACCCCCCAGAAGCTACTTTGAAGAGAGGCTGGGGACCACCGCAGCAGGGTGCCACACGTGGCCGGGGCTTGGGGCTGGTGGGCTCCATGCTGGGGTGACCGGTGACTGATGAGGCCTGACCTGGCCTCGCAGCCAAGGTGGGCAGTGACAGATTCCCTGCTCCCCAGGGTAGCCGCCCCTAGGCCCCTCCTCTGGGTCCAGGTGGGGGCTGTGACTGTTGGGGCAGTCCTGATGCAGGGGAGGGGTGGCCTCTGGGCAGCGGGTGGACCTGGGGCTCTAATCCCCAGCAGCTGCTGTTTCCCTCAGATCGATTCCCTTCTCACTTTTTTTTCAGCTGCTGGTTCCGCGGCTCGGATCGATGTAGCCACCTCCCCCGCCCCTCTGAGCTTCCTCTCCCTGCTGCTCATTAGCGCCCCGATTAATCAGCCCCCCCTTTCATCTGGGGGACAAGTGCTTCCTCCCCCGGGAGGGCTCACGTTCTCACACGGCCCCCCCCCCCCCCCCGCCCAGAACACAAGCTGCTCACTGTGACCACTCCACCCTGGGAGCACCAAGGCATTTCCTCCTGGGCTGCCAACTGGGGACCCACCCCTGCCTGTGAGAACAACCCACGTGCCTGCTTCCCCTCCGTAAGCCAGCAGCCAGGCCAGGGCTCCCCTGCCCTACGGTCTGGCCACCCTCTGCTTCTGCTTCTGCTTCTGCTTCTGCTTCTGCTTCTGCTTCTGGGATAGTACTCCCTCCCATTCAAGCCTGCACATTTCTCCTCCCTCCCAAATCCCCATTTGGGCTCTTTCTCTCCCTCCATTCCATACCCTCTCCCCCACCCATCCTACCTGGTCTCTGCTCCCTGGCTTGTTCACCCCACACACTCCCCCCACCCCCAGCCTGGCTTGGCAAGGGATTTGAGAAACGTTTGGATTAGCCAAGCGGCCATAGATGTGCAAGCCAGCCAGGGCGTCCTGTCTCAGACCCACGAGTGACTAAGTTTGGGGAGACGGGAGGGGGCGGCCAGTGTCCCAGGGCAGGCGGGGGCATGGTGGGTGTTGAAGTTGGGAGCAAAGCTCCAGGGAAGCCAAGCATCTTGGTGGAGTCACCGTTGTCCCCTTGTCTGTCTTGCCTGCCCTCCTCTGCCCTCCCCTCCCTCATTCAAACAAGTGGCTCTCCCAAGGAGTTTCTGGAAGTCGCTGTGAGTGAGGTAGTGGGGGCAGGTGGTGGCTGGGTGCTGGAGTCAGGAGTCAGGGAGGTGGGGGGTGGAGTTGGCTGACCCTTCCCGGGCGTGGTCCCGAAAAGTGGTGGAACAAGCCGAGGCCTCTGGGTGCAGATGTCTTCTCTGAGTGGCCTGGGAGTGCAGCCGTCTGGGGACCCCACGAGTGCCTAGGCTGTAGCAAGAGTTTGGGGGGGCAGCCCGACGAGGTCTGGGGCAGGGGCCCGGGGATCCCTGGGCCCCGGGGGGTGGGGTGGGGCTGTGGGGGGGCTGCCCCCCGCCCCTGGCCTGGCTCCTGCTGCCAGAGGCGCCGGTGAAGCGCTGTTGACATGTCCTGAATTATTAAGCACGGGGTGGGCTCCGGAGCACATGCTGAGCGGCGCGGCTGGGGCTGCGCGGCGTGGCGGAGCGGCGCTCACTCCCTCGCTCGCTCGCTCGCAGGGACACACGCAGGGGCTGACAGCTGTGCTGGTGCTGATAAGGAAGCCACAAGGAGCCGATAGAGGAGAGAGACAAGCAGCAGCTGAGGCAGCGGCGGCAGGGCTGCGGAGCTGCTGGGAGTGGGAGTGACTCCCCCACCTCGGGCCCCCACCCTGTCCCTGTCCTCCTCCCGCTTGCCCTGAGTTTCGAAGAGCGGCCGCTGCCACCGCCGCCACTCCGGAGGGCACTGGGGGGGGGGGCCCACTGGCCAGGGAGGGACAGGGGCAGGGAGGCTCCGGCCACAGTCCCAGCAGCCGGGGACAGATGCCGATCGAGATTGTGTGCAAAATCAAATTTGCAGAGGAGGATGCGAAACCCAAGGAGAAGGAGGCAGGGGATGAGCAAAGCCTCCTGGGGGCTGCACAGGGGACAGCAGCCCCCCGGGACCTGGCCACCTTTGCCAGCACCAGCACTCTGCACGGCCTGGGCCGGGCCTGTGGCCCGGGCCCCCACGGACTGCGCAGAACCCTGTGGGCACTGGCCCTACTCACCTCGCTGGCCGCCTTTCTGTACCAGGCTGCCGGCCTGGCCCGGGGCTACCTGACCCGGCCTCACCTGGTGGCAATGGACCCTGCCGCCCCAGCCCCAGTGGCGGGCTTCCCGGCGGTCACCCTCTGCAACATCAACCGCTTCCGGCACTCGGCCCTCAGCGACGCCGACATCTTCCACCTGGCCAACCTGACAGGGCTGCCCCCCAAAGACCGGGACGGGCACCGCGCCGCCGGCCTGCGCTACCCGGAGCCCGACATGGTAGACATCCTCAACCGCACTGGCCACCAGCTTGCCGACATGCTCAAGAGCTGCAACTTCAGTGGGCATCACTGTTCCGCCAGCAACTTCTCCGTGGTGAGTCCTGCCAGCTGGCGCGTCCGGCCTGGGGTGGCCAGAGGCTGGCAGCGGGGGGGGGGGGGGCGGGGGGGGGTGCATAGGGGCATCCTCCATAGGGCTTCCCTTCCTTCCGCCACCAGAGGCTGGCCTCGTGTCTCCCCCGAGCCCGGGTGTTGCCTTCGGGCTTCCCGGCCACGGAGCAGGGGACGCCGCTCCTCGGGGCTTACCCTGCTGCTGCGGCCGCTCCTCTTCTTGGCTCTGCTGCTGGTGCAGTGCCCAGGTCTGGGGCCGGGGGGCCTGGAGTGGGCCTGGGGGGCCCCAGAAGCCGGGCAGCTTGCGGGGAAGGGATGCACGGGGCCAAGGCAGGAGCAACTGACCCCCACTTATCTGTTGTTCCCTTTTCCTTTTGTGGCTACTGGATTCTTCTCCCCACTGGATGAGGGTGATGGGAAGAGGGTGTCTGGGGGGCTCCAGCAAAGAGAGGGACTCAGGGCTGCCTCCTGGGGAGCTGGCCCGACCGGCAGGCTGGAAGAAACGGTCTTGATCTTCGGGTACACTGGGTGCCAGTGTCTCTTCTCTGTCCCCGTGTCTCTCATACACACCCCCTTTCACAGACTCTCTCACACATCCCTCTTTCATGCGGCCCCTCCAGCTTCTCCCGCTCGCCCTCCCTCCGTTTCCTGGGTCTTGCTGTTCCCTTGCCCGGCTCTGGCTCTTACACTGAGAATCACTCATTCACTCTTGTGTGCACGGCTCAGCCTCGCTGCGACCCAGCACACGCACGCGTGCGCACACACACACACACACACACACACACACATCCCTGCTGCTGGGGACAGTTTCCTGCACTGCCTCTCGCATACTCAGTGTGCCTGTCACTACGCTCACGAGCACACCCACACACCCACACACCCAGAGCTCCTCATCCCCATGCCCACATCCCAGATCTCACTTAGCTGCTGAGGACAGGGCCACACTGTGGATGCCATCCCCTCTCCTGATGCTCCCCCCACCCTGTCTACCTCAATCCCTGCTCCCCACGTGGGGACTGCTGGTGCCACGTCTCACACGTGTGTGAGCACAGACACACACACTCTCATTGGGATCGGCGTGTCGGCTCGGGCTGCCCTCCCATAGTCAGGTGTGAGTGTGGGGGGCGTGTCTCGTGTGCGGGCTGTCTGTCTGTCGGTGCTCCATTCACCCACAGTCACGGGGTATCTATTACCCCCAGTGCTTGGGATGCCTGTCCCCAGCCCACAGTTGACTCCCAGCATTGTGTACATGTATGTGTTTGCAGCCTTGTCACCACTGCCCAGTGCATGTGCAAATATGTGGCATCAACATGGTGCCCACTCCAGCCAGCCTCCAGTGGCCTGCCCTAGAGATGGGAGCGGGAGTGGGGGGCTTGCCTTCCTCCAGCCCAGCTGCCCCCGGCCCAGGTTCCCATTCACTCACTGCCTCAGCATCGGCAGGAAACATGCCCCTAGTAGGCCTACTATGGCTCCTCTCACCACCACCCATGCCTGCAGCTGCTGGGTCCTCCTGCCACGGGATGCGGGCGCAGTTGGGTAGGAATGGAGGAAGGGACAGGAAGGAGGGATAGTGCTGGTTTGGGGGGCTCTGGGCTTTTGTGTGGCTTACATACCCTCTTCTAGGAAAAAAATCATTGCTCCCAAACCCAGGACTGCAGGAGTCCCCAAGGAGGAGGTGAGGTGTTGAGAGTGTGCATGTGGCCTTTGGGGTCCCTGGGGCCCCTCTGTCTGACATCCTCACCCCTCAAAGTTGGGGGGGCAGACAGAGCCCATTCTCAGCAGGTGCTGTGGGGGCAGAAATCAATGGGAGCTTTGTGTCCCTGAGCGGGAGTTTGCATCTCAGGCCCCAGTTGGGGGTAAAAAGGAAAGGGGAAGTGTGTTGAAACCTCAGTGGGAAGGAGGGGCGGAGGGAGGAGGGAGAGATGGGTAAGGTGAGGGAAGCAGGGGTTTCCTGCCTGGCTCTAGGAAAGGAAGAGGTGCTTGGAGGTTATGGGAACAGGGAGTCTCTCAGAATCCTGAGGATGGCTAAAGAGGAGGATGGACATCCCGCAGGCCTTTTCATACTCTGGGGCTGCAGAGAGGAGGCTGAGGAGGGTAGGCGAAGTTTGTGGGTTTCAGCTTTGGGGTGGCGGCATGCCCGAGAAGAGCGGAGGGGCAAAGCAAGCACTGAGGGACAGGAATTCCCCTTTGGATCCTGCTTTCTGTGTCCCCCACCCAGTCTAGATGCCATACCCTTCTGCCCACACCCCATCCCCCATTTGCTGAGTGTAACTCTCCCTTGGACCTGGCCTTCTAGGGTTGAGTCTGCTGCAAATACAACGGGGTCTGGGATTATTGGCTGGGATGGCAATCCATGAACTGTGGCAGTGGACAAGATGGGGGTGTCTTGTGGGGCAAGATTGGAGAAGAGGTAGGAGATGAAGACATGAGGTCTCTACTGAGCACAGGAGGTCCACAACGGCCCTCTGGTAAGAACATGGAGCTCATGCTGGGGATCAGTGGTAGGGAGACGGGTACAGGGACCAGGTGGCGAGGAACCTGCCTGGGCACGGGTGGTAAGATGGTCAGTGACAGTGACAGGCTTTGGGTAAGGGGCTGCGATGTGTTTTCTGTTGCTTTCCCTGTTTCCTCCTTCCCACTCCCCACTCTGCTGTGACCTTTCCTCCAGAATCCAAGTTAATAAATGTCACATTTTCCAGCCTATTTTTACTCCGGGTAATGCGCCCTCCCCCAGTCCCCTAAGCTGCTTCTCCTGCTTCTTTTACCACTGCAGTTGCTTCCCCCCCACGCTCCCTGATACCCCCTCACTGACTCCCAGTCACTCACCCAGTCAACATGGAGCTCGGCGTGCCGGCTCTGTGCCTGCTAGGTGGCGTGGGGGAGAACAAAAGAGGGAAGCCCTGGTCCCCAGTCCCTGTCCTCAAGCAGCCTACACTCTCGCGGTGGAGCAGAGACAGGGACGCTCAGAAGCTTAACCAACCATGCAAGAGTTAACCAGCCATGCAAGCGGTGTCATGAGGTGCCAGGATTAATTGCCAAAAGAGGTACATGAAGAGTAAGAGCCTGAGTTCAGAGAGAGAGAGAGAGAGGCCACTCTGGGATGAAGAGGGTTGGAAAGGTTCAAGGCATGAGGCAGGTGTGGGGAGTCTGGAGAGAAAGGGAGAGATGGGGGAGATGCTCTTGGCCCGACCCATGCTCCCCTCCACCCAGTCCCCTGGGGCCCTTCTCCTCCTCTTCTCCTCCCCTCGCCCTCCTTACTCAGTCTCATCCCCACCCACCCACTCCCACCTCGCCTCCTGCTCTCACCACCTATATGTTCTCTCCCTTCCTCCCGATTCCCACCACCATCTGCTCCCCCCCCACCCTGGTGCTCCAAGCCCCATCCATACTTTCCCCATTGCGGCTCGCTCTCAGCTTGCCCACTTACTAGAAGGCAGAAATCACTCTTTCTCCCTAGGCTTCATTTCTTTAGCTATAAAATGCAAGGGTGGCTCTAAAATTCAGCATCTCCTCTCAGCCCGGGAGTGTATGGTGGGGTGATCAAGTGTGTGGTTTCCGGAGCCAGACCAGCTGGATTTGAACCTCAGCTCTCCCCTTCAAGCTGTGTGGCCTTGGAGAAGTCAAAAAGCTTCCATGAGCCGCGGTTTCTATACTCAGTAAATACAGTAGTAGAACCTAAAAAATTCGGGCAGTTGTAAGGATGAGAAAGATGGCTGCAAAGAACTTAGCGCGCTGCCTGGTGGTGCGTGTGTCTCTGGAAGCGTCTGCTCTCTCACCTGACTGCTGCTGTTTCTGACCCCTGGGTTGGCAGCTTTGCTGCTGGCCATCACCCGGCCTTTCCCCTGTCTCAACCCTCAGGCCCAGACCCTCCCCTACACTATTACAGCATTGCCCTGCGACCCACCCCTCCCAAATATCCATGCACGCATGCATGTGTGCACACACACTCTCCAGATCAGTGCTCTCCCACCAGACATCTCTGGGATGGGGGGAAGGTTCTGGATCTGCGCAGTCCAGTAGGGTAGTCACCGGCCACACTGGCTATCGAGCATCTGACGGGGGATTGGTGTGACAGGGAAAATGAATGGTCAGTTCAAACAGTCGCATGTGGCTAGTGGCAACCATATTGGACAGTGTAGTTCTTGGTGGTCCGAGGAACGTGGTCAGACTGCCAGAATGGGCAGGGCTAGGAATTCCAACTGGGGTCCAAGGATGTGAGGTGGTGGCTGTGGGCTCTGGTTGGAAGTGCCGCCATCTCCAATCAGGGCTGAGGTTAGGGTCTGTGTCTGGGGACATCGAGGTGTCTGGAAACACCACATGAGCAAATAGACCTTTTTCCCCAGGTGCAGGACATGACCTTGGTCTTTTCTCTTCCATTCTATTGTCTGGAAAATTGAGGGATGGGGAAGGTGGAGAGTCCTTGAGGAGGCAGGGGTAGGACCTGGCCCCTCTCTGTGGGGTTGTCAGGGGTCCAGGCAGTCCCTGGGCGGGCAGGGGACCAGGGACCCGTGGGCACTTCATGGCTCCATCCCCTCTTGGCTCTCAGACTTCCCTCCCCCTCCCAGCCCTCCTTCCCCACTCGCTGGTGACTGCCGTGACTATTAATCACTCGCCCTGTTCTCTTCCTCTCTACTAATCAGGCACAATTAGACAAGGCCTCTTCCAGCTGGGCAGTCCCCCTCCCTGCCCTCCTCCCTCCTCTCCCAGCCCCACCCCAGCTGCCAGCCAGGTCAGCTCTGAGGCAGGGGGAGCAGCAAGCGGGGAGGCCCTCTAGCACTCCCTGGCTCCCCCATGCCAGATCCTGGGCAGTCCCCTGCCTTCCATCCCAGCTGCCTCCTGAGCCTGTCCCCCTCCCTGGTGTGGTCAGGCCAGTACTGATCATCTCTGCCCCACCTCCTTGGTTGTGGGGGGGCTACCCCGAGAATATGCCAACTCCATACCTTTGCTGCTGGCTCCAGAGGGGCTGAGGGCTGCCCCTTATCCCCTTGACTCAAGAAGGGACGGGCTTCCCATTGAGGTTGGTCCAGGCAGACAAGCTTACCTCTTATCCTCACCCTCTGTCCAGCCCTCTGTCCCTATCTGCTCCTGTCCTCTCCTGAGGCATGAATCTTGAGAACATTTAGTTCACCATCTAGTTCAGGGTTGATCCTGCCTTTAGGAGCCAGGCAGGTCAGGTCGGGGAGGGCACACAGCAGGGAAGGGTGGGGTCTGAGCAAAACTGAAGCTCACTTATCCCTGAGGGGAGCAGCTGCTCCTCAGCCCCAGCTAACTAGGGCCCTATGGTCAGGGATGCCCAGTGGTGTGTGTGTGTGTGTGTGCGCGCGTGCGTGTGTTGGGGGTGTTGTCCAGGGAAGCCCAAGTCTTGATCATTTTAATAAAAATGTTCCTGATTTAAAAAAATACTCCAAGGGCTATCTACGACTCCGGGATTGCAGAACCCGGTGTTTGCGCTCCCCCGCTCCTGCCCAGTGCTGGCTGCTGTCCCTCAGGCCCTCCTGGAGGGGGTGCTCTCAGTCTGGCTGCTTCCCGTTGGCCAGTGGAGTTGGTGGTGGGGGGTGGGGGGGGTGGATCTGAGTAGTATGGCCAAGCATCCAAGGGCAGGGGCTGTTATTGTTACAGAGGACCGGTCTGCAAGGGCAGCGGGGAGGGCCAGGAGGGACGTGCCCCACCCGGCCCCACTCAGCAGCCCTGTGGCCTCTTCATTAATCAGGAATCAGCCCCGAGCTGGGCTCATTATCAGCTCAGCTTCTTGTGGCACTGCCGGAAGATGCTGATTAGCATTTGAAGAAATGGCCCCAGTAACACCCTCTTGTCCTCCCTCTTTCTCCCCTACCCGTGCTCCCTCCGGGATCCCCACCCCTACCCTTCTGCTTCCCGGGAGGAATCTGCTCCCTCTTGTGGCTGGCAGCGGGGCCTCTGCCAGGCCGGCTCGTGGAGGCAGAAAGGATCAGGGATGGGCCGCAGGGAGGCAGGAGCATCCCGGGGAGCACTAGGAGTGCTGAGCTTCAGGGCTGCTCAGGCTGAGGCCCCTGAGTCAGTGGGTCCCACTGGGCGGGAGTAAATGCAGGGTGGGGACAGGGTGGCCGGGAGAGATGGACAGGCACCCTGGGGCAGAGGGGGTGGGGACAGCCGGCACCGAGGACGGAGACCTGAGGGTTAGAGTCTTGGAGCCATCCAGAGGAATGGGGGTGGGAAGGCGGGAGGAGGACAGAGACCCGCAGGGTGGAGACAAGAAGGTTCAGAGTGCTGTGTGTTTCCAGAAAGAGAGTAGGGGTGGGGGGGGGGAAGTGTTTGCGCTACTTGTCCTGGCTCCCGAGCCGGGGGCCGGCAGCGCTGGAAATCCAACCTACCCCCCCGCCATGTTCCCCATGCCCTTGGGACACCCGTTTGGGATTGGAGGGGGAGCAGTTCCAGAGACAGGCATGGGCTGCAGCAGGCGAGGCAGCAGCGAGAGAGTTCAGAGAGGAGCCACGGGATGATTAAGGGGAAATGGAGGATTGATTTAGGAGGAAAGATTAAAGGAGCTAAATCCGTGGCGCTTGGCTCAGCGGTGACTAAGCGTGGACAGGATAATAGCTTACAAATGTGTGAAAGGTGTAAATACCAAACGGGGGGAGGGGAGGCGGCTCGGCGGGCCTGGGGAGCGGGGACCGGGGCTGCTCAGGCCCCCAGGGGGTACTGGAGACCCCCTGGGCGACTGCCCGTTAGGGCTGGCCCCTCTCCAGTGGCGGGGCGGGGGGGGGGGGGGGGGGGGGGACGGGGTGTTGGGGAGCCCCAGGTTCCAAACAGGGGTTCCGTTTCTGGGGCGCAGCTCCGCGAGCCTGGTGCTGGCCTCCACGTCCCCACTCCCGCCCCGCAGGGGATCTGAGGTCGCGGGTTCAAATCCCATCGGAGTCGGTGTGCGCCCCTCGGCCCCAAGGCCTTTCCCGCCGCTCGCGAGCCCGCCGGCTGCCCCTCACAGAGCCGCCTCCTCGGGCCCCCGCCCCGCCGGCCGGGCTCGCGCCCCCTCGGCCCTCCCCGGGCGCGGCGGGAGGCGGTGTCTCCCTCCGCGGAGGGAGTGCGGAGGTCACTTTGCCGAGGAGCCGGGAGCCGGGGGAATGCAAATGAGGCCAACCCAGGGAGGAGAGCCGAGGCGCCCGGAGGAGACGGGAGGGAGGGCGCTCGGCGCGGTGATGGATGCCTGCCCCGCGGGAGGGAGGAGGGGGCGGCGGGGAGCGCGCGGCGGTGGGTGCGGCCCCCTGGGTGCGTGCGGGTGGGCCGGGCCTGGACGCCGGGGTGCGGTGCTGGGGGTGGGGGGCGCACCCCCACCCACCCGCCGCCGCCGCTGCCGCAGCCGCCACCCTCTGGGTCTCGGCCCCGGAGCTCCCGCCCGGCCGCGGGTGTGTGTTCCGCCGTGCCAACACAACTCTAACGAATAACTTTGCATCGAGGGGCCGCAATGTCAGCGAAGGGCTTCGCTACCAATTAAAAATATTCCCGCCTGGAAAAATTACTTTCTAGGGTTTAAGGCCTAAGTGGTCGCTACCCGGGAACAGGTTTGCCTGTTTACCTGCGTGCCGGGGGCCCCGCGCCTCACCTCTCCCGTGGAAACGCGGCGCACGCCTGGAATAATCGCATTCGGCTACGGGCCCCAAGCTCTCCGGGCTCCCAGCTCGAGCTCAGCCTGGAGTCACGCGGCCTCGGCCGTTGCCTACTTCCCTTCCACCACAGCTCACACATTTACATTTGAACAAACACTGCTCGGATTTGGAGCGGGAGCGCTTCAACCTTGGGGAGGAAGTCGCTCTGCAAAGCCCCTGGGTGGCTGTGGGGGTGTGGTAGGGGAGGAGGCCAGGCCTGCTCGGGAGGTGGGCGTCCTCCTCTGTCTCCGCTGTGTGGCACGATCGCCCCCTTCTCGCGGGGGTGAGTGGGCTTGCTCTGCGAAGATTTCCTCCCCAACCCAACTCCAGCTCTTGTCCCACCGTCAGAGGACTTGTGCTGGTCTCCCCATCACAGCAATAATTACAACTAGTAACGATCTCCCTATACCTGTGGTTGCCGGGTCTGTTTTGTTCCCCACTGCTGTTCACCTGCCTCTTAGTGTAGGCGGCTCAATAAACACGTTTTGAATGAATGAATCCCTCTGCAGTCAGACAGCAAAGGCCCTCAGGGCTGAGACCGTCTGTTTGATTCTCTGAACCATCCCCAGCGCCATTCACGGTGCCCGACACAGGGCACAGGCTCAAAGAATAGTGCTGGGACATGACTGTTGTGTGAGCACCTGCCATCTCTTTTTTTTTTTTTTTTTAAGATTTTATTTATTTATTTGACAGAGACAGAGATAGCGAGAGCAGGAACAGAAGCAGCTGGAGTGGGAGAGGGAGAAGCAGGCTTTCCCCCTGAGGAGGGAGCCCGATGTGGGACTCGATCCCAGGACCCTGGGATCATGACCTGAGCTGAAGGCAGACGCTTAACGACTGAGCCACCCAGGCGCCCCGCACCTGCCATCTCTTGAGCACCTACTATTGGCCGGCGCTGTGCCCGTGTGTATCATCACACACTAGGTTCAAGCACAGACTTGGGCACCAGACTGCCCAGCACCTGCTGTGCTGTGTGATGTCACCCTGGCAGGCCCCTACCCTCTTTGGGCCTCTATTATCTTGTCTATAAAATGGGGATAAGTCACCCCCTGTATAGGGTTTCTGTGAGGATTAGGGCGTTAATTTATGTAAAGCGCTTAGGTCCATGCTTGGCAGAGAGTAAGCACTAGATAAATGTTAGATGTTGCTATTACTCATGTAGATTATCTCTTTCCTTATGACACCTCTGAAGGGCGCCTATTATTATTATTCCCATTTTACAGGTGAAAAATGGAGGATCAGAGAGGTTAAATGACTGAACCCGAATGCCACAGACAGTGAAGGCGGGGCCCAGATGTGAACCAGGGTGAGCTGCAGGCGTGTTGGCTGGGTGCTGCTTCCCAGCCAGTAGGAGAGCCGTAGCTCAGCGCTGGGGGGTTTCCACGCTGACAGATTGCTGAGAGACGCTTTACCAAGGTGCATGCTGCCCTGAGAATGGGACCAGTGGGAATCCAAGATCAAAATGCTGCACCATGTCAAGTATACGTCAATATGAGAAAGAGAGAGAGAGAGAGAGAAAAGAGCTGCACCATTTGGCAAGAAGCTCCATTCACAAATCCACACCCCACACCACCGCCCGCTGCATTCCTTGAGCACCCTACCACGCATCACTCTGAACTTCTCTCTCATCCTCACGACTAAGTTTAGGAGGAGAAATTACCACTTCCCTTTAACATATGAGCAACCTAGGCTCAGCGAGATTAAGTCTTGCCCACACACCCAAGGTGGTTTGTCCGAGGCTGGTGGCAGAGCCAGGATTTGAACCCTGTTCTGTAGGACTCCGAAATATGTGCCCCTTTCCCCAAGTTAAGAAGCTGTGTTATGTGTATCCATTTCCAGCACCACCTCCAATGGTCCATCTCTGCCCCAGGTTCTTAGCTGTCTCTACAACACTCTTCTTGCTAATGTTGAGGCCTCGGGTATATGATTTCACTTTGCAGATGCCTTTTAGCTCCACTCCTTACAATCACCCCGTGAAATAAGTCAGGCAAGAATTTCTATTCCCACTTGACGGATGAGGAAACAGGTCAAGAGAAGTCAATAAATCACTTTATTAGCCAAGGTTACACAGGCTGTCTGTGGTGACGCTGAGGCTGGCACCAGGGTCTATTGACTCCCCGGGGGGTCAGAGGAGAGTGTTGGGCCAGTGGGGGAGAGGGACTGGACTCTAGTTCTGAATTTGCCCCGTCTTCCTCTGTGCCCTTGGATATGTACCTTGCCTCCCCTAGGCTTCTGCTTTGGTCTTTATAGGACCAGCACAGACACCCCAGGTGTCTTGAGTTGGTGCTTTCTTCCTACCCAGGTGAGGATAGAGAAGCAGGAGGCTTTGAACTTGTTGTTCAAGAGTTGTTCAACCTGCTGTGTTAGTCACAGTCCAAGACCAGAGAAGATGCATCCCCTTCCACCACCGGCCCCCTGTGGACTCCAGGGCACTTTAGCGTTAAGGGGAGTTCATTCCAGGGGCCTGTGAAAGGCCTGGGGCTGGACCACATCAGGGGAGGGCTAATGGAATATGGGGGGGATGAAGCTACTGTGGAAAAGTGGGGGGGTGGAGGTGCCAGGGCCTTAGCGGAGGCAGGGTGCCCAGAAGGCGGTGAAGATAAAAGCCCAGGCCGCAGATTAGCTCCAGGATTAGCCCAGCCTCTGCTGCTCTGGGCTGCTTCTTATCTCCTGGCGGCCCAGGGCCCTCTCCCCCACAGCTCTGAGCCCTGGCCCTGCTAATTGCCTGTTAACCCCGTGGGCTCCAGTGGGCTCCATGACTGCAGGGAGGATGAGGGGTGGGGAGGGCTGGGGGGTGCATGCAAGCCAGCCAGCCAAGGAGAGCTTTGCAGGGAAATCGGAGCTGTGGATAGATGGAACCCAAGGGGCTGAGAGGAGCCACTGCTCAGAGTAGAGAGCTCTGGACAGATTTCTCCCAAGCTCTGATGTCAGTGGGGGGGGGGGGCAGGGAGAAGGAGGGAAGCACACCTAGGGAGGGGTTCCTGGTTTGACAGGGGCAGTTTCAGGCCCAGGGAAAAGTCTAGTAGGACAAGAGACAGAGACTGGACACCTAGGCTAAGGATAAACAGGATGCAGATGCTGAGGTCGATGGAACAGAGAGAATGGGGGCAGCCAGGCCAGTGGGAGAGGAAATGGAGGCTAGGGTGACAGACAGGCCAAAAGAAGGCGATGGACAGAGAAACAGAAGCCGGATGGGTAGTTTCTCAGACGCTGAGGACAGCCAGGCCAGGAGAAGAGAGAACGGCCTTGAGACACAGACCAAGATCAGGGGACAGAGACTAGGGAGGCAAACCCAGGCCAGGGTCTGGGCCGAGAAAGTGTAAAGCGCTCTGAGAGGGACAGGTAGGGGGCTGGCCAGAAAAAGGTCATGGAGGGGCACCTGGGTGGCTCAGTCGTTAAGCGTCTGCCTTCGGCTCAGGTCATGATCCTGGGGTCCTGGGATCGAGCCCCGCATCGGACTCCCTGCTCGGTGGGGAGCCTGCTTCTCCCTCTGCCTCTGCTGCTCCCCCTGCTTGTGCTCTCTGTCTCTCTGACAAATAAATAAATAAAAGCTTAAAAAAGAAAGAAAGAAAGAAAGAAAGACAAAGGTCAAGGAGGGGGTCCAAGGGTCCCCACGCAGCACAGACAGACTCCCGTCTAGAAGCTGTTCAGCCTGGGAGGCCATGAGCTTAGCCTTGGATCAGGAAGGTGGACCTGGGAGCTGAGGCAGAGAGCAAAGGGGGTGGGGGGCAGACCAAAGGAAGAGGTGGGGGTCTGAGATGGGAACAGGGCCCAAAGGCGTTGATGGTGGGTCATTTGGAGACAGACCCTCAGCCCATGAAGGCACATGGTGGCCCTGCACCTGCCCCTCTCCATTGCTGGGCCCCGGACACACCCTCCTTCGGGGCCTGTCCATGGGGAAGGGAGCAGTGACCAGCCTGGGGGACCTTGAGGCGGAGCTGCCGTGCCGTCTCCATGGAAGAGGCTGGGGGCTGTGCCGCCACCAGACTTCTGCCACTTAGGAGCTGGCAGCTCCCCCCGCCGCTACTGCCTGGCCCGGGGACTGTCTCCGGGGCAACGCTCTGCTCTGCTCAGCAGTCGGGCCTGACCTGGGCCGTGCAGGTGGCCCTGCCAATCTGGCCTGCCTGTTCCCTGCAGGGTACAGCCAGCGGTCCCAGAGCTCCTCCCCCCTCTGTCACTGCTGTTCTGCACCACCGCCTCAAGGTCAGGGGGCCAGGAAGTGCCCCCCCCCCCCCAGCCAAGTCACTGTAGTCAAAACCTTCCTGGTTCCCTCTGCCCTGCACGGGGCTGGGCTCCAGGTCACGCAGCATGTGTCTGTATGAACACGTTGGAAGTATCAGGAAGGGAGGCTGGCCGAGCCCCATCCAGGGCAGGAGCCTACCAGAGTCTTGTAGTCACTGAATGCCTATCGGGTCTTTATAAGCACTAACTCTGCTTTGGTGTTGGGGCTCGGTTGTGTTTGAATCTCTGTCGTCATTTCCTTGCTGTGAGCCCTTAGCCAAGTCACTTTCCCTTTCTGAGCTTCCTCACCATTAAATGGGGGCAACAGTACTTTCCTCGTGTGGTTTTCTGGAAGGCTCGAAGGAGAAAATAAATCAAAAGCGCCATAGCACCGGGCCTTTGGAAGGACTTGCCTGCAACTCCTTCCGTCCACCTCATGCCTCCTTCTACAAGTTGTGCTGGGCTCTTTGCCAGCCAAGATGGTAAACTGTGGCTCCCAGCCGCAGGGAGGCCACAGTCCCATGGGTTGGGTTGAGCTGTGGAGAGGCCGTGATGGTTCCTGGTGGTCAGGGAGAGCCGAAGTACAGCAGCATGGGGGGGGGGGCGGGAATGGAGGTGGGGGGCAGCTCACTAACTGGGTCCCCCACGGAGCCCATGCCTTGTTTAGCCTCTCAACTAGAGCATACGCTCAACTGGCTGCATTGGTAAGAGCCAATTCCAGCATCTTTTTGGCCGTAAGTAGGAAGAGGGTGGTGCTTTGAGATTTGAGGCAAATACTTGTATTCCCCCCATCTGTCTTTCCTACACCCCTGGGGATCCAAGAATCTTGCACCCACCCCTTTTCCGGGTTCCCCTCCCTCCAGTGACAGGTCAGAGTGCAGGTCTAAAGTGGAGCTGTCTTACTGGACTCTCACCTGTTGTTCATTCAGGGCCTTTCTACTTGAAGTGCGGTCCACGGACCAGCAGGTTGTTAGAAATGCAGAATCTCACACATTACTGAATCAGAATCTGTATTTTAGCAAGGTCCCCAGGTGCTTTTGTGCACACATGAAAGTCTGAGAAGCAGTGATCTCGGAGACCTCGGTAAATCAGTCCACCTCTCTGAGCCTCCATTTCTTCATCTGTGGGATCTAGGGTGGTTGTGAAGATCCCATTGGAAAGAGCACGTGAGGCATTTAGCTTTAGTGCCTGGGCAGGGCAAATGCTCTGGGACTGTGCCGTGCTTCCTCCTGCCCCAGCAGAGTGGGCAGGGTGATCAGGACAGGGCCAAGGATGGGAACCCAGAAGCAGGAGAAGGGGCAGAGCAGGAAGGGAGGGACAGGAGAGGAACTGAGAGGGAGGGGATCTGCAGAACAAAGAGTAAGGAAGGTGTACAGGAGTGGCGCTCAAGGGAAGGAGGAAGAGGGGAAGGGGGGACAGATGGGTGTGGAGTCACACACCTGTCTCACTTCCGCTGGGCGGGGCTGAGAAGGAGCTGGGGTCTGGCTTGGCGGGTGGGCAGCTCCCAGTAATGGGTTGTAGAAACAGCTCAAGTCTTGCATCCAGACGAATTCCACTTCTCCCACCAACTAGTTGACTGGTTGTGTGACCTTGAGCAAGGCACATCACCTCCCTGAGCGGTCATTTCCTGGTCTATAAAAACTAGGTTAATGAAACCTGTCCATACCAGAGTTGCTGAGTGCATGCAATAGGGCAGGGGTGGATGTAGCCATGTTTTGTAAATTGCACGTGCTTGTTACGCACCCATTTTTGTTTGAGGACCGAGAGGCAGGGTGTTTGGGTGACAGAAGAACGGTGTGATTGGAGAGCATCATTAGGGCATGGGAGACTTAACCCTGCTCCCCAATAAGGGTGTCCCAGGCCCCCAGTTCTTCGACAGCCTCCCTCCCGCTGCCCCCAACCCAGCCCCTCTCTCTTCTACACCGTCTCTCTGAAGCTAGGCATTTAGGATATCTTTTCCCCAACACCGCCCGTGCCTTTTCTCCCAGCTTTTACCAGTGCGAAATGTTCCCAAGGAGAGGGGAGGGGGAGCGCGAGAGTGATTGAGGGCACTGACCCCTTGCCCCCAGGGAAGGTGTTGCCTGTGATGGGTTTGACCCGGGAGCTCGTCTCTGTGGGGTGAGCCTGGCAGCGGGGAACTTGCCTCCGCCTCTCCTTTGACCCCCCGGCCCAGCTGCTCCGCGAAGCCCCGTCGCAGCTAGGGCCGGCGGGGCCTCGGCTTCCATCTCCGGGGCGCCAGCGCCATCTGGTGTCCATGCCGGGGAACTCTCCGTACGGGAAAAGGGGGCTTCGTTGAGCACGGCAGTAACTGCTTATAAGCATCCCTTGTGCTCGGCACTGGGCCAGGGCTGGGGACACCGGACAAGCTCATTGCTCCTCTGCCGCATAAACCTCAGTGGGGGAGAGATGGGCCCTGGACAAGGAGACAAACAGATACACCAGATCATCTCAGGTCTTGATAAGTACTCAGCAAACCAACGAACACCTCGGTGACGTGTGTGTGGTATATGGGCACGCGTATGAAGAGGGGACATTTAAGCAGAGACTTAAAACACAGCTTGCCATGCCAGGGGCAGGATGGGAGGAGGCATTCCAGGTGGAGGAACTGAACGAACAAGGGCCAGAGGAAGGAAGGTGCTCCATAAGTTTGAATTTGTGACTGGCGAGATCCCGGGGCTGGAGTGGCAGGAGAGGTCACACTGCATGGAGATTTCCAGGCCAGGGAAGGAGTTGAGCTTTACTCTCTGGGAAATGTTGGGTTTCAAGCCAGCAAGGGACTCGATCGGATCCATGCACTTTACAACGGGCACTCTGGCTACTGTGTGGGGGAAGGGCCAGGAGCGAGGGGCAAGGACGGATGAAGGCAGACCAGTTAGGAGCCCATCGCCACGGCCAGGTGGGAGATGGTGGTGAAAGGGGGCGGGGCACGAGATGGAAGGAAAGTGGTTGGATTCTAAATAGATTTCAGAAGTCAAATCGCCCGGCGCACATGCTGGATCTAACGCAGGGGTGAAGGAGAGGGAAGTGTCAGGGATTCTGACTTGAGAAACTGGATAGATAGATGGTGGGGCCCTTTAATTAGAGGAGGGGGAGCACAGGTTTTGGGAAGGTAGCAAGAGTTCTGCTATTGATATGTGATGCTGGGGATGCCTTTGAGTTGTCTAAGAGAGGGTGTCACTAGAAAAGATCCTGCTTGGGGAAGAGGCAGGGCTGCAGACCGCTCGCTATTGGACAGTGGTGTCCAGGCAGGTGCGATGGTCCTCCCACAGGACAGGGAACCTTGAGCTTGAGGAATTGTCTTAGCCCCTCCATTCATCTCCTCTCCTCCTCTCTCTCACCCCGCAGGTCTATACTCGCTATGGGAAGTGTTACACCTTCAACGCAGATCCACAGAGTTCGCTGCCCAGTCGGGCAGGGGGCATGGGCAGTGGCCTGGAGATCATGTTGGACATCCAGCAGGAGGAATACCTGCCCATCTGGAGAGAGACAAGTATGCAGGGAAAGGGACGGGGGGCCAGTTTGGGGGCTCCAGCCTGGGCCTGCTGCCCGGCATGGGTTTCCCAATGTCCCCATGGCCACTGTGCAGACGAGACATCGTTTGAGGCTGGCATCCGAGTGCAGATCCATAGCCAAGAGGAGCCCCCCTACATCCACCAGTTGGGCTTCGGTGTGTCCCCAGGCTTCCAAACCTTCGTGTCCTGCCAGGAACAGCGGGTGAGCACCTCCAGTTGGGTCCTGAATTGGGCATAGGGCAGGGTCTTTGGGCCCAGAGGGGATGCCGACCGGCCCTGCCCTCAAAAGCTCACCGCCCACCAGCCCTCCCGCCCCCCGCCCATGGACTTTGCTGGAGCTGTGGGCAGTGGAGGGCCCCGGGGGACTCTGAGACATGACCCCATATGCCCCACCTCCGCAGCTGACCTATCTGCCCCAGCCCTGGGGCAACTGCCGGGCGGAGAGCGGGCTCCGGGAGCCTGAGCTTCAGGGCTACTCAGCCTACAGCGTGTCTGCCTGCCGGCTGCGCTGTGAGAAGGAGGCCGTGCTTCAGCGCTGCCACTGCCGGATGGTGCACATGCCAGGTGGGCGCCCTCCCCTCCCGCTGGCCTCCGCCACCCTGCCGGGCTCCAGATCCTCCAGGGCGGAAGGCTGCCCCTGTGCGGGTCTAGCCTCCTGTGAGGGCGTGCGTGTGGGCTTGGGGTTTTTAAAAAGGACTTATTTATTTATTTGAGAGAGAGAGAGCGGGGAGGAGGGACAGAGCGAGCGAGAGAGAAGCAGACTCCCTGCTGAGCAGGAAGCTGCCTGGGGCTTGATCTCATGAACCTGAGATCATGACCTGAGCTGAAACTAAGAGTCGGATGCGTAACAGACTGTGCCACCCAGACGCCCCTGTTTGGGATTTTATGTGGTTTCACGTGTGCACCTGGGAATGCACACGTGCATGCTTGTGGCATGTTAATATGTATCTGAGCATACATGTGCTTATGTACATTTATGCTTGCATGCTTGACGGGGTTGTGTGCACAGGCTGGAACACATGCATACAGATGTGTGAATACGTGCGCGTGCGAGTGCGCACATGCTTGCAAGCATATATGCTTGTGGACATTTCGGCATGCATGCACAAGCATGTAGAAGCTCGTGCGTGTATAGGGATGTGCAAACACCTATATGTGTGTGCACGTGTGCATGCACGTACGTGTGTGCCCACACTTGGGAATGTGGTGGGGGAGAGGGGGTGGACCCGTAGACTCCAGGAATAATCTTCTCTCCTTTCAGGCAATGAGACCATCTGCCCGCCAAATATCTACATCGAGTGTGCCGACCACACACTGGGTCCGTGCTGCCTTCTCCCTTCCCCTGCCTCTCCATCCTCCTCCTCTTCATCTCTCTGTCCACCGTTCTCCTCACTGCCTTGGTCCCCCTCCTCCTAAGTCTCTCCCTGGATGGTTCTTCCTGGGGTTGAGCCTTATCCCATATTTCCAGGGGTTCTGAGGACTTTGCAGGTGTGGACACTTGGGTAAGTGGAGGCAGCAGGGTGGGGGGGTGTAGAAAACCCAGGACTGGGAGTGAAGGGCTGGGCTTCTGTCCTGGCTCAGCAAATGAGCTCACTCTCTTTGGGAAAGGGAAAGGACTTCTCTTGGGCTGAGGAGAGATGCACTGCTGAGTGTCAGTGTGGGTAAGGCAAGCCCCATCTGTCCATAGGTCTCACTTGGGCTGCGATTCACTCATTCTTTCATCCATCCATCCACTCCTTCTTCTGCAGACATTGCCAGCCTGGGCTGGTGCCGGAGGTGAGAGTGGGAGCAAGAGGCCGTCCTCATGGAGCTTCCCAGCCCGCAGGGCTGTGGACGGGCACCGTGATGGCATGGAGCTAGTCCTTGCAGAGGGGGAATCTCAGGGGTGCTACAGGGCCCCAGGGAGGGGCGTGCAGCTCCACCTGGGAATGCGGGAGGATCCTTGGAGGAAGTGATTGATTAGCTGAGACTTGAAGGGTACGGAAGAGCCAGACTGGTGAAAGGCAGGGCCATGATCTAGGTGGTGGGTGCTAGACATCTGTGGCCAGAGAGAGTGTGGGGGTGGGGCACGGAAAGGTCAGCAAGCCTGGAGGGCAGAGAACACAGGAGGGGGCAGCAAGAGTGGAGGAGGCTCTGGGAAGCCCATGGTGGCTCAAGGCAAGGCAAGAACGCCCTCTGATGTTAAACAAGGTGACTCTGAGCCGCTGCGGAGAATGGATGGCGGGAGTAAGAGCAGAAGCAGGGCAAGCGGTCAGGAGGGCATTGCAGTCATCCAGACAGTGGGGCCGTGGGGAGGGAGAGACAGGACCGGCAGTGGAACCACACCGAGACCTTCTCTGTCCCGCATCCCAACCGCATCAGCCAAAGGGGCAAGGATGGTTAATGAAGGGGCAGATGTGAGAGCAGGGACACGGGAACCACAGGGATGGTGAAACTGCACAGAACTAGCAATACCAAGCAGGATCGACTTGTGCGGGCCTGAGGTGGTAAAGGGAAGGAACACGGCTGGGGCCCAGACAGAGACCTGTGGCTGTCCCAGAGGACAGGAGCTATGGCCACGAGAGGGGGGAACAGCCTCAGCCGACCCACAGCCTGGTGGAGAGGAAGCCAAGAAAAGAAATCCCCTGGCATCTGTCCCCTCCTTACCCTCTGCCTCTGCTGGGGTCTCTTCCATTGGCCCAACCCAACCCAAAGCCAGAAGACGAGGGAGTCTAGCTGATGCGTCTGGCAGAGAGCCCCGTCTCCTGGGCACAGAGAAAAGTGGAGGAGAGTGGAGAGTGAATCTGAAGAGGGGAACAGAGAAAATCTAGCATATTTTTTTACTTAAAAATTTTTTTTTCAACATATATATATATTTTTAAGATTTTATTTATTTATTTGACAGGGAGAGACACAGCGAGAGAAGGAACACAAGCAGGGGCAGAGGGAGAGGGAGAAGCAGGCCCCCCACCAAGCAGGGAGCCCGATGCGGGGCTCGATCCCAGAACCCTGGGATCATGACCTGAGCCAAGGGCAGACGCTTAACGACTGAGCCACCCAGGCGTCCCTCAACACGTTTTTTTAAAGATTTATTTATTTGAGAGAGAGAGAGAGAGAGAGAGCGCACATGTGCGTTCACACAAGTGGGGGGGAGGGGCAGAGGGAAAGAATCTTCAAGCAGACTCCCCGCTGAGCATGGACCCAGGCCCGTGAGATCATGACCTGAGCTGAAACCAAGAGTTGGATGCCTAACTGACTGAGCCATCCAGGCTCCCCGAGAAAATCCAGCATATTAAACATAGCATTTGTCTTTCTGCCCATCTGTCCATCCACCCACCCACTCATCCACTCATCCATCTGCATATGTAAAAACAAGCATATAATCCCATTCATCCAGCATCCTCCAAGCCCCGTGTGTATGTGAGGCCTCGTGTGATTGATTAGCTCCGATGGATGGGCTGTGTCCTCAGTCTGAGCCATGGGGACTTCTCCGCCCCAGGGGTCTGGGACACAGAAGGATAAGCCTATAGGAGGGTGCTGGGGGGCTCTACCTTCACCTGCTTTCTTAGGTAGTCTGAAGCTGGTCCAGGAAGGATCCCCCAGCAGGTCTCCCCTAGGCAGTGCCTGTAGAGGCCCCCCCCCCCCCCCCCCCCGGGGATGTGCCTTCCTCAGAACAGTCCCTACACCTTCTCCTGGCAGCTAGTGGGCCTCTGGGCCACCCGCCCTCCCCCCTTGCACTGGTGCCTCTGTGTTGCAGACTCCTTGGGTGGGGGCTCCGAGGGCCCGTGTTTCTGCCCTACTCCCTGCAACCTGACTCGCTACGGGAAAGAAATCTCCATGGTCAGGATCCCCAACAGGGGCTCAGCCCGGTACCTGGCAAGGAAGTACAACCGCAATGAGACCTACATCCGGTACGTGTGTGTGTGTGTGTGTGTGTGTGTGTGTGTGTGTGTGTGTAGTGGAGGTCACCCTCACCAGGCCTGGTGCATGGCGCAGACTGGGGGTGGGCTGCATCTTTCTTACTAACGAGGTTCCTGCCAGGGATGCCTTTCACAATCCCATTCCTCTAATTAAACCCTACCCATCCTCCATGTCCCGTCCTGTGTCCCCACCTCCAGGGAGGCCCCTCTTTTTTTAAATAAAGATTTTTATTTATTTGAGAGAGAAAGCGTGCGTACACACACAAGCGCGCATGAGTGGGGGGAGGGGCAGACGGAGAGGGAGAAGCAGACTCCCCGCTGAGCGCAGAGCCTGACCCGGGGCTCCATCCCAGGACCCTGAGCTCATGACCTGAGCCGAAGGCAGCCACTTAACTGACTGAAGACACTCAGGCACCTCCAGGGAGGCCCTTCATGATCCAAACGTCTTTCCTCTGAGCTCCCACAGCAGCCTCTACCTCTCTCTCTCTCTCATTGCACCCACCTGTTGCTCTCCCGCCCTCTGCTGTGTCTTTCTCCCCCAGCAACCTGGGGGCCATTAAATGCACAATGAGGGAATGCTGTGCTGATGGAGAGAGACCAGGTGGCTGGCCGGCAGGAGAGACCTCACTGAGCCTTGGGTCTGGTCTCCTGCAGCCAATCTACAAATGCTGAGCATCCTGTGGGTGCCAGGGTGCCAGGGTGTGGGTCCTGTGGGGACAGAGACGATTACACCACAAAGCTCCCGCCACAGTGTGTGGGTGAGGCCATATTTGATGGTGTGATACCGACTGTCAGGCCTCCACTGAGATTACTGGGCTGGGAGGATGACGAAGCAGGGGAGGCCAGGCCTCTGAAGCCCCTGGGTGTGTGAGAGGAGGAGACGGGGGGGAGGCCTCCCAACTAGAGAACTGTGGGATCATACAGAGACGAGCCTGAGTGGCGGGGAGGCTGTGTGGAGAGAAGGTGCAGATCATGGGCAGTCTTGGAGGCCCGGAAAAAGAATTTGGGGGTGGACTGCTGGGCAATAGGGAGCCACTGAAAGTTCTAGAGAGGTATTGTGGTGATGCGGAGTGAATGTCATTTGCTGCTTTACAGCGGAAGGCAGGAGGGACTCCTTCAGGTCCAGGAGTTTTATTTTGCTCTCCCAGGCCCGTGGGTAACCCTCAAAATATAAAACAGACATGCACCTAGGACTGTCCACCCTCACAGCCTTTGGGAGTCTGAGGGAGGTGGTCACCGGCTTCTTGGGGCAGGGGACCTCAGATCAGGACCTGCTGGACCTGGGATGTCCCCGCCAGCCGCCTCCTCAGGAGGACCGCCCCACAGGGACCCTCTGCTTCCTGTCTCCACAGGGAGAACTTCCTGGTCCTTGATGTCTTTTTTGAAGCCCTGACCTCTGAGGCCATGGAGCAGAGAGCAGCCTATGGCCTGTCAGCCCTGCTGGGTGAGCCACGGTCCTGACCCGTTTCCATGCGGGTGGATCAGCCTAGCCCGTACCTCTGACCTGCTCTCGTGCTCCCCAGGAGACCTCGGGGGACAGATGGGTCTATTCATCGGGGCCAGCATCCTCACACTACTGGAGATCCTGGACTACATCTATGAGGCAAGGGATGGGGGCCTGGGGAGGCCCCCCCTGGAGGGGGCATGGAGGGTGGGAGGAGGGGCTGTGGGAAAAGCCGGGCGGGCAGTACAGGCTTCCCGGTGCGGCTGGCCTGGCCGCGAAGCCAAGCTTGGCAGTGGGGGCTGGGGTCTCCTGACCAGCTGGAAGGCATGAGGGCGCTGAGGAGTTAGGAGAAGGGGATGGGTGGGGAGGATTAGGGAGTCCTCTTGGGGGTTTGCTGGGGCAGCGAGTCCTACAAGGTGGGCCCCAGTGAGGCCTAGCCCTTCTCGCCTACCAAGTTTCCTGAGCCCACTGCTGTCCCCCCACCCTGAACCCCAAGGTGTCCTGGGACCGACTGAAGCGGGTGTGGCGTCGTCCCAAGACCCCCCTGCGGACTTCCACTGGGGGCATCTCCACCCTGGGGCTGCAGGAGCTGAAGGAGCAGGTGAGGATGAGCTCTGCAGAGTGCAGTCAGTGCCCTCTGCTAGGACTGAGGGCCTCAGCAGCTTCTGACCCAGCCTGTCAGAGCTCGCCTGGAGCCCCTGCCCCAGGGCACAGGGAAAGCCTGGCTGTGTGGGGCCCGGGGGTCTGACTCGCATTCTTCGTGTCTCACTCCCTCTTCATCTCGCAGAGCCCATGCCCCAGCCGGGGCCGTGCTGAGGGCGGGGGAGCCAGCGGCCTGCTCCCCAACCACCACCACCCTCCTGGCCCCCGAGGAGGCCTCTTTGAAGACTTTGCTTGCTAGGATGGTGCTGTGTCTAAAAAGACCCAGGAGTCTGGGACCCCTCCCAGGATCCCCAATCTCCTCCTGCTCCTGGGACACAAGGCCTGGGGGCAGCCCAAGGGGAGGGGGAGAGGGCGGTGCTCGCTGGGAGGGTGGGGACTCGTTCAGGCTCTCACAGCTCTGGCGCCAGTGGCTTTGCACGAGGGTCCTTCTGGTCTACCCTCCCACCCCCCCAAGCCCCAGGCTGGTGCCCGGGGAGGGCTGGAGGGGAGGGGAGGAAAGGAGCAAGGGAGGTGGAGGAAGGGGCCCACCCGAGCAGGGGTGGGACCCCCTGTACATTTGTATATATTTAGGGAGGACAGGGTGGGGGTGGGGCTACAGATGTAGAAGGTGGGTGGGGTTATGGGGGTGGGTGATTCAGGGACAGCCAAGGGTCCCAGCCCTAGAATGTCAGCAGGAGAGGGAGAACCCCCAGGACTCAGGAGTGCTGGGCTGGTCCTACTTCCTGTCCCTCTCCAGGCCCAGCTCCCCTTTTGGCAGGGGGACTGGGTGGCCCAGCAGGCCTGGCCCAGCTCCCAATTCCCCCTGCCCCAACCCCACCTTCAGAGTCCCCTCCACAGGGAGCAGGCTGACCCATTAGACCTTGGCTGAGCTTGGGGGTGGGAAGGGAGCCTTCTCCACGGGCCTCTCTGCCTCCGGTCTGGTTTTATAAAGCGCTGACGAAACTGAGAATAAAGAGGCATAAAGAATTCTCTGTGTGCCTGTATGACCAAGCTGGGGCAGGGCGGGGCACAGGCATGGCTTGATCCCAGGGAAAAGGAAACCCGGGCCCCAGCCAGCCAGGACAAGGGAGCCTCCATCCTCCCCGCCAGTCCTCCCCGTCCCCAGGCCACCTTTGAAAACTCAGAATCACGAGTCCACACTCAGTCAGTTTATTAAAGGCAGGGAGCTTCATCCAGGTCCAGAAGGGAGAAGTTGGGAGATACCCTACCTTCTTCTCTCAGCTCCCCTCTTCCCCAACCACTCATCTACAGCCCAGCCCCCAGGAGGCCCTAGGAGATGGGGCTGGCGTCAGGCAGACTGCACTGCATAAATACTCAAGAGGCCACAGCCTGATCAGCAGCGTCAAGGGGGGCGGGGGCAGGGAGACCAGGTTTGGGGCAGGAAGGGGCGGTTCCGGAGGCCCCCCCCCCCCCCGCCGGGGCCTGTCCTGAGCCCGAGGACCCACAAAGCTAGAGAGAGGGGGCCCGCGGGCGGCCCTGGGGTCCGAGGCTGCGGCCAGCCCTGTCCGGCGAGGCTGGTAGGTGGCTCTGGGTTGCTGGGGAGGAGTTGGTGGGGGGCGCTGCCATGCCGCGGCTCCGGGGTGCGGGGCGGGCTCAGGTGCTGTTGCCCTGCTCCTGCTCGAAGAGCAGCATGGCTAGCTGGGTGCGGGAGCCCAGGCCCTCCAGCTCGCTCTCGCGGCAGCGGTGGTACAGGTCCTCGCCGAGCCGCGCGCTGCACGCCTGGGCCCGGTAGCGCTGCAGCAGTGCGGGCTCCACGGCCCGCAGCACGTGGAGGCCGGAGAAGCGCAGGAAGAGCCCGTACACGTCCAGGCTCTCCAGCAGCTCCTCCTCCTGCTCGGGGGCCGCTGCAAGCCGCCCGCGCGCCGCCACGTAGTCGGAGTTGTAGAAGCAGGCCTCGCTGGCCGCCTGGCGATCAAAGCGGCCCGTGTCTCGGCCCAGCTCCGGGGGCCCGGGGCCCTGGGGGGGGGCCACGGCCGGGTGGAAGGCCTGGAAGTGCATGGGGAAGAAGGCCTGCCAGCCGGAGATGGCGTGCATGCGGCAGCGGTTCAGGAAGTCAGGCGTGAGCACCGTGTCTGGCCCGGCCAGCAGGAACAGCGTGTCCAGCGGGTGCTTCTTGGAGAGCAGATCCAGGAGGCGCAGCGGTGAGGGCGCGGCCGTCTGCACACTGAGCCAGGGCACCCGGGCACCGGGGAAACGCCGCTCCAGTTCGGCCACGCGGGCCTTGACAGGTGCAAAGACGTCCGCATGGGCTGCCCGCTGGGCCTGCCGGGGCTCGTACAGGAGCAGCAGGGTCAAGGCTGCTGCCGCGTCGCCGGGCTCCAGGGCTGCAGCGGCGAAGGCCTCCAGGAAGCCAGGGGCCAGGTCACGCTCGGCCGCAGCCAGAGGCAGTAACACGGTGAGACGCGAGGCCTCCGTGACATAGGGCACAGGCAAGATCTCCACACGGCTCAGCGGCCGTAGCAGCTGCACCCGGCGGGTCAGGGGCCGGCGGCCGCCCTGGGGGGTCAGCACCTCCAGCTGCAAGTCCAGTGTGTACTCCATGCCCCGGGCAGGATCAAAGCGTCGGTAGCCGTTAACCAGCTGCTGCTTCTGGAGCCGCAGGGCTGGGTGGTAGCGACGATTGAGCTCTTCCAGGGCTGCCCCTAGAACGTCAGCCACATCGGCTCGGTCAGCCCCTCGCAGTGGGCATCGGGGCGAACCGTCAGCACAGGAGAAAGCATGCTGCTCTGTGAAATAGTCCCAGCGCAGCACCTCAAAGCGGGAGGCTGGGCGGGATGGTGCTGGAATGCCCACGGGCCAGGCGGCTGCCCGCTCCCCATCAGCTGCCAGATGGCTGGTGTTCTGGATCTCCCACTAGGTTGGAGAAACAGACCATGAGCAAGGCAAAGACCGTGGGGGTCAGCACATCGCTGGAGGACAAAGCAGCCATTGGGATGCTACTTTGGATGGGTGCTACTTGGGATGGGTCCCCACTCCCCTGCCAACCTCTGCTATCCCAGGGCCCCCACCTATCCTTTCCCCAGATTGGGGCAGCCTAAGGGTGGAAAGGGAAGTTTCCAGAGGAGCTTCTCAGAAAAGGCAGAAACGAACAGCGACTGGGAAGCTGGTTTGTTCTCGGACTCTAGTGTTAGTGTTTTTTTTTTTAAAGATTTTATTTATTTATTTGACAGAGAGAGAGAGAGAGAGAGAGAGCACACAAGCATAAGCACAAGCATAAGCACAAGCATAAGCAGAGGGAGCGGCAGGCAGAGGGAGAGGGAGAAGCAGACTCCCCACTGAGCAAGGAGCTGGATGTGGGGCTCGATCCCAGGACCCCAGGATCATGCCCCGAGCCGAAGGCAGACACCCAACCTACTGAGCCACCCAGGTGCCCCTCTAGTGCTAGTTTTTATTTCCCTGGGATCTCTGAGACGTCTCAGGACCTGTCTCCTCTATCCCCGGGGCCCAGACCATACCTGCAGCTCCTGGATCTCCTGGTATGTGCGTTCCAGCTCAGCTCGGGCAAAAGCTTTGTGCAGCTGGTACATATGCACGGGGTCATGCACAGGGTGTGCTGTCAGGGCACTGCGGAAATGGGGGTCTCCTTCCTGCACATGCTCCCCAGGGCGTAGCTCCAGGTAGCTATAGTGGACTCCCTGGAGAGGGGGAAGGGAAGGGGTCCATAACGGGAAGAGTGATGGGACAGCCTCCCCACCCACCCCCCAGTGTGTGCCTCATCTTCCCATCCTATGACCTGTTGTGGACTTGGGAGTCAGAATTACTGGGTTTAAGTCTACCTTGACCAGTTGTGAGCTTGTGTGACTTTGGGCAAGCCTCTGCTAGCTCATCTGTGAAATGGGCATATGCATCCTATCTCAGAGCTGTCCAGGGGCTCAAATAAAATAATAGCCAACTCTGAACACCTACTATGTGCAAGGTATTTTTTTCCTAATCCTTAGAACAACCCTGAGCAATAGTTATTTTCATTGGTCTGGAGGAGGATACCAAAGTTCAGGAGATGAGTGATTTGCCCCTGTAACCACAGGGATAGAAAGTGACAGCACTGGCATGGAAAACCCAGGGCTATTATTCCCAACTACCCCCTCGCCTCTGAGGGACAAGTGCACAAGCTCAGACCGGAGGAGCCGGCGGGGCGGCTTATCTGCCCACCTCGTGGTCGCCGGTGCAGCCCACCCCCGTGGCATCGAGGAGGCAGCGCCCCAGCCACTCGTCCGGGCGTGCGCTGACGATGTCGTTGCGGCAGCTTTCCAGGTGGGGGCGCAGCTGCTGCAGCAGTGTGCGAGACAGCAGCACCCCAAAGCCGCCGTGGCAGTAGCGGCCTGGGGCGGGCTCTCCCCCGATGAAGTCCTGCGGCCGGCCCAGATAGAGGTGGGCGGCGGCTGCCAGGCTAAGACGGCCAGCTAGGCGAGCCAGTCCATGGGCCTCGGTGTAGGTGGCATCAGGCACTATGAAGAACCAGTCAAAGTCGTCACCGTGTTGCTCCAGTAGGTGGCGCAGTGCCAGGTGCAGGTGCCCGATGGGCCGCTCCTCACCCAGTGTCACCACGGCCATGCCCGGTGGTGCCCGGCGGCCCCGAGAGCCGGTCAGGAACACCACGCGCTCTAGCCGGTGCCCCAGCGTGCGGTTCACGGCCACACCCAGTGTGGGCAACGTGGCTTGTGAGGTCAGCACCGCCACAAGCAGCCTCTGCCGGATGCCCAGCTCTGGGCTGCTGTATCGGGTGGTGGGGGGGGGGCGGGGGGGGGGGGGGGGGGGGGGGGGCAGAGGGCACAAGGTTATCAAAAAGACAACAGGGCAGGCAGGAGAGCGCATACATAGGCTCTGGCGGGTCACATCCTCTCTGGGCCTGTTTCTTCCCCTATGTATAGGATAAGAATAACAACTCTCTCCCAGGGGTCATGAGGATTTACCTGAAATATTGGCCTTACCTACTCAGTGCTTTGGGGAGATGGCAATATCCATGCCGATATGAGGGATACTTTGTGGGTCTGATTCTCTGTTTCACCACTTAGCAACTGTGTCCTTGAACAAGTAATTTAACCTACCTGAGCCTCGCTCAGTAGCCTGCTCTGTAAAAAGTGGTTGATTGTATCTAATCAAAGCACTTAGCCACGTGCTCAGCACATAGTTATTCCACACACCGCGTATATACTGATTTCTATATAAATACGCCATTATACCACAAATACATCACACAAATGATGTAAAGGAATCTATGGCATAGGAACGTATTGAGTGTGTTTGGGACAAAGGCAAACTGGGGTTCAGGGGTTCCAGTAACTTACCTTCCATAATGCAGAAGGTAAGTTGCAAAACTGAAATTTGAACTCAGGGTTACTTAGGAGAAAATTATTTCAACTCATGGGCAGAGGCATTAATGGGATGGGTACCTCCCCCCTCCTCCCCAAATCTCATCCTGAGGTGTCCCACCCAGGAACAGGAGAAACAGGTAAATCCTAGTTTTTTCTTTTCTCTTTCCCTCTCTCTACGCACCCACCCTATGTACCAGTCATTTCTGGAAACCCAACAGCCCAACCAGGGAGCTAATAGGATCTATGAGGGACCACGGCATGGGGTCGAGCCAGTTTAGGACAGAGGAGGGCAAGTTCAGTCCAGGCCTGGACGGGGCCCAGAAAGGGCTTCCGATGGGTTCCACAGCTCCCGGGGAAGCAGGGCCATCGGAAGTTATCGGGGCCAAAGACTTCCTGGCCGGCCGGCCCCTTCCTTCCGGAGCCTGACCCAGCCTCCGGCGGCCTCCCCGTTGCGCCCGTCCCGGCGGGTGCCTAGGGGGTGGGACTGGCGGGGCTGATCCCTACCTGACGGCCTTTTTGGCGGCCTGGCCAGGCTGTGCAGGATGGTAGGGCAAGACACGCGGCTCCCAGTTCTCCCCGGCGCCTGCGCCGGTCCCGGGCCTCTCGCGCTCGGCTCCGGGCTGCACCGAGTTGGGCCGGCGCGCCGCGTTGGTGTTGCCGCGCGGCGGCAGCTCAGAATCTCCGGGTTGGGGCGGCCCTGGGCCGCACGGCTCCTCCACCCAGGTGACGCTGAGCAGGCTCAGAGTGAAGCCCAGGGAGATGCCCACGGCCACTGGCCCTGCGGGCCGCAGCACCGACAGCAGCAGCGATGCCCGCATGGCGCCGGGACCGCGGGCCGCCGGCCCCGGAGCAGCCCCACAGCAGCCAGAGGAAGCTCCGAGGGGGCGGGACCAGGGAGGGGGCGGATCCGAGGGCCCGGGCCAAGCGGGCGGTCCCGCTCCCTCCCCACTGACGCGGCCCTCGTCGAACTCCCCTGCGCCGCGCTGCGATCCTCCTCCGTAGGGCGCAGGGTTCTAGCGCTCCGCGCGGGAGCCTGGGCCGCGGCCGCCGCTGTCCGACGTGTCACTGCGAGGTCCCCGCCCCCGGGGTGGGGTCTCGGGCTCCAGCTACCGGAGACGGAGCAGAAGGGGGAGGTTAAAGGGGAAGGACCCCCGGAAGTGCCCCCTCCTCAGTGCGGGTGAGGGAAATGCCGGGGGCGGAGTCCCCTGCCTCCCCGGCGTGGTTGGTGCGTCCCGGGTGACGTCAGAAGCAGCCCGCCCCTGCCTGGATGGTGCGCCCTGAGTGACGTCAGGAGCAGAGGCCGGAGCTGTCCATCAGCACCAAAGGCCGCGGGCGGGCTCAGGGCATGGGGCCGCGGCTCTGGGGCAGCCCGAGCCCCTGCTCCGGCTCCTTTCCCTTTCCCAGGCCCAGCCTGAGTCCCCAGACTCCGCGGGACTGGAGTGCCAGCCGGTATTGGAGGCGGAGCAGCGACGCCGCCGCACAGAGACCAGTCTCTCCGGCCCAGCAGCCCCCTTCCCCGCACGGCGGACTTTTCCCGGACCCCAGTCAGCTGGGGCCTCTGGCGCTCCACAACCCCGGAACCTCGGGCCCCTGCACGGCCTCTTTCGCTCAGAAGCTCAGGTCGCCTCCAGCCCAGGTAGATATTGGACAATCCCAGATTTGGCCGCCCACAGAGGAGTCTCCTGGCTGCCTCCTTCTTACCGGCGGCACACTGCCCTCCTCTTCCCTCAATCCAGTGTCCCTTTTAACTTCTTCATCCCAGCCCCTCCTTTAGCCAGGCACTTTGTTTCCCTTTGTCTTTTGCTCCACTTCAGAAATGCTTCCAGAGCTGCATGATCTGGGCACCACTCCTTTGTCCGCTGGTGTCCTTGCCTGGCTCTCCCATTCCCATTCTTGCCCCCATCCTGGTGGAGACCCAGGACTCCTCCTTGACCCCAACTTCCTCTCCGTCAGGCTGACCTGGGAGGGTGACTCCCTTCCATTCCCAGCACTATGCCAGGCACTGTGGCGACACTGCGGTTCCAACTGCTGCCCCCCGAGCCAGATGATGCCTTCTGGGGTGCACCCTGTGAGCAGCCCCTGGAGCGCAGGTACCAGGCACTGCCGGCCCTCGTCTGCATCATGTGCTGTCTGTTTGGAGTCATCTACTGCTTCTTCGGTGAGACCCCTATCTCATCCCTCATCTGGGCACCCCACTGTTTCCCCTAATTATTTCTCTAGGCACCCCAAATCTTCTCTAGAACATCACCACCACCACCACCACCACCATGAATAGCTATCTCTTTCTTTCATCCCACACATGTTCATGGATCATCTAGACTCTAGATCCTAGAAAACACAGGTTTTTTAATTAGGCATGCTTGAATTTGAAACTGGCTCTGTACCTTACTAATTGTGATACCTTAGCACATTAAGCTGTCTGAGCCTCAGTTTTCTCATCTGAACAGTGGGGACAATGATATTTGTCTCACATAGGGTTGTTGTGAAAATAGTAGACACTCAGTAAATAATAGCTATTGTGGTGAAGATGTGTTTGGGTCACTGTGCTAGGTAGGCACTGAAAATATTTAGCAGGGTGATTGAACATAGTCCTTTACCACAGGGCATATTGTCCAGTAGGGGAGAGACTTCTGGAACATTCACCCCTGTAATACATGTTAGGGTGGGCTAGGTGGTAGTCACATACATGGAGATAGCCTACAAGGCAGGCTCTAGTAATCAGGGCTGCTGTGAACAGTTGTATAGGATGGGCACTGTACAAGGGAGTTCAGTTGAATAGGTAACTGGGGGCTGAAATCCAGCCCATGCTCCACTTGCCAAACTCTAGGCCTTGGCATGGGCTGCTTTGCCTAGAGGAAGACACGACTTTTTCTAATTTGCACAAAGGTGCCAGATGGGCTAGTGGAGTAAGTGCTCAATGACTATAGCAAGAGCTACAGGATTTCAGAGAGGGGAGCAAGCTCGATGGGCTGGGGGCCTCCAGGGGGAGCATTATAGGCAACTGGAAGAAGCACAAAGGAGGCACGGAGGTCTGGATTCCAGGCTGGGCAGAGGTGTCATGAGACTAGTGCTCTGCAGCCTCTATACCTCCCCCTAGAATGGTTGTGTAGTAGGCACGGATGGGAGCCAGATGGTCCCTCCCCTTCCACCCACAAACTCGAGGCTGCACAACTGCAGAATGAGCAAGAGGAAGTGCCCTTCTAAGGGTTCAGGACACATTCTGGGTCTCCAAGGAGTCTGTCACCTCATGCCCTCCACTACCCATGCCCATTCCCTCTGCAGTTGCTCAGTGCAACCTGACATTCCCTCTTCTGGGCTTTCCTGCCACCCTACCCTCTTTGGATGCCCTCATTCCCAGGCTCTTGGACTCTGAGCACTTGTGTACGCCCTACTCCTCTTTCTAACCCCAGAACCTCCTGGACTCTGATGCCTCCCCTCAGTCCTAAAACTCCATCTCCTCTTTGTAAACTTTCTCTTTGGAGCTCCCTGACCCCTTGACCTCCATCTCTGATTTCCATCTACCCAACTGTTCATATCTACAAGTTCCTCACCATTCCAGGTACTCTTAATGGGTATAACTTCCATTTTGCCGAAACTCCATGAGCACTGTTTCCCCTTATAATCCTCTTTGACACCTATGACCCTAGTGATCCCCAACCACCTTGTTATCTCATTACCTCCCATCCCTCTGTCTCCCTCTATTACTCCTAACACTTTGATCCCTATGATGCCATTGTGTGCCCCTCTCCCACCATGATCTCCCATTTCTCTGGCCTCAATATTACCCCCTCTCAGAAACCCTTTAATACTCTCAATGATTCCATGTCTGTCAATTCCCCTACTTGCAATGACCTCATCTTCTGGAATCCTTCCCCAATAACCCTGCTTCTCCATTCTCTGTCGTTTTCTAATAATGTCGTATCTCTGAAGCCCTGTGACCCCTCAAAGACCTCATCTTTCTGAACCTGTGTGACCCTCATCTCTCAAGTTCTTTCTGACTTCTGAATCCCTCATGTCTCTGAACAGTCCCTCCCAGGCCACGATGATTCTAATTGCTGATCCCTTGTGACTCCAGTGACCAATCTCTCTGACCCCTATGATTCCAAAGATCCTAATGACCCTATCACTGATTGACTCTTGACTCCAATGATTTATCTGACTCCTCTGACCCTCAAAGATCCAATGCTCATCTCAATCACTCTATCTCTCTGTTTTCCCAGTGACTCCCAGTGACCTATCTCTCTGACCTGCCTTGACCTCAGTGGTCCCATCACTGATACCCTCAGGACCCCAGTGACCCCCCAAGTCTCTGTCTTAGTGTCCTGCTCCTGGTTCCCCTGTGATTCCATATCCATGAAACCTCCAATCTCCTGCCTGGAGCCCGGTGACCTCATTTTGGCCCCTCACTAGCCCTTGTTCCCCTCCAGGTTACCGCTGCTTCAAGGCAGTGCTCTTCCTCACTGGGTTGCTGTTTGGCTCGGTGGTCATCTTCCTGCTGTGCTACCGAGAGCGGGTGCTGGAGACGCAGCTGAGTGCCGGGGCAAGTGCGGGCATCGCACTGGGCATTGGGCTGCTCTGCGGGCTGGTGGCCATGCTGGTGCGCAGCGTGGGCCTCTTCCTGGTTGGGCTGCTGCTCGGTCTGCTGCTCGCTGCTGCCGCCCTGCTGGGCTCCGCGCCCTACTACCAGCCGGGCTCCGTGTGGGGCCCGCTAGGGCTGCTGCTGGGGGGCGGCCTACTCTGTGCCCTGCTCACGCTGCGCTGGCCCCGACCACTCACCACCCTGGCCACCGCCGTGACCGGTGCTGCGCTCATTGCCACGGCCGCCGACTACTTTGCCGAGCTGCTGCTGCTGGGGCGCTATGCGGTGGAGCGCCTGCGCGCCGCCCCAGTACCTCCCCTCTGCTGGCGGAGCTGGGCCCTGCTGGCACTTTGGCCCCTGCTCAGCCTGATGGGCGTTCTGGTGCAGTGGCGGGTGACGGCCGAGGGGGACTCCCACACGGAAGGTGAGAGGGCACAGGCCAGGGTGGGCGAGAGAGAAATGAGCAGCTGGGGATGGGTGGGGGGAAGGACAGAATGGGGTGTGGGGGAAGAAGCTGTGCACACCAGCGGCCAAATAGGGTTGGAGAGCTGACCTGCTCAGGGTCTGGCCAGGCAGGACCTCAGCCCCACCCTTCATTCTGCAATAAGGTATAGGGCTGTGTGGGGTCTGTGGCAAGCCCATTTCAGGCACAGGGGCTCCAAGAGCAAAGGTCCCTGCCCTCATGGGATTACATTCAGGTGGAGGGAGACAGACAACAGAATGCAAACACTAGATTATTCCAGCTCTGGAGTCATATGAAAGAGATATGCAGGGCAACGTGAACAAGTGACTTACAGAGGCTATTATAGATAGGGTGGTCAGGGAAGGCCACTTGGAAGAGGTGACATTTAAGTAGAGTGCTGAAAGATAAGAGGCCACATGCAAAGAGCTAGAGAAGAGGGAACGGCAAGGGCAGGCCCCCAGAAAGAAAGAGCTTGGCTTGCTGAGCAAGTGGGCTGGAGTGTGGTGGGTGGAGGCATACCATTTGTGCGGGCCCTGTGGGCCATGATGAGGACTCTGGATTTTACCAGAAAGGCAATGTGATGCTCCTGCAGGTTTAAAGCAGGGGGCATATAATCTCATTTAGGGTTTGGGATGCTCACTCGCTGCTGGTAGAAAACATCGGGGAGGGCAAGTGTAGAAAGGCAGACCAGTGAGAAGGAGACAGTAGTTATCTGGTTGAGAGAGGATGACGTCTGGTTTAGGTGAGTCACCTGGGGCTCAGGATGGGAAAAGGGATTAACAGCTGGAGAGGGAGTACTTAGAAGTCTAGGAATCTTCCATGTGACCGTCGGAAGAAAAAAACAACTGCAAGAAGTCCCATCTGGGAGGTGGGAGACCAGGAAAGGAAGGGGGAGTGGGAGGTCACAGATGAAGGGAATCTGGAAGCCTGGAGCCTTCGGGTAGGGAGGATCAGGGAGGCTTGGGGGAGACAAGGCATGAGGGCCTGTGAGACCCTTCTCTGCCCACCCCCTCACAGTGGTCATCAGCCGGCAGCGGCGACGCGTGCAGCTGATGCGGATTCGGCAGCAGGAGGAGCGCAAGGAGAAGCGGAGGAAGAAGAGACCCCCTCGGGCACCCCCCAGAGGCCCCCGGGCTCCTCCAAGACCTGGGCCCCCTGACCCGGCTTATCGGCGCAGGCCTGTGCCCATCAAACGTTTCAATGGAGACGTCCTCTCCCCGGTGAGCACCCTGAGCCTCTCTAGCCCCGAACGGGGAAGAAGGGAATGCGGCAGATTCTGTCCCAGCAGGACTGGGCCTTCCCAAGGGGCTGATCACACTATCTAGAAGGCCTAGCATTTGTCTACCTATTGTGACCCCTGCCCAATGAGCCTGAGGGGTCCAGGTCTAGGATTGGGGGAAAGGTGTCCTGAGTATGAATATTAATGAGGTATGGTAGGGGATAGGGTCTCAGGGCTGTGGACTCCAGGTGTGGTGAGGTCCCGGGCCTAAGGCAGTCTGGGCTGAGTCTCAGGCTGTGGACTGCAGGGACAGGATGTCTGCCTGAGGTGGCCTTCTGGGCAGGGTCTGCAGTACCTCTCTCACACCTGTCTTTTACTCTCCCACAGAGCTACATCCAGAGCTTCCGGGATCGGCAGACAGGGAGCTCACTGAGCTCCTTCATGGCCTCGCCCACAGATGCGGACTATGAGTATGGGTCTCGGGGGCCGCTGACAGCCTGCTCAGGGCCCCCCGTGCGGGTATAGCAGTCCTGCTGCTCCTGCCCACCTAGACTCTTCGGTCACCAGCTCTGCCAGCTTGGGGAGGCCTGCTGGACCACCACCCAGCCCACCTGGCCTTGTGGCCTTTGGCTGTCCCTCTCCCCACGCTGAAGAGGGCTGGCCTGGCTACTGGGAGGGAGAACCTGTCTCAGGCTAGCCCTGGCCTAAGGGGAAAGCCTCCTCCCAAGCTCCAGAGGGGCTCCTGAGGGATGCGGGGTGTGAGCCCCACTGGGGTGTGCTCAGGGTTGTGAGTGTGTCGCCTGTGTGTGTGTGTGTGTGTGTGTGTGTATGGAAGGGTGGGCTTGGAGGGGACACTGGGACCCTTGCCTTAGATTTCTGATTGGTAGGGCTTGTCTAAGGTTGGCCCTGCCCCTCCTCTCCCACCGCTGGGGTCCCACAGGCCACTCTCCTGCATGTCGAAGTGGAGGAGGTCTGCCTTCCTTCCCCATGGCTCCACCTCTCAACCAGACTCATCTAAGGCTTCTTGTCCTTGTCCATGGGGCAAACGGCAGCACCCCTCACCCTGGTCCCCTGTCCTCTGCAAAGCCACCAGCCTGAGGGCAGTGGCAGGGGAGGGGGGTGGGGGGTGCTGCTCTGGGCTGGGGTAGGGAGAGGGGCTGGGGGAGGGGGCTTCAATGCACGGTGCATGTCTGGTGTCTGTCATGCCACCCTGGACACCTCATGCTTCTGTCTCCCCTCACCCCACCCTGTTTTACATATTTTATAAATGTGCCAAACTGTGTGGCTTCTGCCAGGTGTGGTGGTGGTCTTCAGTGGCTGGCACTTTCAGGAGCCATACTGGAAGTGCTGCAGCCTTTGGTGTCCTGTGTCACTTACTGCACAGGGGCCCCAGGCAACTTCCGCCCTCCTACATCACACAGAGAGCCAGGGAAAAGGACTGTACCACTTTATTGTCTCCCAACACCTCTGGTTCCCCTGCGCCCCCGCCCCCCCGCCCACCCCTGCCCAGGGTACGGGCACACGCCTTCCAAGCTGTCCGAGGGCACCTGCCTGGCCTGGTTCGGTCCTCCTAGCTACCTGCAGAGGAATGACTCGGCGTGGGGCTGGGGAGAGAGTGGGTACCACCGTCCTCTCCCCTGGCAGAGCCCGGGCACCCCCACAGGAAGAGCTGGGTCCTCACTTTCTGCCCCACCCTTTCCGGGCCTCTGTCTGGGATGTCTGCGGGGGCAGGAAAACGGGTCAGCCCCCAGTTAGGGGTGGGGCAAGGCATGAAATGCAGGAGGGTGGGGCATCTGTATGTGGAAGAGGAAGGAAATGGGACTAGCTCAGGAGCCCTCTGCTCAGACCAATGTGGAGCTCGCTGGGATGGGCAGAAGCCAGCTGGGCAGAGAGCAGAAGCGGGATCAGAGGCAGGTGGGGGCATAGACCAAGGGACCAGTAGGTGGGAAGGAGAGGAATTAGGGTACAAATGGGGCATTCAAGAGAGACAGATGTGGTGCAGAGGCAGGAGGGAGTGAGAAGCCTGAACAGGAAAGGGCATAGAAAGGTGGGAAGAGCTGACCTGAAGCAAATGGTTCCTGTGGAGAACACAGGGCTCCCTCCTCTCCTCAGCCCCTCCCCCACTCCCCCCCTCCAATGCACCCCAGAACCAACTGGCCATCCCAAGTCCTGGAAAACCTCTGGTAGGTGTGTCTCAGCCCCCCAGCTCCCAGGCAACCCCTCCTTCCTGGTCAGCCAGCCTGTCCCTCTGACCTCTGCCCAGTCAGCTTCACTCACCCTCTACCAGCAACCGTGTGTGGGCGCTGTCCTGGCCGGCCTGGCAGCTGTAAGTGCCCTGGTCCTCAGGTCGCACGTCATGGATGACCAGGCTGTGGGTGGGGCCGTGGCTGCGCAGCTCATACTTGTCTCCCGGGCACAGCTCGACCCCCTCCCGCAACCAGCACACGTGGCCCCCCGAGCGGGACACAGTCACCTCCAGCACCGCCCTGCGGCCGACGAGAACCGTCTTTTCTCGAGGGGGGCGGCGGCACATCTGGAGAGGCAGTGCTGGGGGTGAGGACGAGGGCTTAAGTTAACAGGGACACGCAGGGCCCCCAGGAGGAGAGACGCATCTTCCCTCCCCCTGCAGCCTCCACTCCTGGTCTCAGATCTCTGTGGTACCAGCCCGTTCCTCTGTACCCCTACCCCAAAGTCTCCTGCCCAGGAAACGCACTGCCTTCTGTGACCCTCCCCAGAAGAAGAGTCCCTCGAGGAAGGGAGGTGGGGAGGCAGCGTTTCCAGGACCAGCCGCCAGCCTGCCAGTCCCCGGGGGAGATGATGCCTGCCAGTCCCCGGGGGAGATGATGCCCACTCCCTAGAGACGTTAGGGCTCTACCCCTTTTGTCTGTCCCTCCCCAGTTGCTTACCCTCTACCTCCAGCTGAGCCACGGACTGGGCAGGTCCCGCCTGGAAGCGGACCTCACCGGCGTCCTCCGGGCGCAGCTCGCTCAGCACCAGAATATGTTTCTTCCCTGGGGAGGTGAGGAAGGCGCTAAGCGAGGCAGGAGCCGCCACTGGGGAAGGTTCAGGGAGGAGGGTGGGCTGGAGTAGGTCCCCGGGTCGGTTTGGACGCGGCAAATGTGCGCTGGGCTGGGCGGAATTGGGATGCCGAAGGGAAAGAGGAGCGGTCTAGGACCGAGGGCTCAGAGATGGGGACCCGGCAAAGACCGGGAGACTGCTCTTTGGGCTATGGGGCGGGGCCCATCGAGGTGGAGGCGGGGCTTATCCTAGTAGGGCGGGGTCTGTCTGAGCCAGGCGCGGGGAAGCAAGGGACCAGAGTGGGAGGAAAGTCGGCCAGACCTTCCTGTCGGATGCGGACGTGGCCTCCAGGTCTCAGCGGACGGCCTCCGAGCTCCCAGCTCCCCGTGGTCTCGACCTCCGACACGGTGCACTCGAACGTGGCGCCGTCACCTTCGCGGGAGCGAACCGACCGGAGCTCGGAGAGTACAGACACGTTGCGCTCTGGGGCGGAGCGGGAGGCGTGAGGTGGGGCGGGGCGGAATCCGACCACGCCCCGCCCCGCCCCTCTCTCTGGAGGCACCGGAGTCCGTCCCGGGCCAGTCGGGTCCGCAGCCCCCGCGCCCACAGCAGTGCCCAGCCCCGGCAGCGCCCCCGAACCCACCGCGCACGACCAGGCGGACAGGCCCGGCGCGAGCCGTCCCCACCGCACAGCTGTAGGTCCCGGCGTCCAAGGGGCCGCAGCGCCGCAGCTGGAGAAGGCGACGCGTGCCGAGGGCCTGGAGCCTGAGCCGAGGGCTGGGGGTGAGCGGGCGCCCGTCCTAGGGGCGAGAGTTACAGAGGGTCAGGGTGCAACTCGGCTGGACACAGGCAGCCGCGGCCCTGGGAGGAGGCGGCGCCCTCTGTTGATGTCAAGCGGTTTCGAGGCGCGTTTATGCTTTCCTGGCTCTCAAGCCGGGATCTGGCTGTCCCCAGCCTTCTGGGCCTCGCCAGGAGCCAGGAGCCTCGTTGGGAAGGTGTCCCCCTTGGAGACGTTAGGGCTCTACCCCTTTTGTCTGCCCCTGGGCAATACTTCACCCCACTGAGCCTCAGGCTCCTTAGCGATAACACTGAGATAGCAAAACCTACCTCATAGGGCTCTTGTAAGGATTAGAGGGTTAAGTGTTAAGTAAATGTAAATCTGAGCACAGTGCCAGGCACATCCCTTCAGTGAATATTAGTTGTTTCCTTTTGGGGCATTATTATTACTGTCCTCATGCCGCCAAGGTAGGCTGGGCTCTGACCTTCTCCCAGGTGACATCAGCCAAAGCCTGGGAAAGCTCGCACTCCAATGTAGCTGTGTCTCCCTCGGTCACCTCTAGGTCCTGTGGCCCCCGCACAATGGTCACTGGGGCCTCTGCCAGTGGGAGAAGGAAGACACACTTGAGTACAGGGGTCAGTGGTGGACACATTTAGGAAAGATGATGAGGAGAGGCCACTAGTGAGGGGGGGATGTGCTGGGACAAGTGGTCCAAGTGGGATGCTGGTCAGTGGAGGACACGACAGGGCCACAGGAGTCAATGGGACAGGAGTGGCCAGCTGGGGGTGTCAGTGGGGGACATGCTGGGGCTACAGGGCCTGGGGGGGGCGACCAAAGCAGAGATGCCAGTGGAGTCACCCAGAGGCAAGCATGGTCAGTGGGGACCACACTTGGCTGGAATGGACAGGTGACACTGGCCAGTGGGAGACATGATGGGTTCAGAGGCCAATGGGTGGTGTGGTCAGCAGGGAACACGGTGGGCTGGACAAACGGGGGACACTCAAGCAGAGCTGCTAGTGGGGTCACCCTTAGGCAGTTAGTGGATCACTGGGACTGGAGGGGCCAGAGGGGCCCACTGAGGCAGGCAGTGGGGGTCACGGCAGGCTGGTGTGGTCAGTGGGGTCACGCTCAGAGCGGTCGGTGGGGCCACAGTCAGGCAGGCAGACAAAAGGGACCACACTGGCAGAGGCCCACTCGTGGCCGCACGGCCAGTGGTTCGCAGGGACTGCAGGACCAGTGGGGTCATGCTGGCTGATCAGATGGGTCAGAGGAGCCACACTCAAGCAGTAAGGGGGATCAGCAGAGTCACACTCAGGGCAGTCAGTAGGTAGGCAGCGGGCCCAGAATCCGCACCTCTCACAGTGAGTCTGGCTGCACAGCGCAGGGAATCCACAGTGAAGGAGATGCAGCCCGAGTCGGCCAGGCCCAGGCCGCTGAGTACCAGGCGCTGAGTGCGGCTCTCGGCATGCAGGTGGCACTTGGGCCCCGGCTGCAGCCGCACTCCACCCCGGGCCCACTCCCCAGTCACACCCTCCTGGGACAGCTCCAGCTGGAACGTGGCACTGCCCCCCTCAATGATGGTCACATCCTCCAGAGGCCGTAGCACCCTTAGCTGCTTCGCTGATTGGGGAAGACGGGGGGAGAGGGAGAATGAGGGCTCCAGCTCTGGGCAAGGGTTTTGAGGGCTCACACACCCCCTCGGCCCTGCCTGTACCACCCCTAACACCCAACCTGAGCTCCTATGGAAAGAAGCCCAGAACCAGGGTACAGGGAGAAAGGAGCGCAGCAGGCCAACTCGGGGGGAGGGGCTTATTGCTGTTAGGGGAGGGCACACATGAAGGGGATGGGCTGTGGTTAGAGGGTTGAGGAGTCTGGGTGAGGAGGGATGCTGTGACACCGGAAGGAGCACAGAAATTGAAATCAGATACGCTGGGATTGGACCCCAGCTCTGCCACATAGTTTGTGTGCTGTGTGACCTTTCGCAAACTGCTTGACCTCTCTGGGCCTTAGTTTTCCCAATTGTACAAGGTGAATAGCACTGAGACGTGGGTTTATTGTGATTAAATGAATGAAATAAATTAGAAGAGAATATATATCAGCAACAGCAATCATTCACCAAGCTCTGGTGGGCATTTTTCATGTTATCTCCATTCCCAAAGACCCTTGAAGTAGGGATCAGCCCCATTCTTAAGAAGACTTGGCTCAGAAAGGTTAAGTAATTTGCATGAGGTCTCACAGATGATAGAAAGCTCCGGCTTGTGGGGTGGGGTTGCTCTTTGCCAAATGGGCCCGTGTATCCTGGGGCATGTGAGCAAGGGATAAACACAGCAGGTCTTTCCGGAGTATAATATTTATGTTTACAGCAAAGCCAACTTGGACATGTGAAATGGAATGCAAAATCCACACGGACTTCTAGGGTACATAGAAAACACTAGAAAAGGCAAGTTTTGCTTTGGGCAGGCTGCTTCAGGTCACACTTCTGTAGGCCAGGCAGGGCTGACTTGCCTCAGTGGTGAGGGGCACTTTGGTGGGGGTCTGAGGGGCCCTGGGCCAGCCAGGAAAGGCTGCGCCAGGGGGCGGGCGATGCATTAGGAGAGGACAGGACACTCACGCCTCACGCTGAGCCTGGCCAGGGTGCGATCGTGGTGGCTCTCACAGCCGTAGGTGCCCTGGTCGGCCAGCACGACGCCGTGGATGAAGAGGCGGTAGACGTGGCCATCCTGGGCCATGGACATGCGAGAGTCCCGGGGTAAAGGCTCCCCACCTCGCATCCAGCGCACGGCCCCCGCTGCACCCACTCGGCCCGTCTCCACTTCCAGGCACACGTCCTGCCCTTCCTCGGCCCGCACGTCCTGCAGGCGCCGCAGGAAGAGCAGCTCCGTTTCTGTGGAGGAAGGGGGAGGGGGTCATGGAGCCTGACACCCTGCTCCCTGGCCGATGATCCCGGGGCAGACGGACAGGTCTGCTAGGGCCAGGGTTGGGCGGACAGGGACAGGAGCCAAGACCACTTCATCCCCATCAGGACCAGACCTCGAACGTGGAGCCGGGCGCTCGTGGCCGTGCCCCCTGCTCGCGCAGTCACGGTCCCCGCGTCGTCAAGCTGGCAGCCTCGGACAGTCAGCGTGCGGCTCGAACCACTCTGGCCTAGCTCTAGCTGGGGCCCCGGAATGACAACGGCCCCGTTGCGTAGCCAAGTGACCTCGGCGTCTGGTGGGGAGACTTCACACCGGAACGTGGCATCATCCCCCTCGTGGACGGTGAGTGGTGTCAGCTCTGAGACCAGCTTTGCCAGTGGTGGTTCTGGGCGGGGGAGGGGGGGTCGGGTAGTGAGGCGGGCTGTGTCTTTCCCTCTCCCTCTTTTTCATCCTCTCCTGGGGGTACATCTCCCAGTTATTGTGAAGATCTTTCCTGAGGACCATAGGGGGGTGTCCCAAAGGACAAGATGCCAGCTCCCTGCCCCTCCTAGCTGCCACCTCTCAATCCTGGTCTGCCTCTGACTCCCTAACAGATCATTTATCATGGACCCTATCTTATTTAACTGTCACCACAGCCCTATAAGATAAGCACCATCCCCCCACTTCAGAGCCGGGGCTCAGAGAGGTGGAGCAACTTGCCAGGGTCACACCCTCCTGGCAAGCAGAACCCAGATCGGACCCGGGGTGGGCTGACTCCAGAGCCCCTGCTTTTAACCACTGGGCTAGGCCTTCTTCTATAGAGATGGTTCTTGAAAGAAGGAGGCCTGAACCCTCGTCTCAGTAATAGCTGTGCACGCATTGGTTGGAGCCAGAGGTAGCAAGGAGGGGATCGGGGGCTGAGGGGGTCCTGGGACGGTGCAGAGGTGTGGTCTTTGGGGTGCCAGGGCCCACAGGGTGTGAGGGGTGCACTGTTACCTTCCACGCTGACGAGGAAGATGCGGCTGTCCTGGGGCGTGTCGCACAGGTACTCCCCAGCATCCCCACTCCATGCCCCCCGCACCCGCAGCACCTGCCTCGCCCCGGCCTGCTCCAGCTGCACCCGCCCCTGGCTCGCCAGTCGCTCCCCGTCCTTGTACCAGCGCACAGGGCCCCCCGGCCTGGAAAGGTGCACCACCAGCTCCAGGTCCCTGCCTGGGGTGCTGCGAACCCTCGTCTGGGCTGCCTCGGGGGCCACCACCTGCACGGGAGGCTCTGTGGGGTCAGAGCAGGGTGTCACTGGGAGGGAGAGGCCTGAGGGCTATGAGGGGGGCAGTGGGAAGCAAGATGCCGAGAGACGTGGGTGAGGGATGGATGAGGCACGCTAGAGAAGCGGAGGGGGGAGACTCATACTGGTTTGGGGGTGCGGCTCTCTCAGGCCTTCTGCCCAGGCCATACTTACCAGCCACTCGGACGGTGAAGCTGAGGCTGGGGGCCCCCGGGGCTGTCGCGGACTGGCAGGTGTAGAGGCCTGCGTGGGCCAGCTCTGCAGCCTGGATGCAGAGGATGCGGCGGGGGCCCTCGGCATGGAGCTCCAGGCCCTCGCCCTCCTGCACCGGGCTCCCGTTGTGCCTCCAGAAGACCAGGGCGCTAGCCCGGGACAGTTCACAGCTCAGCACCACTGGCTCCCCGGGGGCCACACAGAGTGGGGCAGGGGCTGCCTCTGGGGCGAGGAACTGGACTGGGGGCTCTGGACAGAAAGAGGAGCATGTCGGCTCGGGCTTACTAGCCCCCCGCCCGCACCCAGGCTGGCAGGAAGCACCCACCAGCCAGGCTGACATTGAAGGTGACAGCTTCGTCACAAGTCTCACACACATACTCCCCGGCGTCCTCGGGCTGGGCGTGGGGCAGGGTCAGGGTGCGAGCAGGCCCCTCGGCTCCCAGCTGCAGCGTGTCCGATGCCTCCACCTCCAGCCCATCCTTGTACCAGCGCACCCGGGACCCGGCAGGGGCCACCTCGCAGCGCAGCTCCACGCGCCCCGGGGCCCCGAACTGCAGGTCCAGGGAGCGGGCTGCCGGGTGCACAATCCTCTCTGGCGGGGCTGGCGGACAGACGGAGGGAGCGGTGCTCAGGCTCAGCAGGCAGGCCTCTACCTGACTCACCCCCTGGCTTCTCAGCCCTCTCTCTTCCCAGCGCAGCTCTTGGGACCGGGGTGGCTACCATCCATGCGCACCTACTGTGTGCTAGGTGCCACACTAAGCGTACTGAAGCTCTTGGCACGGTTACTCCTGACGCTCCCTAGGAGGGCACCGATGTTGGCTTCACTTTACGGGTGAGGACTTGAGGCCTCTTTAGAGGAAAGTGATTTGTCCAAGGTCCCAGGGGCAGAAAGAGGTAGACGCAGACCTAGCTGGCCCCAACGCACGCCCCTCCCTAAGTCGCCCCCACTCCATACCCCTCTTCCCTGCTTTCCCTCTGATGTACTTATCATCACCTACTGGTTGTCTGTCCATCCTCACTAGAAGTCGAGCTCCACGAAATCGAATTCTAGTGGAGAATTGGAGGTTTGCTCTTATTGGCTTGCCACTCTGTCAGCATTCAGAACAGCGCTAAGCGCAGAGTAGTTGCTCAATAAATATTTGATGACTGAATGAAATCTCCTAAGGGGGCAGGTTGGAGGGGGGGGCCTAAGATGCAGGAAGTGAGAAGGTTGGGTGTCTGTCCCTTAGCCCCCTGCCTCTCTAGCTCCCCAGGGTGCCCAGAGACTGCCCACCTGTGATGGTGACAGTGAAGAAGGCTGAGTCATCTACGGCGTCACACACGAACTCGCCCCCCTGCTCGGGCTGGGCGGCAGGCAGCACCAGGCGGCGGTGCGGCCCGTCACTCGCCAGCACCAGGGCCTCGCTCTCCTCCACCTCCAGCCCGTCTTTGTACCAGCGCACAGGGGCGTCCTCCCGGGACAACTCGCACATCAGCACCACGCACTCCAAGCTCACGGCGATCAAGGTCACCTCATCCCGGGGGTATATGATGCGCACTGGGGGCTCTGCAGAGTGGGGTGATCACAGGCTGTCACAAACTCACCGTTGGCCTCCCTGGCAGTAAGAAGTTCCTGTCGTTCACAATAATAAGAGTGATAAGGATAATCATAACAAGGAGTAAGAGGTCCAGGGCCTGCTCTCTAAAATCCCTGGGGCCGGAGGTGTGAGAGAATCCAGAATGCTTCAGATCCCAGAAATGGTGCATTTATCAGAGATCACACACCTGCTCCTCCCAGCCCCCTCTGGGGCACCTCCTCCCACCCCATCAACTTCACTAACATTTCTGCAGTGTAACCTAGAGATATACTCACTCTAAGCAGGATAATTAAAGAGTAGAAATCGTTCCACAGCAGTTAAGCTCAGATTTTACTAAATGACTTTGAATATCCAACTTGCAAAGAGACTTTTAACTGTTTTTTTTTAGATCAGAATTGTGAGTAAGAGATCTTAGATCTGTAATAGCAAATACTATTTCCTAACATTCCAGAACAGCCCTAAGCACTTTACACATTGAACCCTCACAGCGATCCGAAGAGGTAGGTATGGTTTTATCCCTGTTTTCCAGACGAAGAACCTGAGGCACAGAGTGATTACCCAACCTCTTTAAGGTCACAGCTGGCTACAACTGTTCTGGGGCGGGGGTAGGGGGGAAGGGTGGGGAGAACAGCCATCTGTGAAAGGGAGGCTCAGACTCTGCGAGCAGTGGTAGAGATTGCAAGCCAAGGCGGGCGCAACTCAGTAATGATTTTTGCATCTGTGCATAAGACTTGCCAACACCTGTCTGAGAATTCCCCAGGGATGCTAAACACTGATTCTGGGAGTTCATTTCCAACTGCTCCAAACCGGTCGCTCCCCCACAGAAAAGGAGTTATGTCAACACTGGAAGTGACTGGTGCACTGAGTCCGAGCCTGCCTGTGCTCCCATGCACCCTGCACGTCTCTCAGAATCTTCTAGGTTCCAGGACACTTTTCGAGCTCCTTTAACATTCAGCCCCCTAGTGGCGAGGCTCAGGAACTGCTAGCTTCCCGATCCCACTGTTTGCCGAGGCGCGCGTGGGCCGACGTGCTCACCAGCACACACTCAAGTCCTCTGCCTCCACCACCCACCTCCCTAACAGCTTGTTCTAAGAGTCTAGAGGATGCGGGCTGGTTCTCTGGGGCCCCCGCAAGGCTGGCAAATTGCAGAGGAGTGACTGCCTGAGGTGGGGGGGGAGGTGATGGGGGCAGTCGGGTGAAGACAGGGTGCAGTGATGGGGCTGGGGGTCTGCACAGCTGTGGGACCTCAGCTTGGCATCAGACTTGATTCTCCCTGGCCCAAAGCCGAGGTGGTGCTTGTGTCAACTTCCCTGTGAAGAATCTGGTGTTTTGTGGGGAGGCCAAGTGTGGGCTGAAATGTGTGTAGCTGTCATTATGTCTGGCCGGAGCTTGAAGGGCCTCACTACAGGACAGAACGTGTGCAGAAAGGCCTCTTTGGCTTTGTGGCTTGTGTGCGCCAGGCTGCACTATCCGGAATGCAGGGAGTGTGTGTGTGTGTGTGGGGGGGGCTAAGTAGCTCAGCCTGGACTGAGGCATCACTCCTGGGCCAGGGCAGGGGACAGGGCAACAAGACGGTGCCAGGTGCAGGACGGGCACTCCAGTGAAGCCAGCGGGGTTCTTCTGTGCCCGCCAGAGCTGCCTAGGCCCTGCAACACCCCTCCCCCACCAAGCCCCCCCCGCCCCCACACTGGGATCGGCATCATGGGCTGCAGCCCCTAAGTTTCCAGCACTGAATGAACCCCCATCACTTCCATAGTCGTTCTGTGCTTTTCCAATTTTGAACAGTCTCCCCCCCTCCCTTCAGTCCACACCTGACCCCGCTTAGCTAACTCAGCCCCTGCCTCAAGTATCCAGTTTGAAAGCACTTCCCGCCTGTGCACAAGGCCAGCTGCCACACGGCCTTGAGCTCCCGCCGCACCCTATCACAACACTGGACAATCCATATTCTAAGACCCTCTAACGTGTCTGGCTTTCCTGCCAGGCTGTGCACTCCCGGAGAGAAGCGAGCACGTCTGCCTGCCTGCCGCTGGGGGGTCCAGACCCAACCCAGGGCTGGCTCACACGGGTGGCATGGTGACTTTCTCCGAAGCCCTCCCTGACTCTCCTGTTCTCCTCTCTTGAGCCCTCTGCTCTCGTCCTTCACAGCACTTGTCACGAGGTGTCCACTGTACATTTATTTGCGCGTTTATTGGTTTAAAACAGGGGTCGCAAACTCCAACGCCCACACGGGCCAGGTAGGTAAGGTCAGTGGCGGAAGCAGTCTGGGGAGAGGCAAAGAGGCACGGCAGGGAGGTAAGCACCGAGGAATGCGGGCCCCGCAATATGGGGGTAGCTGCTACTCAGCACCAGCTGTTCGTCGCCATGGGGGGAAGCGGGACCAGAGCCGCCGGGTCTTCGGCTTTTTCAAGAGGACGCATAACTCCGGATTGTTATTTGAACTGTCCTGACTTTGGTAAGACTCTGCAGGCCAAACAAAACACATCTGTGGGCTGCATGGGGCCCTACGGACTGCCCGTTTGCGACCCCTGGTTACCAGCGGCCTCCCCAGCTAGACCGGCGGCTCTGGGAGAACGGAGCCCGCGTGCGTCCGCAGCCCCGGACCCAGCGGCCGGCACGCAGGAAGTGCTCGGCCAACGAGCCGATGGAGCACAGCTCTTCCTGGCGCCAGTGCCGGGGAGGAGACGGCTCACCCGAACAGGGGCTGAACAGGGCCCCCCCACACCCCCCACCCCGAGGTCTTTCGGGCAGGGAGCCTTGGTACAGGCCCCGCGGCCCTACCTCCCTCCTCCCCGGCGAGCTAACTAGGGAGTCCGTGGCCAGCTCCCCCAAGGGCTCAGGACAGTCTTCCGGTGACCCGGGGCAGCTGGGGTGAGCCCACACCTGTGACAGTGACGGTGAACGAGGCCGACTCGTCGTCGATCTCACACAAGTACTCGCCGGAGTCCTCGAGCTGGACAGCGGGCAACACCAGGCGGCGGACCGTGTCCTCCTTCTGCAGGAGCAGCGCGGGACTCTCCACTACCTCCTCGCCGTCCTTGGTCCAGCGCACCTCGGCCCAGGGCCGGCACAGCTCACAGGTCAGCACCACGCGCTCCAGGCGCACGGCTGCCACGTATACCTTGCCGCTGGGGTACACGATCCACGAGGAGACGTCTGGAGGACGGGGACAGTCGTGGCTGGGACCCACGGGCCCTGCTGCCCTCCCTCATCCGTGCCTGTTCCCTCCTCCTGGCGAGTGGGCCATGTGTCGAAGGAGAGAGCCTTCCCTCAGGTTAGGTCTCACAGCTGCTCGGACAGCCACGCCCAGCTGGAGACACGACCACGGTCACCAAAGCACATCAGAGGCATGGGGGCACAGTGGGGACGACGGTGGCAGCCTCTGCTAAAGAAACGTGCTACATTCTCGGGGTTGGGACAGGGACAGTATGAAGGGTGGGACCAGGGAGAGGAGGGTTGGGTGCCCAGATAGAGCCAGGGCCTCCCTTAGGCTCTTGAGAGCTTCTGAGCCCTCTAGTGCAGGGGCCCACCTGCCCTGGACCCCACCCCGCCATACAGCTGCCATTCCTAACGCTCCCCTTCGCTGGAAAACGGAGAGAGCAGAGCTTCCCTGGGAATCATACACCCTGGCCAGTGTTAATGACAACACATTTTCTGTGGGTGACTGAACCTCAGGGTGCAGACCAAGGAGGGACCTGGGATCAGCCAGGGAGAGGGGAGCAGGGCCTGGGGACAGTGGCCTGGGGGGTGAGAGCGTGACAGCTGCCCGGGCGGTGTCCCACGGGCCTGCCTGGCCCCCCACCTGTGATGGTGACCGTGAAGTAGGCGCGCTCATCTCCGGCAACGCACTGAAATTCGCCCCCGTCTGGGGGCTGGGCGGCAGGCAGCACCAGGCGGTGGTGGGGCCCTTCCTTCTCCAGGACCACGAAGTCACTCTCCTCCACCTCCTGCCCGTCCTTGTACCAGCGCACGGGCGCATCCTCTCGGTCCACCTCACAGGTTAGCATGACACACTCTGAGGTTATGGCATGCACGAACACGTGCTCCTGGGGGTCCAGGATATGCACCGGGGGGTCTGGTGGGGAGCAGAGACCGGGTCACACAGACACCCCCCCAACACACACACAGGAGACCGCTTCCTCCCCGAGGGACCCTGGGAGGGTTGAGGCCACGCTGTGCAGGGTGTCTGGAGCAAGAACGTGGGGTACTGAGTGCGTGGCGGGTGAGGTAATGCAGATCCTGTGGCACCTGAGGGCTCCCTGAGTTGATTCCCCAGAGGGTCAGAGGTGGCTCGGTGGGGATATAGTTGGGGGAGGCACAGACAGCCTTTGTCTCGGCTGAGGGGAGGTCACCATCATGGGCCCCATCGGGGCCATGCCTGCTGCTGGTTTTACAAGGGAGCCCCTGGAGCACTGGCCCCAGGATGGGCAGGGGGTGGGAACGACTTAGCAGTGCCACCGTGAGACAGCTGCTCTCTACAGGTAGTAAGTTCCCCATCACTGGGGGCATGTAGGCAGCAGCTGGACGACCTCCTGGCAATGAGGTTGAAACAGGATTTCCACTCAAAGCGGGAAGATGAGCTGAATCAGGGGTTCCCAAGCTGCCCTCCCAGAGTGGATCCCTAGGCTCTACCCTGGACAGCCTGGCGCTAGAGGTCTGGGGGGCCTGGGCATACGTATTTATAACAAGCTTCCAGGGTGGTTCTGAAGCAGCCAGAACATGGACTGGCTTGAGAACCACCGGACCACTGCACTTAAAGCGTCCCTTTGACCCGGGCCACCTGAGGCAGGCGTGAACCCAGCTACGGTGTTTGCTGGCAGTGTGATAATGGGTAAGTCCCATAACCTCTCTGAAACCTCAGTTTCTTCCTCTGGGAACTGGAGATCTATTCCTTCTCACCCAGTTGTGAAGTTTACACGAAATGGTATGTATGCGAAGCATTTAGTATAACGTTTGGCTCATGGTAGGTACCCAATAAATGTTAGCCCCCGTCTCTCCTTCCCTTAACTGAGTTTTGTTTCCCCACCCACTACCCAGAGCAGGGTATGTGGAGGGCAAGTTTGCTGGAGAGCGTTGGTGGAGGGAGGACTTAGAAGCAAGTACAGAATAATTTGAACACATGTCCCCTGGCCCGCTAGGATCTCCCCGGAAGGGACCCCCCCCCCCAAGCAGGCAGACCAAGGGACGGGGCTCACATGGCCCCTAGAGTCAGCCTCAGCTGCAGGAGCCCAGACCACCACAGTTGCTGACCTCGGACGGTGACACTGAAGAAGGCGGAGACCCCCTCCGTCCTGCACTCAAACTCGCCGCTGTCCCGGACCTCGGCGGCCGGCAGGATCAGGCGGTGTTTGCGCCCGTCCATCTTCACCACCAGGGACTCGCTCTCCTCTACCTCCTGCCCATCCTTGTACCAGCACGCTGGGAAGTCCACCCGGGAGAGCTCACAGGTCAGCACCACCCGCTCCGAGGTCGTGAAGGTCAAGGACACCTTGTCCTCGGGGCTCAGGATGTGCACGGGGCTCTCTGTGTGGGGAGAGGTGTGGGCACAGGCAGCACTCTCGTCACGCTCTGCCTGGGGTCAGCACCCCTCCCTGCTGCGGGGGGGGGGTGCCTCCGTCAGGCCACACAACTGCTGTCACTGTCAATGCAGTTGTGGGGATTTAAAAATAAATCATCTGCGGCTTACACACCAACTCTCAAGTGCAACGCCTTTAGTGTACAGAATTCCTAGGGAATCTGCTGAAAATGCAGGTTCTTAGGCCCCACACACGCATGCAAGGGCCAGGGAATCTGTCTTATCAAGCAGCCCTCCAGGCGACCCTGATGTCAGGGATCCCAGTTTGCATTGTGGAAACGCTACTCTGGTTGCTGGTTCTTATTCTGCCCTCCCCTAGGATGCCGGCAGCTGACCACCTCCGGGCCCTGTGCTTGGGCACCGAGGAATTCCTCGATGGGCCTTACAAACTCTGGCAGTGGTGAGATGGCAAGTGCCACATGTCCCTGCACTTTCAGATGCCCACCAAGAACTATCCACAGGTGGCACAGGGTGAGTCTGGAGCCAGACTGCCTCGCTGCATCACCCAGCACTACCACTCATTAGCTTGGTGATTCTGGGCAAGTCACTTAACCTCGCTGTGACTCAGCTGCCCCATCTGTAGAATGGGGTAAAAGAAGAGCCTACCTTACAGGGCTGTTGAGAGAACTATGTTAATGAATACAACGTATGTGAGACGATTAGGGTTGTGCTCAGCACATAGGAAGTTGCTTTGATAATGTTATCGATTACAGGAAGCAGTCAGGGACTAGGGACCAGGGTCTGTGTCTTGGAGATAACAAATGTGACAGAATTCCGTCAGCCACAAAGCGCTCCAGAGAATGTGGCTATGAAGCTGATGAAGATACTAAGGAGTCCCCTCTACATTGCACATAGGTTGAAATGGGCCTTCTGGACCACTGAGCCCTCCGTCTGGGCCCACTAAGGACTTCTGTGTCTTGACCCTATCTATCTGTCCACCCTGGTCCCCACGAGCACCGACCTTGGATGGTGAGGGCGGCTGAGTCCTGCACACCGGGGCAGCTGAAGCCAACCAGGGCCCCGCTGTGCTGGTGCTTGACGGCTCGCAGGAGGAGTCTGTGCTGCAGACCTTTCTGCTCGATCCGGTAGCGCAGGGCCCCGGGCTCCACCTGGCCCTCTGGCTCGTGACTCTTGAGTTCTTCCCCATTAAGGAACCAGGTGCCCTGGATGATGGTGGAAAGATCCAGGGAGAAGACTGCATCTTCCCCGTCGTATACCTGGACATCCTCCAGACCAGCCACCAGGCGAGCTGTGGGCACTGCGATGGGGACGGAGTGTGGCCATCAGAACCAGAGGGGCGGCAGAGGGCAAGGGTGTGCAGGCGGAAGGTACAGACCAAAGGCTGGGGGAGGGAGGAGAGAGGATGGGGAGGGCCTGATTGGGGTACGGCCGCCGACAGGCCGGGGCCAACAGCACTGACTCACCGAGGTGAGCGGACCCGTGGAACACAACATGGGGGCTGCGGCCGTGTTCGCTGACCGTGCAGACGCGGAAGCGGTAGTCGCCCTCGGAGGGCACACAGTCTCCCGGGACCTCCACGGCTCCGGCTTTCTCGATGCTGAAGCACTGGATCCAGTCTTCGGAGCCCACCTCCTGCCGCTCCAGCCGATAGATGAAGGGGGTCTCAGGGGCTGGCTCAGGGGGCTTCCAGGTCAGCAGGACTGTGTTCTTATGGCCCTTGAACATCTCTGCCAACACGGGGGGTCCTGGGGGGCTGTGCTTGACACCTGGGACAAAGGCAGGGTGTGCATTCCAGCCCTGCTCCAGGCTCCCTGCAGCCCTCCCACCTTGAGTCCACCTCGCCAGCCCAGGCTCTGGCATCTGGTTGCCCTCCTGCCCATGGGCTCTCATGCCCTCACATTTGACTCTGAGCAGAGTGGTGGTACGGGAGTTGCCCAGGCTAAAGGTGACCTCGCCAGCATCTTCTCGGGTGACCCCTGGAAGGACCAGGGCGTGCATGTGGCCAGAGCTGCTCTGGCAGGTGGCCGGCAGGTCCTCCCCATCACGGCTCCAGCGGCCCTCGACCCCAGCTTCTTGTGTCTCCACGAGCAGCACCGCATTCTCTCCCTCTAGGACGTCCAGCTTCCGGGGCAGCCGCTTCAGGATGGGCCCTGAAATACGCACGGGAATCGTTCAGCCTGGGGGCTGGGCACCTGCGTGCCTCAGCCCGGGCATCCTCCCACTGGCCAGCCCACCTTTGACTGTCACGTTGGCCACGGTGCGCACCCGGCCCCGCATCTCGCACAGGTAGACGCCGTCATCATCTGCCTTCAGCCTGTGGATGATGAGGCGCCGGACAGTGCCCTCCTCGATCTGCTCGTACTTGCGGCACGGCAGGAGCCTCTGGTCCTCGCGGAACCAGGCCGTGGGAATGCGAGAGTTGGGCACTTTACACTCCAGCACGGCAATCCCGTGCTCCCGGCCTTCCACATCCTGCAGGGGCCTGGTGAAGCGGAGGCGGGGCTCTGTGCAGAGGGGAGAGACAGAAGGCTCTGGAGGGGGCCCGGCCAGGGGAAGGACTCCTTGCATCATCAACTGCCTAAACCCACAGTAGCTCCTGCCATTTTTCTCCCAGGGCCTGTAGGTATTCTGGAATCACAGAAAAACCATCAGAAGGGAAGTCAGATGGCCTAAATTCTCATCTGACCCTGACACTCATCAACCACATTACCTTGAACAAGGCCATTTTAGTGATCCTGGGCCTCGGTTTCCTGACTTTATTATTTTTAAAAAATACTTATTAAAAAAATATTTATTTATTTTTAGAGAGAGAGAGAGAGAGAATCCTGAAGCAGACTCCTGATGCGGGATGTGGGGCTCGATCCCAGGACCTTGAGATCATGACTGGAGCCAAATCTAGAGTCAGCCGCTCAAGTTTCCTGACTTTAAAGTGGGGAAAGGGATGGAAGGGCTTGGATTACACCAGTGATTTTCAAGCTGTTCCCTGGGGCCCGTGAGGGCCCTACACAAATTCTGCAAGGGTCTGAGTCGAATTTCATTTTTAAAGTACTTTAGTCGTTTTCACATGGATGGAGCTAGAGAATAGAATGCTGAGTGAAATAAGTCAGTCAGAGAAAGACAAATCCTATATGATCTCACTCGTACGTGGAATTTAAGAAACAAAATAAACGAGCAAAGGGGGAAAAAAAGAGGAGGGGCGCAAACCAAGAAACAGACTCTTAACTATAGAGAACAAACTGCTGGTTACGAGGAGGGGGAGGGGGGGAAGGGGGATAGGAGATGAGGATCAAAGGGTACAATACAATTATCCTGGTGAAAATAAATACATAAGTAAAATGATTTTAAAAAGTTCGATTAAAATATATATATAAAAAAGTACTTTAGTCATTTTCAAAACTGCATTTTCTAAGAAGAAAGCACGATGACGGAAATGAGCGGTGGGTTCTCAGGCTGCTGGAGTAGCATGTTTGTCCCGCTGCGGGAAGCTCTGCCTCCCCACTGGGCTCCTGTTTCCTGATGGTGTTAGTTAGCGAGGCCCCGCGGGCTTGGGCACACCAGACCTCAGCACAGGGGCCACACGCCTGACTGAGCACCAGGCAGGGCTCCGGAGATTTGCCAACTTTTCTTCCTCTGAGGGAACAAGGTGGGTAATAACTAATGAAGGTATAATCCCTCGAGTTGTGATGAACTCTGATTATGGAGAGCTTTACCTTCCAGTGGGAGTTTGGGGTGGTTTTTTTTATCCCCCCTCTGAATTTTCTGTTTATGAGCACTGTAAGCATTTATGAGATACTGTTGATGACTCAACTTTGAAATAGAAATTTCCTCTCGTTCACCTTCTTCTTCTTTCAAACCTGGAGAGCATTTTCGAAACAGGGCATGTTTCCTCCCTCAAGCCTACTTTTGGTGTGAATCAGGAGTTTCTCAATGTGTCGCCTGCAGCCCCAGACTTTCCCACAGGGCTCACAGATGAGACCCAGTTATGAATGCAGCCTCGTCTTAAAACGTGTATATTCAATAAAATAGCACCCTGGTTCTCACTGATGGGCTTTATAAGTACATGGTATAAATCTGGACCTAGAAATTTACACCCATAAAATGTTCCTTATACCAGTCTTCTTTGTTGGGGCCCCACATGGGATTTCCATTGAGGGAGGGGAGAGTAAAACAAAGAGGCTGAAATCCACAGGACTAGAAGCGCTCCCTCTTGGTTGGTCCATCAGTCACTCCTTAAAGCCGTTTATCAAAGAGTCATTTTCCACCCTCGGCCTCAGAATCACTTAGGGGGTTTGCTAAGCAGTTCCTGGCTACCCTGGAGACCTACTAAATCCGAATCCCTGGGGGGTGGGAGGCGGGCAGGAAAAGGTATGTGATTAGTCCGCCTCCCCTCTCCCCCACCGTCTCCGGGGCAGCGCTGGAGGCCCCTCCCCAGGGTCCGGGGAGCCCCGGGGGCGCCGCAGTACCTTTGACGTGCAGCTGCACGGCACTGAGCGTCTGGCCCGCCGAGTTGCGCGCTGCGCACACGTAGAGCCCGCGGTCCTTGGCCTGGCAGTAGAGCACCTTGAGCACGAAGCCGCCGTCGCGGTCGCGGTACATGAGGCGGCGGCGGTCGGAGAGCAGCGGGCGGCCCTCCCAGTGCCATTCGATCTCGGGCTCGGGCTTGCCCATCACGTAGCAGCGGAACTTGGCGTGCTTGCCCTCGTTCACCCAGAAGGTCTTGGGCGCGCACTTGAGCGGCTCCACCACGGGCTTGGGGGCCTCGTCGGGGTCCTCGGGCGGGTTTTCGGGGGGCTGGTGCACCTGCAGCAGCGCGCCGGCCTGCGCGTGGCCGTGCGCGTTGCGGGCGTGGCACACGTAGACGCCCGAGTCGGGCAGCCGCGCCGCCAGGATGCGCAGCGCTAGGCTCACGCCCTGGCCGCCCTCGGCGCGGCCAGGCTCGAGCGTGAAGTGGCCGCTGTCCCACACTTCGTCCAGGGCCATCCCGTCCTTCTCCCAGTAGAGCGCGGGCGCGGGGAGGCCCCCCACCTGGCACGTCAGCACCACCTGCGCCCCCCGCAGCACCCACTGGGACCGGGGCCCCGCCAGGAACACCGGGGCGCCCTCCCCGGCCCCGGGAGGCGGCAGCGGGCGCTCGGCGGGCTGGGGCTCGGGCTCGGGGGCCGGCGGCTCCAGCACGGTGACGGCGGCCGCCGCGTAGGCCTCCCCGGCCGCGTTGCGGGCGCGGCACACGTAGACCCCCGCGTCGGTGGGCAGCGCGCCGCTCAGCAGCAGGCCGTGCTCGGCGCCGTCCGCGGGGAAGCTCACGCGCTCCGAGGCCGCCAGCTGCTGGCCGCCCTTCTCCCACACGACAGTGGGCGGCGGCTCCCCCAGGACCACGCACTTGAGCTCGGCCTCGGCGCCACTTACCACCCGCACGGGCCGCGGGAAGCGCAGGAAGCACGGGGGGCTCCCCTGATCCCCGGAGCCCGCCTTCATCGTGGCGGTCGCCGCCGGCCCGCAGCGGTGCGGGGGGAAGGGCGGGCGGCGGGCGCGCGGAGGCCCGGGGGCGGCGGCGGGAGCCCGCGAGGCGGGGCGCGGCTGGGGCCGGGGCGCGGGCACCCGCGGAGCTTCCCCCGTTCCCCCGGCCGCCCGCTCCCGGTTCGTCTCCTTACCCTCGGCCCGGAGCTGCGGCTCTGCGGCGGCGGCGATTCCCGGGCCCCGAGCCGAGGAGCTCAGGGGGCAGTCCTTCCTGTTTGCCTTTGCAGCGAGGGGCCCCGCAGCCTCCTCTGCCCGCGGCCTGGCTTCCTGCTCCGGAGAGCCTCTCTTCCCAGCCCCCTCCCACAGCCTGGGCCTCTTTCCCCTCCTCCCTCCCACCTCCAGCCGCCAGGTCCCCAACTGCCGGCCAGGCTTGGGCCTGAGTGGCAGAGGCGCCTGCAGCTGCCAATCCCAAAAATATTCTCTGATGACACAGCTGGAGGGACAAGAGCCCAGACTGGCTCCTCCAGGCTAAGTTTAGAGCAGGCGGGACCACCTGCCTCCCACCCTAGCCCCAGTTCTAGCTCCAGCCTCAGCCCTTCCCCCCCCATGACTGGCCCAGCAGCTGCTTGGTTGAAAGGGGCCCCAGAAGGTCTGAGGGGCTGGCGCATTCTGTTCTCCCTACGAATAACACTTTCAGGAGCTGGCAGACCCCAGCTCCCAGGCTCCTGTCCCACCGGATGTCACCTCTGTGCTGGGTGCTGGGATGTGGCTCTGTGTGTGTGTGTGTGTGTGTGTGTGAGAGAGAGAGAGAGAGAGAGAGAGAGAGAGAGTGTCTGTGTGTGTGTAGGGGGAAGGGGTGGTATGTGTGGGTCAGGTCACTCAGGGTGAAAACCCTCACCAGCCCCCTCCCCCACATGCTTGGCAGGAGTGGGAGATAAGGCTCAGGGCCACAGACATCTGCGTCAGAGATAGGAGGTCTCAATGCCATGGGCAGGGGCCACTCTGGATTGCAGGGCGTGGGAAGGACTGGGGAGACCAGGATGAGAAGGGTAGAAGAGGACTCGCGGTGGGATGGGGAGGGCAGAGTGGGGAGGCGGGGTGCAGACCCTGACGGAAGGGGCACAGGGCAGGGTGCGGGTTCACCGTTGGCAGGGCTAGGTGAGCTATGCTGTCCCAGCTACCACTCCTGCTCCTCTTGCTGCTGTCCCCAAAGAGTGGGCATGGCTGCCACGGGCCAGAGCTGGACCGGGCACTTGTCCTGGCCAAGGTGAGGGCCCTGTTCTTGGATGCTTTGGGGCCTCCGGCACTGGCCGGGGAAGGTGGGGATCCTGGAGTCAGGCGTCTGCCCCGAAGACATGCCCCGGGGGGCTTCCTGCGCAGGGGCTCTGAGCCCAGGAAGGAGGAGGATGTCTCCCAGGCCATCCTTTTCCCGGCTACAGGTAATGAGCGTGGGGCACCGGCAGGGCGACTTTGAGAAGCAGTGCAGTACATATAGCATGGGCTCGGGAGCCAGGCAGGTCTGGGTTTGAGTCTCTGTCTCGTCACCTGAAAATGGTCAATGATGCCTACCTCTCAGGATTAAGCGAAATGGAGCGAGGCTCAGAGGAGTCATTTGGGGGACATTCATTTGGGACACCAAGGGTCTCTAGAAAGAGATATTTGGGCTTGGGCCTCTTTCTGCCGCCTTTCCTTCTTCTTCTGCCTCGCTCCCCGCTGCAAACCTTGTTTCTTTAGCCCCAGTTAGCTGAGACTTGAGAAGATACAGAAATGCTGGGGTAAGATTAGTTGGGGAACTTTTCCAGGAAATTAGTCTACTTTCTCTTGAATTCCCTTTTCATCTCCTTATGTGTGTTCCCGTGTTCCACTGACTGAACCAGTAAAGCCCTCTTCCAGGTGGACATTCTTGTAGTCTGGCCCATCTTTCCCTCAGAGAGGAGCCCCTGCCTCCCTGTGCCGCAGTGACTTCGTGTGGCTTTGGGATCAGGCCGAATCCCAGCCTGGCCCCTTAGTAGTTAAATGTCACTTCCCCTTTGTAACCCTGTTTCCTTATCCGCAAAAGAGATCAATTGTGAGGTGAGGGGCGCCTGGGTGGCTCAGTCGTTAAGCCTCTGCCTTCAGCTCAGGTCATGATCCCAATCTCCTGGGATCGAGCCCCGCATCAGGCTCCCTGCTCAGCGGGAAGCTGCTTCTCCCTCTCCCACTCCCCCTGCTTGTGTTCCCTCTCTCACTGTCTCTCTCTCTCTGTCAAATAAATAAAAAAAATTTTAAAAAAAGATCAATCGTGAAATTTATAATGAGAAAATCCACGCGACAGCATCGTCCCAATCTGCAGTCCTTCCCCTAGTCATGATTGTTTAGTGGAGGGATGCCAACTGCCTTTCTTAGAAAGCACCTGGCTGGCTCAGTCGCAAGAGTGTGTGACTCTTGATCTCGGGATTGTGAGTTTGAGCCCCACTTTGGGTGCAGAGATTACTTAAAAATAAAATCTTTTCTTTTTTTTAAAGATTTTATTTGTTTATTTAACAGAGAGAGACACAACAAGAGAGGGAACACAAGCAGGGGGAGTGGGAGAGGGAGAAGCAGGCTTCCCACGGAGCAGGGAGTGTGATGTGGGGCTCGATCCCAGGATCTGAGCCCAAGGCAGGCGCTTAACGACTGAGCCACCCAGGCGCCCCTTAAAAATAAAATATTAAAAAAAAATTTTTTTTGAAGCAATATGGGGGAATAAAACAAATGCCCGTGTATTCAAGGTACCGTCATCCAAGATCCCATTTCACACTACTGGTGAACAAAAATTTAGGTCTAACGATGCCAAGCGTTGGTGAAGGTAGAGGGTGGGCAGGGCCTGTTACATATATTGCTGATGGGAATATTAATTGGTAAAACCATTTCAGAGAGAAGTTGGCAACATCTGGTATTTTTTAAGTCCGTTAAGGGTGAAATAACAAATGGAGAGCCTCTGTCAGCTCTCTCAGGAGGCTGACAGCGCTCAGGGTGTGGCTGGCTGATGAACTGCCGTCGCATCCCGGCCGCTGAGGAGGAAGAGAGGTCCCAGGCTGTGCCAGTCAGGGCTGCCCTCTCCCTTCCCTGTGTCTCCTGCAGGTGCCGGCTGTGCGGTCGAGTCAGCTGCTAGAGAGCTGACCCAGGAGGCCGAGGACGGCCTCTTCACATATGTGTTCCGGCCGTCCCAGCACACGCGAGGCCGCCAAGTGACTTCAGCCCACCTGTGGTTCCACACGGGCCTGGCCAGGCAGAGCGAAGCGGCCTCCAATAGCTCTGGGCCCCTGCTAAGCCTGCTGGCTCTGTCATCAGGGGTCCCCATGGCCGTGCCCATGTCGTTGGGCCAGGCACCCCCTCGCTGGGCGGTGCTGCATCTGGCCCCCTCTGCACTCCCTCTGCTGACCAGCCCTGTCCTGGTCCTGCAGCTGCACTGCCCTCTCTGTTCCTGCTCAGCCCGGCCCGAGGCCACACCCTTCCTGGTGGCCCACAGCCGGGCCAGGCCACCCAGCGGAGGCGAGCGAGCCCGACGCTCGACTCCCCCGCTGCCCTGGCCATGGTCTCCGGCCGCGCTGCGTCTGCTCCAGAGGCCTCCGGAGGAACCCGCCGCCCATGCTGACTGTCACAGAGCGGCCCTCAATATCTCCTTCCAGGAGCTGGGCTGGGACCAGTGGATTGTGCACCCTCCCAGTTTCATCTTCCACTATTGTCACGGTAGCTGTGGGCTGCCTGCCCCATCAGACCTGCCCCTGCCGGGGCCCGGGGCTCCTCCTACCCCTGTCCAACCCCTTTCTTTGGTGCCAGGGGCCCAGCCCTGCTGTGCTGCCCTCCCTGGGACCATGAGGCCCCTACGTGTCCGCACCACCTCAGATGGTGGTTACTCTTTCAAGTATGAGACAGTGCCCAACCTTCTCACTCAACACTGTGCTTGTATCTGAGGGAGTCCTGCTGGCGGCCAAGCCTGCACCCGTCAACAGCTGGAAGAAAGGGCAGAGTTCAGAAAATGGATGGTTCCCACTTCCCCCTCCTTCCATCCCTCTCTGCCTGAGGGCTCCCTTCCCCATCCCGCCCCTGTGACATAAACATGTGACAATAAACAACACAGTGCATATGACTGGGCATGCATTCTCTGGCTTCTCTGATATGGTGGGGGGCAGGTCCCAGGAGTGTGGGATTGTAGGATCTCAGGTCACACAGCCTCACTTGACCTCAAAGTCAAGGGGTTCCAGAGCTGTGATTGGATATGTCTCTGGTGGGGAAGCCACAACACTTGGGAGAAGACACAAAGTGTTCTGAGCTCTTGGTGGCCACTCTGGAGACTGCTGGAACCTCATGCCGCTCCCCTGCTATTGTCTGCCCAAGCTGATGGACCCCTAGCTCAAGGTCAGGGGATTTGTAGACTGGCCAGAGATGATGGTTTTCAAGGACCCACTGGAGATAGACGTTCAGAGCAGCTTAGATCTTGGGTTTCTCAGGAACTTGAGTGGGAAATAAGGCAAAGACAGATGAGTTGGCAGGGCCTGAAAATTTACAAGGGCAAGAGAGGGGAGAGAACGAAGACCCGAGGATTTCAACTTGCTGAGGCTCCCGGGACGCCTTTAAATCTACCATTGGTTCCTGACATAGACTCCTTGAGGCCCGGCGTTCTGGAATTCAGGTTCTCAAAGTCTTTGGTTTCCTTAATGTGCCCTGTGTATCTTTACACTGACTCCTTAACTCAGTCCTTAATGTCAGAAGCGTGGAAAAGCAGAGCCTACTATTAGAGAAACAAGTTCTTGTGTCAGTGTATGCACTTTGTGCACATGCTTAGAGTCCAGAGCCCAGTGCAGAGTCTTTTTCTCTTCCCATTGTCTCCTGTCAGTCCATTCCTGCCTGCCTTGTCTGGGCCTTGCTTCCCTGGCTTTCCTCTGTGCTTTGTTCACTCTCCCCTTTCTCCCTCCCTCTGGTTGTCCACCTGCCCTGCCCCAGGGTCCTGGCTCTCAGCCAGTAGCTTCCATCCAGTCTCCTTTTAAAGGGAGGATGTTCAGATCCCTCCGACCGAAAGCTGGAGCACTTTCTGGTATTGACCGCACAACCACAGTGCACATGCATGCTAACAGTGATTCGTCAAAGCCTCCTTCCTATGAACCCCGCTTCACTGGGTGGGTAAGTGCCTGCCCCAGGAAGGGGCTGTGGAGGGGAGAGACTCCCATCCCTTCACCTTCAGGCTAATGTCTTCCCCCTCTTTGAGCTGAGCTGAAGGAGCTATTCTTCCTCAGGGCACAAGAGAGCAGCCCACCTCCTTACTCCGGAGCTGGCCCCAGTCTCTGTTGATGCTGAATCCCCAGCGAGACTGCTCCTGCTGTCTGTTCACAGGCTCCAGTCTCTCCCAGCGCCTTCATCTAGACTCAGCACTGCAACTTATCTGTGCTCAGGGCTCCTGGGGTCCCTACTCAGGCAATGGACTGGTGGCGAGAGGGCTGGTTGGGCTCGGGTAGTGGTGGGAAGGGGAAATTTTCCTCAAGTCTCTCCAAGCTTCATGCTCTGGCTGTCTGGCTTCCCTTGCCAGATCCTCCCTGCCTTGAGTGAGGCCTTTCCCTGGGATCTGCAATCCTCCTCCTAGGTCTGGGACCCTGTGTTGGTCAGACTTCCCTGTCCCAGGGATGTGGATGACATCTGAGGGGTGGGGACTCTAACGAGGCGCACAGGATTCTCCACTAGGCAATGCTAGTAAAAAGTTTTCATGTACGCGAGACAGAGAGAGAAACGTGAGTACAACGTGAGTCTTTCACAAAGCCACCAGAGGTGTTCATTTTAAAGGGATATCCTTTATTTGAAAGTTATCCTTTCTCTGTGTGTGTATGTGTGAGAAAGCGAGAGATTAAAAGTATTTCTTTTATGATATTTTATGCTATGATATTCTTTTATGATTACTTAACAAAATTAAAACTTGGCAATTTTAGGGGCGCCTGGGTGGCTCAGTCGGTTGGGCATCTGACTCTTGGTTTGGGCTCAGGTCATGATCTCTGGGACAGGCTCCACGGTCAATGGGGAGTCTGCTTGAGATTCTCTTGTTCTCCCTCTCCCTCTGCACCTCCCCATGCCCCCCCTTCCCCTGCTCTCTCTCTCTCTTTAAAAACAAAACAAAACAAAACACTTGGCATTCTAATTTGGACCCTAACATTTGTCTTTGTAATTTTGCTGCTGAATTCTGTGAAATCCCAAAGTCTGGGAGTCACACTGGTCTGGGCCACCCCTTCCAGAATCTCTAAAGCCTTATTGCATTCTGTTAACTTAGCAAATCAGAATGACACATCCTCCCCTCCCTAAGAGGGTCTGACAGTGGCTAAGGACATCTTTTTGTCCTCATTTCTTACCATGAGACTAAGAGCAGTAGATTTCAGAGATGCTCCTTGTTCCCAGGGCTAATCATTAGAAACACTGAATGCTCTTAAGTGAGTCAGTTTGAACAGAAAATGCAACTCAAACTGACTTAAACCAAACTAAATTAATTTTTTTTAAAGATTTTATTTATTTATTTGTCAGTGAGAAAGAGAGAGAGAGAGCACAAGCAGGGAGAGCGGCAGGCAGAGGGAGAGGGAGAAGCAGGTTCCCCGCTGAGCAAGGACCCTAGGATCATGACCCGAGCTGAAGGCAGACACTTAACCAACTGAGCCACCCAGGCGTCCTCAAACCAAATTATATTAAATTTAATTAAAAAATCATTGGCTTGTGAGAAGTCTGTGGCCACAGCTGGCTAAGGTTTGGCTTGATCTGGGGCTCCAAAGATGCTGCCAAGATCCAGCTATAGACTCGCCTTCCCTTGGGCACATGGCGGCTTGAGCAGCTCCAGGTTCCCATCATCTCACACCTGGTCTCAGGAGGGAGTTGGCTTCTGGATGTCCCAGAATGGGTCTTGGTGGGCCTGATTGTCCTGCTTGGGATCATGTGCTCCTCCAGGAAAGGTGGCTGAGGGCACAGAATGCGTTAATGACTTGCATCCTGTGTCCTACCCTGGGAGCCCAGAGCCAAAAGCACAAAGGCTAAAGGTGAAAAAAGGTGATTCCTCAAAGCAGGATACAGTTACCACGAAAACGGGGAGTCGATGCTGAGAGGCAGGTGCTGTGGACGCCTCCTCCTAATTCTCTCTAAAATCAAGCCCTTTCTCCGTCCGGACACAGACGCTCTTGTGTCACTTCTGGGGCAATTCTCGAGGGGCAGGGCGGCAGCCTCCTTAACCAGTCCCCACGCACCCGTTCCCTACCTCTCCGGTCCACTTGCCACCTGGCTGCCCAAGGATACTTCTTTTGTGATCATGCCGCTGAAGCGGCTTAAAAAGTTGTCTCCACAAAGTTCAACCCCCTCTGTGTGCATGGAAGCCCTTTACAACCGGCCCTAAACGCATCCGCACAGCCCGATCTCAGACCTGTCCCTCCCTTCCTCTCCCCGCCCAACCACACACACCAGAACTCTGCTCAGACAAATTCCCATCCTTCCTCAAACACGTCATTTTCTTCTCCAGCTGCCCCTTCGGCAGCAATCTCTTTCCCTCAGGCAACGCCTCCCTGAAGATCCAATTCTGATGTCATCTCTTCTGTGACTTCCCTTCACTCCCAGACGGCAGAGCCTGCTAGTCTTCCTCGCTGCTTCCTGGGCGCTTTGTTCTTTAACGTTGATTTAAAAAAAAAAAAAAGTTTCACAAAGAACACACAGATATGTTCTCATGGTAACGATTCAAATACGGAAATGAATGCTGAGGTTCTCCTTGGCCGTCCCCTCCAGGGAGCTAAGTATCCTGCCAGACACATTTCTATGAGTTTACACACAGACACATACCTTGTAGAAATAGCTTTTTCCCTCACAGATGGTATCATGTCTTATGCATTGTACTGAAACTCTTTTACCTTTATGTTCTGAGGGCTTTCTTTGATTTTTTTTTTTTTTTTTTTTGCCTTTTGATTTTTTTTATTACTCAAAAAACTTCATTTTATAATTAGCTTTCTGACTCTGTGCTTGGGCCTTCAACACTTTCACAACAATTTTCTTCTCCTCAATAAGGAAAGCACGCTTGATCCTGTCACGAACACACTTAGCACACATGGAACCACCATAGGCCCTGCTGACGTGTTTTTTTGTTTTGGACAACGTCCTAAGGACTTTAGGTCTCGCAGCATGAACTCCTCGAAGTCGGCCTGGGCACACGCCACATGCAGATTTTGGTGCTTTCCCAACCTTCTTGGTATAAAGGTAAGCGATTCGATTACCAGGGGTTCGGGACAGCCTAGTTTTGTTAAAGGCTGTATTGTAGGACAGCCTAAGACGGTAGGTCAAATGCTGGACCATTCTGAATGCCTGATAGACGCCGTCCCTGGAAGAGCGCTTTCTTTGATTTTATTTCCAGTCCTACCGTTAGCTTTTTTTTTCTTAGAAATCACACTCCCCACGCCAAATAATCTTCTTTTGTTAATTTAAGTATTTATATAACAAACAAACACATATATAGAACTTACTATGGGCCGGGCACGTTACAAGTAAAAGCTCATGCAATCCTCATAACCATTCTATGAGACATGCACTGATATCACACCTATTGCACAGATGAGAAAACTGAGGTACAGAGAGATTAAATAATTTACCCAGAGTCACATCCCTAATAAGTGGTAGAGCCAGGTTAGGGACTCCAGAAGTCTGGTTCCAGAGTGTGCGCATCCACCGCAATGCTACATGGCCACGTGGACCCTCCTGTCCACTGTTCTTCAAATATGCCCTGCTGAGGAGATGAAACTGTGTCCATTGATAAGGAAGACATTCTAGGGGCACCTGGGTGGCTCAGTTGTTAAGTGTCTGCCTTCGGCTCAGGTCATGATCCCAGGGTTCTGGGATCGAGCCTCGCATCGGGCTCCCTGCTCCGTGGGAAGCCTGCTTCTCCCTCTCCCACTCCCCCTGCTTGTGTTTCCTCTCTCTCTGTGTCTCTCTCTGTCAAATAAATAAATAAAATCTTTTTTTTTTTTTTTAAAGGAAGACATTCTAGCCCCAGGACACTTGTGAAGATGGCAATTTCTTTGTTTCTGTCATTTTTAAAAAAAGATTTGATTTATTTATTTGAGAGAGAGAGAGTGCACAAGCAAAAGAGCACAAGCAGAGGGGAGGGGCAGAGACCAGCTGCCTGGCTGGGCTTCTACATTGCTTGGGACAGTGGTGGCTCCTTCGTTCATTCCATTTTCTGCTTTTTGAATGGGAACGTCTCTAACTATTATTCCAGGACTGTCTTACTATTATATCTGGCAGCCGAGAACTTGTTTTGTAGGTTCACAGGTGCCCAGATGGAGAGCAATTGTGCCCCAGGAATCATACCCAAGTCCTCACCCAAACTTTAAATAATTTAAATAACGAGATTTGGGACTTTTGAGATGGTGAGATTCTGATAAAATTTTGGAATTTGAGTTGATGGTGTCATGGGTTGAGGCTTTTGAGCGCCTTTGGATGGGGTGCATTTATATGGGTTGGATGCGAACTTTGGGGGTAAAGGTAGGCTATGGTAGGCAGAATAATGACCCTCCAAAAATGTTCATGTCCTAGCCCCCAAATATGTGAATAGGTTACCTTATATGATAAAAGGGACTTTGCAGATATGATGAAGTCAAGCTTTTTGAGATGAGGAGATTATTCGGGATCATCTAGGTAAGCTACATGTAATCACAAGGAGGGGCACCTGGGTGGCTCAGTTGGTTGAGGGTCAGACTCTTGATTTCCGCTCAGGTCATGATCTCGGGGTTGTGAGATCAAGCTCCACATCGGGCTCCTTGATCAGCGGGGAGTCTCTCTCTCCTTCTGGCCCTCTAACCCTCTCTAAAATAAATAAATAACTATTTAAAAAATGTGATCACAAGGATCCGTGTAAGAGGCAGGCAAAAGAATAAAAACTGTAGAAGATGTAAGGCCAGAAGCAGAGACTGCTGTGATATGGCCTTGAGCCAAGGGGATGCCAGCATCCTTTGCAAATTGGAAGAGGCAAAGGACAGGTTTTCTCCTGGAGCTACCAGAAGGAAGCTGCGATGTGTTAATTAACGTGGCAAAGGCCACTCAACTTTGCAGGTATGATTGAGGTTCCTACAGACTTTAAGATGGAGAGATAATCTTGGATTATCCAGTGAGCCAATCTAATCACATGAATCCGTAAAAACAGAGAACCTTCCCTGGCTGTTCCAGAGAGATGGGATTATGGAAGAAGGGCCAGAAAGGTGCAAAAAGGGGGCTATGAGCCAAGAAATGCGGCAGGCTTTTGAAGCTGGAAAGGTAAGGAAGTGATTCTTCCCTAGAGCCTCCTGAAAAAAATGCAGCCCCCCGCTGTCACCTTGATTTGATTTGATTTTTTAAGATTTTATTTATTTATTTGTCAGAGAGAGAGGGAGCATAAGCAGGGGGAGCGGCAGGCAGAGGGAGAAGGAAAAGCAAGCTCCCTGCTGAGCAAGGGTCAGGTCGTGATCTCAGGGTCCTGGAATTGAGATGCCTGTTGGGCTCCCCACTCCATGGGGGGGTCTGCTTGTCTCCCTCTCCCTCTGCCCCTCCCCCTGCTCACGTGCGCGGGCTCTGTCTCTCTCTCTCTAAAATAAATACATCTTTAAAAAAAACAAAAGTAAAAATAAAACCTTAAAACATAAATAAATAAAAATAAAGTAAAGTAAAAATAAAGTATCAATATTTATCACATATCCTCAAGGACTACTGACGTTTACGTCCTTTTATTTCTGGTTTATGATGGTCACAGCTCTATAAAATACAACGCCAAATTGTATTTTTTGATACTAGTAATGTAGCTAAATTGATAAGTAAAAAGGATGCATAAAATCTAAATAGAAGGGGTGCCTGGGTGGCTCAGTTGGTTGAGCGTCTGCCTTCTGCTCAGGTCATGATCTCAGGGTCCTGGGACTAAATCCCCTGTTGGGCTCCCTGCTTAGCGGGGAGTCTGCTTCTCCCTCTGCCTGCAGCTCCCCCTGCTCATGCTCTCTCTCTCTCAATTAAATAATAAATAAAATCTTTTTAAAAAATCTAAATGGGAGAAATAATTATTATATGATCAAACTATTTCAAAATCAGAATACAGATACTTTTTGGTATATATCACAGAAAAACTTTCAACTTAATTTCATTAAAAGATTTCTTACTAGCTACTGATCAATGAAGCACCAAGAAATTTTAGTGCAAATTCTACCAAATGCATTCATCAAAACGGGGGTTTGTTCATTTTTCTGCAAGTAAATGTTGTTACATTAACACTAAGCACGTAATAAATTGGGTTGACTAGATATTTAAAAGCTATCTCCGTGGGGCACCTGGCTAGTTCAGTCAGTAGAACATGAGACTCTTGCTCTTGGGGTCATGAATTTGAGCCCTATGTTGGGTGTAGAGTTTACTTTAAAAAAAAAAAAAAAGGCTATCACCATAAGGCAGCCCTGCAACTAAAAACTCAAACACAGTAATCTCAAGATCCATCCCTAGTCCAATATTATCTATACTCAGGCTGGAAGACAGAATAAGACCACAATGTTTTTATAAAAGTAATAAAAATAATTTGATTGCTTTAATGCTGGAAGTATTTTATTATATTAATTAATATGGCACATAATCTTTCCTACCCACTACTTCATGGATAAGAGCAATATTATTTTAGCTACTCAAGCATCATAGTATAGTTGATCTTGAACAACATGGGTTTGAACTGTGAGAGTCCATTCATACATAGATTTTTCCTGATAAACATAGTACAGTACTGTAAATGTATTTTCTTTTCCTTATGATTTTCTTAATAACATTTTCTTTTCTTTAGATTTATGAAAAGAATACAGTATATAATCCGTATAGCATACAAAATACATGCTCTTTGACTTTATGTTATCATTAAGGCTCTGGTCAGCAGTAAGTTATTGGTAGTTAAGTTTTGGGAAAGTCGAAGTTATACATGGATTTTCAGTTGTGGGGGGAGGGGTCAGCACCCCTAACCCCTGCAATGTTCAAGGATCATCTGTATTAAGAATATCTGCTTTTTGGCTTTTCATCAGCTCTCTGGAAATGAAGTCATAAGAATAAAGTCTTCTTTAAGTAGCAAATTCAGGACAAGACTGTACAAAAAAGTCCCCAAGATCCAGGAACCTGTGTGCACTATTGAATCTTTGTATCAAATGACTGTCATCTGCTAACAGGGTTTGAAAACATTTTTTAAGTGATCTCTATGCCCAATGTAGGGCTCAAACTCATGATCCTGAGATCAAGAGTCGTATTGTCTACTGACAGAGCCAGCCAGGTGCCCCAGGTTTGAATTTTTGTTGGCCCTGAATCATCAACAAGCACAACTACATTAAGTACTGACTTCTCTTCCTCTTCTGGGAGGAAGGTGTGCTGACTATGTCAGGTGTGAGGATTCCAAGTTTTTGCCTTTTTCCACTAAAAGCCCTGAACCTTATTCTAGGTTTTAGGATGCTTGATCTTGATGATCCTCCATATCCAAATTCACTTGGCCACCATGAGCCAGTCATTGAAGTCGCAGGGGAGTCTCTTGAAATCTTCTGCCAGCAGTAATGTCACATTAAAGGATTTCTAATATAAGTTGTTGGATTTCAGGCATACATGCAGAGTCACCCTTCTCTTAACAGATTCCAGAAATTGAGCATTTGTTGGGTCATTGTATGGTTTCAGCTCCCCATCATCTAAACTGAAGCTGTTGCTGAAACTGTTATAAGCAAAATCTGAACATCCTGTGGCTGATTTTCTCCATAGATGTAGTCAGACTGCTTACGAAAGAAATGCCCCACTCTGTACCCTCCACATGCAAATGACTTTGATTTGTCATCACTCAAAGCTCTTGTGGTTTCATTCAGAGGGACAGTCCCATGTTCCCTTGCCTCTTTGAAAAGTTCATTCACAATTTTTCCAGTTGAAGGTTGAATTACATGTGATCCCCTGTACTCATGTTCATTTGCATAGAACCTTACAACGGAGTGATGTGGTGGGCAGCACCTCAACCAAGGGAACATATTTCCAATAGCAGGAAAACCTTTGAGGTGGTGTGCATGTGCTTTTAAAGACTGTAACTGTAGGTCTGTCACATTTGGAAGATTTGCATTTCATTTCATTTTTAACTAATTCTGCCAAGGCGAATTTATTTCTTGATACATCATCACTTTGGTTGTTTTTAGGTTTCTTTGCAAGGTCTTCACTTTTTTTTTTTTTTAAGTAGACTCCACACCCAGCATGGAGGTCTATGTGGGGCTTGAACTCACAACAATGAGATGAAGACCTGAGCTGAGATCAAGAGTCGGACGCTTAACCAACTGAGCCACCCAGGGGCCCCAGGTCTTCCCATTCTTATTACATTCTGTAAATTCTGGGACCCTTGCCTGGCTCAGTCGGTAGAACATATGACTCTTGATCTCAGGGTTTTGACTTCAAGCCCTACTTTGGGTGTGGAGCCTACTTAAGAAAAAAAATTTCTGCAAATCCTGTGTGCTCGGGGGCCTTGGCCCTGTAGACCTCCTCTCTTATCCTCCAGCCCTCTCCAGCCAGCTCCCTCACTCTTATCCTTTGTTTCTTTTTTCCCTTCCTCCTTCCTGTGTGTGCCTGTGTGCCTATTTTTTCCTACTTTTTAGTTTGAATGAACTTACTAAAGTCTTCGTTTACCACTGTTTTTGCCTCCTCACTTCTTCCTCTCGGATTCATTTTTTCTTAGTGCTGATCTAGCCTCCTTTACATTTACTTCAGAGTAAGTCTGTAAGTGTTAAACTTCTGGTTCCTCCCCTCCCAACTAAAAAAGTCCTTTTATTTTCACACTTGAATGATGTTTGGGCTGTGTATGTAATTCTAGATTCAAAGAGATTTTTCCTCTTGGGGCGCCTGGCAGGCTCAGTTGTTAGAGCATGCAACTCTTGATCTCGGGGTTGTGAGTTCGAGCCCCACATTGGGTATAGAGCTTCCTTAAAAATATGTAAAAAAATAAAAAATAAAGGCCTTTTTCCATTAAAAAAAGATATTTTCCCCTGAACTTTAAAAATTCTCTCTTTTTCTCTTGCCCCTGCTTTTCAATGGGAGACTTCCTGTCAATACAATGGTCATAACTTTGTAGTTCATCTTTTTTTCCCCCTCATTGGAAATTGTCAGGATTTCCTCCATACTTGGCATCTGCAACTGCGTCACAATAGATCTGCACTTTGGTTTTATAAAAGGATCCTGATTGGCATTTGGTGGACTCTTTCCTACTGAAGGTTCATGGTTTTCTTTCTTCCTGGGACATTTTTCTCTTTTATTTATTTGAATAAAACTTCCTCTCACAATTACAGACCAATATCCCTGATGAACATGAATGCAAAAATTCTCACTAAGATACTAGCCAATAGGATCCAACAGTACATTAAAAGGATTATTCACTATGACTATGTGGGATTTATTCCTGTGCTGCAAGGGTGGTTTAACATCTACAAATCAATCAATGTAATACCCTACGTTAATAAAAGAATGGACAAGAACCATATGATCTTCTCAATAGATGCAGAAAAAGCATTTGACATAGTACAGCATCCTTTCTTGATTAAAACTCTCCATAGTGTAGGGATAGAGGGAACGTACCTCAATATCATAAAAGCCACATATGGAAAGCCCACAGAGAATATCATTCTCAACAGGGAAAAACTAAGAGCTTCTCCCCTAAGTTCAGGAACATGACAAGGATGTCTACTCTCACCACTCTTGTTCAACATAGTACTAGATGTCTTAGCCTCAGCAATCGGACAACAAAAAGAAATAAAATGCATCCAAATCAGCAAAGAAGACAAACTCTCACTCTTTGAAGATGACATGATACTCTATGTGGAAAACCCAAGAGACCCCACCCCAAAATTGCTAGAACTCATACAAGAATGCAGCAATGTGGCAGGATATAGAATCAATGCACAGAAATCAGTTGCATTTCTATACACTAACAATGAGACAGAAGAAAGAGCAATTAAGGAATTGATCCTATTAACAATTGCATTCAAAACCATAAGATACCTAGAAATAAACGTAACCAAACATGTAAAGGATCTGTACTCTGAAAACCAAAAAACACTTATGAAAGAAATTGAGGAAGACACAAAGAAATGGAAAAACATTCCATGCTCATGGATTGGAAGAACAAATATTGTTAAAACGTCTATGCTGCCCGGAGCAATCTATACGTTCAATGCAATCCCTAGCAAAATACCATCAACATTTTTCACAGAGCTGGAACAAATAATCCTAAAATTTGTATGGAACCAGAAAAGACCCCGAATAGCCAGAGGAATTTTGAAAAAGAAAAGCAAAGCTGGTGGCATCACAATTCCGGACTTCAAGCTCTATTACAAAGCTGTCATCATCAAGACAGTATGGTACTGGCAAAAAAACAGACACATAGATCAATGGAACAGAATAGAGAACCCAGAAATGGACCCTCAACTCTATGGTCAACTCATCTTCAACAAAGCAGGAAAGAATATCCAATGGAAAAAAGACAGTCTCTTCAACAAATGGTGTTGGGAAAATTGGACAGCCACATGCAGAAGAATGAAACTGGACCATTTCCTTACACCACACACAAAAATAGACTCAAAATGGATGAAAGACCTAAACGTGAGACAGGAATCTATCAAAATCCTAGAGAAGAACATAGGCAGCAACCTCTGTGATCTCGGCTGCAGCAACTTCTTGCTAGACACATGTCCAAAGATAAGGGAAACAAAGGCAAAAATGAACTATTGGGACTTCATCAAGATAAAAAGTTTTTGCACAGCAAAGGAAACAGTCAACAAAACCAAGAGACAACTGACAGAATGGGAGAAGATATTTGCAAATGTCTTATCAGATAAAGGGCTAGTATCCAAATCTATAAAGAACTTGTCAAACTCAACACCCAAAGAACAAATAATCCAGTCAAGAAATGGGCAGAAGAAGATGTACAAATGGCCAACAGATACATGATAAAACACTCAACATCGCTTGGCATCGGGGAAATACAAGTCAAAACCACAATGAGATACCACCTTACACTAGTCAGAATGACTAAAATTAACAAGACGGGAAACAAGAAATGTTGGCAAGGATGTGGAGAAAGGGGAACCCTCCTACACTGTTGGTGGGAATGCAAGCTGGTGCAGCCACTCTGGAGAACAGTATGGAGGTTCCTCAAAAAGTTGAAAATAGAGCTACCCTACAACTCAACAATTGCACCACTGGGTATTTACCCCAAAGGTACAAATGTAGTGATCTGAAGGGGCACGTGTACCCCAATGTTTATAGCAGCAATGCCCACAATAGCTAAACTATGGAAAGAGCCCAGATGTCCATTGACAGATGAATAGGTAAAGAAAATGTGGTATCTATATACAACGGAATATTACTCAGCCACCAAAAAGAATGAAATCTTGCCATTTGCAATGATGTGGATAGAACTAGAGGGTATTATGCTAAGCGAAATAAGTCAGTCAGAGGAAGACAAATACCATATGATTTCACTCATATGTGGAATTTAAGAAACAAAACAGAGGATCATAGGGGAAGGGAGGGAAAAATAAAACAAGATGAAATCAGAGAGGGAGAGAAACCATAAAAGACTCTTAACTGTAGGAAACAAACAGAGGGGCTCCTGGGTGGCACAGCCGGTTAAGCATCTGCTTTCAGCTCAGGTCCTGATCCCAGGGTCCTAGGATAGAGCCCCAAGTTGGGCTCTCTGCTGAGCTGGAGTCTGCTTCTCCCTCTCCCTCTGTTGGCCGCTGCCCCCCTGCTTGTGCTCGCTTTCTGTCAAATAAATAAATACAATCTTAAAAAAAAAAAAAGGAAACAAACTGAGGGTTGATGGAGGAGAGAGGGCTGGGGAGGATAAGGTAACTGGGTGATGGGCATTAAGGAGGGCACATGATGTAATGAGTACTGAGTGTTATATAAAACTGATGAATCACTGAACTTTACCTCTGAAACTAATAATACACTATAATTAATTGAATTTAAATGGAATAAAATAAATTAAAAAAATAAAAACTTCCTCTCACATTCTATTTCCTACTTTAGAACTCTTTTTTTTTAAAAGATTTTATTTATTTGAGAGGGAGAGAGAGTGGGGGGAAGGGCAGAAGGAGAGGGAGAAGCAGACTGCCCGCTGAGCAGGGAGCCCGGTGCGGGGCTCAATCCCAGGACCCTGGGATCATGACCTGAGCTGAAGGCAGACGCTTAACCGACTGAGCCACCCAGGCACCCCTCTACTTGAGAACTCTTATTAGCTGATACCGAAAGTTTTAGATTGGTCCTCCATATATCTTAGATTTTCCTTTCAATAAATACTTCCCATATTTTGTCTTCTACTGTGTGATACAAAAACATATTACCCATTTTGGTTGTTCTGTTGAGGGATTTTTGTTGTTTCATAATCATGTTTAATTTTTCCTATTTTGAATATGAAATACGTACATGAATAATCATGTTTGTATTTTGTCTTGTACTGTGTGGTACAAAAACATATTGCTCATTTTGGTTGTCCCATTGAAGGGTTTTTGCTTCATAATCATGTTCAATTTTTCATATTTTGAATATGAAATAAGTACATGAATAATCATGTTTGCATTTTGTCTTGTACCACATGATACAAAAACAGTGCCCATTTTGGTGGTTCTGTTGAGGCGTTTTTGTTGTCTCACAATCATGTGCAGTTTTTCAGTTTTTTTTTTTTTAAATGCATGTGTTATCTTTTTGCCTCCAAGAATGTTATAATTATTCTGAAGTCCTGTTCTTGCTCTATGAGCGATTTCACTGGGTGAAAGTTCTTCTCTACGCTGGATTTGATAGCTCTTTCAAGATGTTGATTTTCTTCTTATGTTTGATAATTGCTCATTAGAAACTCAGCTTTTATCTGAGATTTCCTGTTAGACTGTTTGCGCTCTCCATTTCTGTGCTGTTTAGCAAAAAGGGGGATGAGACAATGGCATGGTGCACGTTGTGATACACTGTCAATAACTGGCTGGAGGCATATACTGATGGGGGAGAATTTTGGCCGCTCATCTTCCGCAAATGTGCTTCCCTTTCCTCCTAGGTGTCACCAGCTATGAGGAACAAGGTCCTTTCTTTCACCTAATGATCTCATATCCACTGCTCTCACCTGGAGGCAGGTAGCTTGCTGGAGTTTCTCGGCCCCAGGAGACAAGAAGGGGGAGTGTGTGGGGGCTGGTTAACATGCTTGGTGCTGCCTATTTTGGCACCCTGAGTCATCAGTGCCTTGTTGGTGACTTCTGAGCCCCAAAGCTCCCAGGATCCACCCTCTTTGAGCCTTGGAGTGATTTTGGTGCTGTTTTCAACTCCTGTGGCGGTCAGTCGATTGCTCTGCACATTTTGGGCCGTGGTTTTCTTCTCTGACCAGTTCCTACCTGCCATCCAGCTTTTAGGGAATTCTCATGGCTTCTGGTCCACCAGGGGCTCTCCTTGTCGTCCAGGGTGATTATGAATTTATATTACTTTTTTTTTTAAGATTTATTTCTAAGTAATCTCCGCACCCAATGTGGGGCTTGAGTTTACAACCTCGAGATCAAGAGTTGTATGCTCTTCCAACTGAGCCAGCCAAGCGCCTCTATATTACTTATTTTTTTATCTTTTGTATGTTTTCATTTCTAACCAGCTGGGATGGAAGGGAGAGGCTACAGCGTGTATTCTGTTTGCAATCTTGGACTGGAACTATCTATACCATAACACTCATCATGTTGATGGTAGGCAGAATAAAAGGCCTCCTCCCTCCCCCCCAAGATGTCTGTGTCCTAATCCCTGGAACCTGTGCAAATGTTATGCTAGATACCAAGGGAGAATTAAGATTGCAGATGCAATTAAAGTTGCCAAACAGCCAACCTTACAATATGGAGATTATCCTGGATTATCTGGGTGGGCTTGATGTAATCACAAGGGGCCTTAAATGTGGAAGAGGGAGGAAGAAGAGTTAGTGTCAGAGGGATTGATGCGATGAAAAACCCAATTGGCCACCGCTGGGGGTGAAGATAGAAGGGGGCCAGGAAAGTGGGCAGCCTCTTTAAGCTGGAAAAGACAAGAAACAGGTTCTGCCCTGGAGCCTCCAGAAAGGAACACCGCCCGCCCACACCTTTATTTTAGCCCAGTGAGATCCATTTTGGACTGCTGACCTTCAGAGCTGTAAGATAACAAATGTGTGCTGTTTTAAGCAACTAAGTTGGGTGTAATTTGTTACAGCAACAACAGGAAGTGAACACAATGTTGAAATGTGATTGTGGGTGTCTGTCCTTCCACCTTACCCCCAGCTTCTAGAGAACAAGAGCCATACTGTTGTCTCCTTTATTTCCTGGGAATCCAGTACAGGATCTGGCACCCAGTCAGGGCTCAGTCAATGTTTGTGGAATGAATGAGAGAATGAAAGGCTGCTCTCACTTTTTTTAAGATTTTATTTATTTATTTCACAGAGAGAGACAGCAAGAGAGGGAACACAAGCAGGGGGAGTGGGAGAGGGAGAAGCAGGCTTCCCGCCAAGCAGGGAGCCCGATGCGGGACTTGATCCCAGGACCCTGGGATCATGACCTGAGCTGAAGGCAGACGCTTAACGACTGAGCCACCCAGGCGCCCCACTGCTCTCACTTTCTGAAGTAAGATTGCAAAGCAGCCACTACCTTTCCCCTTCCCCAGGGCCTGGACACCCGAAGCCCTTTGATCGCAACTTTTCTTGGCTTTCCTTGTCCCCCATTGCGTGTCTTATGCTATTACACTTGCAGCTCCCTCCCCTGCTGTGGACCATGGCCCTCCGCTCTCCAGCCTGTGTGCAGGAAGAATTGGGATGGAAGACACGGGTCACATATGTACCCGACTTTGCCCACAGGCCTTCTTGCTCTCCAGGATCCTGCTGCTTTCCTCTCTTCTCCCAGGGGCCTCCATCCCCATTCCCCAGCCAGCTTCTGTGCTTTCCCAAGCAGCTTGAATGAGGGATGTAGCTTTTGGTTCATCTCTTTTGAACCACAAGGTCCCCATCTTTCTTACAGCACTTCTGAAACCCCTTCCCTTATGATCCCAGAGGTTTCCAGGAGAGACAATGAAAAGAATTAAAGGCACTCTCAGATGACCTTGGGTTTACTATAAAGCCACCCAGGGACTCCCTCAGTTCATTTTCTGCAGAACTGCAAAATTCCCCAGGCTGGGCTTTCCGAGCTGTTGCTGGGTCACTGCGATATTCTTATTTTGTTGCTTCTTTTTCAGGCAGCCATTCTCAGGCCCTGGCTTCTCTAATCCCGAGCTGAGATTGGCTTCTGCTTCTCTGGCTTTCCCTTCGTGTGCCTTGTGTCAGTCTCTCTGGGAACCAGGCTCTGATGGGCTCACTTGGTCACAGTCTAATGCACGTTCTCATGCCAGACCTCCTGTAATGCTGCTGATTTGTTCCATATGTTTGATTCTGGTAACCAGGCCAATTCCTGGGCAGTCTTTTGTGGCTAGGTCTGGTAGCAGAGCCAAGAGAATCAATGTGTGGTAACTTATGTGGCAAGAACTGCCTCTGACCACTGGGTCCTGGGGCTGTCCGTGCCAGGCACATGGACGCCCCTAGAGCGCAAACTCCTCTAACACAACTCTGTTTTTGCAGGTGATAATTCACACCTCTTCATTCTCTTCCATTTGCCCCCTTTTCCCACTCCATGAAGATACCTAGTTAATGAAACAAGTAGATCATCTAATTTCACCCTCCCGACCCACAACTCAATTTCAAGTGTGAACTTTTCATTTTGGAGGCATCCTTAGGTCTGCATCATCTGGTCTGCTGCAGGAGGCTGGAGCACCTCAGCAGTGAGGTCCGGATCTAAGATGATGGCTCATGTCTTAATAAGGAACTGTTACTTCTGTTCCCCTGTGGGCAACAGTCTAGGGGCCTGCATGCTCCAAAGGTATCAGAAGCAAGCGGGACCAGGACTCTGAGGTTTGTATTCTCTGGTAGATAACTTTTTTTTTTTTTTAAGATTTTATTTATTTATTTGGCAGAGAGAAAGAGAGCACAAGCAGGGGGAGCAGCAGGCAGAGGGAGAGGGAGAAGCAGGCTCCCTGCCAAGCAGAGAGCCTGATGGGAGCCTCTATCCCAGGACCCTGGGATCATAACCTGAGCCGAAGGCAGATGCTTAATCGACAGCCACCCAGGAGCCCATGTCATTTTTTAAAAATTTATTTATTTATTTATTATTTTTTAAAAATATTTTATTTGACAGAGAGAGACACAGCGAGAGAGGGAACACAAGCAGGGTGAGTGGGAGAGGGAGAAGCAGGCTTCCTGCAGAGAAGGGAGCCCGATGTGGGGCTTGATCCCAGGACTCCGGGATCGTGACCTGAGCCGAAGGCAGACACTTAATGACTGAGCCACTCAGGCGCCCATGTCATTTTTTTTTTTTTTTAAGATTTTATTCATTTATTTTAGAGAGAGAGGGAGAAGGAGAGAAAGAGCACCAGTGTGTGTGTGGGGGGAATGGAGCAGAAGGAGAGAGAGAGAATCTCAAGCAGACTCCCCACCAAGCATGGAGCCCGAGGAGGGGCTGGATCTCACAAGCCCGAGATCACGACCTGAGCCTAAATCAAGAGTCGGACACTCAACCAACTGAGCCACCCAGGTCCCTCTGACTTTGTCATTCTTGTATGACGACTCTTTCCTCCCTTCTAGAACTCCACCCCTGCTGCCTAAGCTGGTAACCAGCTCACCTTTCCTTACCCCTTTGATCACAAGCATTTTGCAGAGGCTACCCCAGGGAGATTAAAGGAGTCAGGGTGCTACCAGTGACAGCTGGTTACATTTCACCGCTCTCCTCACACTTACGAACATGACAGTGAAGCCTGAGGTGGATGAGCTGTACCTCTCTAATACCAGGTCTGTGCTGTGCTGGGAGGTTTTAGTCATATGCTTGGAAGGTGCAGCGGAGCATTTTTTATTTTTGGGCAGCTCATTGTCCTCAAACGATTGAACAACTCATTATTTGTATCATTAAAGTCAATTGATCACATATAGCAAAAAAAAAAAAAAATCCATGTAATCATGGTTATTCCTGTATTGTGCTCTATTGATCTAACCATTTTTGTCTACCTCTTTGTCAGTATCATGCTGCTGTGGTTACTGCTGCTTTCTTTACAGGACATTTTGCTACTGCTAAGGCAAGGCCCCTATTAGTGCCTCTTACTCTTTTTTTCCCTCAAAATGTTTTGGCTGTGCTCATGTGAGTCTTCCAGAGGAATTTCAGAATCAACCTGTTAAGTTCCAAAATCTCCCCATTGGGATTTTGATGGAAATTGCATTAAATTGACATCATCATCATATCAAATCTTCTCATCAGGAACATTTTGACTTTTCATTTATTTAGGTCATTGTTAATGTCCTTAAAGTTCTCGGGTTTTCTTCATATATTTCTCAAAATGTTCCAGGTATATACTCTCTCTTTTTTTCCTGTTTCAGCGAATGGGATAATTTTTTTTTTTCCATTTCAGACTTTAATTTTTAAAAAAGATTTTGTATTAGTCAAGGTTCTTAATGGTAGCAATTTACAGAGATACACTCTTAGGCAAAAAAAAAAAAAAAAAGTTGGGTGGGAATTCTTTGGAAGGTGGCCAAGGCGTCCTCTGCAGCCTGAGGGCAGAAGGGGGAGTGGGCCTCACAAGGGGGCCTGGAAACAACTGCTTAGTTTCTCTGTGCTGCTTCTCTGAGTAGATGTTTTCCTCTCCCTCTGTAGTTTATAGCTTTCTTTGCTGCTCTCTTTGTCTCACTCTCACATTTCTGGGAAGCAAAGTGATGTAGAACAAATCTGGCTACAGGGTCTATCCATATGAGTGGAGCAATTCTCAGAATCTACAGGCTGGGGAGACACTCCTTAAACAGATTTCAAAGCTCCGTAATGCCAGGAATTTCAAAACAATCTGTCTCCTCTTGCCTAAGAGGGTTAGAGTTGGCAGAAATGGTATGGGAGAACCCTCCCTTCCTAGTTCCAGGTGATTGATAAACAGGGGCCAACAATCATCACTGCTCTGGGATTAATAATTCAACAAAAATATATTGAGCCCCTACTGCTTTGCTGTTCACGATGTGCTTCTACTTACTTCATTTTGGCTCAGATCACATAGTATCCCATAAACGCTAAATTGTGTGGTTTAGGGACATAAATTGCCATTTCAAATATTTTGACTGTAGAAAATAAGATCCTTCAAATTTTGCAACTTGAGATAAAGATAACTATATTCCTACCCTCAACTGGCATAGGATTCATTTTGATTTCCCTCTGTAGAAAAAGCACTTATTAAAAAAAAAAAAAACAACTCTCCTTGAAAACCAAATTCTGTTAAAAGACATTTTTTTTTTTCGGGGTAGGAGACTTTATTTCACGGGAGGGGTGGGAGGGAGAACCTAGACAGAGGGCAGCAGGCGTTGTGGTAGGGGGTGGACGCTTGGACAGGGACTGGGTTGGGGAAGGGCTGCCCCTAGGCCTGTTGGGAAGGAGAAACTACATTTTTCTTTACGTAATCTAGTTCAGTAGTTGGCCTCCTTTTTTGACTGGGAGCCAGGTGAAAGCTACAACGGGAACTTGGAACCAGGAAACTTTGGCAGTCTTGACGAAGTTGGTTACTAATTGAACGACCTTCGCAGGGAACCTCGCCTCTGGGAACATGCTTTCTCATTTTCAAACCCGGCGTAACAATTTCTGGATTCAGGGGTTATGAAAGGAAACACAAAAAGCAGAACACTGGATACACGTGAGGCATTACCAATCGCAATGTGAGTCTGACACTAGCGAAGGAAAAAAGAACAACGAGTTTGGAGGGACATTAAGGAAAAAGTCTCAAGGTAACTCGAGAGGTGGCACCTTGGCAAGCCCCAGCTCCTTCAGCAGATACCAAAAAACTTCATATGGCGAACACGCTTTCCTTTAATTGGAAAACGAGTGTTCGCTTTGGCCGAGTCCTTTCCTCACTGAGAGAAAATCCCATTGCTCCAAACAGTGCTTCCCCGCCCAGTCTGCAAACAACGAGTCAGGTTTTCCTCACAGGCCTGGAGGGGCCCTGCCGAGCCGAGCGGGAGACCCACGCTGAGCGGGGCCCACAAGCCGGGCGGGGGTGGGAGCAGGGATGAAGGGGCCCACCTTCTGGCCCCAGCAGGACCGACTGCCGAGGGACCGCCCCGTCCGCACCAAGCCGTCCCCGCCCCCGTCGGGCACGTAAGCACGACTTAGGTCGTGACTTCCGGCAGCGCAGCCGTGCTTTCCGGTTGTTCCGCCTACCCGCCTTCCTTCCGGGGCGGGACTTCCTGGCCATTATTGATAGGTGCCGGACTGCAGAGCTGGTGGGAGGAGCACACAGGAGGTCAGTCTGGGGGGCCAGGCCTTACGCTCCTCGAAAGGGTACCCGGGAGGATGCTCTTCCTCGCTCTCTTTCTCACTTTTTTCTCCCCGCGAGCCCTCGTTTGCGCGGACGTCCTGGGCTTTTGGTACCACCCCCCCACCTGAGGCTCTTCCGCTTCCTCTTTTCCCAGGCTCCGCCCCCAGCGTCCCGTGGCCATGACGACCGCCCAGCGGGACTCCCTGGTGTGGAAGCTCGCGGGGCTGCTGCGGGAGTCGGGTGAGTGGATACGCGGTTGATCTGGGGCTGGGGCAAGGTGCGGGTGCACCTTGCCTTCCAGAGACACTCTCCCCCTTAGGAAACATAGAGTTACAGCTGATTAAGGTTACGAGGGTTCGGGCGTCAATTCATTTTTTTTTTTTTTACTCCTCTGAAGTTTATTCTCTCTGGTGCCGTTGCTTGCAGGGTCCTTTGTTTTTTGACATTTCACACCTTAGCCATCCTTCGAGACCCAACTCCAGTGCCACTTCCTCAATGCGTTCTCTGAAACTCTCAGAGGAAAGTGATCTTTACTTGGCTGTAAATCTCTGGAGACCCGGGACTGGCATAATCATTGCTCTGTGGCAAGGCACTTAGTATAGTTAAAAGCACGAGATTTGGAGTCAGATGCGCTTGGGTTGGAATCCCAACTCTTCCAAACGTGGCGAAGTTGTTTAAGTTTTCTGAGCTTCAGTTTTCCACAGCAGGAAAATGGCATAATGATTGTACTTAACTCGGAAGGTTGTTGTGGGGATTAATTTTAACCCATGTAAAGCATTTAGGACGATGTTTGCATAATATGTAAGGGCTCAAAATTGGTAGCTATTGTTACAACAGTTTCTTCTCTCCGTGCCTGGGCACAGTGGAGCCACAGTGGTTCAATGTGTGGTTGACATTAGTTGTGGTAGAACAAGCCCTGATTTGAGATCAGACAGAAGTAGCAACTTCCTGTCATCTATGTAAGCTCAATCAGTGTTCTTCTCCAAGCCCCAGTTTCCATCTCTTTAAGGGGTGGTCAGTAGTGCTTCTCTTTAGGAGATTCTGATGAAGTTTAAATGAGGTAACAAAGTTGTCTGCCACATACCACCTGATTAATGTTAGCCGCCTGCCCGCACTCCGTACTCCTTACTCCCACTGGTGGTGTCTGTGGAATCTCTTTTTAGAGCAGTTTTACTTTCTGGCTTGTTTTATTAACTGTGTACGTATTTTATCTCTTCTACACTAAGAGGCTCTTTGAGGGTGGGGAGAGTCTTTGAACCCTGTCCGCATCTATTGTTAGTGTCTAGCACGTGGAACATCTTTCATGTAAGGTTGTAGGATTTATCTGTTTGTTCAGCACAAATCTGACCTGGTGCTCCAGGGGTTAGGGATGATGGTGTGTGTGTGTGTGTGTGTGTGTGTGTGTGTGACTGTAAGAGGTACCGAGAGATTTTTATGATGATTGGAATAGTTTTGTATCTTGATTGTGATGTTGGTTATAGGAATCCACACCAATGACAAAAAAGTGGCATAGAACTATAGGTACATACCAATGTCAGTTTCCTGACTTTGATATTTACATAAAATGTAAACATTGGGGGAAACTGGGTGAAGAATATAGGGTACCTATCTGTAATATTTTTGTAACATGTTTCGGCTCTATCATTGTCTTAAAAAAATAGTAAAAAAAATATTTCTCCATGCCTACCTCATAGCTGTACGTTTTAGGTGCAGTGGTGGGTACCAGGGTGATCAAAAATGTCCTCAAGGATGATAGTCTCATTAGAGAGAGCAATTTTAACACGGAGATGGAGAATAATACCTCAGTACTATAATGAGTGGTTATTCTTTCTATGACATGCATTTTGGGATGGTTTGAAAATTTCTATAAGTGTGCATATTACTTTTGCAATCAGAGAAGTAAAGATGAAGTACATGGGGTATCTGGGTGGTTCAGCAATGGAGCACGCGACTCTTGATCTCGGGGGTGTGGGTTTGAGTCCCACGTTGGGCATAGAGTTTACATAAAAAAAAGGCGAAACACCCAACCAACTTGTACGTAAAGTGAGTGATTATAGCATAAAAGGGCAGCAGTGTTACACACTGAGAAGCCTGCCTGGAGGAGGATAGTCTCGAGCTGGGCAGAGTGGAAGGGAATGTATCAGAAAATGAGGAATCTGTGAACTGAGCTGACTGTATTCCCAGCACCGTGAGTAGACCAGACTCTCTTGAGCAGATGGTGAAAGAAAATTCGGAAAAGTTGGTTGGCTGTAGTGAACACAAACTCCTGTCATCAGGCTGAAGAGTTAGGACTTTTTGTGAAGATAGAGGGGAGCTGTGGAAGACTTTTGAGGAGGGAGGAGACAGTATGACCCCAGCAGTGGGAGATCTACCGTATGGATTGGAGTGGGTGTATCCTGGGTTCACAGAGTCTCAGAATAAAGGGGAAGACCCCTTTGTTATGTTCTCCTTCCTGTCTGCCCCTTTCCCTGCAGGTGACGTGGTCCTGTCTGGCTGTAGCACACTGAGCCTGTTGACCGCCACCTTGCAGCAGCTGAACCACGTATTTGAGCTGCACCTGGGGCCATGGGGCCCTGGCCAGACAGGCTTTGTGGCTTTGCCCTCTCACCCTGCCGACTCCCCTGTCATCCTCCAGCTTCAGTTCCTCTTCGATGTGCTGCAGAAAACTCTTTCACTCAAGGTCGCTGCAGTGGGAATGGAGTAGGATGTACGAAGAGCCCAAGAGCTGGGGGGGTGGGGGCATGGGTGCAAGAAGTCAGCAGGGCCCAGATGGAGAGGGTGTGAGAGCTGTGGGTGGCTGTGTGAGTGGGGAGAGGCCAAGGAAAGGGAGGTGTGCTGGCCTCAGTGACATGAGGTTTTTTCTTTTAGCTGGTCCACGTCCCTGGTTCTGGCCTCCCTGGGCCCATCAAGATTTTTCCCTTCAAGTCCCTTCGGCAGCTGGAGGTATGGAGTGTTGGGGGTGCTGGCACACAAAGCCCCGTTTGGGGCAACCTTTTGGGAATGGGGAAAGCGGTGGCCCCCCTTTGGTGGGTGGGCCAGGCCTGAGTGTGTCCACTGCTCTGCAGTAACGTGGCATTCATCTCTTCCGTTTAACGCTTCCCTGAACCATAGTTGGATTTGTCATCTTTTCCCTCCCCATAAAAGAAGGAATTGAGGTGAAGCCTCTGTCTTGTGAAATTCTGTCTCACTCCCTCCCTCCCTCTCTCCCTCCCTCCCTCCCTCCCTCTCAGCTCCGAGGTGTCCCTCTTCATTGCCTCCGTGGCCTCTGTGGCATCTACTCCCAGCTAGAAACGCTGATTTGCAGCAGGAGCATCCAGGCATTAGAGGTAAGGAGGATGGGGGCTGGGCCCAGATCCCTGTTCTGAGGGACATACAGGACCAAGCTCTGCCGTTCCCTTTTCTTTGCAGCCTTCCCTGCTTCCCGCTTCCCTTCAGACAGTGGCCTTGCCCCCTCTGCTGCACTCCCGTAGTGCCGTGTACCTGTCTGTCGTTTATGGTCACACCTGCCATCTTGTATTCAGTATTCTTGTATCCGTCTCCACATTCTTCCCACAACAGACTCCTGGGGGCAGGGCCCTGGGCTTGCCTTCAGTCTGTCTCTGCAGACCAAGCTTAGTATATAGAGAACAAATGAATGGCTGGGGGACAATGGCTTGGAGCGGGGAGGAGGGGACAGCGGAGGTAATGGAGCACCCTATCTTAGGAGCTCCTCTCAGCCTGCGGTGGTGACCTCTGCTGTGCCCTGCCCTGGCTGGCTCTGCTCTCTGCCAACTTCAGCTACAACGCACTGACTTCCTTAGACAGCTCCCTGGTGAGTGCCTCAGAGGGAAGGGGGTTTGGGGAAAGACGGGGGGCCCTTAGGGAGGAGGGCCAGCTGGCTGCCTGGAGGTGTCTGATTCTCTGCTGCTTTTCCCATCTCCCCCCGCCCCCCAGCATCTCTTGTCAGCTCTGCGCTTCCTGAATCTGAGCCACAATCAAGTCCAGGACTGCGAGGGCTTCCTGATGGTGAGTGTGAGCAGGCTGGTTGGGGCTGGCCCCACTTGGCTCTCTGGTCATCCCACTCTGACCCTCTCTCCTGGACCTGTCCCCCACCTCCCCCAGGTGGGGCTGTATCCTGGAGGCAGTACTCTTGGGGAACTCAGGCTGTAGCGTAAGAGAAGCCGGTGTTCAAATCTCAACTCCTAAATTGTTGTGTGACTTGGGACAAACTAAGCTCTGAGTTTCTTAACTGGTCAAGCAGAAATCCTAGGAGTACCTGTTTTTATAGTATTAGAGTGGTCATGGAGGTTGTGTGATGTTACTTAGCCTGGTGTCTAGCTCAGAAAAGGTAGCTTGGGGATGATGGGGAAGAATCTTCTCCAAGTCTTATTGTCAGGGACAAACAAAGTTGGATGGTAGTTACTGTGGTGAGAACAGATTTTAGTAACACACTATTGCAGTAGTAATAAGCTATCGTGGTATGTAATCAGTAGTAGAACCATTTTAATTTGTAATAAACTTTAGCATAAACTAAACTCAAATTTGATTTGTGCAGAGATTACTGGATGTTTTAAAGGCATAGTGAGGGAGTGGGCAGGAGAAGGCAGGGACTTGAGCAGATTCTTTCGTTGACCGAACTAGTCAGTTTTAAACCTCTGAAGTCAAGGAAGTGGAAATTTACAAAAAGCAGGAAGGGGGTGTTGGTCCATATGAAATCCATCTGGGTCTGGGATTGCTAACTGGCGCCTGCCAGAGTTAGCCTTCTACCTTCCTACAGAGGCTGGGAGACGGGGGTTCTGTCTTCAGCTGTTGGCTGGAACAAACTAAATTCTTCTGGCAGCCTTGGGTTTTTCTAGGAGGGAAGGTAAAGGGGCTGGAGTTGTCTTCCCAAGGACGTGGCCTTGAGCTATTAGGAACTATGCTAGGATTTGTTCAATTCTGTTAACGTTTGGTGGGGGGGGTGGAGGATGGGATGAACTCATTTGTGCAGAGAGTATGCAGTCTTTATAGGCTAAGGTTGAGGCCTACTTGAAAAGAAGGCTCAGAGAAGCCCGGCTAGAGTCTGGTCAAGGAGAGAATCTTTGTCACCACCCCCTTTCAGGACTTGTCTGAGCTCTGCCATCTGGACATCTCCTATAACCACCTGCGTTTGGTGCCAAGAATGGGACCCTCGGGCGCTGCTCTGGGGACCCTGATACTGCGAGGCAATGAGCTCCGGAGCCTGCAGGGTGAGTGGGGAGTGTGGGGGGCCAGGGAGTAGGAGAGGGTGGGGTGAACATGGAGGGTAGAGGGCCAGTGTGAGACTCAGCCTGGGACCCGCATGCCTCCAGAGCCTCAGGTGGGCCTGCGGGTAGGTGTGAGGTGCCCAGGCTGGTCTTTCTGCTCTTACCAGCCCCCCGCCCCCAATATGCCCTTCCTCCCTGCTCGCCTCCACCCCAGGCCTGGAGCAGCTGAGGAAGCTGCGGCTCCTGGACGTGGCGTACAACCTGCTGGAAGGCCACAGGGAGCTGGCGCCGCTGTGGCTGCTGGCTGAGCTCCGCCAGGTGGGTCCTCAGTGCTTCCGGGACCTGGGGGCCGGCTCTGCGCCTCTCCCTCCCTCCCCCGGCTGATTCGGTGAGTGCCCTTCCTCACACAGGCAGGCCCAAGGCCCATCTCAGTCTCTTCTTCCTGCCCTTCAGCTCTACCTGGAGGGGAACCCTCTGTGGTTCCACCCCGCGCACCGAGCGGCCACTGCCCAGTACTTGTCACCCCGCGCCAGGGACGCTGCAGGCGGTGTGAGCGATCTTCTCCTGTCCGCTCTGCTTTCCCTGTCCTGCCTGTCCCACCCCCTGCCCCGTCATCCGCCCCCCACCCCAGCCCTGGGTGAGGGGCCGCAGCCCTGGCCCCCCTGCTTGTTAGGCTGCCCCCGCCCCGAGCCTGCTGGTCCCTGCAGGGCTAGGAGGGCTCCCCTGGGTGGGTGGGCAGGTACCCCGCCACCGACGCAGCCCCTCCCCTTTTATCTTTGCTCAGTTCCTTCTTGATGGGAAAGTCTTGTCACTGACTGACTTTCAGGTTAGTGTGCGGGGAGCGCTGGGGGTGGGCCATCCAGGAATGATTTGGGAGGACATGACAGGGGTCCCGGGGTGGGGGTCTTTCTGGGCAGCTACAAAGTAGGGCCCATCCCTTGGCTAGGCCGGTAGGGCAGAGGTGCATCTCTGGCTCCAGCCTCGCTCTCCTTCCCGTTGTCACACGCCAGACTTCCACATCCTCAGGGCTTGGCTCCTCGGCCCCACCTCTGCCCTGGTCAGCGGGGAGTACTGCCGAAACCTCAGGCGGCCCTGACTTGAGTGACAGCATCTCCTCAGGGGGCGTTGTAGCCCAGCATCCGCACCGGAAGGTTAAGGTAAACAGTGTCCTAGGCCACCTTCGCCTGGGGTTGGGTCCCTTTCTGGGGGCTCTGGGTTGTGGATGGGCTGGGAAGAGAAAGGCCTCATCCTTGCTTGTGGGTGGGGTTTTCTGGGTTAGGTTGAGTGTGTGGCCACAGACGGCAGGGTGGGAGGCCCCGGCTCTTCTAGAGCATCGGTCCTGTGTCCACCTTCAGAGCCGAGTCCGTGTAAGGCGAGCAAGTATCTCGGAACCCAGCGATACAGACCCAGAGCCCCGGACTCTGGACCCGTCCCCAGCTGGTAAGTCCTCTGTGGCCCCAGCTGCCCTTGCCCTAAGTCCTGTCTTCAGGCTCTGGCCCCAGTCTTCACGGTAGGAGGGATTCTGTCTGAGGTGGAGCAGAGCGTTGTAGAGGGCCTCTTAGGCTTTCCTCTTTTCTAGTTTAAGGAAAAAGGAGACCACCCCTGGGTAGCATTTTCCAAAGTGTTTTTAAAGGAACATGAATTGTGTGGGATGTCGAGAGGTCACTTGCTGAAAGGATCCCATGGGAAAAGCTGGGCTAACCAGAGTTAAGTAGGCGTCCTCCCCCCAGGACATCTCAGGACCTCCAGTTCGCTCCCGTGTATTTCCAATCTCCCCAGCAGCGTATGCTGCGTGGTTCTGACTTGTATGTGGGCACGGCGTTCCATAGAACATGCTTTGAGACATGCTGCTGAGGGGAAGCCTTGAGTCTCCCTCTGATCCCCACCCCCCATCACATCACACACCTTTAGACTTCACCCCAGGGAGCAGTTGCAGAAGAGGCTGGGGTCGTTGGGGGTCGTGGTGAGGGCACGGGCTTGCTAAGCGGTGCACCCCTCACCGGCCCAGGGAGGTTTGTGCGGCAGCATCGGGAACTTGAACTCATGAACAGCTTCCGGGAACGGTTTGGCTGTGACTGGCTGCAGTATAGGAATCACCTGGAGACCTCCGGGACCTCTGTTGTGGCTACCTCTGAGACCCCTGCCCTCAGCACACTGCCCCTGAGCCCAGGGTCTGTGCCCGGCCCTCCACCCCCAGAGAAGGAGTCACTGCAGGAAATGGCAGAGGAGGTCAGGCTCCTGCCGGAGACCCGGGAGGAAGAGGAGGTGGAGGAACAGGATGAAGTGGAAGGTGAGCACCGAGTGCTCATTCAGTGGCCGCCAGGGAGACCGGGCCAGGTGCTGGTGGTGTATCTGGGCGAGTTGGGAAAACCCAGACTTGGGGCAGCTGACCCCTTCTGGATGGAGGGCCACCCCGTGGGAGGGTGGAGTCGGGGATACCTCTCTCTTCTTACAGGTTGCTCTCCTGGTCTCTCCTCAGTGGAACTGTGTCGCCCCATGTTGGTGTGTCCCCTGGAGGGGCCCGAGGGCGTGCGGGGCAGGGAATGCTTTCTCCGGGTCACTTCCGGCCACCTGTTCGAGGTGGAACTCCAGGCAGCTCGGACCCTGGCACGGCTGGAGCTCCAGAGCCTAGAGGCAGCTGAGGTGGAACCTGAGCCTCAGACCGAGCATGAGGCAGTGCTCGAGGTGAGTGGCGGCATTAGGGGTCCTGGAAGAGGTGCTGGGCCTTTTGCTGGAGCCACTTGGGACAGCACAGCTGTTGGGTACCAGGCGCTGGGTCGTGAGTTTTCCCCAGTCTCTCGTTGGTACTTGGAGCAGAGCAGGGGAGCTGTGGGGGGCGAAGGCACGGCCCCAGACAGCTTGGAAGGCTGAGCTGAGGAGTAGGGCTGCTAAGCTAGAGTGTGGATGTCAGCAAGAGCATTTTCATGACATCCAAAGCTACGATTTTCTTCCCTACTGTCAGCATCACCCAGATCTCTCGGATCCCCTCTGTGCGCAGGGCTCAGATCCGCTTCCCGGGGCCCCTGTCCTTGTTCTGCGCTTCTCCTACATTTGCCCTGACCGGCAGCTGCGTCGCTATGTGGTGCTGGAGCCCGATGCCCACGCAGCTCTCCAGGTAACCGGGCCTAGAGCGAGGTCAGGGCACCGGGGGAGGCCTGAAGGGCCGAGGGCCAGGGTCCACTGCTCACAGCTGTGTCTGGCCCACCCTGTTTCAGGAGCTGCTTGCTGTGTTGACCCCAGCAGCCACCACATCTCAGCATGAGCTTGGGGAAGCGAGAGACCTGCTGCGGGGCAGACTCCAGTGTCTACGTTGTGGCCATGAGTTCAAGCCAGAGGAGCCCAGGTTGGGGTTAGACGGTGAGGAAGGCTGGAGGCCTCTGTTCCAAAAGACAGGTATGCGCCTTGCCCTTGACCTTCTGTCCATGGGACTCCCACCGTTTCAGAGACAATGGCTTTGAGAGAGGGAATACAGAGGGGGCACCCCAGGGAAGGAAGGAGTGGGGACCAACTTTTCTCTCTGGAGGAAAAATAAAACTGTCTGATACATTTGCTAAAAAAAAAAAAAAATGACAGGAGCAAAAGAAGAAATTAGATCCTTTTCTTTTTTCTCTCTCTAAAAGTTAGGAAATACGATCTCCTTAACTGTTGAAACATACTTATTATTTTTTCATAACTTGAAGGCTTTTTCCACTTTTTTGGCTGATAATTTAGAAACTCCATAAAAGTTCCTTAGCCCTCACTGCAGTATCGGGTGTAGTGCTGTCCTCTGAGCACGTTTGGCTGTTAAGTAAGATGCTTTTCGAGTTGGCTGAGGTGGTCCCGCCTTGACTGACCTCGTAAGCTACTTGAGATCAAGTGGTGCCTCATGGCATCTCCTCACACTCTGTTCTTTAAAGTGAGAGATTTTTCCACTGTAGATTAGTCAGAAAGCAATGTCTTTAAAGATCCTAAAGAGAAAAGAAATATTCTCGATACCATTTATGTTGAAATGCATGACTTTTAAAAAAATTATGTATCTGTCTATGTATCTATCTGTCTGTTCATCTATCTATCTATCTGACAGAGAGAGCCAGCGAGCACAAGCAGGGGGAGTGGCAGGCAGAGGGAGAGGGAGAAGCAGGCTCCCCGCTGAGCAAGGAGCCCAACAGGGGGGCTGATCCCCGGGTCCTGGGATCATGATCTGAGCCAAAGGCAGACACTTAACTGACTGAGCCACCCAGGTGCCCCGATTTTTTTTTTTTTTTTAAGATTTTATGTATTTGCGGGGAGCGGGGCTCATGAGCAGGGGAAGGAACAGAGGGAGAGGGACAGGCAGACTCCCCGCTGAGCTTGGAGCCCAGGATCCCGAGATCATGACCTGAGCCAAAGTCAGACACTTAACGGACTGAGCCACCCAGGTGCCCCAATATTTTTTTTAAGATTTTATTTATTTTGAGAGAGTGCAAGAGTGTGTGCGTGTGAGCAAGAGCGGGGCAGAGTGGGAAGGAGAGGGAAAGAATCTCGAGCAGACTCTGCGCTGGCTGTGGAGTCTGACTTGGGGCTGATCCCATGACCCTGAGATCATGACCCAAGCGGAGCAGAAACCAAGAGCTCGGTGCTTAACCGACTGAGCTACCTAGGCGCCCCCCGGGTGTGTCATTTTTTTGATCCTTGCTTTGCTCATTTGCAAATTGGGATCCAGAGAGTTTTAATTCTATTGTCAGAGGGTCCAGTATATGCCCGTTGTAGCTGCTCAAAGTGTTCCTTCTCTCGCTGCCGATCCCCGACCTGGATTCTTTCTTTACCTGATCCGTTCACCCATCCTGATGACCCTATAGGACAGGCACTGTCATCACTCCTATTACAGAGGAGGAACCAGGCTCAGAGAGCTTAGGTGACTTGTCATAATTGCTTAGATGACAGCTATTAAGTGACGGAGCCTGGAATTGGACCCGTACGTGGCACCCTGCTGTCCTGATCTGTTGGTTTGGGGCCTTCACACGTGGCTGGTGGAGCTTCAGAGCACATGACAGGCTGTGGGAGGGGCCCAGAGCAGTTTGGTTCTCTCTGAGAAGGCCTGAAATAAGAAGATGGGGTATATTTTGAGGAGGTCGTGGGCCATGGGTCTGGGTTTGCTCCTCCCTCACTGGGATGGAGAGCGGTTGACTAACTGGCCTGCCCAGGAAGTGGGGGGAGGGGGGTGTTGGGAATGGTGGGGAGCATAGGAAGCTGGAGATGTTGGCCAAGGTGAACCTGAGAGGGGGTGGGGAGCATGATGAACACAGTGGGGGGATTGTGGTGCTGTGTGTCGGGGTTCACAGGGACTGTGCTCATCCTTCCTTCCAGAATCTCCTGCTGTGTGTCCAAACTGTGGTAGTGATCATGTGGTTCTCCTGGCTCGGTCCCTGGGAACCAGCCACGGGGAGCACAGACAGGACGAACAACCGCCAGTTCCCTCGCAGACGGCCAGTGCCGTCCGTGACCCTCCTGACCCCAGTGACCACAGCAGCAGGGCTGACGGGGCCCCATCTCAGGCGCCGGTCTCCCAAGATCGCCACGGTTGGAGCCTCAGTCCCCGTGAGTAGAGGTGAAACGGGACCGAGGTGGTGTTCAGGGAGGCGGAAGAGTGCAGTGGTCGCCCGGGCAGGCTGACGGCCCACGGCTCGCCCCTAGCCCCTGAGCGCCACGGCCTCCGCTCTGTGGACCACCGACTCCGGCTCTTCCTGGATGTCGAGGTGTTTGCTGACGCCCAGGAGGAGTTCCAGTGCTGCCTCAAGGTCTGTGCCGGTCTGGCGCTGCCCTGCGCCCCTCCCTGGCCAGAGTGCCCGCTGTGTCCCCCACAGCAAACCGTGTCAACGCAGGGGCTCTGGAAGCCCCGGGTCAGGCGCCCGGTTTCAGCTCCCACGGTCACTCGCAGTGTGGCTACGGACATGGTCCTTGATATGGCGAAGCCTGTCGTTGCCGCTCCGCGGCGGGGATAGTGCTTCCTACCTCATGGGGTGTGTCGGTGGGCGCCCATGGCACTCACAGGGGGCCTCCCGTCACCGCTCTAAGTACCCAGTGTTATCGGTCCCTCTGCGGGCACCTAGCATCTGCACGACACTAGGATTTCGAGTAAATCCGTCTCGCCATCTGTCTTGTATTCTGCTGTGAGAAACCCGACGATTGTGAGGTAGGAAAGTGCTGGAATCAGGCTGAGGCATCGGATCCAGCCTGAGTGACGGAGCCTCCCCTTCTTGGGGAGCCGATCTAAGATCTAATCCAGGGCTTGAAAGATGAGTTCTAGAGAAGGTGGGGGATGGTCTGGGGAAAGGAAGCAGCACCTGTGTCGGGGGCCTGAGAGAGGGGCTAGCTAGTGGGGAGAAACTGTTGCTGTCGGGACAGCAGGGGGTGGGCTGGGGAGGGGGCAGGGGCCCTGGGAGGAGTTTGAAGAGGCAGGCAGGGGCCAGTTCAGGGGCAGCCTCAAGTGTCTGCCAGGGAGTTTGGACTTGATCCCAAGGGCCGCGGGAGCCCCGGAGGCAGGGGAGTGCCAGTTGGTTTTGTTGTACGGTAGTCCGGCAGAGTGTGGAGGGCGGGTCGGAGGGGGCACGATGCCAGGCAGGGAAACCCGCCGAGCCCGCCTGCGGGTCAGGGTGCAGGGGGGTGGCAGGCGAGGCCGGACGCATGAGCAGTGGGGAGGGTCGGGCCACGGTGACTCTGCTGTCAGCCCGGCAGCCGCCTTCCTTGTCCCCTCTTTCTTTCCTGTTCCCCGTAGGTGCCACTGGTGTTGGCAGGCCACCCTGGGGAGTCTGTGTGTCTCGTGGTGGTGTCCGACCGCAGGCTTTATGTGTTGAAGGTGACAGGGGAGATATGGTGAGCGAGTGGGGCCGTCAGGGACAGGGTGGGGCTCCCTGGGGGTCTCACGCCGCTCACTCTTTGCCACCACTCTGGCCCTCCCTCTCCACAGTGGGCCTCCAGCCAGCTGGCTACAGCCAGCCCTGGCCGTTCCCCTGCACGACCTGAGGGGCATCGAGCTGGGGCTGGCGGGACAGAGCCTGCGGCTGGAGTGGGCGGCTGGGGCAGGCAGCTGTGTCCTGCTGCCCCGAGATGCCAAGCATTGCCGGGCCTTTCTAGACGAGCTCACTGGTGAGAGAGGGAAGAGAGAGGGAAGGGAGGTGCGGGGAGGGGGGGTGGGGGCCGAGGGGTCATAGCTGCCCACGTCTGGCAGCCACGGTGGAGACAGACAGGTAATGGGACACATCCCCTTTAGAGGTTTCTGAAATGTGGAAGTCAGGAAGGTCTTGAGAGGTGGAGAGGTTAGGATAGAGGAGATGGAGTCTCTGAGGTTCCCTGTCCCTGGCTGGCTCTGTCCAGATGTCTTACAGGCTCTGCCCCCCAGCTGGAGGAACAGCGTCAGTGCCACAGAGGAGGAGGTGACCCCGAAGCACCGCCTCTGGTGAGCGGATAGGAGGTTGAGGCCACGGTTGGTGGCCAGACAGCCGCTCCCGGAGCCCGGGCCATCTCCGCAAGCCCCAGCCATGGTTGGGCCCTGAGCATCTGGGCCGGCCTGTCCTCATGCCCCAGCCACGGTTGGGCCCTGAGCACTTGGGCCGGCCTGTCCTCATGCCCACACCTCCCGCCCTGGTTCCTCCTCCCTGCCCCTCTCAGTATTTCCCACCCCCTGGCTGACCACTCCTTCCCCCCAGGCCATTGCTGGAGAGAGAGACTTCCTCCGAGCCGCCTCTGTTCTTCTACCTTCGGGTGTTCCTGGTGGAAGGTGAGGCTTCTGTCTTCTGTCTTGCCCCAGGCCCCTGGCTAGGTGCCCCCATTGCCTCTCTGTGCCCTTGTAGCATTTTCAGTTTCTGGAATCTGGACTTCTCTCAGGCACACCCCAGTGACAGCCTCGGTCTTCCGGCCTCTCTTAGTGGGGCCAGCAGGTTTCCTGGGTCCTCAGAGACCTTTGCTTTGGGGTGCAGGCTTTCTGTGATGGGGAGCAGATGGGCTGGGTCTGCTCCACCTAATCCGGTCAGAGGAGGCAAGCGGATCTTTCTCATGGGCTGGGTGGGGGGCAGGTTCCCTTTGTCTTGGGCCTCAGAGGTTTTGGAGGCTGGAGATGCCTGGAGTTTGGAAAAGGGAGAGGCCTGGCCCCCTGTGACCACCTTGGCAGGGTGTGATTCACCCCTCTCGAGTGACACCGGGAGGTTGCCCGGGGAGCTGGGCTCCTCTGTGGCTTTCCACTCTGGGCCTTGCCCTGTCTCTTTCCCTCCAGGCCCTGTGACCTGCCCTGTGTCTCTGTTGGTGACGCTGTCCACCCTGTACCTGTTAGAGGAGGACCCTGCAGGCTCCCAGGCAGAGCCCGCTCTTCCTGCAGCACCCGGCGGAGCCTCTGAGACGCGCCTGCCCTTGGGGCTGGGCCCTTCCGTGCGCGTCAGGGAGCAGTGGCCTCTCAGCAGCTTGAGCTCGGTGCTGCTCTATCGCACGGCCCCGGGGGACCTGCGGCTGGTCTTCTACGATGAGGTGTGTGTGTGAGAGAGAGAGAGAGAGAGAGGTGGGGCGGCAGTGTGGAATTGCGATGGGTAGTTGTGGTGGAAGGAACACAGAAGTGGGGCGTGAGGAGCTGGGGTGCTCGCTGGGTGTGGAGGAGCAGCAGGGAGAGAGGGTGGCAGTTGTGGGCGGTGGAAGCCCGCGGGCCTGGGGCCAGGCTGGTGTTAGCTGGGAGGCGTTCGCATTTGGATGGGCCCCCGGTGCCAGCCCTCTGCTCTTCCCAGCCGCCTTAGGCCTATTACAGATGGAGAAACTGAGGCTTGGGGGCATTAGCCAGTTTGCCTGGATCACAAGTGGTCAATCCAGGAATTGAACTCCAACCAGTTCCTTGGAGTTGATTCCAGAACTTACATTCTAGAAAACAGGGTGGATTAAAGAAACAAGATAGTAAACGTGGAAGCCTTCTGTTTGGGGGTGACTTCAGTAAGTGTTGTGCTTCAGAAGCTCAAAGTCTGGGTCTGCTGTGGAGGGGCACAGGCTTGGGGAAGGAAGCAGGCCTTGGGGCAAGGAGGGGTGGCGGGTCCTCCGCGAGTCTCCCCTCACTGCCACTTGCTCTGCCAGGTGTCCCGGCTGGAGAGTTTCTGGGCCCTTCGTGTTGTGTGTCCGGAGCAGCTGACGGCCCTGCTGGCCTGGATCCGGGAGCCCTGGGAGGAGTTGTTTTCCATCGGACTCCGGACTGTGACCCAAGAGACCCTAGATCTCGATCGGTGAGGCCTCCGTGCCGAGCCCGCTCTGGCCTCGGGAGCCATGGCTGCGGAAGCTCTCTCTCCCCGGACTCTGGCTGCGGACTTCTCCGGGAGGCCCAGACGACCCACGGCTCAAGGGCAGGCTGAGAGACATCGCCTGGCCTGGTCTGGCCCAAGGGGACAGGCTCCATGGTCAGTAGGAATGTTTCTCCTGCACTTTTTCTCAGGTATCAATAAAAGTGTTTCCCTTTTGGATGCCATGGGGAGAGTTTCCGTGTGACACTCAGGCCGCCTGCCATTCCTTCACCTCTTCTAGCAGAAACCGCCCCGCCCATAGCTCTCCCTCAGTGGACAGCCCAGCCTTGTCGGTCCTGTGAGCCCCCATTTCCAGACCCCCTCTGCCGCAGCTGATGGGAGCAAGTGGGACCCCGGGCCCATGGGCACCAGGCCTCAGCCAGCTGTGCCTGTTACGGGGGCCCGATGAGGAAATCGCTGCCGAATAAATGGCTGGACCAGTTCGGTTCTGGGCACTACTGAGGACCTCCGGCCACTGGCGCTCAGTGAGGGGGTGTCTGGGGAGAAGGGGTGTGGACTTGGGCTGTGGAGGAAGTGGTTGCCTCCTCTCAGCCCTGCCTCACGCAGCCCGACGGCCTGGTCAGGTGGACCCCATGCTTTCACCTCGGTCCCCGCAGCCTCAGTGACCCATTCCGGGGTGCTCACATGGCTCAGTTTGGTTGCTGGAGCACCCAAGAAAGAGGTGCGCTTTCCCCATGAGGGGTGCAGAGAGGGTAAGCCTGGAGCTGCCAGCCACGGCAGGGGAGCTTTCCTGAGAGCGGAGCCGTGCAGAGAGTGGCAGAGTGGGAGCACGCAGGGCTGGGTCCTGGTGGTGTCTTTGGAGTTCCTGGGTCCAGCTGTGCCTGCAGGCAGGTGCCTCTGGGACTTCAGGTTATGTTAACTAAAGGAGACTCCTTCCTGTTTTTTTTTTTTTCTTTTAGCTTAAGCTAATTTGAATCAAACAGTGAGCCATGGAAAGGGTCCTAACTGCATAAATTCCCACCCTGACTTGAGCAAGCCTGACTTGGGATTTGATTTTTGCACCTGAAAATGAACATAGCAGGAGGAGTGGCACCTACAGGTTTGTGTAGAGAGGCCCTGGGAGGAAGGCTTGGGCAAGGAGCCTTGGAGGCTCAAGTCAGGCTGCCTTTGAGTCCAGAAGCTGGGCTCTGGCTGAGTCTGCTGTGTGGTTTTGGGGTGACTCTCATCTACGGAGCATTTACATGATAGGTGCTGAGCCAAGTGCCTAATGATGGTCTCTGCTGCTCACGGGGGTCCTGGGAAGGGAGTGGCATCTTGTTATAGGAAATAGGCTTAGAGGAGTTAAATGACTTGTTCAAGGTCACATCAGTAAAGGGAGGAGCCCTGATGCATCCAGGCTCATGTGACTTCACAGCCAGGGCAGTCTGCAAACCAGGGAGCCTCACTGCCTCCCCTTCCCTGTCTCTGATGGGCCTCTGAGCCCTGCCCCACTCACGGAGGGAGCCTGGCCCACCCAGCCCTTCATAATCCTCCACTTGTCCAGGATGGGCAAGCCGGATGGACCGTATGTATCTGAAGTAGTGAGATATTAGGTGATGGATTAATTCGTGGGTGATTTTCACTCCTTCCCTCTGAACTGTAGAGAACAAAGATGCCAATCTTAAGGTGTTAAGTTGAAGGACTAAGGGTAGGAAGAGATTTGAAAGGACCATAAAGGGAAATCAAGAGTTCTGCAATGGGGAGGGGGAGAGTTTTTAGAGAAGGGCATTAGGGGCAGTGTAGGAACAATTCCCCTTAACACTGGGGGCTCTCAGGGTGGAGGGTCCCTGGGCCGAGCTCCATGTTTGGAATTAGGGAGGACAGTGACCTGTCAGATGCTCCCTACACCACCAGAGCACATGGAGACAGCCTTTTGGAAGCACTTGGCAGGTTAGTTGCCCAGATTTCTCTTGAATGGAGAAAGGAGGGGGTCCAGAGGATCCTGCGGGTGCCTGGCATGCAAGGAAGTCACCTGAGAGCATGTTAGAGAGCTTGCCAATTGGTCGTTGGAGGAATGCAGCAGGAAGATGGTATAATAAGCCCAGCCCCCAAATGGGGATGTGATCAAGTTAGACTTGAATCGATTGAATTGAAATCATTGATGAGGCTGAGTTGATTTGAACGTTACCAGATTAACTTCTCTGTTGGTTGGAAATGGGGGTTTGTTACAAGGATAAAGTTGAGGGGCGCCTGGGTGGCTCAGTCGTTAAGCGTCTGCCTTCAGCTCAGGTCATGATCCCAGGGTCCTGGGATCGAGCCCCACATCGGGCTCCCTGCTCCGCGGGAAGCCGCCTTCTCCCTCTCCCACTCCCCCTGCTTGTGTTCCCTCTCTCGCTTGGTCCCCCCCTTTCAAAAAAAAAAAAAAAAATTTTAAAAAAAAAAAAAAAAAACAAGGATAAAGTTGAGTTATCAAGAAAAAGGTCATTTTTGCATACCTGAATTTGGAGGACTGCCATGTTTCTGGAATTTCTGTCAATTACCATTGGAAAGGTCAACATAGGGTTTGGAAGGTGTGGACCTAGAGAGCAAGGGGAGTGTGGTTTCTTTATGGTGGTCTGGGGTTACTCCTTTGCCCCCACTAGAAGGCCTTTGACTTAGGGTTCTTGGGGGAGGGTCATGCTCTGGAAACTTGGTCAGGGCTCACTGTAAAGCTATTTTGGAGAAGTCCAAGGTGGGGCCTGGGGTTGGGGTGTTTCCTGGCTAGAGAAGACTGAACTGGGCTCCTGGGGCCCAATTCCACCCTTGACCCAGCCAGCCCTCTGCAAACCCTGGGGCCCCAGAGGATGGAATCGTTTGGGAAATAATCAATGCCCTGGAGGACAGTCACTCAGCCTCCTGCTCTGTAAGAGCAAAAGTACAATAGAGAAACCCCTGGATCCTGAGGAGGGGAAGGAACTGTGGGGCCCTAGGAGGGAGAAGCCTTTGATATTGGTTAGAGCCCGCTCCTTTCCCTAGTTCTGCCTTTTCTTTTTCTTTTTCTTTCTTTCTTTCTCTTTCTTTTTTTCTTTCTTTCTTTCTTTCTTTCTTTCTTTCTTTCTTTCTTTCTTTCTTTCTTTTTTTTCTTTCTTTCTTCTTTTTTCTTTTCTTTTCTCGTCTTTCTTCCTCCCATCCCCTCCCCTCCGTTCTTTTCTTTCTTTCTTTCTTTCTTGATTTTATTTGAGAGAAAGAGAGTGAGTGCACGACTTGGGGGAGGGGGAGAGGGACAAGCAGACTCCATGCTGAGTGGGGAGCCTGATGTGGGGCTCAGTCCCAGGACCCTGAGATCATGACCTGAGCAGAAGTCAGATGCTTAACTGACTGAGCCACCCAGGCGCCCCAGTGCTGCCTTTTCTGACCCTCATGTGGGTCAGCATTGTTCCTGTCCTGAAACACGATCGTCACATATTCATAAGTATACTGAATGGATGGGTTTATTTATTCCTTCACTTGACAGAGATTAGTAGGACACAGGTCCTACTGCTGAGCCCATTAGAGCGTCTGTCAGGGCAGGAGGGTTTCTCCAGTGGCTCATAAACGACTCTTAAGAAAGCAGATACCTTCTCTGGGCCAGGACCGCTGAGGGGACGGCGGGGCCACCGTTGAGAGCTCCCTGGAAGACTGATAGAGGCACACCTCTAAACAATGAGGAAGGTCATAATCCAACAGCTGTGGCTCAGTGAGCCCTTCCTACGGTCCATGCGTTGTTTAAAAGCATCTCATTTTCCCAAATGTTTCTTATAGTCCTTTGATCACAAGATCTAGAGCCACTTAGCTTAAGGAAAGAGCCCTGTGTATGGAAATGACCCAGCCCGGGAAGGCTGGTGCTGAGGCCCCAGAGACGAGCTTCTCCTGAGGCTTCCCATGTGTGGAGCCAGATGGCCTCTCTCTCTCCCCCCGCGCCCCCACCCCCAGCAGGACCCTGGTCTGGTCCAGCCGGAGAGTGGGGAGGAAGCGGTGTGCACCTTGGAACCAGTCGGGAAATGCTGGCTAGGGTGGGGGGCCCTCGGTGACAGGCCTGAACAAGGGTGGCGGGGCCCAGAAAGATCGGTGCAGAGGTTCGGAAAATAAGTTCACCTACTTCTGTTTGCTCAGAGCTGGCCTGAATTTTTAATTGAAGCAAATTAAAACTTCCCAAAAATATTAGTCCACTTTCTTGGCGGTGCACACACCCTCTTCCCCATCAGCACTTTTGTACTGTCTGCAGACAAGCCAGGACTGGCCCTGAGAGAGCCCTTCCCCAGCCCCTGGCCTGGCGTTCCCTTTCAGAGCGGCCAGGCCCATTTACAAGCGCTTCCCCAGAAGTCCCGTCCGGTCACGGTCCAGATGGGGCACAATCACCCGCAGTCGTTGTAGGATGATTTGCCAAGCGGCGTGAGGCCCGGGCAGTGGAAGAGGAGCTTTCCTCCATTTCTTCGTGCTTAAGTTCTCTGCACGTGGCTTTGTTTTAACAGTGCAGCAAAGTCCTCTGCACCCTTCATCCTGGGGGTGCTCTTTCTCTGGTGACCCACGAGACAGGTAGTGGTATGGGCCACCGAGGAAGCCGTCAAGGGTGAGGCCATCGCCGCCCCTGGCAGTGTCTGGCCTTTAGCTGTGCACCTCACCAGGTGCCAGGATGCACCTGCCCCTGACACCCGCCACACTGAACGAATGGGTCCGCTTTGCTTCTGACGCCTGTGCACAGGTGTCCATCCACAAGCACTTGCCTCTCCCACTCTCTGCCCCAGAGATCGACCTGTCCGTTCAGTCTGGCCTTCCCCTCACCCCCAAGCAAGTGCTTATGGATCAGCTGTCCAGCCTTGGGCTTGCTGGCAGTGGAGGGAAAGGATTCACTCCCTAAAACTGTCCATAACAGCACTCTGCCGCATTTTCTGTAGAAATGAGGTAGGATGGGGTATATTCATGTTAGCTTCTATTTGTATAAATGAATTCCAGAGGGACAAACAAATTGGTGGTGGGGGATGAAGACGAGAACAGGGCAGAAGGGGTCAGGGATGGTATTGAGGCTCTGTTACTTTTTATTTTAAAAATATTTCTAAACTCCCTGAATGTATTTTGATTCAAAAGTAATATTTAAAAATTTAGATGAGGCCCTGGGGGGGGGGGTCAGTGGCCAAAACTGAATGATATATTGACTTATTTATTTTTATTTTTATTATTACTCTTTCTTAAGTTTTATTTTATTTTTTTAAGTAAACTCTACCCCCAACATGGGGCTTGAACTCCTGACTCTGAGATCAAGAGTCCCACCCTCCACCCAGCCAGGCGCCCCCTAAACTGAGTGGTATAAACGTTGACTCCTGAGACTTTGGAAGGTGGGGTGTAGGTCAGCTTGAAGGCACTTTCTTTCTCAGTGGGAGAGATAGCCGATGAGTCTTTTCACATGGAATGAGGGGTGACATCCTTCCTCCTTTGCTGGCATGCCATGGGGGCTTCTGAGCAGAGCCTCCCCAGACTGGTTAGCCGTGGTTGGAAATCCCACCGCAGGGCTGTGCTATGGTCTCTCTCGGTGCCCTCAGGACCATGCATCTGTGCGCTCACCAGTCAGCGTGGTGTGGTGGTCATACGGGAAAAGGCACAGTGGTTTTGAGCACAAAAGGTTCACGTTTATGCCTTAGTTTTGTGGCTCGCTATTTAACCACGGGCAAGTTGCCCTTGCTGATCTGTGGCACCTTCATCTCCAGCGAGGATGGGACTAATCGATAACCAAACTGTGCCGCGCAGCAGTGCACAAGGTGGTCTGTATGAGCCACCAAACATCGAATCCATGCTGGTTTACAAAAACTGCCCGTGAGTTATTACAGCCCACTTGGTTGCCTCGAAATGCCCTTTGTAAGCAGAAGAAGGAAGCCTGCATCTTACTGCTCGTCCCTCTATGAGTGGCTATTTCCCCAGTGTGCCTCAGAGGGAACCCCAGACGCTCCCCGGGAGCTGAGCAAGCCGTGGTGTGCTTTTTCTTGGCCCATCCTTTGTCATTTGATCATCTTGGACTCAGTGACTTCTCTGTCCTCTGTGAAAACATTCCTCAGTTTATTAGTTACTATAATTACTCGTGCACTTGTCTTCAATTCCACGACATTTATTGAGCTCTTAAAATGGGCCAGGCCCTGTTGTGAGAAGGTGGGAGGGTGGAATATAAGGGTGAATCAGACCTGCTCCCGCTTTCAAGAAGCTTACCGTCCAGGGAGGGAGTGGACAGTGGCGCCTCGGAGCTGGCTCACACAGGATGGGTAAGACCACAGTAGGAGAATATTGCCACAGTGGCCATTTTGGAGCACCTACTTTGTGCTGCTCTTTGGACTGATCATCCCATGGACACTATTGTGCTCAGTACAACCCTGAGGGAGAAGCATGATCTCTTTTACAGGTGAGGAAGCTGAGGCTCAGGTGAAGGGTCTCACCAAGGGGGTGCAGGATCTCACATTCAGGACCTCTCTCTCTTTCTTAAATGGTATTTATTGCCTCTTAGACCTTCTAGACTGCCTACCCTGGTTCACCTTCAGTCATTTTATTTTATCTCATTTTTTAAAAAAGATTTAAAAAAATTTTTTTAAAGATTTTATTTCTTTCTTTGAGAAAAAGCATGAGTGGTGGGGAGGGGCAGAGGGAAAGGGAGAAGCAGGCTCCCTGCCGACCTGGGAGCCCGACCAGGGAGCCCGACCAGGGAGCCCGACACTGGGCTTGATCTCAGGACCCTGGGATCATGACCTGAGCTGAAGGCAGACGGTTAACCAACTGAGCCACCCAGGCACCCCTAAAGATTTTATTTTTTTAAAGTAATCTCTATACCCAATGTGAGGCTTGAACCCACAACCCTAAAATCAAGAGTTGCACACTCTACCAACTGAGCTAGCCGGGTGCCCCCATCCTCAGGCAGACCCTCAGTCTGTCCCCTTGTGCCCCCAGGTTCTAGGGATACCACCTCCCACCACAAGAACACCATCCAGATCCTCAGCGCCCAAAGCTCCATGCCTGTTCTTTCCTGCTACCCAATGGGTCCCAAGCTCTTCCTTCTGCCTGGAAGCCTCTCCCTTGCCCAGCTTCCCCAGCATACCCTTCATTGCATGGCTGATTCTTTTGTATCCTTCAGGTCTTCGCTCCATTGTCCCCTCTTTACAGAACACATCCTTAACTATGCCACCTGAATATTCCCTGTAACTGGCACTTGCCATATTTTGTAATTACAAGTTTACGTGTTGCTTGTTTGTTGACTGTAAGGTGCCCAAGGACAGGGACCATGTCAGGTTTTTTCGCTGATGAACACCCCAGAGCTGGTGTAGAGTACAGAGTGAGTGTGTGGGTTTCGGTTCACACACTTGGGTATGCACGAAATACTGCTTTATGACATTTTCGAAACCTTTTATTTCAAGCCCCCATCCCCTGAGGTTGGCAGGACTCACTGACCTCACTCTCCCCACCCCCCACATCTTGGGAGCACCTCGTGCTTTGCTGATGGGGCAAGACAAGGGGTCTGGGGCAGCTTCTGGCCTCTCCCCCACTTCTGGCCAAGATACTGCATGTCTTGCTAACCCTTTCTTTTTCCTCCTCTACAATCTCCCTAGGTTTCCTGAGACTTTGGCTCTGGGTGAACAAAAGACAGACATGCGGGCTTCTGTCCTATCCATTCTCAAAAAAACCCAACAAAATTCAAAGCAGGCTACCTGCTCAGATGGTTGGGGGAGCAGAAAGAAAGGACATAGTTTTATATGTCAAAATGTCAGTCCAGCCACAAAGAATCTGTGCATCCGAGCTGAAAGGTGGGCTCTGCAGGGGTGAGAAAACCTTCTGGGATAGGCAGTGCCCTCCCGAGATTGGATCTGTTTCAAATCTGAGTCCAGGTTTACTGAGGGACACTGGTTCGAATGGGATAAACCACTGCAGGCCAATGGCAAGAGTAAATAAGAATGACATTTGTTGAGCATCTGTTCTGTGCCAAGCACTGAACTGGTATTTTATTTTTATTTTAGCCTCTCTAACTCCAGAGTTTGGGGCTTTTTCTCAAGCCCTGTTATCTCTCTTGTAAAAATAAGGTCTTACTCATGATGAAGGCAGTCAACGGCAAATGGCACTGGGTGCTCAGCTCTGGGGAGCAGGGAGGGGAATACTCTCAGCCAAAAGGGATTCTCAGCCAGTCTGAATGGCAACTGTGGGCTGAGCCCACACCCTCCCACCTTCCAGAAACTCTTCAATCTGCGGAGTGAGGATTACAAATGCAAAGACTGGTCCACTGGCCAAGGAGGGTCAGAATCTATCCTGGTGGAGGTAAAAGCTGTTCTGGATCTCTCTGTCTTCTCGGAATTCGCACGACTAGTATCTTCAGTTTGGCTGGAAGACTAAATTGTCCTTGTAAGTGTAAGGCAATGTCCACTTCATGTGTGTACATTTTATTATTTTTCATATTCTAAGTTACCTGAAGTCTTTTCAGTACTGTGTCTCTTAAATTTTTTTTTTTTTTTAAAGATTTTATTATTTATTTGACAGAGAGAGCAGGGGGAGGGGCAGGCAGAGGGAGAGGGAGAAGCAGGTTCCCCCGTTGAGCCGAGAGCCCGATGCGGAACTCGATTCCAGGACTCTGGGATCATGACCTGAGCCGAAGGCAGACACTTAACCCACTGAGCCCCCCAGCTCTCTGTGTCTCTTAGGTTTCTAATAGTAGGAAGCTAGCGAACATTTATCGAGCCCTTACTATGTGCCAGGCACTGTTTTAAGCACTTTACATGGATGAACTCATTTCATTCTTTCAACAACCCCATTATTATTACCATTTTACAGATGGGGAACCTGAGGCCCAGAGAGGGTAAATAACTTGCTCAAGGTCATGTGGAGCTGGGCTATGAACTCAGGCGACTTGGCTCCGGACGTCTCATGCTTAGCCACTCCTCTGTACGGCTTCTAGTAGCAAAGATGGAATCTCCTTAAAAAATTCACCTGGGAAGTTAGCAGTATATTTCAGTTTGTGCTCATGGCAAGGAAAGTTCAAAAGTTGCAGGAAAGGTACCAGGACATGGTGGTAGGGACTGGGGGGCACTGTAATGTTTGGGGATAAATATTACACATGAAACCAGAAACCCCTGGGTTTCATTTAAAAAAAAAATTTTTTTTTAATTTTTAAGTAATTTCTACATCCAACATGGGGCTCAAACTTATAACCCCAAGATCAAGAGATGTGTGCTCTACTGACTGAGCGAGCCAGGCAGCCCACCCCTGGGTTCAATTCTTGGCCATGCAGAGCCTTGGACCGTGGGCAAATCACTTCAACTTTCTGAGCCTTTTTTTCTCCCTCGCGTGTCAAATGGGATTAAGACACTCTGCCTCAGAGGGTTGCTGTAAACTAATGAGATTATGAATATCAAAGTGGTTTGTAACCTGGACAGCACTACCTACATTTAAGGTAATGAAGTTATCGTTGTGTTGGCATTAAGATTAAGGAACGGAGGAGCTGTTTTTTTTGTTTTTTAAGTTTATTTATTTAAGTAATCTCTGCACCCAACATGGGTGGGGCTCGAACTCAGGACCCCCAGAGATCGAGTCGCATGCTCTTCCGATGGAGCCAGCCAGGCCCCTCAAATAAATAAACTTAAAAAAAAAAAGATTAAGGAATGGAGTTGGTGAGGAGTGACATAGTAGTAAGAGAGGCAGGGACTGCCCAGGCCTGCTAATAAGATGGCCATTCTCCCGGCGCCTGGGTGGCTCAGTGGGTTAAGTGTCTGCCTTCGGCTCAGGTCATGATGCCAGGGTCCTGGGATCGAGTCCCGCATCTGGCTCCCTGCTCAGCGGGAGTCGGCTTCTCTCTCTCCCTCTGCCCCTTCCCCCTGCGTGTGCTCTCTTGAGTGCTCTCTCAAATAAATAAATAAAATCTTAAAAAAAAAAAAGATGGCCATTCTCTCACGTGCTTGCTACCAGCTCCCTGGTATCGGTACCATTCACGCCTGGTGCCAGCTCAGCCTGTGCCCTGGACTCAGAGCCATTTCCCCGATTCCGTCAGAAGGCTGAGCTGCGGACAACAGCCACTCTAAGCTGGAAAGGAATTTATTCAAGGAACTAGTGAATAGTGGGCGGTGTTCTGGGGAGGAAGAGAGAGCTAGGAGTAATGACCAGCCATGTCCGTGGAGCTTCTCTAGTGGAAACACCACAGCTGCCCTCAGAGGACCCGCACGACCCCCGCTCCTGGGCTCGCACAGGTGCACAGCGCTCATTCCCGATTTCAGGTCTTGTGCAGGCGAGTCCGCTGGGTGGAACCCAAGCGGCGTCTGTGCCCTAACTAACTTCGAGGGAGTCCTGCGAGGGGCACGTGGCCTTGACCTTGGAGAGATCGCACCCATGGGACATGACCAAAGGATAGAGGGTTTGCAGAGGTTTGGGTGGCCACAGAGGACGAATATCCTCTACGTCAGTCTCATTGCCAACATGCTTGATCCCAAGACGGCGACTGCAGGGAAGGGCTAGGAGAGGAACCCACTGCAGAGGGCTCCTGGCCCATGAGGACCCCAGAGGACGCTGTGCTTGCGTCTCCACATCCGGGTGGTGTGGTGGGATGGCTCCTGGGCTCTTGGACATCTGGGACGGACCTCGGCGGTGCTGCATGTGTCAGACGAGCGCTCCGGGCCTCAGCATGCAGGGTGGGGACATTCAAGTCAGCCTGGGCCGAGGAAGAGGATGCGAGCGGGGTCCTCTGAGCTGCTACCTTTGTTGTCGCCTTTCCCGTCCCCTTTGTCTCTCACACACACTGGCCATCCTTTGTGTATGGAAGAAACACTCTTGTCACAGGAATAAAGACTCCATCGGGAACACTGCTGGGGACTGATGATTACAGGTGCCGGAGAACACAGCTGGAAAGGCCTCCAGGAGGCCGGGACATCTGAGTGGGCATGATGGAAGCATTCACTGATGTCTAACAATGGGATGAGTTGGCATGAATCAACTGGTGGCCGTCAGCATCTGCTCCAGCTCCACCCTGGAAGGAGAGATGAACATGAGCATCTAAGGATTCTTTGAGGGCTATCACCCCATCATCCCAGCGACTGCGGGATAAGGGGAGGGACTTCTGAGGCTGGAGACCAAAGCTGCTGACTCCGGGTGGGGTGGGGGAGTCCCCAGCTGGGAAGAGGATGGGAGCCTGAGGCGTCCAGGAAGGTGAGGGCCTGTGCTCAGCACGCTCCCTGGGGAAGGTAGGGGCCTCAGAGGCATGAGTCATGTGGTGCTTTTAGGGCAACATTGTTCAGGGCCCAGTACACTGGAGGTCCCAGGTTGGCAGGACCCTCCTCAGGCTGTCTTGGTATTCAAGTAGCTGCTGTCCAAGTTTGTAGCCTGGAAGCCGGGGACCGGGGCCATGAGCAGGACCAAGGTGTCAGAGGCAGACCGGGGAGAGTCCTCTGCAGCGTTCCCGACTGGGAAAGGCTCCAAGGCTCTTGAGTATCTCTCAGGAGGTGAGGGCCCTGTGTAAACAATCCTTACAGTAGAGACTTGGAACCAAGTCCCCTGGCTCGGAGCGTAAAGGCTAGGGCTGCTGTAACGAAGTATCACAAACTAAGGGGCTTAAACAACAGAGATTCGTTATCTCACAGTTCTGGAGGCTGCAAGTCTGAGATCAAGGTGTCAGCAGGGCTGTGTTCCCTCCGAAAATGCCAGAGAAGGATGTGTTCCAGGCCTCTCTCCCAGCTTCTGGCAGTTCCTTGGCTTGTGGCAGGCTGACTCCATCTTCCCATGGGGTCCTTCCTGAGTGCGCATCTGTGTCCACATTTCCCCTTTTTATGACCGCACCAGTCATATTGGAAAAGGAGCCCATCCTACCCCAGTATGACCTCACCTGAACGTCTGTAACTATGCCATTTCCATATAAGGTCACGGGATCAGAACTTGGACATGTACATTTGGTGGGGACACAATTCGATCCATCACAGATGGGTCTCGAACCCCGAGTTCTGGAGCACAGTTCACAGGTTCCACTTACACACAGCTGACTGTCCCTGGCGTCTTGTCTTGTTTTGTTCTCTCACCGCCCTGCAGGGTGGGGAGGCCATGCACATTTCTTTCAGTGTAAGCGGCCGGGGGTGGGGGAGTGGGGGTGTGGGGGGCAGTTAAATGGCTGTGGCTCTGACCGTCACCTCGTACACACCCCTGATGCCGGATGGGCAGCCTGCTTCCCAGCTGTGACCGTGGCCAGGTAATGAGCCTCTCTGCGTCTCTGTTGCGGGAAGGCTGGTATGGAGACGTCTGGTCTAGCACGCTGCAAAGCCAGTCGGTGTTCACACACCCCAGCTGCCCTCCCCTCTCCGCTTGTGTGGCTTTGAATGTAGAAAATCTTCTTTGGGGTTGAGCTGAGAGCCAGATGAGGGCAGGCAGGGGTGGGAGAGGATATATTACATGTCCAAGGTCACAGGGTTAAACCTCCTTCCCACGCAGAGCACCATCATGTCCAGCACCCTGTCTGTCCCCCACACCCCTCTCTGCTGGCTGGCTCACCTCCGCCTGCCCATTAGCTCCCTCCCCGGTTCTGCTCCCACATCCTCTTCCTCTGCCCAAGGATTCAGGGACCTGGCTTCACTATGGCTTCAACATATATTACTGGGGGGCTGTAATGGATGTAGCCTTGTGCTAGTGCCCAGTTTCAGCCAGACACCAGAGGATCAAATTGGGATCCAGCAGTTCCTTCCAAAGACCTTTGCCCTTGGAAAAGGAGATGTGACCCCAGGGAGTGGAGGAGGGGAGAGCAGATGTGGAAACTGAGCTACAGAATCTTAGAGCTGGATGGAACCCTGGAACACTCCTACTTCAGGCCCCTTGGGCCACAGAGGGGGAAACCAGGAGGGGAGGTAATGTGCCAAGGTCAAATGTTGGGTGGTGCCCGGTGGCAGAAGCCAGGCATCTGAGCCCATATTGGGACCAAGGGGGCAGGTGGTGGGTGCTTCCCGGTGTCTGTGAGCTCCGTTCCCCAGGTTGGAGGGGCTTGGGTGGTGCAGGGGTCGCCTCCAGGGCTCCCGAGGGGAGGGAGGGGAGGCTAAAAGCAAAGTGGGGGAGCGACCTGGGGATTGTGGGAATGTAGGGCCGTGCACCCGCCCCCGGCCTTGCGTGGGGCGCCGGGAGAAGGGGCTGGTGGGCAGAGGGAGTCCTGCGGGGGCCCGCGCGTGGGGGCCGGGCCGGCCGGGGCGGGGTGAGTCACGGCCCGCCCGCTCCCATTGTGCGGCCCGGCGGCGGCGGCGGCGGCGGCGGCGGCGGCGGCGGCGGCGGCGGCGGCGGCGGAGCTGCGGAGCTGAGCGCGAGGAGGTGGAGCCCCGAGCTGCGGGCTCCGGCGCCTGCGTCCGCCCGGCCGGCCCGGCTCGCCTCGCCGCCGCCGCGGGCGCCCCCCGGCCGTGAGGCCCTGCGCGCCGCCAGGCCCCCGAGCGCGCGCGGGAGGGAGATGGGGCGCGGCGGCCGGCGCAGGCCCCGCACGCTCCGGAGCCCCGAGGTACCGCAGGGCGGGGCGCGGCGGGGCGCGGCGGGCCAGGGCCGGGGCCCCGGGGTGTCGCGGGCGTGGCGGGGCCTCGGCCTGGGCGGGCGGACGATCGGGCTCGCCGAGGGGGAGAGGGCGGCCGTGCGAGGCTCCTGACCCCGCCCTCCTCCCCCAGGGCTCCCCGCTAGGCCCCCGCAGCGCCCCCTTCTTCTCAACCCGGTCACGGGTCCCTCAGTGAGCGAGAGGCTCCCGAGCCGCCTCCCCGGCCATGGCCAACGGAGTGATCCCGCCGCCCGGGGGCGCCTCCCCCCTACCCCAGGTGACTGCCGCGCGCGGGGGTGGGAGAAGAGGAGGGGAGGGAACCCAAGGAGGAGAGGGGAGTCCTCCGGCCGACCTTGGGATCCCCACATCCAGAGATGGAGCTGCGCTGGAGAGGAGGGGGAAAGGGAGGGCCTTTTGGTATTTTTCAGTTCTCTTGCCCCTCTCCTCTCAAGCTCTGGGCTCCTGGGAGGCTGACCCAAGGCTGGGGCGCAGGGAGAGGGGGTCGTTGAAGATGGAGCCCGCTGGTCTTCCCCGCCCCCAGCCAGGGTTTGGAGTTGGGGTGGATGTGGGGCGTTCTTGGGTCAAGGGTCCTTAGGAGAGGCTGTCTGAGCCTGCAGGTCCGGGTGCCCTTGGAGGAGCCCCCTCTGAGTCCAGACCTGGAGGAGGAGGACGATGACTTGGGCAAGACCTTGGCTGTGAGCAGGTTTGGGGACCTCATCAGCAAGCTTCCGGCCTGGGACCCCGAGAAGCCCAGCCGCAGCTACAGCGAGCGGGACTTTGAGTGTGGGTAGCCTGGGGACCCCTAGTGTGGCCGCCCTCACCACCATCACCTTCATTGCCACCATCATCGTGCTCTCCACTGGCTTGGTCACCCAGTGCCATCTTGTGCTGGACGCTGTGCTGGACGCTGTGCTGGGCCACCATGCCATGTTAAGTCATCCTGCCTCACTCACCCATCGCCTGTCCACCTTCCAGGGGAGCCGGGCCCCAGACGCAGGGGGAGGCGTAGGGAGATGGGCCTGAGGCCTCCCTCGGTGACCTTCACTTTCCCCAAGGCTCTGCCATACCTCCGGCCCTGCTCCCTTCTCTCTGCCTCCTCACCTCCCTCAGCTCTTCTGACTCTGCCTTCCCCCCTTGCTGTACGGTGTCTTTCCGTTTCCCCCAGCCCCCCTTTCACAACCTGCCCTCTCCCTGACTCCTGTTCCCCCACTCTACCAGGCCTTACCAATGGCAGGACACGGATACAGGTGTTGGGGGGAGCCTGGCTCTCGAGGAAGGTCTAGGGTGCCCTTGTTTGAGGCCCTGAGCTAGAATAAGGTGTGTGCCCCTAGGGCGGTGAGGGGCCCCCCTTCTGCTGTGGGGACCCCCAACCGGCTCTCCTGCACCCCCAGTTCACCGGCACACATCCCACCACACCCACCACCCGCTCTCGGCGCGCCTGCCTCCACCCCACAAGCTGCGGCGACTGCCCCCCACCTCTGCCCGGCAGACCAGGAGGAAGAGGAAGAAGGAGAAAACCTCGGCTCCCCCCTCGGAGGAGACCCCTCCCATCCAGGAGGAGGGGGGAGCCGGAGTGGAGGAGGAGGAGGAGGAAGAGGAGGAGGAAGAGGAAGGGGAATCTGAGGCAGAACCTGTGGAGCCCCCCCCCTCAGAGTCCCCACAGAAAGCAAAGGTAGGGGTCTGTCCCTGAAGGAGGGCTGACTCCTCAGGGAGGGGTGCGGGGGGGGGGAGAGGACACAGCCGAGGGGGCCAGGGCTGCCTGGGGGAGTCGGTGGGGGGGAGGGTGGCGGGTTGGGGGCTGAGCCCGTGCAGGGACCCAGGGCACTCCGGTTTGTCCACAGTTCTCCATCGGAAGTGATGAGGATGACAGTCCTGGCCTCTCTGGGAGGGCTGCCTTCAGCAAGCCCCTGCCCTCCGTGGGCCCTGGCCCTGACAAGAGCCCCCAGCAGTCAGTCAGGTACTGGCCTCCAGCCCAGCCCAGAGCGGTCCCCAGGCTCCCTTCTGACCCTGGGGACTGTCCCAGCTCTGAGCCTGGAGAAGAAGAGGGGAGGAGAGGAGAGGGAACAGAGGAAGCGGGGAGGGGCGCATCCGCTCTCTGTCCGTAGGATAGACAAGGAGGAGAGACAGGTGTCACCAGAGAGGAGGGCAGGGATAAAGGCAGAAGAAAGACGGGGGTGGGGGGTGGGGGTGGGGGTGGGGGGGACAGTGAGACAGGGGCAGGGAGGTGGAGGTGAGCTTCCTTCTCTGCCCAGAAGGAGTCTGTGTCTAGCGCCCAGGGGACTATTCCAGGCCCCACCCCAAGCTGGGGGAGGGCAAACGAACCGCCTAACCTGGCCCATCTCCACCGTGGTTCCCTGTCAAGTCCAAGGCTGCCATGGTGCCTCCTCAGCTCCTCAAGCCCCCGGGCCCGGGTCTCCCGAGTCGCTGGGGAGAAGAGCCGGCCCTGGAGCCCGTCGGCCAGCTATGACCTGCGGGAGCGGCTGTGCCCAGGCAGTGCCCTGGGTACCCCAGGTGGCCCGGAGCAGCAGGTGCCCACTGACGAGGCGGAGGCCCAGATGCTGGGCTCCGCGGACCTGGACGACATGAAGAGTGAGTGACACCCTGTAGCAGCCCCCCTGGCCCACCCCCATGGGCGCTCCGCCTGTGGGGAACCTTGGAGAAGCTCTGTGCTCTCCCCAACCCAGCGCTTAGGCCCCTTTGCAGTATCCCTGTCTGCTGGAATGTGGCCAGGGACGGGGAGCTCACTACCTAACCAAGCCACCTCTCTGGTTGCCAGAGCTGAGATTTTCCTTGGTGACACCTCTGCCCTTCTGTCTTGATTCTGTCCTCTGAGTCACCCCCTGAATAAGGCAACCCCCCTTCCACGTGACCTTTGGAGACATTATGTCCCCCTTCCCCCAAGTCTTCTCTTCTCGGGGCAAACTCTTTTTGTCTTCTTCATGCCGGCCCCCTGAGGGTGAGCCACTCTTCCAGGTCCTGCTTCCCCTACATCGGGGGCCCCCGACTTGTCGCACCACCCTTGGCGGGGCCTGGCTGTGATCGCGGCACATTCCTTCCATCTTATCAGCGCCCTGGTTTCTGTGCCACCTGTCATCACCCACAGGGCTCTGTGCCCAGGCCGGGGGCACCACTGACCCCACCTCCCTCCCCCTTGGAAGCACAGTGTGTGGGCGGGGGTTGGTGGGGAGGGCTCTGGGCTCAGTACGTCATGGAAAGTTGCCAGGGCCCGAGGACAGGGACAGGAACAATCCGATGGCAGCAGTGGGGTGGGGCTGGGGGGTCAGCGGAGGGCGTGTTTACAGACTCAGGGTGGGGGCTGGAAGCAGCAGGGAGCCGGCCTGGGGCGCTGGGGAGTCAGGAGGCTCGGGTTGAACAAAGACCGCTGGTCCAGGCTCCCACCTTTTAGGAGAGCCAGGGCTCCGGGGAGTCCCGAGCAGAGGCTGAGGGCTTGGCCACCGGGAGAAGGATGAGCCTGCTGGAGGAGGTCACAGAGCCCAACAGGGCACCCAGCCCTGGGCCTGGGAACGCAGAGAGCCAGGGCCCTTGGATGGCCCCGGCCCCCAGCCCTCGAGACTCGCTGGCCTCAGAGGACTTAGAAATGTTGGTGCTGGACCTTGAGGACGGTGACCTGTGGGAACCCACCCAGGGCCAGCTGAGCCCCATGGCAGGGGGGCCAGCTTGTGAGTAACCAGGCTGTTGGCCTTTCCGCAGCTGCTGGCCTGGAAGGGGCAAGCAGGGAGAAAGGGCTAGAGCTCTGCTTGAGTCCGCCAGATGTGTATCTGTGGGGGAGACCTGGGAGCCGAGAGAGGGCACAGGGAAAGGATTGAGGGCCTGGTGACTCCATGTAGGTCGTGGTGCTCCAGAGTGAGAGGCGGTGGCCGTGGGGGAGGGTAGGCAGCCGGGGCTGTGGACTGAGTGGGGTTTGCCTTCTTACAGTGGCTTGGCCAGTGGTCCCCTGTGTTACTGTGCGGTAGTCCTTCCCCCTCTCTGGGCCTTCGTGTCTTTGTGACATGGCTGTGCTGGCTTATAAGGTTGTGTGGACGTGGCCCCTGGCAGAGCAGGGGGCTGGAGGGCTTGGCTCTGACCCTGAGGCCCCGAGCTGGACCCCCAGGACGACCAAGCCTGCCTTGCCTGTAGGTCACCGGCTGGAGGACAACCCTGGGATGCGGCGGCACCTTGTGAAGAAGCCGTCTCGGACACAGGCTGGGAGGGGCAGCCCCGGGGGCTTGGCCCCCATCCTGCGCAGGAAGAAGAAGAAGAAGAAGCTGGATCGGAGACCTCATGAGGTACAGGGGACTGAGGGGTGGGCCTGCAGCCTCCCCTCCCTTCTCCTCCCTAGAGCCTCCCTTTCCCACCTCCCCATCCCCCCACCCGCCCCCACCCCGCCTTGCCTGGTTGCCATGCCTCCAAAACCGCCGATCCCACCTGGCGGCCCCCACATCCTCACCCTTGGCACCTGCCTCAGGTGTTTGTGGAGCTGAACGAGCTGACACTGGACCGTAGCCAGGAACCCCACTGGCGGGAGACGGCGCGCTGGATCAAGTTTGAAGAGGATGTGGAGGAAGAGACAGAGCGCTGGGGGAAGCCCCACGTGGCCTCGCTCTCCTTCCGCAGCCTTCTGGAGCTCAGGAGGACCATCGCCCATGGTAGGGGCCCTGCAGGCCTGGCCCTGGGGTGCGGGCCCTCTTCACCGACCAGGGAGCTCGGCCGGCAGGAGCTGTCCAGCCCTGGGGAACTACTTCCTGGGGGCCTGCGCCCAGGCGAGATCTGGCTGCCACTTGGGAGAGGTAGAGTCCGACCGCCTGCGTAGCCGTAAGCTCGGAGGGGCCGGGCTGTGCCCCTGTAGGCCCCTGTCCCCATGCAGTACACTAACCAGTGGCTCCCCTCCCTGGGTTTGGAGGGGCCGTGCCCTTGCTCCGTGTTCCCTCTGCACATCCCTGTGTCTGGCTCATCTGTGCCACGTGGCACTATCTGCCCGTGGGCATCGGGTGCTGGACTCACCTGGCACGTCCGCCTGCCCTTGGGGAGCAAGGCGGCCGGGGTGGCTTTTCCTCTCTGATGGGACCCTTCCCCTGACTGTACCCCCCAGGAGCTGCCCTCCTGGACCTGGAGCAGACCACTCTGCCGGGGATCGCCCATCTCGTGGTGGAGACCATGATCGTGTCTGACCAGATCCGTCCGGAGGACAGGGCCAGCGTCCTGCGCACCCTCCTGCTGAAACACAGGTGCCGGGGGGGGCGCCTGGGAGGGGGGCCTTCTAGTGCCCGTGCCCTTCCAGGACCACAGACTCTTCTGTGCGGCTTTCTAGCCTCTGCTTGAATAACCCCAGCGACGGGGAACTCATTATTCATTCATGCTCAGACAGCACCAGTCATTAGAAAGTTATTCCTTACTCTGTTTCTCAGCTCACGAAAGGCCTCTTTTCCTAACCTGCCTTGTCCCCTCTGCCTGTTTCATAGCCATCCCAATGATGACAAGGACAGTGGCTTCTTTCCCCGAAACCCATCCAGCTCCAGCGTGAACTCGGTCCTGGGGAATCATCACCCCACCCCCAGCCACGGTCCTGACGGCGCAGTGCCCACCGTGGCTGATGACGTGGGGGAGCCAGCCCCACTCTGGCCTCATGACCCTGAGGCCAAGGAGGTCAGTCGCCTTGCTCAGACCTGGGCTGGGGGACTGAGGGGCCTTCTGGTTTCGCTGGAGGCCACCGCTGGCTTCCCTGAGCGGGTCGGGAAGTTTGGATGCCTGATATTATACGAGGCATGGGGGGGATCTGTAAGAGACACGCATGAGGGCCCCTGCCCTAAAGAAACAGGAGGTTTAAATGGGCTGACGTGGCAGACCCAGGGGACCCATTTCAACCAGATAAGGCAGAGGTGGTAGCGGCCAGCTGGGAGGAGGGGTCCACAACCGGAGCGGTCTCCTCCCGATGTGGGGCGCATCACTGACAGTCCCTTTCCTGGCTGGGGAGGGAGAAAACAGGGCCCAGGTCCAGGGGTTGGAGGGCAGAGTCCAGGCCTGGAACAAGGGAGGGGAGGGCCTGCCACGGCCTCCGGTCAGGGTCCCAGCCCTATTCCAGTTCTGCGTCCTCAGAAGCCTCTCCACATGCCTGGGGGAGACAGTCACCGGGGAAAAAGTCTGAAGCTGCTGGAGAAGATCCCCGAAGATGCTGAGGCTACTGTTGTGCTCGTGGGTGAGGAAGCAGGGGTTCCTGGGTGTGTGTGCTTCCTCTGTGCTCTGCTCGTCCTGAGCTCCGGCCCGCAGGCTCCTTCTTCCAACCCCGGCCAGACCAGGTCCCCAACGCGTCCCTGCCTTGCCTGACAGCTTGTCTTGCCCCCAGCTCGCTCTTTCTCAGCCCTCTTTCTGCTTCCCGTCCAGTTTTCCGCTGTCTTGGACTGCCGCTAGTCCATAGAGCACTTTTGTGAGAATTAAAGAGAAGCACTCCTTCTCGGAGACTGTTAACGTTTCATCTATTGGTAAATTATAATAAATATACGAGTATATAAACGAATAGGGTTTCTTTAGATCGGGGGTTTCTTTGTGCAGCACGCAACCTGCTCAACTGTACATGATGGCCCCAGGTGTTTTCTTCAGGGCCAGCCTGGACGGCTCCTCTTTGCCCAGTGCCCTGTGCCTTGCTCTTCCCCCAGGCTGTGTGCCTTTCCTGGAGCAGCCTGCAGCAGCTTTTGTGCGACTGAACGAGGCCGTGCTCTTGGAGTCTGTGCTCGAGGTCCCTGTGCCCGTTCGCTTCCTCTTTGTGATGCTGGGTCCCAGCCACACCAGCACTGACTATCATGAGCTCGGGCGCTCCATTGCCACCCTCATGTCTGATAAGGTGGGTCCTGGGCTTGGTGCTCTAGGCCTGTCCCCCCCCCGACCCCGGGGCCCTCCTTTTTCCCTGTTGCTCACTGCCTACATTGGTGGCCCTGGATGCAGGGGTGCAAGAGGCCCTTCTGGGTGGAGGCAGCACTCTGGAGCGATGGTAGAGGGAGAAAAGGGAGCCCTGGGCTGGAGCTGTGGGAAGGGGAGGTGGTTGAAGGGGGAGTAAAAGCCCAGACCCCCAAGTCTTGGATGTGGCATGAGACTGGAAAGGGAGGCCTGGATATGTTGGTCTTTGCTGTGGCCTCTCCTTGGCTGGGACAGGAAGGTCCTCTAGCCAGGGGTGATGTTGGAAATGCTAATTGACCGAACTGTAGCAGGTGAGAACTCTCTGGTCAGGATGGTTCTGGGGCCCCCTGCTATGCCCGGCGTTGCCCCTTTAGTTGTTGCATCGTGGAAAAGTCTGGAAGCTCCTAGGGGAATAGAAGGCACTCGGAGGTTCAGGGCTGTGGCCGATTGCTGGCCAGCAAGGACATAAGTGAATATTTTGACGATTGGCCCGGACCTGTATATGTGGCCAAACACCCATCCTGCCTCCGGCTTGGTGATGGCCCAACACCTCCTCCCTGAAGGCCTCCCAGGGGCTCTCAGCGTGGCTCAGCCCTTGCCTCTCCTGCCCATAGCTGTTTCATGAGGCTGCTTACCAGGCGGACGACCGGCAGGACCTCCTGAGCGCCATCAGTGAGTTCCTGGATGGCAGCATCGTGATCCCTCCATCCGAGGTGGAGGGCCGTGACCTGTTGCGCTCCGTGGCCACCTTCCAGAGGGAGCTGCTGAGGAAGCGGCGGGAGCGTGAACAGACTAAAGTGGAGATGACCACCCAGGGAAGCTATGTGGCCCCCGGGAAAGGTCAGACCCTTTGGGGCCCGTTCCCCCCCTTCCCCCCCTGCAGCTCCTAAGGTTGTGAGGCCAGCCTGTCCTGACTCCCTGACTCCTGGATGCCAGCTTCCAGTCCCTGATGGAAAGGATTGAGCCCAGGGCCCCCCAGCAGGAGGGGGTGGTCTGTGCTCCAGCAGCTCCTTGTTCCCCCAGAGCTGTCGGTGGAGCTGGGGGGCTCCGAGGCGACCCCCGAAGATGACCCCCTGCTGCGGACTGGCTCGGTGTTTGGGGGGCTGGTGCGAGATGTGAAGCGTCGGTACCCACACTACCCCAGTGACCTGCGAGATGCCCTGCACTCCCAGTGCGTGGCAGCCGTGCTCTTCATCTACTTCGCCGCCCTCAGCCCTGCCATCACCTTCGGGGGGCTGCTAGGTGAGCGGGAAGGGAGGCCGGGGCGGAGGACCCAGGGGCACCTGCAAGGTCTGTGGTCAGGGGATCCCAGGCATCACTTTTGCAGGGAGGCTATAAAGTGAAAGGGGGCGGGGGGGTGTAAAGGGTGGGGGAGCCTGTGACTGGGGGGGTGGAGGGGGTAGGGTGGGAGGGTGGGGCTGGTGGTGACGGAGGTGGGAGGGTTGGGGCTGGGGAGCGGGACCTATCTATTGCTCTGTGGGGCTGCTCTGTTCTAGTTGGGTCCCCAGGTCAAGGTAGGCTAGATGAAGAGGAGGGGCCGGGTGGAAGGAGGCAGGCCAGGGCCCTCCCACTGACCCTTGCCTGCACCAGGAGAGAAGACTGAGGGGCTGATGGGCGTGTCCGAGCTGATCGTGTCTACCGCTGTGCTCGGCGTCCTCTTCTCCCTGCTGGGGGCCCAGCCGCTGCTTGTGGTTGGCTTCTCAGGGCCATTGCTGGTCTTCGAAGAAGCCTTCTTCAAGGTGACAGCCCTCCCCTGCCCCTCCCCAGGGATCTCATGTCCCATCTCTCGGCCCAGGTGATGGGTCCCTGCAGTCTCTCCCCTCCTCTCCCTTTAGAGCTCACCCCCCGCCCCCACCCCGGCCCATCCCATGGGGCCCGATGTCCAGGGCAGACCGCTGGGGGTAACCACAGCCTCCCTCCTGGCCTCTAGTTCTGCCGAGCCCAGGACCTGGAGTACCTCACCGGCCGGGTGTGGGTTGGCCTCTGGCTGGTGGTCTTTGTCCTTGCCCTGGTGGCCGCTGAAGGCAGCTTCCTGGTCCGCTATATCTCACCTTTCACCCAGGAGATCTTCGCTTTCCTCATCTCGCTTATTTTCATCTACGAGACCTTCCACAAGCTCTACAAGGTGGAGGTCCAGAGAGGTCTTGGGGGGGCATGGGTGGGGGCTGGGCAGCACCCTGGGGAGGGGAGCATGGGAGGGGTTGGCAGGGAGCATTGGGAGCAGAGGGGACGAGGAGGAGGGCTCTGCTGGGTGTGGGCGTGGGGGGTCGGGACACCCTGGGCTAGGTCAGAGCTGCCGGGCAGGGAGTCCTACCCAGAGGGTGCAGGTTAGATCTGTAGCAGGATTCAACCAGTATGTGATGGTGTGGGGCACGGTCAGCACCGTGGGGCTCCGTGTGTGCGTGTGTGTGTGTGTGTGTGTGATGTATCTCGTCGTCCTGTGATACTGTTGCCCGATCGTCAGGTGTGTGAGGGGTCAGCACTCCCCCTCACAGCCGTATGAAATCAGGGTGATAAAATCAGGGTGACCTGCCCAGGTGACTGCTAGGGCAAACTTGTAACCCACGCAGGTGTTCACGGAGCACCCATTGCTGCCATTCTACCCCCCCGAGGGGGCATTGGAGGCTGGGCTGGAGCTGAACGGGAGTGCTGTGCCCCCCACCGAGGGGCTGCCTGGCCCGAGGAACCAGCCCAACACGGCTCTGCTGTCCCTCATCCTCATGCTTGGGACCTTTCTCATTGCCTTCTTCCTGCGAAAGTTCAGGAACAGCCGCTTCCTGGGAGGCAAGGTGCGTGGCTGAGGAGAGGCGGGCCCCCCTGGGTTTCCCTGGAGTTCCTGCCGTCACGGCCAGTCTCCCCTCCGGAGGGGGCACTCTCCCCTTCTCCCGGTCAACCCATGGACCTAAAGCACATCTGTGCAGTCCCTTCCTGGTCAGAAACTTCAGAGAAGTTTAATCAGGCCAGGAATGCCCTCTTCTTGAGCTGGGCGGCACCCATGGGATTTAGAGGGACAGGTTGGGGGATTTCTGGCTCAGAAAATCAGACCCAAGAGAGCTGGAGCCAGAAATCCCCCATGTTAGTCTCCTGACCCTCACTTCCTTTGCTCCTTTCCCCCACTGGCCCCTCAAGGCTCGCCGCATCATTGGGGATTTTGGCATCCCCATTTCCATTCTGGTGATGGTCCTAGTGGATTACTCGATTACAGACACCTACACGCAGGTGAACAAGCCCCACCTCCCTCCAATGGGGGGTTCTCACCCCAGAGTCTCGGGAGGGAGGCCACAACACGTTCCCGCTGCCGCAGTGGCTACGATCATGGGCAGAATTCAGCTTTTTTAGTGGAGTGGTGACCTGCTGGGACCATGCTGGGGTGGGTGGGCTGGGGGCAGCTGAGTGGTTCAGCGGATGAGGCCAGCCAGGGCTTCTGAGGCTATGTGTGAGCAGATATGGGGCTGGGGGCCAAATGACAGGTGTGCCTGGGGCTCAGGGAGAAAGGATGTCATTCTCTGTCCTCTACCAAATCCTTGGAGGGACTCTGGAAGATGGAAAACTAATTTCCCCCAAAGCTGTTCACATCCAGGTTTCCTGGAGCCCTGGTACTGGGAACACAGAGCTTGTTGGGAGCAGCTGCTATGTGGGGTTCTTAGCATGGGGAGGCTGTGTCCCTGAACCCCGTCTTCCTTCCTGCCATGCAGAAGCTGACAGTGCCCACAGGGCTCTCGGTGACGTCCCCCCATAAGCGCACGTGGTTCATCCCGCCCCTGGGCAGTGCCCGTCCTTTCCCGCCCTGGATGATGGTAGCAGCTGCTGTCCCCGCCCTGCTGGTCCTCATCCTGATCTTCATGGAGACACAAATCACTGCGTGAGAGGGCTGGGGGACCTTGGGTGGGGGTGGCTGGGGAGGAGCGGAAGGCAGCGGGATTGGTGGCGGGGGGGGGGGGGCACATGGCCTGGGGCACAGTTTCCCTCCGGTGCTGTGACAGGGGATCCATCTGTCCCCACCACCATGTGCAGGGTGGCACTTGGCAGTCCTCACAACAGTCTGGCACTATGCTCTCCCACTGATGCTCACATGTGTCTCATTTTGGTTAAACCACAACGTGGTGAGATCTGGCATCTGGCTTTTGTGGCGTCTTAAATATCCACAGTATGAGGTTTTAGCCCAAATTTACTTTGACGTGAGAACATCACTTTGGGAACTTGGCAGAGGAAGCTGGCAGATCCCGGGGAGGGCTCTTCAGTCCGCGCTGGCCCTTCCCCACTGCGCATGCCTGGCCCTGCGGCCCGCCTGCCCTCCCCGCTGCTCAGCCCGGCTTCCCGTCCTGCAGGCTCATCGTCAGCCAGAAGGCCCGGAGGCTGCTCAAGGGCTCCGGCTTCCACCTGGACCTGCTGCTGATTGGCTCCCTGGGTGGGCTCTGCGGGCTGTTTGGGTTGCCCTGGCTCACGGCCGCCACTGTCCGCTCGGTCACTCACGTGAACGCCCTGACGGTTATGCGCACTGCCATCGCACCCGGCGACAAGCCCCAGATCCAGGAGGTGCGGGAGCAGCGGGTCACTGGAGTGCTCATCGCCAGCCTCGTGGGTGAGAGCACCCACCTCGCAAGGCCCCAGCCCCCGCTCCACAGACCTGCCTCCTTGGGCCCTGTGGCCTTCAGTCCGCGCTCTATCCCAGGCTTGCCTCAGGTCCCGTCTGGGTCACCAGATGCATCATGTCTAGCACCCGCTCTCACCCCAGCCTGCCTTGAGACACTCTGAGCCTTATTACCCTGGGCCCTTTCCGGGTCCTCCGTCTGGCTCCTCCTCTCGTGTGTAGTGATGAGGCCCAGCCGGTCCCCTCTCCACCAGGCCCGTCCATCCTCATGGGGGCTGTCCGAGGGGTCAGGTAGGTCCGTGTCACCTCCTCCAGGCCTGTCCATCGTCATGGGGGCGGTGCTGCGCCGGATCCCGTTGGCCGTGCTCTTTGGGATTTTCCTGTACATGGGGGTCACGTCACTGTCGGGTATCCAGCTGTCCCAGCGTCTGTTGCTTATCCTCATGCCGGCAAAACACCATCCCGAGCAGCCCTATGTGACCAAGGTAGGGCCGGGCAGCATGGCGGTGGGGAGATGGGGTGATCGGGAGGGGGCGCGAGGGATGCCGGGACGGGAGATGGACAGAGTGACTGTGGAGGGGAAGTCTGGGGACCCGGGGAGCTCCGTCCCCGAAGATGTTGGGGGGGAGAGCAGGCCGGGCGCTGTGCCGTGAGACTTGAGGCCCACTCCCCAGGTGAAGACGTGGCGGATGCACCTGTTCACCTGCATCCAGCTGAGCTGCATCGCCCTGCTCTGGGTGGTCAAGTCCACCGCGGCCTCACTCGCGTTTCCCTTCCTGTTGCTGCTCACGGTGCCCCTGAGGCGCTGCCTGCTGCCCCGGCTCTTCCAGGACAGGGAGCTGCAGGCGGTAAGGGATGCTGCTCGGGGCCGTGTTCGGCCGGAGGGGCCCTGGAACCAGGGAGGCCTGGGTCGCAGTCTCTGCTGTGCCCCCTGCTAGTTTGGCTGGAGGGAAGGGCTTTGGGCCGCAGTCCCTGACGGTCCCCGCAGACAGCGAGGCCTGAGAAGGTCTGGGCTGCGGGGCCGGAGGAGTTGCTGGGGGGACTGTTGGTCAAGTGCCCCCTCCCCGCCCCTCCCGACCGTCTCCTTTCTGCAGCTGGACTCGGAAGATGCTGAGCCTAACTTTGACGAGGACGGCCAGGATGAGTACAACGAGCTGCACATGCCTGTGTGACCCTCCACCGTGGTGCCCCTCAGAGACCCTGACACCTTAGTGACCCACACCTGGGCCCCAGGCAGAGCCCAGCCCCGGGGCCAGTGGGCGCCTCCCAACCCAGAGACGTGCCTGGAGCCACTCACGCCACGGCCAGAGCTGCCCGCTGACTCTGCCCCGGGCACTGACCTGGGCTCACCCAGGCCCTTTCACAGACCAGACCGGCACAGGCTTTGAGCTCATTATAACCACACTCCTTGTCTTGTGTCTGCCTCACTTTCTTGGTTCCACCCCTGGTCTGTCTGGTCATGCTTATCCAACTGGAATTGGAAGAATTCTGTTTTCAGGGCCATCAAAACCAGGGAGAGGTTTGAGGCAAGGACAGAATTCTTGGGGGAAAGGGAGAGAATCAAGACCACAGAAGGTCAGAGCTGGACGTTATCATCACCCCCTGGAGCCCTCGCAAGTACAGTTGGGGAGCAGGAGCCTCAAGGTCTGGCTCAAGGTCACATACTGCTAATCTAGCCTTTGCTTTGAAGGGAGATTGTGGGGGAGGGGGGAGGGACGAGGTGGCTTCGCTTTAGCCGTTAGAGAAATCAGAGTGTCCCCAGTGGCTGTGGGGCTATAGAAGGAAATGGAAAACGTTTTCTTGATCCCTGGCATTCTGAGGAGCAGGGTACAGTAGCCCAGTCCCCTAGACGCCGGGGTGGCGCTGGATTTGGGGTCCCTGGACCATTTTAGATTCTCACGGTTTAAGAGTGGCAGTTTGGGGATTCCTGAGGCCACTCCCTCTGCAACAGTCTGTTCTGCCAGAAATAACCTGGGAGGCCTTGAAGAGGGTGCAAACTGGGAGCCCACGGCGTCACAGTTGCTAGGCAACCAGTGGCGAAGTGAAGCCGGTTGTCCCTGTGTTGCCCTCTGGTGGCCACTCTCGCACACTGCAGGCTCTGTCCCCTCCGGGCAGGAGTAGCACTGCCATCTGGTGGACCCACTGGATCTCTTGGTCAGAGACCCCGTTCAAGCAACTTCCGTACCTCCCTGGGAGACGCGGTGTGGGGGGTGGTTACAGAGAGGTTCCACGGAGTTGCACAGCCCTGGGTGGCTCTGAGCATCCAGAGCCGGGATCCCTCAGCCCCACTTTAGCTGGCCCTGCTTCTTATCCATTTCCCAGTTTCTTCCCCGGTGTTCAGGCCAACAGCTAGTGCCCTGAAGCTGGTCAGCAGAGAGGGGACAGATCCCTGCAAGGCTGTTTGTTGTGTTCATAGGGAAGAGATGTGCCTTTCTAGAGGTCCCAGATTGTCATTCAGGTGTGAGCATTTCATTCCTGTCGGCCCCTTTGGTCTCTGGCAACACTTTGGCCTCTAACTTCATCTGGCCTTTGACTGGCTCCCTGGGCCTATGTGAAGACAAAATCCCTTTTCCTTTACATTGGCCAAGTCCAGGTGGAATTTCAGAGGAACCGTGCCAGGAGCAAAGTCAAGGTTAAATGCAAAAACCTAGAACACAGACCAGTGCAGAGCAGATGATAAACGAGATGGCAGGGGCCACGCACTCAGATGGCCTTGGCTGAGAGGCTTTGTACGCAGGACTCTGTTTCTTTCCCGAGCCCTGATCAGGTAGCCTTGGTGGGGGACGGGTTTCCCCATTTGGTCTGGGGGATGCCGGGAGCCCACAGAACAGAGCCAGCTCCTTCCTGAGCCCCTGAGGGGAAGTGATGACCTGGGCCAGGACAGCTTGGCTCTTCATTGGACACAGATTGTGTTAGTCATCTCTGGCAAGTAGCTGAGAATTGGGGGTGTTCCTCAACTGGAAAATGAGAAACCAGAGGGTGCGGGCTTTTCTGAAGGAATGTGTCTTGGTTCTGGCTGGCATGTCAGGGTGGCTTTCAGTAAAACTAGGCACCAAGGCCTCTGAACAGTAGCCTGTGGAGGCTCTGAGAGGCCTGAGGAGGTTGCAGCAACCCGGAAGTTTGCCAGAGAAGGGGCCTTGAGGGAGGCAGAGGAAGGAGTGACAGTGGCGGCCAGGTTAGGTGTGGAAGAGAGAAAGACAAGGGATGATGGAACAGTGGCAAACCCATAGAAAGGCAGCCGGCTTGGCTTGGGGCCTGGATGATTAGGGTTCATTTCACTGGGGGACATTTGAGTTGGTCCTGAATCCTTCACAGCCTCTGTGTTTCCTCTGACTTTCTCTTTACTGACCCTCTAACCTCTTCCTCTGGGGGCATTGGGCAGCTTGACTGAGGACGTCTCCTTCCAGGGGAAGGAGAGGGAACCACAGAGGGGAGCCCCATCTGGCCCCATCTGGTGGCACAGCTCTGGGGGACTCTGATGGGGTTAGAGGTATTTTGAATGACAGGCCCCACTGCTGCCTGCTTTGAACTGGAAGCAGCTTGGCGAGTGGGCATGTGCAAGGTGGGACAGGACCCTTCTAATAAGGAGAGCTGTGGGCCCATTGCCCTGTTACCCTTCCCTTGCAGCTTTCTGCGTGGGATTATGGTCACATCCTGGGTAGCTGCCCAAAGCTTTCATTCTCGGACAAGTTCAAGCCCACGTCAGGTCCAGCGAAGTGCTAACTCATTCTTTTATTTTCTCTGCTCATTCTTCGAGCAGAGAGGGTGGCTGGCATGTCCTCGTTCCGTGCTGAGGATTCAGCTCACCCAAGATGTCTATGCCCTCGTGAAAGCTTCTGGCTGTCAGGGCTCAGAGACCATCTGCTTGAACTGCCCTGAGCCCCTCCTTCAGGGCACAGAACCTGGCAATAATGTGTCCCATTTGGCAGCCTGTGTGACCTCTCTTTTTGTATCAGGTGACTCAAATAATGATCATGCCTGTTGACACTTAGAGCTTCTAAAGGGAATTCTGAGTAGCAATGGAAAGGCAAAGCAGAACTCAAGGACCCTTGTGCTGAGCGCTCCCCATACAGCGAATGCCGAAGCTATTGCTGAAAACAATAAAGCAGGTTCTGGGTAAGCACTGAACGGTGGATTGAATCCGGTGTGGCAAACGGGAAGCCCAAAGTGAGGCGTTTGGTTTCCAGATAAATGAATTATATAACTGTCTGAGAGAGAGGACTTGATGGGTCGTGTGGCTCCCCACTTGTGCAAGGAGCAAACGCCAATATTTGTAGGGTTTATGTTTTGGAAGGAAGATTTCATACTTGAGACCTCTGCTGGGATTATTTTTAATTTAGTTAGAAATGTTTCTTTTTACTGAACAATGCTTTGTCAGGTGCTGACCGAGCAGACAGCCTTTGAGATGTTCTCCCGGGGTGGGGGTGGGGGTCCTGCTTGGATCTGGGGGGGGCCTGGAGGAGTGGCAGGGAGCTCTTGGGACAGGGCTGCCAGGATCATGGGAGGTGTGGGACAGAGAGGAGGTAGTCCAGTTGGAGAGAGAGCAGGTCTGGAAGCTGCTGGACGACAGTGTTGAGGAGAAGGCATTGAGGAGCATGTCCAAGGAGACTTTCAACTGAGGCTCCCTTGGCGCGCTGGCCACGGCACCTCTCCCACTGCACCTCTGTGGCTCGTGTTTGTCTGTCTTCCCTCTGGGCCATAAAATGGGCAGAGACCCAGCCTGAGCCTTTTTTGTGCCCCTCCCAACAACAGCAAATAGTGCCTGGTCACAGGGGTGCATGGAGGGCTTCGGGTGAGCAGGTGACAGAGAAAGAAGGGCCAAGAGGGCAAGGATTCTGCCCCATTTAGGATCCAGTGAAGGCCAAGGGTGACACCAGGAGAACTGTTAAAAAAAATGCTGACAATATTTTGGTTCTCATGTTTGTTAGTTTCATGTATAGCTGTCACTTTCTTGGTGTCCATTTGTGATGATATCCTCAAGGTCCAAAGAGGCATCGTGGGTTTCTCTCTGAGCCAGCTGGAGGGGGAGATGTTGGGGATCCTGCATACCAGGCTGATGAGCAGACAGTGGCGGGTAGGAAGGTGCCATCAGGGGCCCCAGCGGGTGTAGGAACCAAATGGGGGCTGGACGGGGAGCCCCGGAGAGATGGCCCTGGGGCTCGAGTCAGCAGGAAGCTTCATGTTCCAGCTTAGCCGTCCCTTTCGTGCTCCACCTGTGGTTCCCCAAAATGCTAATGACCGAGGGACCCGAGCATCTTCTTCCTGCTGGTTGTGGAGGGCCCATCGGATACAGGGCTTCTTTGTAAGAGCTTGCACCAATGCCAGGACCCCTGGAGGCTGCCCTCAGGCTCCGTTTTCTCTCCTCCAGCTTCTGCTCTCTGAGGCCCAGCCCTCACCACCCCCATGCCCATTATAGCTGAAAGTCATGTCTCATTGTTGCTTCTCTTTAGCGTGGAAAGACGAATGCATGGTATGTTTATTTATTTTAGAAAGGGCAGGACCATGCCTATTTCTGTTCTGTTTACCAAGCACCTGGAAGGCAGTGTGTAGTGTATTTTAATGTTTGGGCTGATTGGTTGGGGGCTGTGATCTGTGAGGCCCTTCCTGGCTCTCCTGGCCTTGCTATTGTTGGGGGGCATTGGGTTTCCGTGGCCAGAGCATGAGGCTGGGAGTCGGGAGTCCTGGGTTCTAGCTCGGCTCAGGCGTTAGGTGATGACTTGGGTTATGTCCCCTCATCCTTCTGGGAGATTAGGGATTTGGCCCCAGTGTCCCTTCTGTGGAGCCGTTCTTCCAACAGACCTTGACTACTGTAGTGGCTGCCTCAGGAGGGGTGGGAAGCAGGAGGCCGTAGGCCATGGTAACCCCCCACACAACCACTGGGCAAAGCGACTAAGCGTAAGAGCATTTTCGTTAGCCTTGCCAGGAAAGTAGATCCTGGGGGAGTCCGCTTTTCCATTCCCAGGGGAATTACAAACTCAGGGAGCACAGGGTGTGAGGTAGGGTAAGGAGCTGGGCTGAATGATGATCTTGGAGAATGACTTTGGGAGTCACGGCCGAATAATCAGACAAAGCTCTGAGAGATAACTGGAATGCAATTAGATGAAAGTTTAATATCCATGAGGATTGTGCAGTCCCAAGGCATAAAAAGCATATGAAAAGAATGGAGGATTCTTTCTTTCTTTCCTTTCTTTTCTTTTTTAAAGATTTTATTTTTTAAGTAGTCTCTACACCCACCATGGGGCTCGAACTTACAACCCTGAGATCAAGAGTCGTATGCTCCATTGACTGAGCCAGCCAGGCACTCCTAGAATACAAGATTCTTTAGAGTTGGATGGGAAAATTTATAGTTACATTCTTTAAGGGTCAAATAAATGCAAAATCAGGTGTGGGCCCTGGATGGGGGTTACGGACTGGACTCTGGTTTGAAAACTAGTAATCAGTCACCAGTCTCTAAGGGGGTGGTCTCCTTGGCTGTCCCCATCTTTAAGTTAGGAAGTTAAAGACTGGAAATAGGGCTTGACTGGTCCATAGGGTCACCAGTGAGGATCCAGTCAGCATCTACCCAAAAGTTCTCATTGATGAACAACCTTAGTTAAAAGAAGGAAATTATCTCTGTTATAGATAGACATTTTAGTAGTCCAGGGAAAACACAAAATTCAGCACAGAAATGTTTAAGGGAATGAAAACTGTGGTTATAATATTTTCAAGTGAAAGGAATTTGTGCACATGTTCTTGTCCTAGCCTGTTCGGGCGGCTGTAACAGAATGCCACAGACTGGGTGGCTTATAAACAACAGGAATGTATGACGGTTCTGGAGGCCGAGAAGTCCAAGATCAAGTTGCCACAGATTTGGCATCTGTGAGAGCCCAGGTCCTGGTTCCTAGATAACTGCCTGTCCTCATAGTGTGTCCTCATAGGGCAGAAAGGGCGTGGGAGAGCTCTCTGGGGTCACTTAGAAGGGCACTAATCCCATTTCTAGGGACTCTGCCCTCATGACCTGATCATGTCCCAAAGGCTCCACCTCCTAAATACCTTCACACTGGGGGCTGGGATTTCAATGTATGAATTTTGGGGGACAGTCACATTCAGCCTGCAGCAAGGATACTTCATGTACACGTGATTTTATTTTATTTTTTAAAGATTTATTTATTTTGGAGAGAGAGAGAGAGTGCAAGCGGTGGGAGGAGCTGAGGAAGAGGGAAAGGGAGAATCTTAAGCAGACTCCCCACTGAGTGTGGAGCCCGACGCGGGCCCCATCCCAGGACCCCGAGATCAGGACCTGAGCTGAAATCCAGAGTCGGGACGCCCAACCGACTGAGCCACCCAGGTGCCCCTAAGTTGAAACCTCTCTAAGTTTACATATAGTTTGACAATTTAAGAGAATATAAGCTTGACTGTTTTTGCATGCTTAATTTATTAAATCTTATGAGAGTCACTTTAGTACTTGGGAAGGCTTGTCAGTCAGATAAAGTACTTGAAGAGGAATGGAATATATTAAATTTATAAATGCTGCTTAAAATGTTAAAGAGGTTTAATTAACTAAGTGTATAAATGGGACCAAACATTAATCAAAATCCCTCTCAGAGTGATTGTTAATATTTGTTAGACTTATAAATAGGATAATAAGCTTCCTAAGCTGATTTTAAAAGCTGAAGGAAGGGCAATGCATTTCTGAATCTCTATTTTCAATAAATCAAATACTAATTTTCAAGACCCAAGTAGAGCTATGCATGGTCTTTTCTGTGCACCAGAGCTACCTTCAAGGAATAAAAAACTCCTCTAAGCAGCGAGTGAGTCTTCAGTGATGCCGGAGGGAGCAGGGTGAGTGGAACTGGAGAAAGGGAAATAAGATTTCAGGGTCATCAGGATTGTCTCATTTCCAGGGTCAGGCTAGTTGGTTTATCCCACCCAATGCCAAATTGCTCAGGTCGCAGGGAGACACTAAGTGAGACCTTAAGTAAGTACCGTGTGCAGGGTCAGAGTTGCTGACCAAGGTGTTTGGCAACGAAGCGGGGGAGGTCCGGGTGGCTTTGGGCCCCTCGCCGCCCCCTCAGAAAGCCCTTCTAGAGAGCCCCGCTCTCTTGGGTGTAAGTTATTCCTCAAGTGATTTCCCCTGGGCAGGAGGTGTTCGTGGGAGAGGCCGAGGTTTTTGTCTTCCAGGGGTGTTTGCAGCCCAGGGCCAGTGAATGTGCATCAATCAAAATGCTCGTATGGACCTCAAAGAAGCAAGTTCCAGCCAATTTAAGCAGAAACAGAGCTGTCGAAAAGCCACTCATAGAGCCACTGGGAAGGTAGGAGAACCCAACTCAGATGCAATATTGGCCAGAGCCGCTGTCAAGGACACGCCATAGAAAAAGTTGGGTGAGGGGCACCTGGCTGGCTCAGTCCGAAGAGCATGTGACTCCTCTAGGTTTTGAGTTCGAGCCCCACGCTGGGTGTAGAGATTACTTAAAAATAAATGAATAAATAAATAAATAAGCTTAAAAAAAAGTTGGGTGAGAATGCCGTGGCCACGACTGAGCATGAGTTGCCACAGTTTGAGCCCCTGATGGTGGATGCCTTACCTGATATTGCTGCCACAGAGCTGGCCCTGGACTGCCCACCGGAAGGATCCCCCGCTTCCCCACTTCCCTGCATGGCCAGCGCTTGGCCCACGGTCCCGGGTGGCTGCCGCTGACTCTCCAAGCTGACCTCACGTGCCTGTGTCCGCACTGCGGGGAAGGCTTGGAATGAGAAGAGATGGCATTTCAGGCTTCTGTGGTGGGAGATGGGCTCTGATTTCCTCTGAGACTCATGACACCGGTGTATTGAAGCCAGTTTACGGACTCCGTTGTTAAAATTTCAGGGACTTGTGAGCTGGTTGTTAAACACAGCCATTATTAAAAAATAAATTACAGTGGCTGTACTTTCCCCTACCTTTCCTGCAAACGACAACTAAAACCCCTGGTCATTATATATAAAAGAAACAAAAGAAGACTCTGAAAGGGGAGAAGAAGGCGGACCAGCTAGGGACCTTGAGACCTGAACATATCAGTGATTTCCTTGGGATTTCTTTTTGCCTCATATTTCCCAAATAGGGAGCTATAAAGAAGCTGGAAGCCCAGAAATTGCCAATGGGTACATACAAAAAAGCTCCCACAAAAGTCTGCTCTCTCTAGCCAATGGCCAGGAAAGGAGCAACATAGCAAGATAGAAATCTTCTCAACAATAACTGCCAAACACTAGAGAAAACTGTGGCCCTATCCCTACTCATGCCAACGAAGGCTAAGTGGGGAGCCTAGACTTCTAACCTGGAGAGACCTCAACACCCCGCTCAGGTTGTGTCACAGAAGGTCAAGTCAGGGGCCTACACTTCCACCTCCATTTACTAGTAAGGAGGCACATTCTCCCACCCCCAAGGGGATGGTGTCAGAGGAGTCCTGGTGGAGAGTCAGAACCATTGCCCGGCAGTAGGAGACAGATTAGAATATTATATAATGATAAAAAGTCAACCCCTAAGAAAACTCCAACAATAGAGCTATGAAATATGCAAAGTAAAAGTTGATTGAACTGAAAGGAGAAACAGACAAATCATAATTATAGCTGGAGACATCAACAGTCCTCTCAACGATCGATAGGACAGTTGATAGAAAATCAGCAAGGAGGTAGAAGAACTCAACAACACCATCGACCAACAGAATCAGATTGACATTTATAGAACAGTGACCCAACAACATTAGAATATATACTCTTTTCAAGTGCTCATGGAACATATCCTGGCCATATCCTGGGCCGTAAAACAAATTGCAGCACGTTTAAAAAAATTGAAACCATCAGAGTTTGTTCTCTGACCATGGTGGAATCAAACTAGAAAATCAATAAAAGAAAAATAAAGGGAAAATTAACAAACATCTGGAAACCAAACAACACACTTAAGAAAGAAGTCAAATAAATGGAGGGACATACTAGGTTCATGAACTGGAAGACTCAGCATCACAAAGATGTCAACTGTCCCTAAGTTGATATACAGCATACAATTTTAATGCAATTTTTACTAAAATCTACACAAGATTTTTTGGTAGATATATACAAGATTATTCTAAAATTTATATGGAAAGGTGTAAAAACTAATAGCTAAAACAAGTTTGAAAAAGAAGAATAAAATGGGATGAATCAGTCTACCTGATTTCCAGACTTATTACATTGCTAGAGTAATCAAGACTGTGTGGTATTGTTGGAGGGATAGACACATAGATTAATGGAACAGAATGGAGACCTCAGATATAGACCCACACAAATATGTGCAACTGATTTTTGACAAAAAGTGCAAAAGCAATTCAATGGAGGAAAGATAGACTTTTCAACAAATGCTGATGGAGGCGCCTGGGTGGCTCAGATGGTTAAGCGTCTGCTTTCGGCTCAGGTCATGATCCCAGGGTCCTGGGATGGAGTCCCGCATCGGGCTCCCTGCTCTTTGGGGAGCCTGCTTCTCCCTCTGCCTCCCTCTCTCTTTCTCTCTCTCTCTGTCTCTCATGAATAAATAAATAAAATCTTAAAAACAAAACAAAACAAATGGTGATGGAGCAATTGGACATCCATAGGTGAAAATATGAACCCTGACCTAAGTCTCACACCTTGTGTAAAAATTAACTCAAATCACAGACTTAAATGTAAAACTTAAAACTAAAACATTTTAGAAAAAAAGATAGGAGAAAATCTTTAGATTCAGAATTTAGGAATTCTTGGACTTGGCAATAAAAGCATGACCCATAATAGGAAAAATTGATAAATTGGACTTTATCAAAAACTTTAAACTTTCTCTTCAAAAGACCCCAAGAAGAGGGATGCCTGGGAGGCTCAGTCAATTAAGCGTCTGCCTTCAGCTCAGGTCATGATCCCAGGGTCCTGGGATCGAGTCCCTCATCAGGCTCCTTGCTCAGCGGGGAGCCTGCTTCTCCCTCTGCCTGCCACTCACCCTGCTTGTGCTCTCTCTCTCTCTCTCTCTGATAAATAAATAAAATCTCTAAAAAAAAAAAAGACCCCAAGAAGATAGAAAGGTAAATTACAGAGTAGGAGAGGATATTTGCAAACCATATATCTGACAAAGGACTGATATCTAGAATATATAAAGAATTTCTAAAACAATAGCAAAAAACAAATAATCCAGTTTGAATAATAGGCAAAACACATGAAGAAACATTTCACTGAAGAGGATATATAGATGGCAAATAAGCACATGAAAGATGTTCAACCTTATTAGCTTTATCAGGGAAATGCAAATTAAAACTGCAATGAGATATCACTGCACACCTATCAGAATGGCTAAAATAAAAAAAAAATAGTGTATTTAACACCTAAGTCTAGTGAAGATGTGGAGAAATTGCATCACTCATATACTGCTGGTAGGAAAGTAAAATGGGACAGCCACCCTGGAAAACAGTTTGGCCATTTCTTAAAAACCTATGCCTGCAAGTACTACATGATCCAGCAGTTGCACTCCTGGGCATTTGTCTCAGAGAAATGAAGACTTATGTTCATACAAAAACTTGTACACAAATATTTATAGCAGCTTTATTTGCAATAGCCAACCCAGATGACCTTCAATGAGTGAATGGTTAAACAAATGGGAATACTAGTCAGCAATGAAAAGAATGAACTTTTGGTACACACAACAACCTGTCTATATCTCTAGATAATAATGTTGAGTGAAAAAAGCCAATCCCCAACGGTTATACACTGTATGATTCTATTTATGTAATATTCTTAAAGTGACAAAATCATAGAACTAGAGAAGAGGTTAGTGCTTTCTGGGTTAAGGAGGGGATATGGGTCGGAGGGAAGTAGGTGGCTATAAAAGGACAGCGTGAGTGGTCATTATTGCGATGGGGATGTCCTGTATCTTGGCTGTGTCAATGTCAATATCCGAGTTGTGATATTGATCTCAGAATAAAGAGCTGAATTTGAAAAACTAGATTTTGTAAACCCAATGAAATACATTACATTAAGAGCAAAGGTATTAAATACTTGAAACTTGTCCCTCCTTAATTATTTTATTACTTTCACTATTATCTGTGTCCTTGAAGTTATTTATGCCTGTTGTACCTGTGTGGTGGAAATATTATGTAATAATGTGCTGCTGTGTCTCTCTCCCCAATTCTGCATTCAGTGGCATCATGTTGATAGCTTGATCAGCCATAGTGGGAGTATCTACACCACAGAAATGAGCAGACAATGCAGACTAGGTCTCCAATCCCTTAACAGCAGACTGATCAATTTATATCAGGACACCACTGCTTATAAGGTAAGGGATTTTCAAAACATAGGAAGTGGGTTTAGATACTCAGGAAACACCCCCTCTGCAATACGTCCATCAAAAAAATGGATAATGATTTGGATCAGTTATGAGAGGAAGAAGGTGGGCACTATTTTTTTTTAAGATTTTATTTTTAAGTAATTTGTACACCCAATGTGGGGCTCAAAGTCACAATCCTGAGATCAAGAGTCAAATGCTCCACCAACTGAGCCAGCCAGGAGCCCCAAAGCTGAGCTCTTCTTAAGGCTATTTCCTCTCCACTTCATTGCTACCCTCCTTTTCTATGAGGCAGTTGTGGACTGTGGATGACACGGATGCTGGAGGGGAATGGAATCCTGGCTGTTGATAATCTTGTTTGTTGAATATTCAGCAGAGAAATGACAGGATGGTAGAACGACAAAAAAAAAAAAAAAAAAAAAAAAAGGAGCCCTTATGAATGCTCAGATATCTTTTGCACTTTTTTCCAGGCAATATTCTCTCTACGGTTTCTCTCTCCATCAAATTCTGATCCTTTCTTTAGCACCCTTGTCTAGGGACCCCATAGCTATTGGTTTTGCTCTTGTGCAGATACTTCTTTTTCATGCTTCTCCATTGGGCCATAGGTAGGATGGGAGTGGGGGGCGATGGGATTTGATAGGCATCTGATGAACCATCCTGTCCCATGTGGGGATACATGGACTCTGGGTATAAGGAGTTCTCTTCATCCTTGGACTTGCTAAATTGGCCCTGGCAGCATCCATGCTCCTTGCCACACAGAGAAGCCTTCTCTGAAGCCAGAGTGTGGCCAACACAGAGCTAGGCAGAGGTGACAGACAGACAGACAGACAGATGGAGTCCGATTTGGGCTGAGTCCCTGGGAGCTCCTGAGGTCCTCTTCCCTGAAGTTTGTTCTTCTTCCCAGCTGAATTCCCTTTTTGGCTGAAGCAAAATCTGGTTGAGTTTTTTGGCACGTGCAGCCAAAAAAATTCCAGATAAACACACACTCGTTGTAGAGCCTCCCCCGGTCTCCATGGCTTCTCTTCCTTTCTCTGGCTCTCGATCCCTCTCCCCTCTATTTGGAATATATATATGCTGTCCAAAGCTGCCAGCCACAGCCTAAAACCCTGGGAAACCCCCTTCCACCTAGACGTCTGGTTAAGTTGCGATCTCCAGAGGTCCCCTCCATGTCTGGATGCTGCAACCAGCCACCGAGCTGAGTCAGAGACAGGGTAACAGCACGATTCTGCTGTTTTATAGACTGAAAGAAACATTTGGGCAGGAATACACGTTGTTGTTGTTTTTTTTCAATATAGAAGAAACCTCCCCAAATCAAGCCAAATGTTTCTGAGAAGTATTTTGCGGTGGTAAACTGATTGGGTGCTGAGACACCTCCGTCTCCGGCTCCCGTATTCCCTGATTTATTTTGGCACCGGAACATCTGTAGTGCCACCATCTAGCCACATGTTAAGGTTTTGTCTACGCAAGGGTGTAAACTGCATATGGTTTATTTCAATTAGCTTAATTGTTTTTGGTATTTAATAGCTAATTGTCTTAATTAGCTTCCAAAGCACAACAATGCCGACAATGGTAATGACTACATCTTATCCATATGGTTACAGAAGACGGATGACTCAATTTCCCATCCTCAGGCTGTGCGAGTCCCTGGAGAGGACCCGGCAGATGCGAGAGGAAGAAGATGGAAGTCCTCCGGAGAACTGACCCAGCCTTGAAGGCAAAACCCGAATATTAAGAGTAAATGAGGAGGTGATGGACAGGGAAATAAAACAGGAGAATGAAGGATTTATGTAGGACTCGAGTCATCTATTTTCTTAATGTACATACCATGGAGTGATGCTGAGTGAATAATAACAACACATTTCATGGGGCCAGCAGGCTCTCTTGGTTCTGTTTGAAGATCAAATTGTAGGACACTGAAAGTGAGAAATGCCCCCAAGAGCAATCTGTCTTAGGAAAAGCTGGTACCAGTCAAAACACGGGTGACGTTTCTTTGGCAAATCTGGCTTAGAAGAATTTCATAGCTAGTGCTTGGTGTATATTCAAAGCTTAATATATGTTTTAATCAGCACCTCTCAGGAAATCCTTTGGGCTCAATCTTCAAAATATATCTAGAACCTACCGCTTAGCACATCCTTAACTGCTACAATTCTGCTCTGATCTGCCATCATGTTTGGCCTGCCCGCCTTGCCCAGTCTCCCCACTTGTCCTCCCCCCCCCCACCGCATCTACCCTTAGCCTCTACAGTTAATTCTTAACACAACAGCCAGAGGAATCTTTTAAAAAGTAAATCATATCATATCACTGCCCTTCTCCGAACTCTCTAATAGCTCCCACCTCACTTGGAATGAAAGCGGAGTCCTTGAGATGACCAGTCGGGTACCCGAACTGGTCTTACTTTCCTGAGATCATCTGCTCCTCCTTTCCCCCAGTCCCTCCCCTGCACCTGCACTCAATGTCCTTCCCATTTCACACTTTCAGGCTGCACTGCACAGTGCCCTTCCCACTAGCCACGATCGTATTGGACCGTGCACAGATAGAACATTTCCAACATCGCAGAAGGTTCTGCTGGACCGTGATGCCTTAGGGAATTTATATTGGCTGGAAAACTCTTTCCAAAGATGTCCACGTGGCAAACTGCCTCAACTCCTGAGCCTTTGCTCAAATGTCACCTTCTCCAAGAGGCCCACTCTGACCACCCAGCTTAAAATCTCAACCCACAGCCTGGTTCCCCCACCAATCATTCCTGCTCCCCTCACTCTGTTTTTCCTATAGCACCTCACCTTATTGCATATTAAAGAATTCAATTATTTATTATACTCATTGATTATTGTCAGTCTCCACCCCCCCCCCGTGAAAATGAATAATTTTTGCCACCGCTGTGTCCTTGGCATCTAGTACAGTGCCTAGCACAGCACAGAATAGATACGCATTGAATATTGGTTGAAGGAATTAGTTAATGGATCAACATATTTACTGAGCACCTGCTGTGTTCCAGGCTCTGTGGTAGGCGCTGGGGATACATAGAAAATAGAATAGACATTGTTCCTGCTGTCATAGAGACAAGTAAACAAGCAAATACCTAATACAAGTTCTTACTTATTTATTAGAGAGAGACAGAGATAGCGAGAGAGAACACAAGCAGGGGGATCGGGAGAGGGAGAAGAAGTTCCTTGCTGAGCAGGGAGTCCGATGCAGGGCTTGATCCCAGGACCCTGGGATCATGACCAGAGCCGAAGGCAGATGCTTCACCGACTGAGCCACCCAGGCGCCCCCCCAATACAAATTCTGAAGTGTTCTATGAAAGAGAGAAATGGCAGGAATAGAGAATATCGCGTGCATGCGTGCATGTGTGTGTGTATCAGGATGGGGAGACTTTTTGGTGAGGATAAGCTAGCTTTGTAAAGAAGAGTGGAGGGGGGCAGTTGCAGGGAGGGGCTGAAGAGTATTCCAGAGGAAAATGGCTGAGCAGAGGCCCTGATGCACGGAAGGACGAGTTAACAGTGCATGAGACATGACCGAATCATCAGTCATCACAGTTCAGGCATCAAGGGGGCAGCCTTCCTTGGCAGTGCTGGTCTTGCCCCAGCAACATCCGAATCATCTGGGATCCTGTTGGAAATGCAAATTCCTGGGGCCACCCCCAAACTTGGGAATCTGTGCTGTAACGTGCCCGCCAGCTGATCCTGACCCTCCCCGTTCTATAACACTGTTCCCTCTGAAGAGTCTGAGCACTGGTGGGCACCTGATGACTGTTGCTTGGATGAATGAATGAGTGAATGAGGGGATCCGTGTAGTGCTCGTGTGAATGGTGCCTGTTCCTTGGCAAAAGCTCCGGTAATATGTAGCTCAGAATATAAAGCGATGCTTTCTTTCTTTATTGAGCCAGATGGGCAATCATTAAGTGGAAGAACAAAAGAGAAGGGAAGACCCAAGTGTCACAGGAATTCAGGGAGGTGGATTTAGAGAGGAAGGTGGAAGGCATTCCTGTGGGGAAAGCGAAGGCTTGAGGCTAAGGGAGCATGGCTTGGTCCTGGGGGAGAGCAGGAGGCCGGAAGGGCCGTGTGTATGTGAGGAGGGGATGGTGCTGGAGAATGGACAGGTCTCTACTGTCGCTGTAGAAATTGCACAGTAGGACTCCTGGTGGCTTAGTTGGTGAAGTGTCTGCCTTCGGCTCAGGTCATGATATCAGGATCCTGGGATCGATCCCACGTCCGGCTCCTTGCTCAGCGGGGAGCATGCTTCTCCCTCTCCCTCTGCCTGCAGCTCCCCCTGCTTGTGCTTTCCCTCTCTCTCTGACACATAGATAAAATCTTAAAAAAAATAAAAATAAAAGAACAGATGGTACCATCACCATCTAGCATTTTCTATATGCCACACACTGTCCTAAGCATTTTACACGCATATGGTCATTCAGTCGTCATAATCCAATGAGGTAGCTACTCTCTTATTTGACCAATGAGGGACTGTGGCACAGAAAGGTCAAATAACTTGCCTAAGATCACCCAGCTACTAAGTGGTTGAGCCTGATTTGAGCCCAGGCCATCTGGTTCCACTATACTCTGCTGCTTCTACTACACTCTGAGCACAAAGGACCTTGGGAAATAGTTCATGGCCTTCTGCCCACCAGTCCCTTTGGAGGCCCTCTTGGGTGTGGTGGTGGTCGGTGCTTTAGAATGTCCCTCTTTTCTGGATCCTTCGTCTTTCCCTCTGACTCTGTCCTCTACCCTCCGGTTTTTGTGGTCAGTGTGTTGGCCAATTTGCATGGGTGGGTGGGACGAATGGTGCAAATAGACGGAGGGGGCTGTGGACCTCGTCCCAAGTCTGCGCAGGGGGAATAAGGCTTTTTGGGGTGTGAAGTTTACATTATCTTGGGAGGCTTCTTTAAGAAAACGAATACACGAATGCCTTGCTTTTGCAAATTAAAAAAAAAAAAAACATTGACGTTGTGAGTTCTGACAAGTTCCCTCCCTACACCCAGGGCTTGGAAGGGGCCTAATTAGCTTCTCAGAAAACCTGCCTCTGGGTCTGGTCCTGCTTTCTCCGGCCATGCCAGGGTGGAAGGTCTACAAGACGAACATCTTCTTGCTAATATCCATCTCCTCTTAGAGTAAAAGTCAAGCATATGATCCTCCTGGAATCTTTTTCTCAGTTCAGCAAAGCCTTGGGGTGACTTTTTATCCTTCTAGCTTGGGAGAGAGCAAGAAAACGCTATCTTGCCTCATTTAGGAGAATAATGGTGTCTTAAAGAGTAAGGCGGTAGGTGGGGGATTCCACTGCTGTCCGCTGGGACTCGCGTAGCTGGCTTGCCTCCCAAAAGGAGCTGGCTTTCATTTGGCTGGGGTCCCAGGCACAGGCTGCCATGGGCTGCAGTAAATGACCCCCAATCCTTCCCCTTCGCTGGCTTCCTGCCTATCTCAGCCTGCTTCTGCACACTTTTCATAAACATGGTCCGGTCAGGGTGTGACCTGGCTCTAGCCTCAGCGAGGACCTGGCTTTTTCTGTAAGTGATGTAGCAGGTATGAAAGCAAGGGAGGTAGCTTCCGTAGACAAGTCTTTTTCCTGGTGCCCATTTGGGCCGACGGCTATGCCAGAAACGGGTTCTGGCCTGTCCTTAAAACCAGATCAATATGATCAAGGTGGCTTTAGAGGCATAACTGAGAGGTTTGGGCAGGATTCTGGCCAGAGAGGCAGAGAGGAGCCAGGGGTGGGGGAGGCCCCCGAGGGGTGAGCGCTGAAGCGGGGAGTCGCACGGGGATGGAGGTCAAGCTCATACATTTTCCACCATCACAACCCATTAATTCTAATGAGCTGACGCCACTTCAAAGCGGGTGACGCGTGCTCTCGGAGCGTGCGCGTCAACTTCACCATAGTTCTCCCGGGACTAACGTAGGCCATCGAAAGCGCTCACTTGATATTCAAATAGTCCCTCTTTTCATTTTCTTCCCTCTTTCCCCCTCTCCCTGAGGAAATTGACTGGGAATGGCAGCTTCATAGACAGCGCTGAGCTGCACGTTAGAGCCAACCCAGCAGTCCTGGGGTTTACGATCATAACCTTTTGGAATTGAACCATTAACTAATCCAAACACTAGTATATTAAGTCACCAACCCCGGCCTCCAGCAATTACCAAGACACCTCGTCGTCGTCAGTCATTCGAAAATGGTTGGAGCTACTGTTGCCTCTTTAATCAGGTCTCAAGCTTGGGGAGGCTGAGAGTCTCCTTTTTTTCTGCCTCCCTCATGTTTTCCCTGAAAGAATGGAGAGGGAAGTCGTTTTCTCTTTTTTTCCCCCCTCTCATCCCTCCAGGAATCGTGTGATAAGGTTCAAAGCCTGAAGATGGTAAAGCTAAAATTAAGTGCAAAATGTTCAAATATCTTGAAACGTGCCCATTCCTTTTAAGAAGGATTATGTTTCTAGAACAGGAAGCAGAACGACAGGCAGAGTTCACCCAGAAGCTGAAATGACCAGCCAGCTGTAAAAGGAACACTTGTTGAAGGCAACAAGTTAATAAGGCAGACTGACCTTGAGAGCAGGATTTGTTTTTATCAAGGTCACCACCGTGCAGTGAATACTCATCCTGACTCTTAATTTGTGAACGGGGGCTGGCATGTCTCCCTTCTGATTCAGGCTGCTTTTGATCAGTGGTTGCTAAGGGGTGGGGATTTTAGCTGATGAATGCCTAACATTAAGTAACATCATGAGAACAGGGTTCTGTTTGGAGTCACACTGGCTGGGCTGGAATCCTGGCTTCATCACTTACTAGGTAAATGACCTTGAGCAAGCTACATAAACTCTCCATGCCTATTTCCACATTTCTTGAGGGCATAGAATTGATGCCTGCCTTTTGGGGTTGTTGTGAGAACCATCCCTGGCACGTAGTGCTACATAAATGTTTGTTGTTATGATGATAAATTCGTTCTCAGTAATTATGATTAGTTAAAGAGAAGGTCTCAATTTGGTGCTGATCCGTCTCTGACAACCTCTCTGCGCTTGCTAATCTCCCTCCAAGAGAGAACGGGTCTTAGTTACAGAGTTAGCTAGAATACAATCACACTGTTTTTCATTATATTTACTTTTATGGTTACCTCATATTTACGTGGCAAGTGAAACTGGTTTTCTGTTTTTAGCAGTGACATAAAAATTTTTTTTGAAAGACTTATTTATTGGGGTGCCTGGGTGGCTCAGTCGATTAAGTGTCTGCCTTCGGCTCAGGTCATGATCCCAGAGTCCTGGGATCGAGTCGCACATCATGCTCCCCGCTCAGTGGGGAGACTGCTTCTCTCTCTCCTTCTCCCTCTGCCTGCTGCTGCCCCTGCTTGTGCTCTCTCTCTCTGTCAAATAAATTAAAAGACTTATTTATTTATTTTAGAGAGAGAGAGTGCAGGGGGAGGGGCAGAGGGAGAGGGAGAGGGAGAGAGAATCTTAAGCAGACTCCACGCTGAGCTCAGAGTTGGACCAGGGCTCGATCCCACGACCCTGAGATCAGGACCTGAGCTAAAACCAAGAGTCAGGTGCTTAACCGACTGAGCCACCCAGGGGCCCCAACAGTGACATAAAAAATTTTAAAGGTAGATTTATTTAAATAAAATGTGAGTTGCTTAAACAGAAAATATTAAGAAACTGGCAGATATAAGTGGAAAATGAACAAGGCAAAATTATAAAGGTGGGGCATGACTCACAGAGTAGGAGGCCAGGCAATCTTGGTCTAAAAGAACCTTCCAGCACAAAAATCTCGAGAGTGATGACACTCTGGGCATTTTTATATTCAGGTGAAAGTGCTTCAGCAGGAAAGTTTTCTCTGGCTTCCTCGTGGCTTCCTTCTGCCTTTCCATTTGTGAGTGGCCAAAGAGGTGAGTCACTGAGCCGGTGGAGGGACTGCCCCATCCTATACCCGCCCCCTCTCCATGACCCTGCCCCTCTGCCCACTGGGATGGAGGCTTCCAGGGAAAGCAGGCAGACTGTGACCATCAGCACTGGCTACCGGGGAGAATGCACCGGACAGTGGAATTGTGGAAAACTGATCATTTTGATTAATTGTGAATAACTGATACGGTTTGGCCAAGCCTCAATCCCTGGCTTCCAACACCAGATTTCCTGACGCCGGATCCCTCATTCCTCCTAAATTAGAGAGAGCAGATCTGCCAGGTTTTAGGAGAGCAAAGTGAATGAACACAGTGAAGTCCAGAGAGGGAGAAGACTGGGCACCACTGGATGGAGGCAGAAAGATCTGAAGAACATATGTTTTTGTTTTTATTTTTATTTTTTAAAGATTTTATTTATTTATTTGACAGAGAGAGACACAGCGAGAGAGGGAACACAAGCAGGGGGAGTGGGAAAGGGAGAAGCAGGCTTCCCGCGGAGCAGGGAGCCTGATGTGGGGCTTGATCCCAGGACCCTGGGATCATGAGCTGAGGCGAAGGCAGACGCTTAACGACTGAGCCACCCAGGTGCCCCGAACATATGTTTTTAGATGCCATGGACACATAGATTTAAAAAGTTGGAATTGTGACATTCTAGAAATGACATGATTTAACTGAGTTATTAGAGAGAGGCAGATTTGGGGCCCAGCTAAGGAAAATCAGGGTAACATAAGCCTTACATGAGTGGATCATAAGGGTGGTTGAAATAAAGGCCTTTTGTGAAACACACAACTGTGAGAATTTCTGTTTCTAGAACCCCGTACCTTGGACCTCCAGAATCCCCACCTTGGGGCTGCCTTGGGGATCCATGCTAGGACAGTTTGTGCCGGCTCTGGACTAGTTCTGTACAAGGAGAGGTAGGCTACTTACCTCCACCAGGATGTCCTCCTATTACCTCCAAATCCCCTACTTGGAACCGTGATATTCCTGTTCTAGAGGCCCCAAGGGCCACAGTTTCATTTTCCTTCTCTTTGATTTCCCACCCAACCAACCATCAGCTCCTCAAATGTTTTCTGTGCCATGACTACAAGCTCAATGTCTTTGTGTCCACCACCATCTTCTTCAGCCAACTCTTCATGCAGTAAACACCAAGTGCTTAATGTGTGCTGGAGCATGATCTGTGTCTGTTATGCCTGAGTCCTTGATCGCAGTGTCGTGCCCATAACTGGTGCTCAGGAGTTATTTATTGAATTGATGTGAAGGTGTCTCGAACTTCTCTCTCCTGCTGGAGAAGTGTTTGTAGCCTGGTGGGGAGACAAAAACTCTCATGAGACCCTGGTTCTGTTGGAATCCCTGGGACTTCCCTGAAACTGACATCCTCCCGGGGTGGAGGTCGGGGGGTCAGGTCCGGGGATCCAGCTCAGCCTTTCTTTGTCCTCCTAACCTGGGAGTATGAAAGGACAACTGGACAGCCATGAGGTTTTAATTCCCTGGGTGCCCAGATGGTCATATAAATGAAGGTATGAATCTGCTGGTGGCTGGAGGTGGAGCTGTGGGTGAATGTCACCAGAAATGCTCTGCCTTAGGACCTTGATCTTTATATTAACTGCCCCCACCCCGGCTTTCACTTGTTAATCAGTTTTTGGAGAATACTTTTCTGGCGGGGGTGGGGGAGTGGGGGAAACCCAAGTTAGCATTTTTATTACTAAAAGTAACCAACAAACCATATGGAAATATTTATATACTCAAACTCAATCCCTGTGTGGAGAAACATCTTGTTGATGTAAGCAGGATGCTTTATTATAGATAGATAGATTTGATTCTTGCTCATTGAATAAACAATCAGATTTTTAGGCAGGGGATGCCCACTGGAGTTAAGAGAAAGACAGCCCTTAACTTTCCATTACACATTTTTTTCAATAGAATTCCCTCGTGGCAAATGTTTTTTATTCCAGAATAATATGCCACAGTATTTACAGAGACATTTCTTATTCAGCAGCAACATGGTTGTGTTATTTTGATTACATTCTTAGTCCCTGGTAATTGTCTCACTTTCCCTTTGTAAAAGGAATTCAGACACCTAACACAATTGTACCTTGACACCAATTCAGGTTGTCATGAAGAATTTTACTGATAGAATTCAGTGAGTTGTGAATACCTTCTTTGCCCACATTTGGTTTTCTCAAATCATCTGTGATTCACAGGTAGCACAGATGTTCCCGGCTGTTGGAAAATGAAGCTTGAAGTTCAACCTGATAAGGAGAAAAATACCTAATTCAAATTCTAAGAATTATTTGACCTAAATCAATTTCAACTTGAGAAAATGGGGTCAACTCTCTGTACCCTAGAAGAACCACCTTGGTGATTAAAAAGTAAATCTTGAAGAATTAAATTATGTTGCTGTTCAGCTTTCCTATGCACACTTAGGAAAAAAAAAAAAAACAACAACCCAGAGCATCAAAGTCTGTTGGAATAACTCAATTTAGTGATGGTGGCAAAGCATTGCTGAAAAAGGACTTTCCAGGCAGTGAGCTTTGCTCGGGGGAACAGTTACACACTTCAATTGGTATCTGAGAAAAAAGGAGAAGTATTTCAAATGAATAATTTTATGACTTTGAACCACACACATACTGCTTGAATACCAAATTATTTTAAATGAGAACTTCAAAAAGATCCACTTGTTAAATGAGTAGAAAGCCCTAAACAGCTGCCTGCCAGAACAAAGAGATTTGGATTAAAATGCCAAATAGAGATGGTGCTGGGCAGGACTCTATTCCAGGATTCCCAAGATGAGTGCAGTAGAGTCTACCCTCTGATGGGTAGGATTTTATAGATAATCAAATCCAGCCCTCTTTGGTTTACAGATGAAGACACTGAGGCCAGAACCCAGGAGTCCTGCCAGACCCGGTCCCCACCCCAGTCAGGGTCTGGTCCAGACTAGTCCCAAGTTAGCATTCTCAGAGTGGCACGGAGAACAGTCAGTGATGGATAAACTGCTCTGGCCTGTGGGGTTAACAAAAGACGGTGATTTATATGTCATCTTACCTGGATGATATTTACCTTTTCAAGGAAACCTTCAATAACTTTTACCCTTAGCTCACAGGGATTTTCAGGCAACTGAATCAGGATGGGTGATTCTTCACACCCCCTCCCCGCCCCATCCTTTATATCAAACAAGTGGACAGGTATTTATGAAGTTGTTTATTAAGTGTTGTAGAGGAAAAGCTAACTGCCTTGGTCTGGTAGTTGGAAGACCCAGATTCTCATCCTACATCTGCCATCAAAGAGCCACGTGTAACCCTGGGTCACTGGTTTATGCAAGCTGAGCAGTTTAGGAAACTGCACACATTGGCATTTCGCCTGGGTTTCTTTCTTTTCTTTTCTGTTTTTTTTTTTTTTTTTAAGATTTTATTTATTTGACGGAGAGAGAGAGAGCATGAGAGGGGGGAGGGTCAGAGGGAGAAGCAGACTAACTAGATTCTGGGACTCCAGGATCATGACCTGATCCAAAGGCAGTCACTTAACCAACTGAGCTCCCCAGGCGCCCTCGCCTGGGTTTCTTTGCTCTCAGTGAAGTCATGAACAAGATACAGGCTCATGAAAGTGAAATACTCCGTGAACTGGGAAGATGTGTTAGAAGGGTGTCTTAATCATGTCTTTTTATTCCGTATTTTTAATGCTTTGATATCTTGGGGCCTTGCTGACCCTGTAGACACTGCCCCTGCCTGGGTTAGCAAATTCCTAGAGATAGCAAACAACTCACTTGCAAACTAACCAATAGAGCCCATACCCCCAACCCAACCGTTTTAGCAACCTCTTAGCCCTACGCCACTGTTCTCTTGTCCTCATTGCCCCAGGGCCTGGTACCAGACAACTAGGGACAGCCCCTGTCTTAGAGACCTCTGAAATTATTCAAACTAACCTGCTCACCCTACCTCACCTGTTTATTCGAGCACAAACCACAAGAAGGGCTCTTGCCCCTGTTTTCTCCTCACTCCCCCTGCCTCTTGATGGGGCCCAGGGCTTCCCTGTGTGGCCCTCCATGGCGTGGCATGCCCTCTTCTCTTGGGATCTGTGAATATCACAGTCTTTTAAAAATTAATTATTTTTTAAATTAAGATTTTATTTTTTTAGAGCAGCTTAGAGTCCACAGCAAAATCGAGGGGAAGGTATACATGCTCCCCGCTCCCACACATTCAGAGCCTCTCCACTATCCCCCACCACAGTGGTACATTTGTTACAACCGATGAACCATCATAATCACCCCAAGTCTGCAGTTTGCACTAGCTTTCACTCTTGGTGTGTTGTACATTCTGTGCTTTTGGACAAATGTATAATGACATGTACCCACTATTATGGTATTGTATAGAGTATTTTCACTGCCCTAAAATTCCTCTCTGCTCCATCTATTCATCCACCGCAAGCCCTGATAACTTTATCATCTTTTCATTGTCTCTGTAGTCTTGCCTTTTCCAGAATGTCACATGGTTGAAATTGGGCTGTATGGAGCTTTCGAAGATTGGTTTCTTTCACTTAGTGACATGACTGTAAGTTTCCTCCATGTCTTTTCATGGCTTGATAGCTCATTTCTTTTTTAGCACTGAGTAATATTCCATTGTCTGGATGTGCCACGGTTTATTTATCCATTCACCTACTGAAAGATATCCTGTTGCTTTCAAGTTTTGGCAGTTATGAATAAAGTTGCTATAAAAATGTGTGCAGGTGTTTGGCTGTAAGTTTTCAACTCCGTTGGGAGTACCAAGGGGCATGATTGCTGGATCGTATGGTAGGAGTTTGCAAGAAACCTCCAAACTGTCTTCCAAAGTGGCTGTTCTATTTTGTATTCCCACCAGCAGTGAATGAGAGTTCCTGTTGCTTCATATCCTTGTCAGCATTTGGTGCTGTCAGCGTTCTGGATTTGGGCCATTCTGATAGGTATGCAGTGGTGTCTCATTGTAGTTTTAATTTGCATTTTCCTGATGGCTTATTTGCCATCTGTATATTTTCTTTAGGGAGTTGTCAAGGTTTTTGGCCCATTTTAAAATCAGGTTGCTTCTTTTCTTACTGTTGAGTTTTAAGAGCTCTTTGCACATTTTGGATAACAGCCCAATGTGCCCTTTGCCAATAATTTCTCCCAGTCTGTGGCTTGTCTTCTTGTTCTTTTGATATTGTCTTTCCCAGAGCAGAAGTCTTTAATTTTAATGAAGTCCAGCTTACCAATTATTTCTTTCATGGATCGTGCTTTTACTGTTGTATCTAAAAACTTACAGTCATCTAGGTTTTCTCCTGTGTTCTCTTCTGGAAGTTTTAGAGTTTTGTCTTTTACGTTTAGGTCTGTGATACAATTCAAGTTAATTTTTGTGAAGTGCGTAACATCTGCATGTTGTTGTCCAATTGTTTCAGCACCGTTTTTTTTTTTTAAAGACACAGGCTCTCTTTTCAATGGCGGCTGTCTCCTAATCTGTTGGCCCCCCCCATGTCCGAATAATAATAAAATCTGTATTTGGAAAGAGAGGGCGTGGTTTTCATTTAGCTAGGATGGGATGCCGCCTCGTGCATAGCAATGCCTCTAGCCGCCCAGTGTCCACTTTTGCTGGCCTACTCTGTCCCCAGGTCTGCCCCTAGATCTTGGAGGCCTGGAGTGCAACGTGCCCCCAGGGAGGAAGGGGTGACCGAGAGATGAGTGGTGGGCACGCTGGTCAGCTCCTCCTGGTCATGCCCAGAGCCACAGGTCCCCCAGGAAGGCACTTGCCTCCACACCCCCACTGGCCCACACCTCCACACCCCCCAGGCTCTACCTTTTCACCTCTCTTCCATCTTCTCTTTCATCTGGTCTCTCTGGCTTCTATTCCCCGGCACCTTTCGTGTATCCTCCCAATCTGCCTTATCATCTGCCCAGCTTTTAAAAATTTATGGAAGGCCCTCATTAGAATTTTAAAGTTTGTCTTCATACAGGTTCTGATCATTCTTTATTAGGTTTAACCTTAGCTTTTTGTTTGTTTTGTTTTGACTTTTTGACTTTTTTTTGGTTGCTGCCTTTTAAATGGGATTTTTCTCTTTCATTATATTTTCAAATTAGTTGTGTGTATGTAGCGGGCTATTGATTTTCATATATAAATTTTTATAGCTAGTCACCTTATTGAATTCTCCTATCGATTTTAGCAGTTCTCTCTCTTTTCCCCCCCACTTGATTCTCTTTGGTTTCCAGGTATAGAGTTGACACCAGCCAAAAATAACAAATTTTTCTCATATATGTTTATGACTTTATTCTCTCATAGCAATGTGAGAATGGGTATTCTTCTGTTTGCTCAGCTCTTCAGTTTGGTTTCTCATGAGGATTCTGCCTCTCAGATTCCACTTAGGGTCCCGGATACTGAACCTGAATTCTGACCTAGCGCCCTGGGCTCTCATTGTTTTGGGGAGTGGGTTTCAGGGGTGTTAGGGGTCAGGGGGTTCTCAGGGCTTGGAACTCACAAGGCGGATGGACCACTTAACCTTCTGCACATCTGCAATGCATATCCCCGCTCACATCCCAGCTTCTTCTTGGAACCTCCTCTGCCTTGACTTGTGTTCTCTGGGGCTCAGCAAGTAATTGTAGGGGAAAGGAACGACCAAAAAAAAAAAAAAAATTAGTCATAATAAACTAACATTATTTCAGTGGACTGGTTATGTCATTAAGCAACCATATTTTGGATGTATTTCTTTCTTTCTTTTTTTTATTTAAAGATTTTATTTATTTGTCAGAGAGAGAGAGCACAAGCAGAGGGAGTGGCAGGCGGAGGGAGAAACAGGCTCCCTGCTGAGTAAGGAGCTCAACGTGGGACTCGATCCCCAAGACCCTGGGATCATGACCTGAGATGAAGGCAGATGCTTAACTGACTGAACCACCCAGGTGTCCCTATGGATGTATTTCTAAGGATATTTTGCCCTTTTCCCCCCATTTTTTCTTACCCCTCGAGCACTTTTCAGTTGCCAGTGACAAATCAAAATCAAACCAGCTTATATCACAAAAAAATTTCTTGATTCCTAGAACCAAACTGCAGGAAGGCTGGGTTGTTCATTCCTGCCTCCTTGGAGGGCTGAGTTACCACTAAAACAGGTTATCCTGGTGGAGGCAGCTCTGGAGGTGTTGTCTTTACTAACTGACCTACTGAGCTCTTAGTGGGTGTCAGACACTACTTTAAGTGAAAGGCGTATATTCTCACGGAACCCTCTGTCCGACCCTGTGGGGTGGGTGTGGTGAAGGGCGCTGGCGCCTTCGTGGAGAACTGGCCCAAGCTCACAAAGCCAGTAAGGAGGCGGGACTGGGATTCGGAGTTATTCTGATGGAAGTACTTGAGCTCCTACTGAGCTCCTAAGCCCCATAGACTCTCCAGCCTCCCAGCTCCAGAGCGGAGAGAAAAGTGAGCTCCTCCGGGGAAGTCCAGTTGGAAACATCGCTGAGCGCGGGCTCTAATTGGCCTGGCCTCGGGCATTTGCCTATCCCTGGACCAATCACTGATGTCAAAGGGCCCCGTTACTAGGATTAGCATGGACTGGGTCACAGGCCCATTCCAGGGCTGTAGAGAACGAAGGGGGGGGGGTAGGGTGGTTCCCACGAAGGTGGGGGTGGTGTTTTGGGCTCCACCCCAGGTAGGCCAGCTGTCTTGATGTTCTGGGAACAAGCATGGCACATTCCTGCCTCCCATCTCTGCATGCCATTCTCTCACTCTGAAATGTCCTTTTCTCCTAAGTTTTGGGTAGCAGGCCCCTTCTTTTTCTTTTTATTTTTTTTAAAAGATTTTATTTATTTATTTTTTTAAATCAGCTGTGTTTCTTTCTTTTTTAAAAAAGATTTTATTTATTTATTTGACAGAGAGAGACACAGCGAGAGAGGGAACACAAGCAGGGGGAGTGGGAGAGGGAGAAGCAGGTCTCCCGCGGAGCAGGGAGCCCCATGCGGGGCTCGATCCCAGGACCTGAGCTGAAGGCAGACGCTTAACGACTGAGCCACCCAGGCGCCCCGAGATTTTATTTATTTGTTTGACGGAGCGAGAGAGCGAGCACGAGCAGGGGTGGGGGAGGGGCAGAGGCAGAGGGAGAGAGAGAGGGAGAAGCAGACTCCCCGCTGAGCAGGGAGCTCATTGTGGGGGCGGCGGTGATCCCAGGACCCTGGGATCAGGACCTGAGCAGAAAGCAGATGTTAACTGACTGAGCCACCCAGGCGCCCCAACAGACCCCTTCTCTGTGTAGTACCTTTCTTTATTTAGCATCAAGCTTCCTCCCTTCCTGCTGATTTTGGGGAGAAGTTTGACTGATGAGAAGGCCGTCCTATTTTCTCGGGGGGGGGGGGAAGGAAAAGCTTCTTCCACGATCTTGTTGGCCCCTTCGAACTTTCCAGCTGATTTAACTTTGCTGGGAAGCAAAGTAGTTCAAGGTGCCTGTGCCAGGATATTAGCATATACTGCCCTCGGCAAAGACACCACTGCGGCGCTCCGTCTGTTTTGCCAAGTTCTCTTACGTAAGTGACAGCTGATGGTATCTTTTAAGAAACGTAGTGTTTGTGAATGATGTGTCTTAATAGAAGAACAGTGAGACACACCAGCATGCAGAACTCCCTTTGTGGGAGCAGGTTTTTCGCCAGAGGGTGATTTGGAGGTTTAAGGATGCGTAAGAGGAATTGCAATCAAGGTGGGGTGGTGGGTTACGGAGATGAGAGGATTCTTTTCATTTGTCAAAGGTTGCTGGCAGCTGAAGCTCCTCTGGGGTGCCTGTCTTGGGGCAGGGTGGACTCACTCTTGAGAGACAATCCTAGGGGTTCTGCTGGGACCACCCACTATCCCCTCTTCTCCCACCCAGATGAGTGACTACCCTGTGTCTGGCCCACTTGTGGCTTTAGGTATTCTCTCTAAGCTCAAGAGCAGTAATGTTAGCTTGGTCAGTGTGGTGCTTGTAAAACGTGACTCCAGAGTTCTTTGGCACTCGTCCTGTCAAGGGGTCCGTGCCCTTCCTGTTGATTATGGGCAGGTTGCGACAGCCTTGGTCGATGGAGTAAAGCAGAAGGGCTAGACAAGGCCATGTGGCTTCCACTTGGTCCTCTCTACTATGCTCACCTTCCAGAGACTCCCTCTGGGGACGCCACCACATTGTGAGAAACTCAACCCACAGGGAGAGGCCACGTGTATGTGCCGTGGCCTGTCCTTCAGCCATCCCCGCTCAGGCGCCAGAACTGTGTGCAGAAGCCAACTTGGAAGCCCCAGACGTCATGAAGAAGTCAAGAGCCACCCCCACGGTGCCTGAATTCCTGGCCCCCAGAATCGGTGAGCAAAAGAAAATGGTGGTTGGCTTATGCCGGCAAGGCTTGGGTGTTCATTACAAAACAAAGCGAACTGGAACAGGCAGAGATTCTTCCTATCAAGTACAACCGAGGGCACCAGAACTCTCTTCAGCTCCGGGGTGGCAGAGAGTCAGTAGTTGTGTGATGTTCTGGGCAGAGCAGAGTTCTTTGCCAAAACTAGGATCCCTGGCTGTCTGGCATTATTTTATAAGCCTTCTAGTAGGTACCAAAAGGATGCCATCTTGCCCAGGAGTATTTTCCCAGCTTGGAGTCTGCTTTGGTTCCCATGACATTTGGGTACTCTGCCTTACTCTTTCGGCCTTGATGGAAAATTCCAGTGGACCTTTTCCTCCTACAGTTATATTTAGTTTCTAAGAAGCAAGCTCTGACACCCCATCCCCAGGGTTTGCCAATTATGTGAAAGATTTGATCTCAGTAACTTTCCTCTTCCTGTCACGTTGTTCATCTTCCAATCAGTGAATGTGGTACCAGGTTTAGAGCTTGAAGGAGTTCTAACAGCCAGTCGGTCAACAAACTAGAATAACCACTCCTTGTAAGGGCCTGCCGAAAAAATTAAGAACATTATGACTCTCAAGAGCTGGTAATTTATTTGGGGAAATAAGACAAACATGGAAAGTAAAATAGCCCAAAGATGATAATATTTCCAGCATTTAAGTAGCATATTCATCTGTGAGAGTGGGTAGCAGGCACTCTTCTTTGTGAGTCTCTGGAGCCCAAGGTACTCCCCACTCTTAAAAAAGATTTTATTTATTTTATTATTATGTATTTAAATTCAATTAGCTAACATATAGTACATCATTAGTTTCAGATGTAGTGTTCAAGAATCCATCAGTTGTGTATAACACCCAGTGCTCATTACTTCAAGTGCCCTCCTTAATGCCCATCACCCAATTACCCCATCCCCCCACCCACCTCCCCTCCAGCAACACTGTTTGTTTCCTATATTTAAGAGTCTCTCATGGTATTTCTCCCTCTCTGATGATGTCCCGTTCAGTTTATTTACTTATTTTAGAAAGAGAGAGAGAGAACGTGAGCAGGGTAGGGACAGGAGCAGAGGGAGAGGGACAAGTAGACTCCATGCTGAGTGCAGAGCCCGACATGGGGCTTAATCCCATGACTCTGAGATCATGACCTGAGTGGAAATCAAGAGTCAGATGCTTAACTGACTGAGCCACCCAGGGGCCCCCAGGGGCCCCTTTTATAGTACATAGGATTACAAAGCAAACCAAACACATTGATATGGCCATCCAAACACTAAAAGCCAAAACCAATTTGTGAATGTAGTTACAGCTAATCTTCTGTATTAACCCATTAAGCAACAAGATCTAACATTGGTCTTCTAACCACCATAATTTTGAAGAAGTGATAAGTATAAACCATCTCCTGGGGCCCAGGAGATACATGCAACAACTGTAACATGGTACAAAACATCTGTGATTTATCTTGGTGACAGAATTCCCATGTACTGTTAATATTTCTGGGGGTGGGGGGTGACTACATTTGTAGTTGCGGGAAATGCTAAATTTTAGTTAGAGGTTAGTTGCCAGCAAAAAGGGTATATGGCCTGAAACAAATTTAAAAACAATAACAAAATTGAAGTTGGTCTTGCTTTTATTATCACCATGCATCATCAGCTTTAAACAATGTCATTGATAAAGTACATGGCCAAAGAGTCCCACTGCCCCTCAACCCCAGTATGCCACTGAATAAAGGTATCATTTTTTCCCCAGCCAGCTTCACAGACCTCTGAATGCTACCCACGGATCCCTTGGCAGTCTCTGACTCCACGTTACTCCTGCTGTGTGATGTGTCCTGGTTCAGGGTATGGTTTTGGACTCAGATGGGGCTTGGCTTGTGTCTGTTGTCCTATTGATTAGTTATGTGACCTTGACAGAATTGCTTAGACTCTCTCTCTCTTTTTTTTAAAAGATTTATTTATTTATTTTAGAGATATAGAGAGAGCGCACAAGCTGGGGGAGGGGCAGAGGGAGGGGGGGGGAGTCGGCTCCCCATTGAGTGGGGCGCCCAAGGCGGGGCTCAATCTCAGGACCCTGAGATCAGGACCTCAGCTGAAACCAAGAGTCGGAAGCTCAACCGACTGAGCCACCCAGGCGCCCCTGCTTAGACTTTCTGAATATCAGTTTCCTTCTCTGGAAAATAGGGTATGATAACAGCCTTTCCCATCATCAATGGGGGGATTCACTGAGATCAGGAAGTGGGTGAAGTGGTGAACAGAGTGCCTGGTTCGAGGAGGGAGCTCCATCAATGGGAGTAGAGCTGGTGGTCATTGTAATGGTTGATTTTCCCATGGCTCTGGGAGAAAGGTACTGTTACCTTGGCTTATCAGGTGAAAAAACCGGGTCTTTACTTTTGCTGAAGGGGTTCTGATGGGGCAGGAGATGCCTGCTGCCTTGCAATCACCCACCTGCCCAGGACCATCAGCCTTCCTGATTGGGTGTCCCTCCCCACCATCAGCGCTCTCTTGCTCATGGTGGGTACTGGGTCACGGACTCCAGGATGAGCTACCAGCCCTTTTCGGGCTGGAACCGATATGGGATCAGGTGGATTCTCCTGGGGCAGCTGGTACATATAGCTTCTGCAGCCCAGTGAAGCTCCACTCAGGTCCCTCCTTTTGCACAAAGCCTCTTGACCTTGGGGATCACTCCCTTGTGAGAACTTTTGAAGCCTTCCTGGTCTGGGCCACTCATCTGGCACTGGATACATATGGGGCTGTCCTTTTTCTCATGCTAGCTGCTCTCCTCAGTTAGATCATAAGTGATTAAGGGCAGGGAACTGTGAGAGAATTCCTCTGGATGGAAGGAAACGTTTATCTTCCTCCTTGTCCAGTTGACGCCTTGCACGTAATACCTACTTACTTATTGAATGTTTGCCGAATGAATGGGTGAAGCGACCAGCCACAGGATCACGGCTCTTGGTGCACTTCTCAGCCTTGGACCTTGCTGCCCTAAGCCTGGGTCTGCCCGTGTTGTCATGTATTACACAGAGCCCTTCAGAATTCACAGGGTAGCTCCTCTGCTCATGAGGTTGGCAGGTGGGTTGATCACATCCTGAAGTTAAATAGCTGGTCAAGTGTTGTACCAGAATGCCTGACTCTGGAGGTCTGACCGTAAAGAAGGTTCCTTTCCCACTTCACCTGCAGCGCAGCTGGGAGCTAAAATGCAATGCATCGGATGCATTGACCTCAAACCCAGACATTCAGATCTAATTAGCCTGCGCTGGGGTCCCTAAAATTCCCACCGCCCCTGGCTGAGAACCACGGCTCAACACTAACACAGAGGGAGCCCAGGCAACATGGGGGCGTTCATGTGTCTGGGTGCAGGATCCTCCGCCGGCTAGCTGTGGGGCACTGGCTAAGTGGCTTAACCTTTTTGAGCCTCCATTCCCTCCTCTGTAAAATGGGGGTAATGCTAGTACTTAAGCCTCTAGGGAGTTCGAGAGGATTGAATGAGACCGGGTGTTGGATATGCTCCTAGCATATCTTAAGTGCTCAATCAAGGGTAACTGCCATTATTATTATTAATTATTTATTATTTTTAATTATTTTAATGACATTAAATTATTTTAATGACATTAATTATTATTATTATTAATTATTTTAATGACATGTATGAGTGAAGGTGGAGGAGAGTGTTTGGGCCATAAAGATGTCCCCGTCTTGACTCCCTCCTGCGCTGTGTTTCTGGGTAGACTTGGACGCGCTTGTGCTGCGCGGTGCTGGGGGAAAGGCAGCTTGGCGATCCTAGCCCCTTTATCACGGCGGGGCCACAGGAGTTGGGAACTGTCCCATGCCATTTATTATCCAGGCAGGAGGAATGGGAGGGAGGAGAACGCTGTACTTAAAGCACTTTTACTTTATCAAGAGTCTTTCTAACGTAAAAAATGCTCACACAGTCACTTTCCGCGGCAGCTGCATTACCATTATTTTCAACCCTCTGAGGACAAAATGAGATTAGCTGTGGGGAAGGGGAGAGGCAGGGTGAGCACTCAAGGGCTGGATTTAAATCCAATTCTGCAGGTTGAGCCCGTGTTAATGCAATATTATAGGATTTGGAGGTGAGGGCCTCTGTGGCTTAATCCAAGGTCTCTTCAACATCTGGGTCATTGGCAAAGTCACCGCTTCTTTTATCCTAACTGTATCAAGGGGACAGTCAGAGAGAGCACTAATTCTCAATTCCCACGGGTGCTTGCCTTGAAGGCACCACCTAGACACTCCTGCCAGGGAACCTTTCTTGATCATAGGAGACCTGAAATAGAAACGATTTCACCCATTCTGATGATTAGACAAGGCACAGGGACACACATACTTGGTATCTTTCCACTCGGAATCTCAAACACGATTGCTCAGAGATCAAAGAACGACGCACGGTTAATGACTCCGGTGCAGCCACACATCTGCTCCGCCTGCCAGGAGGCCCCGAGAGCTGGAAGCGGCACACACATCCACCGAACACGTATTTATCAATGTGCTGTGTGCTGGGGCCCGTGAGTGGCACGGAGACTGAGAACTCAGTCCCTTCCCGGAGGAGTTCAAGGTTTAGCATGTGACAAAGTATAATGGAAGATACTACTGTGACGAGGGCCCTCCGATGCAGCAGAGCAGAATTAACACCGTTCTCCTTTCCCTCCTCTGCTCTAGAGACTGGGGGAGTTCTGTTCTCATTTCCTATTCTCTACTGCAGCTAGAAGAGGTTGGTGATGCGGTTTAGGGGCATGAATTGTCACACAGAAGTCTGCTGGTGGGTTTCAGGAAAACTTTTGTTCTCCTAAGAAAAGAGGCAAAACAGCTGGAAAGCAGATAATGATTTCCCTGGAAGCAGATATGATGTCTGGATGTTCAGCAGCCATCTTGCAAGCATGAGGCAACAAGCCTAAGACAAAGGCCCTGTAGAGATGCTGTCCCTGATGTTGTGAGGCCTTCAGATCTAAGTCTGGAGTTGCCTTTCTTGAGACTCTTCATATGCATATATCTGGCCTCAGTAAGAGCATCATTGCCCTTTCTTGGGCCTTTCCTGATTGATGCAGCACAGAAGAGAATCTAAAAGGAGGGATCTCTGTGCAAGGAGCACCTGAGCAGGGCCCCACCTGGGAAGTCCTGCCACGTGTGACAGCACCAAGGGGACCACAGGGAGTGAGGGACGAGTTCCCCAAGGAATCAGAAGATGGCAGGTAGACAAAATCCACAGTGACCATAGGCCTCAGTACGCGGTTTGTTTGGGTACAAGTAGATTGGGGAGCAGCAGGGCACAGATCTCTTCTTGAGCATGTGTCTCAGGGCCACCTGATCTGAGGCACCTGCCTTCCCTGCTTGACAGAAATTGTGAAGAATATGGACTAAGGCAGGGCTTGCCATGCTGCGCAGCCAGCAGCCCCTCTAGGGGACACCTCAGAGGCCAGTCTGTGCCAGAATGTTCCCTCACATTTATCTTTTCTCCTTCCTTCATCTGCCTTCCAGTTGGATGCATGACCATTTTCCTACTGTTAAAGACACGGGTTTCTGCCTGTCTGTCTGTCTCTCTCTCAGTGACGCAAAGAAAGTAGCAAGAGAGCTGGGCAAAGCAGCAAATCCCAGGCTGGTGTCATTATTTCTGGTCTGAAATGGAACCAAATGTGGCTCAGGAAGTGTGGCATCCAGCATTCTGTGTGGTCCAGTGTGCTGGGCAGAGGCCCCTGTCATTCCTCGTCTCCCTGGGGTTCTTGAGGAACCCTGCCTGGGGGCCTGGCCTCTAGAATTGCCTGTAGCCCCTCCCTGGACTAAGGCATCACCAGCAGAACCAAACTGCGTGCTATGTGAGCAGATGGAAATCTTTCAGGGCGGAGACCCCGGGCCAAGGTCATCAGGCAAAGGATGGAGCTTTGTGACAGAAACCTGATTTGGATGCTCTAGATTTCTTTGTCTCTGCTCACTTCCTAGAACCCCCTACTCCCACGGCAGTCCTTTGCCTTTAAACGGGTCAAAAAATCTGCCTTCTTCCTGTATGTGGTGGGACATCGCAGGTGGGGTCCTGCTCAGGCCGATCTTTTGGAGAGATCCTGCTTTTCAGATTCTGGGTCTGTGCTGCTTTGAGCAGGAACGACCAAGCGAGGCCCATGGTGTGCTTGCCCAGACCTGATATATACATAGTAAGAGTCCAAACCTCCTTCCCTTTCTCTGGAGGTTTCTATGCTGGGAGAAGGTGATTCTGACCCTGCTGTTGGTCATCTTGTCTGCTACTCAAAGACAGCTCTCCAAGAACAAAGGCAGAAAAGGAGCAAAAAAGACAAGAGACAAACACCCGATGATGTAATTTCTGTTCCTGGATCCAGACAGACCTGGAGGGTGTCTACTCTTGGGCTTCCCAATCACGGAGGTAAGATCTCGTCCTCTGTTGTTCAATCTGGTCTGGGTGTGGTTTCTGCAACTTGCTTCTGCAAGTTGCACTACTCTTCCCAGCTTTTTCCTCCTCCCGCGTCTGCTTCTGCTCACCATCCCCATTTCTACCTATTGAACCGAAAGGCTTTTAGGTCCCAACTCAAAGGCCATCACCCCTCCTCCATGAAGACTTTTCTGTCCCCCTTCTTTGCCAACTCACCTCTCCCACCTTGACAGCCCCCTAACCTGTCATCTGAACTTTTCTGTGTCCCTCTGGATGACATTCAGCTGTGGGGAGTAGAAAACCTGACTTACAGCAGCTTCGATAAATAGGGAGCTCTTTGTTCTCACACAACAAAATGATTCATTCCACAACCATTTACTAGGCTCTCATTATGTCCCAGCTACTTTTCCTGGTTCCATTCCTTGGCCAAGCAGAGACTCCCCCAGAACTTTTGGCCACCAAGTGCAGCAGGCACCCATTTTCCCTGCTTTGGAATGACACTTTTGAGTTTACTGCCCATGTTGTCCCTTCCTCCTGCCTCTGAATCCAGTCTTTTCCTTCTCCCGTTCCTGTTCTTTTCCTCTCCAAGACCTCTGGCTCTCCATTAGCCTTTGGAAAAAAAATTCATTGCTTATGTTTGTTTCTTTTTCTCTTTAATATGTACAAATCTCTTACTCTTGGTGTAGGTTGCTCTTGGCTCTTGGAGGAATACTTGTATTTGGCGGCAGCAAATGTAACAGAAAGAACAGGCAATTCTGGAATGAGAAGAGTTTCAGGTTCAAGCCCTGGAGCCATCACTCACTGTCATGACAGTGGGCAAGTTACTTAAGTTCTCTGAGCCTGTTTCTTCATCGGTACAATGGGTATGATATTAACACCTCTCTCCATAAGTCTTTCCCGGGAATTAAATGAAATGACTTAAAAAAGCACGATGCACGTGTTTCTCGTTCATGTGCTCTGCAGAAGGTCACTTTCATGCTGACTGCAGCAAAGGGATGTTCACAAGCATGGGGGGATCTGTCCTTCAAGCCCAGATCTCAAGAACTGGGAAGGCTCTTCATTTCTAGCGCTTCCCACTCTTGCCCCAGAGGCAGATGTTAGAAGCTGCCTGGGATGTTTTCTGAATTAATTGTGCCAAACATTCGGGGTTTTATGTTGCCCAGTGTCTGAACAGGCTGGAACTTCAGTCTCTCTCCTACCACTCCCAGCCTTATTTTGGAAATGGATTTAAAGTCACATTTTTGAGATTCTGAATGTGTGACACCTCCCCCCATCCCCAGTCGCGCTATTTGGAGCATCCATTTGCTGTTGTTTATAACCCTGGGCTCTGGACTTGGCTTTGCTTGCAGCTTGGAACTCACTGGAAGACCCTAAGGCTGTCTCATGTCTCTGGGATTTCTGGCCTCTGGTTTTGTATGTCATGGTTTCTTTTCTTTTCTTTTTTTTAAATTAACATATAAGGTATTATTTGTTTCAGGGGCACAGGTCTGTGATTCATCAGTCTTATATAATACCCAGTGCTAATTACAACATATACCCTTCCCAGTGTCCATCACCCAGTTACCCCATCCCCCCACCCCCTGTGGTTTCTTGGTTTCTGATTTGGATTTGGCATCTCTCAGATTCCTTGGCCAATGACTGTACATCCCCCGAGTCTTGTCCTGTGTGTCCTTCCACAAGCCTGTCAGTGGCCACTCCACCTTTTGGATGGTCCAAGCTCTTTCTGGAACTTTCTCGTGGGAAGGCTCTCGTAGAGCTAGTCTTCCCTTAACATTAAGCGGGACAATTCTCCTTTTAATTTAAACCTGTGAATTCCAACTGAATTCTCTGTGCTCCAAGGAGACTTCTTTACCTGCGCATAGGATACATTCCTCACTTTCTCCCAAATTGTATATTATATTTGCAATATATTGCTGATTATATTATATTGCTGATTATGTTATATTATATAGAATACACACAATATGGGGTATTGTATGTACAGGCTTTCCTGTGAATCTAACACTTTGGTTTTAAGGATACTTGGAAAGGTGAAAAAAAAAAAAAAGAGGTAAAATAGTGGGTCATGCTGCCGCCTAGTGGCAGAGTTTGGTAACACACATCTCAGCACAGGGAGAAGTTTTGTATCTTCCTACCAAAACCAAAATCTAGAGACCACACAGATGAACACAGAATTTGCGTTATTTCCCTTATGTTATAGAGTTACCTGTATTTTCACTGCAACTTGTATCCACAGATACCAAGATATTTTTCTTGAGCTCTGTGATTTTAGTCTTCTTTTTAGGGATAATAGACTATCACTGCATATCAAAAATGTATTTTTTTGTTTTTGGAGTCACAATACCGTATGCCATATTTACATGAAGATATTTTTTCCCCCCTACAATTTGTGTATTTTTTTCAAAAAACTTTCTGTAAAATCGAGATGTGTCTCACACACTGGGGCATTTTACATGTTGACCAGTAATGTATTTCACCGGCTGTGGTGCACAGACAGCCTGCGTGCTCACCAAATGCTGCCATGAAGTCAAGGATCCTGAGCATCTGGTTCCAGATTGTTAGGGGACATCTACAGGAGTCCGGCAGGTGGTTGGGCAGCCCTGATTGGGGTCGGCTGCGGTGTGTGGTCCTCTTTGCTCCTGCTTGAGCTTCCTTCCTCCCCTTTACCTTCATTCCTTCGAGCATCTCCACCTGGTGCTCTCCCCCCCACCCCTCCACCCCCCCCCAACTCCAGGGGCACAGGCCCTGGATTCTGGCAGTAGACATAAAGATCCTCCAGCTGCAGACCAGACATTGCCGCACCCTGACGACTGTCCGGAGCCTTGACCACATTGAAAATACGTAACACTCAAAACACACTAGAGCAGGGGTGGCAGATTTTTTCTAAAAAGGGCCAGAAAGTAAATATTTTAGACCCATGGGCCAGATGGTCTCTGTCATGACCACTCAGTTCTGCTGAGATGGTGAGAAAGCAACCACAGGCGATCCAGAAAAGGGTGGGTGTGGCTGTGTTCCAATAAAACTTCCTGCACACAAAAACTGAATTTCACATAATTTCCATGTGTCGTGAAATATTATTTCTCTTTTGATTTTTTTCCAACCATTTTAGCATGTGAAAATCGTTCTTAGCGGATGGTATTGGCTGGCGGGCCATTGTTTGCTGACCCTTGCATTAGGGTGAGTAATCCTTCACCCCTTTCTGGCTGATGGCAATTTTTCTGACAACCATAAACGACTGGATTCAGGACTCTGTTCTCTCCAGTTGTCTGGATAAAATACAATTCGTGGTTAAAGTGGTTAAAATTTTTTGTCAAATCCAAATAGGCACATATTTATGTGGGTGTTTTGAACTGCTTGACCGAGTTCGCTTTTAATTTCCTCCAAAGTAATTGGTTGATCCACCGGAAGTTCTGTTGGAAAAGCAACCTCACGGATGTTTTATAAAAGTCTAATTTAAAACCTTCGGGGCCCTCACTCTGTCACCTCCGGATCCTTCTCTTTCCATGTCCACACTTCCGTTCATCTCCTTCTTTATTCTTCCTAATTAGCCGACTATCTAATTAAATGTTTCCCCATTTAGAGGTTGGGAGCCCTCACTGATATCTAATCTTCCTGTGGTCCTCCTGTGGCCTCTCCTATTTCCTTTCGAGATGAAGTGCCCAGAACCGAATGGCAGTCAAGGTCAAGTTGCCCACATTTGTATTACATACTAGGCACACCATTATCATGGTGTTTGCTCCTCCTTAATACAGACTAATAGCTCATTCTCCTTCTTGACCTTCCGTGAACACTGAGCAGCTGTCTTCAGGATGCTCTTTGTGATAATTTCAAGATCTTTTCCTTAGGAAGTTATAACTAATTCAGGGCCCATCAGCGATCATAAATAGTTTAAATTGCTCTTTCGAGTGTGAACTGCCTCCCATGGGCCACTTAATTTACCAGGTGTCCCCTGGCTGTGCTTGTCCCATGACCAGACACCGTTCCTGCCCTTTTAAACTCACTTTCCACATCTTACCTTGGTCCAGTCAGGACAAGCAGAGAATTTGGGAATTCATTTGGGAATTAGCTGGCGCTCTGCCATTGACCTCCTTATGGCCATGCATTAGTGATGGATTTGATAGGATTGTCAGTGTTTCAAGCCCAAGAAAGTTGTCTCTGGAGGATTTTTGAGAGGCCACACTGATCCTGGAATTGTGCTCAGAGTCGGTTTGCTTCTGTTCAGGAAAAACTCAGGGATGATACTTTACCTAAAACTTTCCAAGCTTTGGGGTCTTCTTGGGTTTTCACAATCTGCCGCTCTGGAGAACTTCTGAGACAAGGTTCGGCCCCGTGGGCTAGACTAAATGTTTAGCCGCTCTCATTTGGTGATGGTTTCAGATGTTTAAATACACAAAGGAAATTGGTAAAATTTGAATATGGATTAATTAGATAATGTGGTAATTAGATTTCCTGAATTTGATAATTGCCACTGTGATTATGGAAGGGAATGTCCTTGTACTTGGGAGTTGCATGCTGGGGGATCTCGTGGTGAAGGGTCATGATGTTGGCACCTTATTTCAAATGGTTCAGAAAATATGTATATATATTTTACATTTGGGAATGTGTATGTATGTATGTATGTGTATATATATATATACATATATATATAATATATATAATGTGTATAATAGGGCCTGCATAAGCACATGCATATATGTAGAAAGATAAAGCAGAAATGGTAAAATGTTAATGATGAGTTAGGTAAATGGAATATGATGTAGGATGAACCTAGGTAAAGAGCTTATGGGAGTTCATTTGTAGTATTTTCGCAACTTTTTTGTTGGTCTGAATTTCTTTGTGAATGAATCGTTTAATTAATTAAGATAGTGGATCAATGGTAATCCTAGCACCTGAGACATGTATAGACTGCCGGCCTGGCCCCGCCTTCCCCACAGTGCTCCCTGGGGTGTCCGCCCTGCCCCCACACATGCTTCTGCTCTTCTGCTCACTGTTCCCCCCCCCCCCCCCGGCCCCGTCTGTCCCATCTCGGCTAGGAATCATCAAACATGGGCTGAGCTCCAGTCTGTGCCAGGGGCCGGCAGGGACAGGGGAGTGGAGAGTAAGCAGATGTGTCCCCATCCTTAAAGAGCTGTCGTCTAACAGGGAAGACAGAAACCAAACAGAGAATCGCAACAGGCTGTCACAGGGATGTGCTGGTGGCCGAAGGAAGTGTGTCATAGGATCTAACCCATTTAGAGGCTCAGGGAAGCCTTCCTATTTGAGCCCAAAGCTATAGGATGGTGGGATTAGTTTGGCAAAGAGGGTGACAGAGGGGCCAGCGTGTGTCGGGGGGACTGGAGCAGTGTGTAACAGGTGTTGAGAGAAGCCCAGCCGGGCTGGGGCAGGGGCAGGGGGCGGGGGCAGAGGAGGTGGGAGATGCGGACAGCGTCTTGTAGACCACTTTGATAACTTATTTTTCTTTATTCTGAGAGCCACGGGAAGGGAGTAGGCAGTAAAGTCCTGATTAGCTTTGCGTTTTTATTTATTTATTTTATTTTTCTTTGCATTTTTATTTTTATTTTTTATTTTATTTATTTATTTGACAGAGAGAGACACAGCGAGAGAGGGAACACAAGCAGGGGGAGTGGGAGAGGGAGAAGCAGGCTTCCTGCGGAGCAGGGAGTCCGATGGGGGGCTTGATCCCAGGAGACTGGGATCATGAGCTGAGACGAAGGCAGACGCTTAACGACTGAGCCACCCAGGCGCCCCTTTCTTTGCATCTTTAAAAAACAGAAAATCCCTCTAACTGCAGTGTCAACATGAGTTGGAAAAAACAGAAGTGACAGCGGGGCAGGAAGCTAGGAGGCTGTTGCAGTAATCTGGTGAGCAGCGCTGTCTTCCATGGACCGGATGGACACTACTGGGTGGATATTGGATATATGTGGGAGGTGAACTTGGCAGGACTTGGTGGTCAATTGGACTGTCTCATTTGGGTATTCCTTTGTTGAAAAATTTCTCTGTTTTTCCTTTTGGTTTATAGATCTGGTTGGGAAGTGCTGTTTGTTTTTCTTTTTTTCTTTTCAAAAAGCATTTGCAAATATTCCCCCTTACGTGGCATTGACTAATTGCTTTGCTTGTGTAAGCCTGTGATGGATATGCCTTGCCCCAAGATGATGGTTTATCTCATTCAGTAAGATCAGGCTAATTAGGAATTGGGACTTACCTATCTCACACATTCTGGAAACTTAAGGTGTGGGAGACAGAAATTAATGTAGTTTTAGAACAATCTATTGCACTTAGGAAATTGCACATTAGACAATAGGCTTTATATTGGAAGATATTAATTTTGACAGGGGAGAGACCCTGCATGATGCAATCGCAACTCTGACAAATAAATGCCATTGTACTTTTCCATGCCAACGGTGATTTGCAAATATAGTAATACATGGTTCTCTTTGATTTACGGCATCGTGTTAACCATGGAATTACTTAGCAAAATCAGCTTGGCTTGATGTAAGATATTTTCCTTGTCTAGAAAAAATTTTGGCCTGAAGAAAAGATGACATTAATTTAGGAATAGTGGAGTTATCATTGAGTTATCAAAAATAAATCTGAGGACATAAATCAATTCTACTGCACGGAGAATGCTAAATCGATAAGTCCAGAAAGACTTTATTGATTCCATGGCCATCACTCAGGCCTTCTTCATTAGATTCCTCAGCCATATGTTTAATTGAAATGATAATGCAGATAACTTGGGGTAAATCCACAAATCCTGACTTTGATATGGGGTTGTTCAAGGTAATGAAAACAATTTGCGAGACTGGCTTTCTCCTTCAGATTCAGGGGGGTACACGAGGGAAGACTTTACCTGTTCTTGTCTCCTAGAGCTTCTAGTCTAGGCAGATGATGAATCAACAATTTTAAGTCACTCCTTTTAAGTTTAATTAAAAAAAATTATAGTAACAGACTGATCATCATATAAGAGGACATTTAAAAAAATTACTCATAGTTAACACCACCCTAACATATTGACCATTATTATACTGCTTTGTAGTATCTATTTCTGTGACTTGTCTCTCTCACTTAAAAAATGATGAGCAGGGGCGCCTGGGTGGCTCAGTTGGTTGAATAGCTGATCCTTGGTTTCCGCTCAGGTCACGATCTTGCAGTTGTGGGATCAAGTCCCTTGTCAGGCTCTGCTCTGTGCTCTGCACGGAGTTTGCTTCAGATTCTCTCTCCCTCGGCCTCCAGCTCAAGCGCTCTCTCTCAAATAAATAAATAAAACTTAAAAAAAAAATGATGAGCAGTTGAGGGCAAGAGTCTTTTATCTTAGTATCCCTACATCTTGTTTAAATGCATGAATATATGGGCAATGGAAGAGGATTGATGTAATGAGCACTGGGTGTTATATGCAACTGATGAATCACTAAACTTTACCTCTGATACTAATAATACACTGTGTGTTAATTAATTGATTTTAAATTAAAAATATAAATGTATGAATGTTTTTAGATAGCTGTAATTAGAACTTTATCAGTTAGCTTTTGTTGTATAACAAATAATCCTAGAATTTTGTAGTTTAAAAAACCAAACATTTTATCTGCTCATGCTTCTGTGGGTCAGATAGGTGGTTCTTCTGTTCTTAGCTGGGACTGGCTCGTCTAGGATGGCTTCACTCACAAGTCTGGCAGTTGATATGACCTTGGGATGATGGTGTCCTGTCTCTCATTATCCAGTAGGCAATTCACGTGATAGCAGAAGAATTTCCATCAGCCAGAGGGGAAGTAATTCTCAAGAACTTGTGCAAATTCTTATCAAGCATTTGCTTGTGTCCCATTTGCTTAATGGTGGCTTGACCAAAGCCAGTTACATGCCGAGCTTGTATTGAGAAGTGAAGAAATGATCTCTGTATCTTGATGAGAGGAGCTACAAAATATTGTGGCCATTTTTTTCAATATATTGCAGAAATAGAAATAAAATTGTATTTTATGCGTTTTCCACTTAACTATAGATGCTTCCTCTTGTTACATTTTTAAAAAGATTTTATTTATTTATTTGAGAGAGAGAGAGCAGGAGTGTGGGAAGGACAGAAGGAGAGGGACAAGCAGACTCCCCGCTGAGCAAGGAGCCCAATGCAGGGCTCGATCCCAGGACCCTGAGTTCATAACCCGAGCAGAAGGCATATGTTCTACTGACTGAGCCACCCAAGTGCCCCTTATTACATTTTTAAAAAAGCTAATATATTGGATACTTACTATGTGCTAATTGTTTTAGATTAAAACATTTCAGACAACCTAATCTTCAGACAACCCTAAAAGGTGGGTAAAATTATTATCCCCCTGTTACTAATGAGGAAACGGAGGCTCAGAGATATCAAGCCACTCACCCAAGGTCACACAGCTAGTAAGTGGGAGAGCAGAGATTTTAACCCTAATCTCTCTGGCTCTAGGGCCTTAAGCTTAGCAAACTTTTGACGATGATTACTACTTGCCTTTTGTTGGGTGTTTAGACATTGATAGTTTTTTTGAAACTGTAGGACACCAGCTCAGGAGGATTTCCTAAACTGTGTGTGAGACCGGACCTGCTTACCCAACGGGGACTTGGGTCTTATCGAAGAGTCGTGCCATCTCCCAAGCCCACAGATAAGACTGCTTCTGACTTCTATTAATTCTGATATTCATGTTTCTCCTAAACCGTGGAAGCGAAGGGGGTGTAGGTAGATTCTGTCAAACCCTAAATTAAGGGTCTGGGCAGTATTCTGTGACCATACATTGATTATGGATACAAGAATTTGGCAAAAATCTATAAAACATTGTGTGGGGGCGCCTGGCTGGCTCAGTCGGTTAAGTGTCCAACTCTTGACTTCTGCTCAGGTTGTGATCTCAGGGTTGTGAGATTGAGCCCCGCGTTGGGCTCTGCGCTGGGCGTGGAGCCTGCTTGGGATTCTCTCTCTCCCTCTCCTTCTGGTCCTCTCCCACACTCTCTCTAAGAAAAAACATTGTGTGAGTCCATTGGCTATATAGAAGTTATAATAAAGAATATTGTATAATTTTTATTACTGATCACTGAGTGCTATATGTCCTGTGTATCTGTAGAACTTATATTAAACTTACACAGGCACGCATATGACAGAAGCAGTTAAATCCTCACCAGCTGAGGCATAGTCCCACCACTCTCTTACCTGCTACGGATAAGAAGTTGGGGGATTTTCCTCTTCATTATCTGAGTGCTTGAGAATACCAACTTTCCTCTTATCTTTGGCTTGCTCACTCACAGGAAGCCCTGGAAATCATCAAATTCCTCTAGCGGAGGAAGTCCAAAAGGCCAAAAAACGACTTCCCTACAATCTGAGGCCTTTGCTAGGAAGAACTGTAACAGCGAGAGGACACAGCGTTCTTGGGTCTCCTGCAAGTGGGATGCCTTGTCTGTCACATACGAGTGTTTTAGAGTTTTTGTATTTACGTTTGTCAAAGTAACAATAACAACAAGGGTGTATATGCTTTCTCATTTACAAAGCACATCCACATTTATTAGCTTAGTTCCTACTTCTAAACAGTTCTCTGTTTCTAGCAATTCACAGGCAGCTGGAGAGGGGGAATCTTTATCACAGCTTTAGACGCTCGTTAGCTCATTCCCCCCCAGGATGCTGCTGCCTCTCGGACGTGGCATTAAAGGTGTTTACTTGCTATTTCCTACACTCTTTACTATACCCAATCTGCAGTGAATCCAGGGCAGGAAACAAAACCCCTTAAGGGGTTATTAACGGTTCGAGTGGAAAGAGTAATCCCACTTGCCAAAGTAAGTATGATGTGGTTGCCTTTGAATCTGTTTCTGTCCCCGGGGTGGACGGTGGAGGGTGAGGAAGGGTATCGGGGATACAAGGGGAGTACAGAGGCAACAAGCAGCTGCCTCAAGGATTATGGAGAGAGTCCCCGACCACTTGCTAATACTGTACCTGTTTTAGCTTTCATTACGATGGAGGAAAACACCATCCGACCCAATTATTTTCTTTTGTTGATGTGATCAACATCACAGCTTGTAAGTTTTGCTCTGGAAAATTCTGCATAGAGTAAGGTATGAATTAATCCAAAAGCACATGGCGACTCATTTGTAATAGTTCATGCCCGCTAGCAAAAATTAGGTGAGGTCTCTGCCGCACACAGGGCATTGGGAGTGTGGCTATTATTCAGTTAACATGACTTGAGTTTCAGGGCTACACGGGCTCTCTCAGACCTGAAAATGGGCACTTGGGACTAAAAGAACTGATGTAATGTTCTCTGATGATCAAAGTAAATAAGATTGTTATCAAATCTTAATTCTGCTCTATGCTGCGTGAGCTTGGATGGTCTACAGTAGCATCCTTGGCACGCTTGGGAAAGAAAAAATTCAATTTCAAAAGTAAACACAGTTAGAGAACAAAAATAGTTCAGAGGACAGCTTATCCACAGAACAAAGCCCAGCTAATTAGGGCCAACAAATACAACGGCAGTTTGCAGAACTGAAGCAAGTATTTTATATAGCCAAAGATTGCCAAATACATTTCTTCACCAAGATTTGCTTTTTTCTCCTTAGCTATTGATTACCTTTGTGAAGGAGAGAATATTGACATGTGCAGAAAACCGTAACAAGTTGAAATAGTTTTAGATAGAGTATCTTTGGCAGGTCTTCGTGTTCTGATTTAAGTGGGAACCACTGAGGGTTCTGAAATAGCTTCTATAACCAGTTTCATCACAGACCTAATCATCCCAAACATCATTCCCTGTAATTTGACTGAAAAGCAGTGAGACAGCAAAAGCTCCAATTCTTGAAAAGGATTTGGCAGCCAGCCAGCTTATGCTTATTAGAGATGCTCTTACACCATCTCCTCCCTTCTCTCTCCACCCCGACCACGACTAAATAAATCCAGAGGCTTGCATCAAGTATGGAGGTGAGAGGGGCAAGGGAGAAGACCAGAATTGACTCCTGCGGGAAAACAGTTTGGTTAAAAAAATATTAAATAAGGCTTTACTGTCCTATAGAACTTCTGTCAAAATATTGAGAACTTGAAAAGTGAGTCTCCCCCCTCCCCCAAGAAGACAAGCAAGGACACACCCTCAGGCCGGATTATAGTGGCTGGGTGGAGACCTGGCTCCTAAAACCTCTTCTCCACTGTGTGAACTTTGACAACACTCTTAACCTCTCTGAGCCTTTGTCCCTCTATTGAGGCTTTTTTTTTTTTTTTCAGCCCTACCCTTTTTTCCCCCTTGGGAAAGCTTTTTCTTTTTTTTTTTTTTTTTTTTTTTTTTAAGATTTTATTTATTTGAGAGAGAGAGAGTGAGCATGAGCAGGGGAAGGGGCAGAGGCAGAGGGAGAAGCAGACTCCCCGCTGAGCAGAGTCTGATGCAGGACTTGATCCCAGGACTCTGGGATCATGACCTGAGCTGAAGGCAGATGCTTAACAAACTGAGCCACCCAGATGCCCCAAGATTTCTACTTTTAAGATTAAGAAGTTTCTTTTGAAAACTTTGCTTTACCATTAGGTGGTCTGAATTTTATGTTTTGGATTTTTAGCAAACATTATGGAATTTAGATATTGGGGATATCTGGGAAGGCCAGATGTTTTTGGAATGTATAAACCAAAATGTAAGAAAAGTACCAGCCCTTGTTTCAATTATGTATGCTATAGCATTAAGTTAAAAAAAAAAGTTACAAAATTAAGTGTATACATGTTACCCAAGTGTCTGCCTTCTTCTTCTGCATGTATTAGAAGTATCTCAGATATAAAACAGAGGTCGCCTTCCTCGACACCTTCTTTTATCTTCCCTGTTCTCGCTTCACCTTCGTGCTTGCTCCTGGGACTGCCACCTCTCACTTACTGGTTGCATCCTCTGCTGGAAACCACCCTTCATCCTTCATTCCTTCAATGTATCGGTGAAAAAGACCAGGTGGAGCAGATCTGCATGATGCGTTTGCAGGTATCAGGGGTGATTATGGTGCAGGGCAGGGGACAAGTTCAGTTCAGACATCACTGTTCTTAGAAATTTGTCACTAATAAATTTATGCCCTGTGGTGGGTATGTGGTAATGCGGAGAAGGATGACTACATGGAACAGCCACCCTTTCTTCCCCTCTCCCTTGTGAGGTCCTGGAATGTTAGAACAGAGATGAAGGAGGGTATTTCAGGACATGAAAAGTGAAGGGAGGGAGCTGCAGAGAGCAGATTGCCTTATTCATGGTTGCCTGGAGCTGGCTCTGTTAGCAATAATCCCCCAACTAGAAGAAGACCTCTAAAAATTCCTTTGGCTTCCAACATCTGGTTAAGCCAACCGCACTGCAGCACGAAGTCTGCTTGATGAGCTTGGCCTGAGCCCCACATTTTTCTCTGTTAGTTCTCTTCCCAGTCTGTGTTTGTGAAAGCTCTTTGGGGTGTTGAACCACTTAGTGACAGATGTGGAGATTTAACAACTTTCAGGCCCCTTGATTTTCTTGATGGCATAAAGAGACTCTTCTGTCACTCATCTGATCCAGCGTGTCTTCAGATTATATTGAAATTCCTTTCTGTCACACCCCCCAGATCATAATGCAGAGGCTGATTAGCCTGATTATCAAGGCCCATTGGCTCCATGCTCTTAGTTAAACGATACCCACCACGAACCACAAAGCAGAGCTTTGCAGGGTTAGCTGAGTGTGTTATTACAATGATTTCATTTAATAAACTTCCGTCAGCATCTTAATCCTCAGTCAAGTATAAGCATGAGAATCCTTGTTAGCCATGATTAGGTGACATCGATGGTTAACAACATTTTCTCATTCCACAGGATTCATTTTCATTAAAAGTCTAAATTGATTAAAAAAAAAATTCCAGCAAGAGCACCTGATTGACGGTGACTTTATGGGTTTTCATGATGAAGGCCTGTTATAAATAAACTGTTTCAAATGTTCTGGCTTGATTTTACATTTGGGTTTATGCTGGGATCTCTTTCTTTTATGGTTTCCAATCCTTCAGCCTCCTCTTCTGCCTTACCTGTGCTTGGGTCCTGTCCATCAAACTTGGCTAGGTGTTCTCTGTATGTCTGCCATTCCACTAATGGTGTAGAATATTCCCCCAAAGGGGTGGTATCAGGAATGGTTTTCTGTCTTCCCTCCTGTTAGGTTCTGTGGTAAAGCCTTGCTGAGTTCTTGGCAGTGGTCAGGGTTTTCTGGTCAGGCTGGTGGATTTGGACCTGACTTTGAGCACATTTTACCCACCTTCCCCCTGCTGGGAGCTCTGCCATTGTGGCCCAAACCCCAAACAGTGCCGGGTGCATAGTAAGCATGAAAGAATGAGGGGCTGAGTGTCCCAGGTTCCAAACACACCACAGTTGTCTCTCCTTTCTTGAGAGTTGTGCTTATCTGGGTCCTGGGGGAAGCAGGCTCTGAGACAGGATTAAACATGTGAGGATTTCATGAGGGAAGCGCCTATGTGGGAAGAAATGGAGAGAGAGCTGGGCAGTCTGGGAAGGCAGTGATGCAAGTCTCTCCTGAGTAAAGGAGCGGGAGGGAGAAAGGTGGGTGGTAACGTCCTAGACTGCTGGGCAGACAAAAGAAGTTTCAGCAAGGATGCTGGGGAGTCTTAGAGCCAAGTCAGCCACCATGCTAGGAGGGACCTGCCCTGGCACCCTGGTTGCGTTCAGTCATTGGCAGGGAGCAGCCTGTGGGAAGTGTGGCCTTGGTGCAAAGGTGGCAGTATATTTCTGAGCACAGCAGCTTGAGCCTTTGGCGAATTACGCAGCTTGGGTTAGAGGTCTGTGAGGGTCCTTCCCATGGCTGCCACAGAGCCAATGGGCAGAGCTAAGCCAAATGCCACTGACCAATATCTGCCTCTGGGTCTGCCTTCTGTTGGGCTGTGGATGCTTCCTGTCTTGGGGACACTCTCGTAGGCATTTGTGTTTCGCTGCTAGGCCTTGTTGCCCACAAGGCCATTCATTGCTCAGGGCCTGCCGCTGCTGTTGCCTCGGGCCCTCCATGCCTTCCTGCCGTTGAAGGCGCCATGTTAATTCTCTGAGAAAGACAAGAGTCATTCTGCCAGTGAGAGCCTCCTCCTCTCTGGGGAGAGGACTGTGGTGCTGGAGCAGGATTGCAGAGGGCCTTGAGTGCTGTGCCGAGGTCAGACGTCATCCTGAAGGCAGTGGGGAGCCGCTGAAGAGTTTTTAGCATGGAGAGCAATATGGTCAGATTGATGAAGAAGAAAAACAACTCTAGCAGATGGGATGAATTGCCTGGGGAGGAAGGTTGCAGGGAGGAGAAGGAAGCAGAGAGACCACTTAGGAAGATACTGCAATCATTTGGTTAAGCTGAGGGGTGAAAAGGAGCACCTGTATCACCTTCTCCATCTGTAACTTCAGCTACCCCCCTGGGGCCTTGTCCTTTTCCTTTCTGCCCAGGACACCACACCTAGGAACGCCTTTCTGGGCAGCCCCACCTAGGACTGGTCAGGACCCTGATAACTATGTTCTCCCTTCTCTTCCCCTGGCACCAGCTAAACTAGTTGGTAGGATAATTTTGTTTAAGATCAACTGTTCACCTGCAGTTATTTACACACCCAGTGTTGGGGGGAAGAAGATCACGCCTGTAGCTCATGCTGGGGGAGCAGGCCCGGTCAATGTACATGCTCTTTCGTGGTTCCTCACTGGTGGGAAGCTGGTGCTTCATGCCTTGCTTTGATCTTCATTCTCACTGTAGTTATCTTCCATTTGCTCTGCTAACTCTCAATCTTTCTCCTTCCTTTCCTTCTGGAAGTTCTTTGTGGAAGGTGAGATCTCACTTATTCTCAGTGCTTTTAGATGATCCCTTCTTGAGGAGGGAGTGTTTCACATGGCCACATAAATCTTCTATTTCAAGGCCCTATCCCCTGCTGTCTTTTTTTTTTTTTTTCCCTAACTTGTCTCTTAATACATTCACACCCTAAGTTTATCAGAAGACGGCACTCCCTCTGGAGGGAGGAACGGCTGGACTTCCTAGTTCTGACTCTTGTCTCTGGAGGTTTGTCTCCCTCTTGGGGGGCTCACACTGCATCATCACCCACTAGCCCTTGGGCTCTCTTCCCTGATTACCAAGAGAAGACACAGCTCTCTCTCTAAAGCACAGCTGAGACCAGATTGGTATGAGATTCAGACACTACCATGCATTTGTTGGGTTACACACAGAGAGCTGCTTATGGTGGGTGGCCAGCTGTGGCTGAGGCTGGAGCAGCTCTGTCTCTGGTGCCTCTTTCTGTAGTCCCCAGCTGGTGGCCCTAGTCAAAGACAATTTTCCCATCTCATAGCCAGGAGCCTCCTGAATCTCTACATGACTTAGAATCCAGCCTAAGAGAGCTACATAGGAAGGAAGTCCCTGCCTCTTATTTCAAGCCTATCTACTGAGTTTTAAGATCCTGTTCTGGGACCAGTGGCTTTGTGAAGGGCCTGTCCTTTAAAGGCCACAGCAGCATGGCCTCACACTGTGGTCCCACAAGGGAATCTAATCAATACGATCACACAACGACCTCCTGCAGAGACATTTGCTGGAGGCCCTTTAACCACAGCATTGTGATCCCCTGTTCTGTCCCTCTTGGTGCTCAAACTTCAGCCTGAGATGCCTGTTAAATGTGGATTGCTGGGTTTTGGCTCCAGAAATTCTGATTCAGTAGGTCTCAGATGCTCCAGTAATGAGCCTAATGCCCATTAAACCCACAATTTGGTTTCTCTGAGCTTGTGTGTCTGGCTCTGTGCTGCTATTGAGCAGGAAGGGCTCAACTGTGCACAGGGTTCAGCCTGCAAGGAGAAATGTAGAGGCCAAGGTCAGGGGTGAAGAACAATTGCAAATTGGAAAATTAGAGTGCAGTGTTTGCAGATCTTGTGTTTACAGCTACTGCTTTGGTATTATATTTGCCATTTGGAATCTCAATCTTAAAATCGACAGCCTGTGAAAGAAGTCTTCAGTAGGGAGAAAAGGGAGATGGTGTGATTTGGGGAGTCAAAAGTGATGTCTAGGTTATAGGGTTTTGCAGTAAATTTGATAATTCTCTGCACTGAAAAGAGCCCTCCTTCTTAGATTAGAGTAAATCTATTTAGTGGAAACCCACATCCTGTAAGTACCAGTATATTTGTGCTTTCAAATACCCCTCATAAAAGACCAATAATGACAAGAATAGCAGTGAACAATCTTGTAAACTCTTTAATGCAATTAATTAATTAGTAAATTGCTACCAGTTCTAAATGAGACATGCATCCATAGCTGGTGTGAATATAAAGCTGCTGAAATAAAAATTTACTGTTTTCAAATTAGCATTTTATAATGAAAAACAAATTGCTTTATGCAGAATGTTTACTTAATTGTATTTGCTCTAATGGGGTTTTATCTGAATTATCTGGCATGTGAAGGAAAGGAACTAGGTTCTAAGTTGAGAAAAAAGAATAATGGGGTTGTTTTCTACAATAATTTTCAAGGATTACATGGAGAAGACTCATCACTTTTATTCTACATCCACTATACAGAGAAAAAAAATACTATAGCAGTATGCTGTACTGGAGATTAAATCTGTATTTTCTCTCTGTTCTAGCAAGAGAGGGTCAGAAAGATACCTTGGTTGTTTTAAGGGGAATAAATCTTGTCCCAAGGAGAATCACTAAAAATACCCCTCCCCCCCACCCCACCTCCATGAGCTCTGGGACAACTGTAGACGTTGAGAAAGGTGATGCGTAGTTCCATTTTCCAGAAAAGAAGTTTGACCAGACATTTTGGGGCCAGGGTCTGGGAGGAGAAATGAATAATGTACTGGGAGGAAGCTTGAGGAAGGGAAGGTGCCTGGGGCTCTGGGTCTATGAGGCAGTGAAAGCTGAGCCCATCTGGTCTTAATTCTAAGGCTGGCTTTCAGACCAGGAAGTGGGGGAGGATGGAAGTGGAAAGAGAGTCCTGTGATGATGGGCATCCTGCCACGTGGCACTGTGTTCTTGGCTTGTGCCTCCCACCGGCTAGGGCTCTGCTCCCTAGGCTCTCAGGAGTCCTTGTAGGCAGTGATACCCACTAACTCAGTTGGGGGGTGGGGGGCTCAAGTGACCACCATACTTTGAAGAGAAGATGAAGCATGAAAGTGCCCACTGGAAATGTGGATGAGTCAGAAAGGCTGGCCATTTCCTTAACTGAAGGCTTCCTTGCGGCACAGGGTCATTGAGATAAAGACCAGTAGACTTCCCTAGGGGCCTTTGACATAGGAAAGTCTCATCTATTTGGGGTGGATTTTGGGTGGTCCCATTTTGGGTGGGGAATAGGGGACAGGGGATGGGGGAGGAAGAAGAGTCAAGGATACCAAAATAAATTTGCTTCTCACACTGGGATTACTGCCTACTCATCTGCTGGAATCTGGATGGGTCCCATCATTATTCCTGCTTCTCCTGGTTTGCTAGAACTCCCCCAGGGTACATTAAAAAATACAGAAATCAGGTGCAGTATCCTTTATGCTTGGTTTCATAAAAATTAATTATGGGAAAAATATATGCTGTGACGTGCTCTTTTTATCCCACTGAGATAGGAATCTTTGTAGTATTTTCTCTTGTGAATAGAACTCAATAATTCTCCTTTGTGTAGTAAAATGGTATTATAGTCATGCTCGATCATGGTGTTGCATGTAATTACAAGCGTGTTGAGTTCTGCATTTAAGCCCAGTTTGGGGGGATGTGGGGCTCAGCTTTTTTCAATCACACAGGATTAAACTTGGTATTCAAGTTTTTGTATAAAGCTGGTGCTAGCTGGTTAACGCACATTCTGACCACCAGTGTGAAGAAAAATTAATTCCATTCAGGGTACTCAGCCAGCATGCACTGGTACTGTTGGACTAGGGATGTGGAAAATGACGGTGTCCTTTCTGTTTCAGGACTCATGCCTGATTGGTTCGTAGTCATGTCATGCCAGCTGTTAAAATATTTCAAATATTGCCTCTGACTTATATCTCTACCTTTTTTCACATACAGTTTGGATTACCAAGATGGGAGCCAAGATATCTTGTCCAGCCTTGAAATTAAGTGTCAGCTGACATGTCTAAAATTTATGGGCAACTGATGAAGTGCAATGGATTTATAAGAATCTACCTCCAGGCTTCATCAGATGAGGCAACTGAATACTGTTGAAATAATTGTTTTCTTTACAGTCCTTTAAATTTCTACGGGCAAACTCCCAAACTGGGGTTGGTAATACCTGGGATCATGGGTCAATAACATCCCTGACATGTGGCCATTTCTCCCTGGGGTCCAGTGTTGTACCTGTGCTCAGCTGGTCCAACCAGACCCTCCTCCTCCATGACTCTGTGATGGGTCAGCTCTTGTGGAACTGGGCACGTGCCTTCATGTAAAGATCACGAAAGTTGATCTCTCGATTCCCCTGGAGTTCTTAGTTCTGAATGTTGCACCCTATGCTGAATTTCTGAGACATATGACTCTGTCCAGAAGGGCCAAGAATTGGGAAGAAGATGGCAAAGGATAAAAAGCTTTGGGATTCATGTAACAGTCTTGAAGGTGGAGATTGCACTTTTCTGGTCCAATTTTCCCGGGCCAGTGTAAATTCTTGCCTAAGTGAAGTCAGTCATATGTTGCATATGTAGGTCATTCAGACCTGTCCATGACCTAAACATGTCTTTATGAATTCTGTTCATAATGATGGTAAGTAGGATAAAAGCTGTCACTTAGTGGAGCAGCAACCCTGAGCCAGCCCTAGGGCTAATGGTTTCACATACATTATTTCATTTAATTTTTAGAACAACAGCCCTGTAAGTAGGAATTATTTCTCACCTCTTATAAATAAATAACCTGAGGCTCTGAGTGATTTACTAATTTGCCCTAGTTTACTTAGCCTAGCTCTGTCCGGCACCAAAGCCCACATTCTATCCTTGCCGCCATATGACCTCCCAAAGAAACACAATTGTCCCACTTGGCCAATGCATTTTCTGAAATGAGATCTGGGTAAGTGTTTCATGCACTCCCAACTTTGTATGCAAAGTGCATATTTCCTTTAAAATTCCCCTGCTCACTCTCCAGTCAAGGTTATCTTGGACACAGAAAGTTCTTCAAATATTCATACCACCTGTCACCCATGGAATGTTCTGAACCTTGACAGTCTCTGCAGTGTCCTCCCCTTGCATGAAAATAGCTTTATCTGGCTTATAATTGGAAGTGAAATAATTTTAAATGGCTTCCACACTGCTCAGCTTTCAAAGAGAGGTTCTAGTTACATATAACTTCACATAAACAGATAATCAGAGGCCAGAGCTGGAAAGCATAGTTCCTGCCTCCTAATTGGCATGAAGCAAGGACATCTGCTCTGCATGAAGCCTGGGTCAGGCTGTCCCTCTCATCTGTGACCTCTTGCAGTTAGGAGGGACTGGCCCTGGGTTATATAAAGACTTCACAGGGGCATTGAAAAATGGGATGGAATCAACTTGAACACAAAATCTAATTGGTTTGAATCCTTCCTTAACCATCAGTAATCATTTTGGGATTGATAGCCCATCTTATAAAATAAATGTTTGCCTTCCAGAGGTAGAATTTCTTGCCTTGGTTGCAAGTCCAAACAATTTCACTTAAAAGGCTCTGAACCTAATATGATTCTAACTGCTCTTCTTATTTAAGATGAATTTTTCAAATTAGAGAATATGGAACACCACATTTATTCAATAAGTTTCATCTCAACCTTTCCCTCCATCTCCTTGACACACACACAGAGCCTTTGTTATTATTATTATTACTAAATTCTAAAACTGGATGGGGGTTTTGGAGGTGGGCAAACTGTGCAAGGTACAGGACTTGGGTCTGAGGTTTCTCTTGAAACTGTCATTGGTTTTCCAGAAACCCAGTTATTCCAAATGTACCTAGAATGTAAAGGTCCTGAGATAGCTTACTTCAGAAATTTTTGAGTTTCTGAGTAAGGCTGCTTAGAGCTGAAGGCCCCTCCCCATGAAGTCTAGGGGCACAATATGTGCTTGTGAGAGAGGCAGACAAAGAATTCTTTTAGAACTTTGACCTAGGGTTCTAGCAACCACTACTCACAGCATTTCTCTCTGTTCTCAGCAAGTCCAAATTCTATCCATTCTTTGTATGATGGTTTAGAGCCATATCTTCTCCATAGAGTCTTTTTGCCAAACCCAGTCTTCGTTGATTCTGTTAATTAGTTAATGTCATACATTTTTATTTAATGTTGGAATGAGTAGCTACTCATGCAAGGTATTGGTCTAGATATGTTCTGTGGGGCTGCATGATGAATCTGGTTTCAATTCTTCCCTGAAGAGTTTATGGTCTACCAAGAGAGAAGTCAGTATAGCAGGGGATGGGCAGGGACACAAATAGGCAGTTATTATATGGTACACTAAAGTAGAAAGTGATACAGTGCAAAGAAAGAAAATATGAGAAATTCCCCCAAAGGACTCCCTCCCTCCTGAAAGCATTCTCTCCTGTTTGAGGGTTCCTTGGAATACATGATGTTCATCTGAGCCAGGAGAAGTCTGCTTTGGATTTATATTTGTATTTATTTCCCAGTTGATAGGAAGAGGGCCTTCAAGGCAGACGTTGGCAGCAAGTTTAAAATGGGGTGGGGATTTTGGTGAACCTTACCCATAGGAATGAAAGGGAAAGGCAGGAGTCCAGTGGTGCTTATGGCATCCAGCTTAAGAAGATGGACGTACCAGTGAGTAGGCAGGGCCAGTCAGAGAGGCTGGTGAGCTTCCATAAGCCTATGACTTATCTCACATTTATTATGTTTGTTACCTCCTCCCCTCAAAGGTTACCTTCTTGGGATTTAGGGATTGAGGGTAAAGCCCTTTAGTGAGTGGGCTCACTAGTGTCTTTGTCTCTAGAAGCAGGGAGGAAGGAGGGCCTGAGGAGGTTGGGCCAGGAAAGGGAGAAGTGTGGGAGTCTGCTGGGTAGGAAGAGAACCAAGAGAGAAGGTGAGCAGACAAGGCCTGGCACCAGGTGGGCAGGAACGTGACCCGGTCTCAGCATAGGAAGGCTTCTGGGGTCCCCAACATAAGCAGGAGTGAGTGATAGGAAAGTTGTGGTGTCAGAGAATTACTCCTGGCTTAAGGGATTGAGGCAGGTTGGCCCCATGGAGGAGGTTGAATGTCACTTGATCCCTTAAAGAAAATCCAAGTTGCGCACATAAATTTTAAGGAAGAGAATGAGTAAAGACAAAGGGCAGGGAAGAATGTGGAGTGGATGTGAAATAGGAAGTCACTGGGTTTGGTTGGGCAAGAAGGGAAGGAGGAGAGGTAAGGATGGAAAGGTAGGTGGGGGCCAGATCTTAGTAGCTAAGGAGACTGGGCAATGGAGGAGGTTCACTGAAGGCTCTGGGAGGGTATAGAACTGTGCTTTAGGGAGATTGATCTGGCCGCCATGTGGAAAGAGGGGTTGATGGGGAGAGAAATCAGGAAGCTGTTGCTGTGATCTAGGAGAGACTGAGGTAATGGGGTCTGTATCAGTCTGGGTTGGTTTCTTCTGCTTGTATCAGTAGCTTTCACAAGTTAAAAGCTTATTTCTCTCTCATATAAAAGAAGTGGTGGTAAACAGCCAAGAACTGATGTGTAGGCTCCGTAGTTACCAGGGATCCAGTGTTCTGTAGCTGTTTGTCATCCCTAGAGGGCTGCTATTATCACCAACACCAATCCAGCAGCAAAACAGAGGAAAGGTATACGAGAACATGCCTTTTAAATGAAACTTCCCAGAAGTTCCACACAACACTTTTACTCCTTTCTCATTGGTTAGAACTTGTCACGTGGCCACACCTAATCAGAGAGGAGTCTGGGAAGTGAAGTTTTTAGCTGGGTGGCCCTACGTCTGGCTAACACTGAGGGTGCTTTTATTAAGGAGAGAGGGGGAAGGAGGGTGGGGGAAGACAACTGGTAGACTCTGCCTCAGAACCTGGATTTAAGTAGTGGCAGAGGGAATGGAGAAGAACTGGAGAATGTGTGAGACACTTAGTGACATAATGACTGGGCTTGACAACTAATCAGAAATGGCATGAAAATGGGGTGCCTGGGTGGCTCAGTTGGTTAAGCGACTGCCTTCGGCTCAGGTCATGATCCTGGAGTCCCTGGATCAAGTCCCGCATTGGGCTCCCTGCTCGGCAAGGAGCCTGCTTCTCCCTCTAACCCTCCCCCCTCTCATGTACTCTCTCTCTCTCTCTCATTCTCACTCTCTCAAATAAATAAATAAATCTTTTAAAAAAAAACAAAAAAAACAAAAAAACAAAACAAAACAAAACAAAACAAAACAAAACAAAAAGAAATGGCATGAAAATAAGAGGCATTTGGAGCCTGAGTAAAGAGAAGCAGTGGAAATGATAGTTAAAATGTGCCAGGCACTGTTCTAAGTGCTTTCACATGGATTTCACAATGATTCCTCATAACAACCCAGTGAGATAGGTCCTAGTATTATTTCTATTTTGCAGATGAAGATAATGGGGCACAGGGAAGGTAAGTTGCTTGCTCAAAGTGATATTGTCGGTAGCAGAACCAGAATTGGAACCCAGGCAGCTGGTTCCAGAACCTGTGCCCTTAACCATTCTGCTTGTGGTGGCAAAGAATAGAGAGAAGAGACACAAGAATACCTAGATTCATATGCTTATAGCGTGTCTTTTCTCCACATTGTTTCCCCTTTCCCTTGAGTATATTTAACTTCTGTGGTGCTCAGTGGCAGATGGTAAAGAAAACGTGTTGAATTAATTTCACCTGTAGGCTTGGAAGAACACTAGAAATGCTGACAGCCTGTCCCTTGTTCTGGTCATTGACAATTTCAAGCCATGTTTTGGTCATTGTTTTGGTCATTGACAATTTCAAGCCTTGGTCAGGGGTGGACACTGAGTGCTGGCCATGTCTTGTGAGGCCTGGGGGTGGTTCTGGGGGCTGCACCCTGGTAGATTTCCCAGTCCATCAGGAATTAGACTGCCCAGAGCCTATGTTACCAGGTTCAAATGGGGCAAGAGGGAAAGGGAAAGCCAAGTGGGGCCCAGAGCCTTGGGTAGCTCATGCCTGGGAAAGCCTGGATGCCGAGTCAGGAAGGTGGGATCTGGACAGATTCAAAACAGGGAGCCTTTAGAATGGGGTCTGGGGGGTGCCGTGGGCAGCTCTGTGCTCCAAGGGTTTCAGGGATATAGCTCTAGAAAAGGCAGAAGGGATTTGTTTTGTGGCCAAATATAACTTGGACACAATATTCTCTGTCTCCCGTTGCTGCTTTGCAGAAAGCATGATTGAGGTCAAGTCTGTGCCAGGGCTATAGACCAAGAATGGAGTAATGTCTGCAGAGAGAAGGGCAATTAGCAAATGCCTTAATTAGAGTTGTGTTCCTATTTCTCTGGTCAATTCTAATCACTTGTTAGATTTTAACTCGGCTCCTTTGGCCTATAGCATGCAGTCATAGAGTTTAGAAAATCAGGGCCCACTGATCTTGGATAAAATAAGTAAGAACTGGTTTCCCCTTCTGTAAAAATATTATCACAAAAAACTTATTTCCTGAGACTATCAGGATCCACAGAATTAATATGTGAAAGTGTTGGCAAGATCTCAAGTTTATTTATTACGTTAGTGATAACGATGTCTTATTAGTCATTAATGCCTGCTCGTAAATGATTCTGTGCTTAAATTTCATGCTTCATTGAATCCCACTGACTTCCATTTCTCACCGAGGTGCCTGACACCTGTAATCAAAGCCTGGAGATTTACTTAGGTACCAAAAGATTAATCTTGACAAAATTCATGAAGTTTCTAATTTTTTTTTCCTGTTCACTAGGCATTAGCCATCATCCCTGGGATGTGACATCCTTCTCTTATTCTGATGGGAATTTGTATTTAAATATATGTTTAGGGGCGCCTGGGTGGCTCAGTCATTAAGCGTCTGCCTTCAGCTCAGGTCATGATCCCAGGGTCCTGGGATCGAGCCCCGCATCGGGCTCCCTGCTCGGTGGGAAGCCTGCTTCTCCCTCTCCCACTCCCCCTGCTTGTGTTCCCTCTCTCGCTGTGTCTCTCTGTGTCAAATAAATAAAATCTTTAAAGAAAAATTTAAAAAAATATATGTTTAGAAAATATCTTGTGGAAAAGCTGTGGTATGTTGGCTGTGGAAAAAGTGCTTTCTTCGAACAAGAATTTCACACTGGAATGAACCTCGATGTTTTGATATATGGGGCCTCCATTTTAGGTTGTTACTGAATATTTCCTTCCATCTTCTATTCCACGTTTCCTTCTTTTCCTGCAACCAAGATCTAATTGCAAGGGATCACACTCAACTGTCATTATTCTGTTCTAAAAATACAGAGGAATAAGATGTAGTTTCTTCCTCAATAAGTTCACCATCTAGGAGAGAAGACACACTCAAAAATAAATAATTGTAATGTGGTGAGACCAATGCCATTAAATAAATATATATGGTGTACAGAGGTGGCATTTCATCAGGAAGAAGCATTTGGCATTTTAATAGGAAGAAAATGTATTTTGGCATTATCCCTATCTAAATATGCAACCCCAGAACTCATTCATCACTCAGTAAAACTGACTCTCCCTGCCTGCGTATAATGTTAATTTAACAATCCTTTTAATTTCAGAGATTGAGAAGTAATTGGATTTTTATTAGTTCAGCCTCTTCCTTCTTTCATCTCATTGTACTTCTTAATCCCTCATTTATGTATTTATAATGCAAAACATATTAGGTCATCCCTGCTGCCCCATTCTCTCCAGTGATCTTTGTATACACTGTTTCTATTTTTTCATTATAAATCTTTAATGTGCATAACTGTATTCATTTCTTTAAAATCCAACCTTGCCCCATCAGATTTGCAAAAACCTGAAAGCTTGAAAATACACTTGTTGGCAAGGCTATGAGGAAATAGCTATTTTCATACATTATTGGTAGGAATGAAAGATGGTACAATTCCTATGGGGGGAAATTTAGTAATAGGTACCAAAACTATATGTGCATTTATCCTTTGCTCCAGCAATCCAACTTCTAGGAATTTGTCCTGATATACTTGTAGCAATATGAAAATACAAATATATAAGTTTATTCACTTACAAATACATGTATTTGTATTTGTAATATTATATTTCTATAATAATATTTCTCTCTATATTTCTATATATACAAAATACAAATATAGTATTTGTAATCACAAGGACATTGGATACCACCTCAATGGCCAAACATAGAGAATTGAAAAAGCTATGGTACTCACACACAGTGGAGTGCTATGTAGCTATAAACAAGAATGAGGAAAGTCTTTATGAATTGATGTAGAGTGATTTCTAGGAGATTTTGTTCATTGAAAAAAGCAAAGTACAAAAGAACATGTATGTAGTATATATATAACATAACATATACACATAACATATATGGTCTGCTGCCTTCTGTGTAAAAAAGAAGGAAAATCAGAAAACATACACATTTGCCTATCTTTACAAAAGAAACCCAGGGAAGAAAAATCAGGAAACATTAAACTTGTTTGCCTACAGGAGGTAGGGGAACAGTGCAGAAGAAAGATGGAGGGAGTAATACTTCTCTGAGTGTTATCTTTTTGCATAGTTTTGACCTTCAGAAGCATGCTAATGTTCTCTCTTCAAAAGTAAAACTAATAAGTATGGGAAGGGGAAAAAAATCCCTAAAACTGAAAGCAAACTGAAACAAATCACCTAATTGTATTTCAGATGAATACCATAATCATACTGAAGAGAGAGAGAGAAAAAAGAAATGACTAATCCGAATTACTCATGAACACAATATTTGACTCTATAGCCCGTCTTAGGTAGAGGCATGTGGGGAGAGTGCACACAAATCCTGAATTCTTTTTAGTAGGCTTGTTTTTGTAATTCTGAAACATTTTTGCAATTCTGACAATTATATATGTGTAATGGGATTGAGCCAATGAGTAAATGTATTGTTGTTGAGAGCCAGGTTCTTACTAGGAAAAAAGGGACATAATATGGAATAAGGGAAGGAAAAAGAGCCGTATTGCAATGGGTTGAAATTAAGTCTATTAGTGTGTACCATATTTCTAAAACATATATATGCATGTGTTTATGCATGTATATGCATGTATGAACATATATATGTATATATATTTGTTTTGTTTTTAAAGATTTTATTTACTTATTTGAGAGAGAGAAAGCAAGTGGAGGTGGGGGAGGAGCAGAGGGAGAGGGACAAGGAGACTCTGTGTTGAGTGTGGAGCCTGATGCGGGGCCCAATCCCACAACCCTGAGATCATGGCCAAAATCAAGAGTCGTGCACTTAACCAACTGAGCCACTTAGGTGCCCCATGAATGTATATTTGTATGTATAAATGTATATAATGCATATATTACCTAACTTTGTCTGCTGAAGGGGTGAAGAAACAATAACATCTCAATTACATTGAGCATACCAGTGCCCAGATATTGGTCTCTAATACCATTCCCCACTAAAAGGAGCCAGGGCTCCTGGGAGAACCAGCTGATTCCAGGGCTGGGGCAGAATAAGTGCAAAATGAACCTGGAACATTTTGGTATGCTAGAAATTAAGAAAGTGCTCAAAAAGAGATGGAAGCACATCATAAGGACACATGACCCAGCTTGAAAGGACTCCTGCTGGTTAAATCTGGGACAATTGAATACTAAAATAATGAAGTAAAATAATGCATCATAAACCATTAAAAATAGGAATTCATGAGTCTACACCAATAACAAATGGATACATTAATAATAAATATATGGGGGAGAAAAGAGGGCTCTTCCTTATAATGAAATGCTGAATGCCAACTGGTAAATTGGGAGAAGGTGCCAAATTTGGAAAGTTAGCATTTTGTAACCATTATGAGAAAGATTGGATCAAGCAAGAATCATTAATGCATGCTAAATTTAGTGGGAAATTTAGATTAGGAGAAGGATATCTGTATGATCTTAAAGTATCTCCCACAGACTGATTTCTAGTTCCACGGGAAAAAATAGCAATTATGCAAGAAATTCAACATCTTGACTGATCAAAATTTCCATCAGCCATGAGAGCAGATGGACATCATGTGTCTTTAAATGTGACGCCCTGAGAAAGGTATAGTACTTATTCAGTATTCTGACCAAGAATGTATGACCTGAATCATGAGGAAACATTAGACAAACTCCACATGAGAAGCAGTCTATTAAAAAAGGGGAACTCTATACTTAAAATGCAATCCCTGACCCTAGACTGGATTCCATACTGGATGGAAAATGTTGCAAGGACATGATTGGATCAGTTGACAAAAATGGGGTATGGGCAGTAGATTAAAGTCTGTTCCAATGTTACATTTTCCGAAGATGATAACCATCCTATAGTTATGTAAGAGAATGTCTCTGTTCATAGGAAATACAATAAATGGCCATGATGTATGTAATTTTCCCTAAAATGATTTAAAGGAAAAAATAAACACACACACACACACACACACACACACACACACACACACACACAGAGGCAGGGGATGGAGGAGAGAGTCTGATCCAGGTAAAAGAAAATCAGGTATTCTTTTACTCTTTTCATTCTTGTAACTTTTCTCTAAGTTTAAAGTTATTTCCAAATAAAAAGTTAAAAAAATTCAGTCTTGCATGTTTAGTGCAGGGACATTTATCTCCCTATGATTCTGTTCATTGGTTTTGGTTCTGGGGACCATGTTGATGTCTGACCACTTGTTAGACCACTTGTTAGAATATATAACATCAATAATTAAGGAAAAAAACCACTTTTTTTGGTGGGGGTGGGTAGGGAAGCCCTTTCTATGCAAACGCAATCTTATGTGGAACGTCAGGTCATAGAAGAGATGAAAGAAGGTGCTGTTCTGTCTGATTGAAGCTTGTGTGTACTTGTTGGGGGGAGTTTTAGAGGCCTGTCTTCTTCACCTCCATGGGAGGTGGGCAATCCTGAGGCTCCTCCAGGGAAAGGAGTTTGACAACCACTGCTCTTAAGTAAAACGGGCCTGGTCCAGCTGACCTCAGTAACCACTGAGAATGACTATCCTGTGATTGGGTGAAAACCTCAGGGTTACTTAAGAGCGGTTGACTTGTGCTTTTTGAACATGTCCTAATGTGTGCTTTCAGTGATAAATAACCAATTCTTTTCCTGCTTTTCCATGAGGTTATTCTATCCTTGGCCTGTGATTCATACTTGACAGCGAGCCGCAAGGCCCTCTAGGTCAAGCCCAGTGCGAGATTGTTTCAGAGAATTGAGATGTTTCTGAAGATGTGTGTATGGATAAGACTTGTGTAAATAGCTTCGCATTTTCTCACAGCTGCTTCATGGTTGTGTGGAGTTCATTTTCCAATGGCTGGGGTGCCTCACAGATGGGATTTATGTTTATCCAGACATCCTCTTCCTTTCCTTTGCTTTTAGGTAGTTAAAAGTCTTTAACACATTTGGTGGAGAGGAACTTGGCATTTAAAGAAATCTTTGGCAAATCCTCTTGTAAAGTGACTTAGCACCCACCTAAGTTAATTGCTTGGAAAGTTGAAACCTCCATATATTTACATATATTTTAAAACTCAAACCTGAGTCAACCAAAATTTGAGAGCATTATTTATTCAGCAAGCCTTGGAAGATTGTATATAACAAATAAGTTTTAAGAAGACATGGCCATTTTCATGATGTGCCTCAAGTCCCTGGCTTTTTGAATGGTCCAAGACCCGAATTGCTACCTGTCCCATTGTTCTTTTCATGGGAAGACAAGTGTCCCCTACAGTGAACTGGGCAAAACTGAGGACAGAGATTTCATTTCTTGTGACAATTTCTGTTAATTGGTAGTGACTTTCCGGAGTCCTACGTTGAGAGGGATTCTGGGGCAGCATCTGGGTTTGGTGAGAATGAATGCTGCAAACCATTTGTGATGTCTGCTTAGGGTATGGAATGGGGAAGTTATCCAGATGTATGCAATAGATGTGTTGCTCCTGGCCTAAAAGTAATTCCCAGGGGCTCTGTTTGGTCAGAAAGAACATGCTTCCCCATTGGCCACGAGCCCTGCTTTCTTACTAATCCAGGAAACTTGGGTTTAGAGCCCCCGTTTAGAGATGGGAGGAACTGGAGAAACTTCCCTGAAGCTTTGAGGTGTTTCTCCTGCACACCCATGGCACTCAACACCACAAACGAACTCTTTGTGGATGGGATGGTAAAAGGCAGTAATGAAAATCTCCTCTGTCTGAGTTCAATGGGTTGGCATGTCCCTCTTGAAATTTAGAATCCCAGTCTTTCTTCTTAAGATTTCAGGACCCTGAAATTCTTTTTTTTTTTTTAAAGCTTTTTTTTTTTTTTTTTAAAGATTTATTTATTTATTTATTTGAGAGAGAATGAGAGACAGAGAGCATGAGAGGGAGGAGGGTCAGAGGGAGAAGCAGACTCCCCGCTGAGCAGGGAGCCCGATGCGGGACTCGATCCTGGGACTCCAGGATCATGACCTGAGCCGAAGGCAGTCGCTTAACCAACTGAGCCACCCAGGCGCCCCTGAAATTCTTTGTACAGTGCAAACTCAGTGATGTTTTCTTGTAATTTAAGTGACAAGAAAAGTTGACCCTGGCAAAGCCCAGTCTCTCTTAGATCCTTCCTCAATACTGAGGCATAAGAAGCAGAACAGAATTTAGAGACAATTCCACCGTAAAGCTATACCCTTATCTTCACAGACGGGTAGAGAACTCCCCGCCTTTAATCTCTGAGTGTTTTATGCCTCGTAGTTTAGGTAGGTAGGTAGGTAGATTAGGTAGGTAGTGCTGCTCAGCAGCCTTCCTACTGATGTCCCCCTCATCTGCCCCTCCCCCCATTAGTTGATAAGAACCTTTAATCAGTAAACTTTTTTGAAGACCAATTATTATGTCTTGCTTTTCTTTGTTTTCTCACAGTTCCTGGTAGTTTTGCAAACTAAGACCCCAGTATGTGTTAGCAGAGTGAATTGTTTCAAGAAAATCTGTGTTTGGACTTATTTTTCAAGGTAAGATGTGTATCCAGGCGATTCCGGAAAGAGCTGTGTCTTCTCTACCGAGTGGTGCATTTCCCTCCTCCTCCAGGTATTCGGATTCAGGTTAATTTTGCAATCTTGCAATCCACAAGGACGACTGCCTGAAGCCCAGAGGCTGGAGGTGTTCTTACTGGATGCAGGGAATTAAAGGCAGCACTCAGAAGGATTCAATGTGCGTTTTATTCACAAACAGCCCTGAATAAGGAAGACTTTGTGTGAATGTTGTCATATTTCCCAAGAATACATGTTTGAATTAGCTAGTGCGACCCTCCCTTCCCTGAAGCAGAAAACAGCTCCCCATTTACCTGCTCCTTTCCCGGCAGACCCTGTTTACACTGAAGTTTGCCTGGCTATTTCTAACTCCGGGCCAGACCAATAAACAGGAGCTCGGAGGCAGAAATACCTCCACTGGGAGAAGTCGTGGGTGGAAGAGGGTCCTCAAATAGGAGCAGAAATAGGTGTGGGCACACATGCCTGTTTCCCAAATTGTGCAAAATGGCTCTTCCCTGCTTCACTTTCTCTTGCATCCTTCCCCCTTCACTGAAGGAATCTGAAGATCTTTTAATTAAAAAGTTGAAACTAGAAAGAACAAATGACACGGATTGATACGCTTTATTTCTTTAATTAAAAGACATTGAAACACGGGGCACCTGGGTGGCTCAGTCGTTAAGCGTCTGCCTTCGGCTCAGGTCATGATCCCAGGGTCCTGGGATGGAGCCCCGCATCGGGCTCCCTGCTCGGCGGGAAGCCTGCTTCTCCCTCTCCCACTCCCCCTGCTTGTGTTCCCTCTCTCGCTGTGTCTCTCTCTGTCAAATAAATAAAATCTTTAAAAAAAAAAAAAAAAGACATTGAAACACATTAGAATTTGAGTTTCAGAGAATTTTCACGTGATTCTCCTTCAACCTACTGTCCCAATTTTGTTCTAGCCAAGTGGGATGCCTTGACGTGACTGTGGTACTTGCAAGAGTCCAAGAGACTAATTTTATTGTTTATGAGAAGTGTAAACAAAACCCTGGGGTATATAATAATTTTGAGTCCAGATGACTTAACTATAGTAACCAACTGGACCCTGAACTCTGACAGATGCTTTAGAGCTTCTGTACAGAGCTACACACTGTTTCACCCCTGCCTGGCCCCCCAAACTCCCCTCCGTCTCTTTGCTTCCTCCTTCACCAGGCCCCAGGCCCTTTGCCCTTCCCACCTAAGGGTGGCCTCTGAGTACTGTTCCCTCTGGGGGGTGGGGGTGGAGGCTCCCCTCCCAGCCCCTGGAGGCACAGGGCCAGCCCTTCTGCAGGCCCTGTGTGGGCACCCTAACTGAGGACGATCGATAGTATGATTCTTCTTATTCTTCATTTTAGCCTCCTTTAATTTTCCTTCAAAGTGTTCATCGACATTTATCATTATTTTATGTGTTAGTTTACTTGTCTGTGAAATGTAACCTCTTTGAAGGCCGGCCTCTGTCTGTCTGCCTCGCCAGTGTTGCCCGCAATACTTGTGGGAGAATGAGCTTGGGAACCACACAGAGTCCCTAAATGAAGGTGGCAGGAACAAAACACACAGGCCCGTTTGTAGCCAGGAACCAACTGGATTCGGGGCGGGGCAGGGGTAGAGAACCTCCAAGAAGGAAAGTTGAGCTCCTTTTGATCCTGGGTGCTCTCTGACATTTCAGTGGTGAGGTCAAGAGAGAGTCAGCTCAGGTGCGGGCTTGAGGTGGTGTCTTTTCTGGCAAAAGGTGAGGATGTGGGTCATAGTTAACTGCTTTCAATATTAGCTACTCCTTTTCAATATTAGGTAATAACCTAATGCGGCTGAGAGTTCTTCCTGGAAAAATATGGCCTTTTAGTAGCAGACATTCAGTAAGCCATGAAGGCACCTTCTTGGCCAGATATGGTGCTGGGGTCGGGAGGCACAAGCATGAAGGGGACAAGTGACTCAGTGTCTGGAGAGGAGGCTGACATGTCAACAATGATAACATGCAGTGACAAGTGCTGTCACAGAGGGAAGTGCAGGTGCTCCTCGGGGAGGGCGAAGGGGAGGGGGGTATGTGGGGGAGGCTTTCCCGAAAGGTCCACCTTAGCCTGCTGCCTCCTTGCAAGAGGATTTGGTGACCTCTGCTGGGGGATGAAACCTCTGGTCTGAACTAAGCCAATTGGTGCAAGGAGAGGGGAGATTTGCACAGAGCCAGGGAGGGTTTTCTTTTCTTTTCTTTTCTTTCCTTTCCTTTCTTTTTCTTTTCTCTTTCCTTTCCTTTTCCTTCCTTTTCAAAAAATTTATTTATTTGAGAGAGGGAGAGAGGGAGAGAGCATGAGAGCAGGGGGAGGGGCAGAGGGAGAGGGAGAGAGAATCTCAAGCAGATTCCCTGCCGAGCCCATGGCCCGACGTGGGGCTTGATCTCATGACCCCAAGATCATGACCTGAGCCAAAACCAAGAGTTGGACGCTTAACCGACTGATCCACCCAGGTGCCCCAAGCCAAGAAGGCTTTCTACAGTAATATTGGCTTTAGGAGATACAGCTTGAAGGAGACTTGATAGAAAGTGGAGGGACTTGGACCAATAGCAGGTAGAAAATACTTTATGAAACAGGCCAGGGAGTGGAGACGGCTGGTAGGACAGGGATGCTGAGAGGGGAGAGTAGCCCCCCCACCACACCCCATGGGTAAGTGGAAATGGAAGCCTAGCCAAGGGGCTGAACAGTCGGCTGGGGATTTGGATGGAGGAATTCCACTTCTGGGACTTTATTCTCAGGAACTGATCAGATACCCGTACAAGTATATCGACCCCTTCATTGATGGTAAACACCACAGTGGCTAAACACAGGGATCGATTCAATAATTTATGGTATACCCAGAATATGGTAGGACCATTGAAAACGATGTTATAGTTTTATTTTATTTTATTTTTTTTATATTGGGATGGAAAGACATTCAAGGGATACTGATAAGTAAAAAGACCAGATTACAAAACAACATTACAAACATAGAAAAGACTGGAAGTGAATAAACATGCTCACAGTGGAGGGGATTAAGAACAGTTGTTTATTTTTTACTTTACACTTTTATGTGGGTTTTTCCCCCCACAATGAACAGGCATTAAATTTACAACCAGAAAATCAGTAAAGTTATTTCCATTTTGAAAGGAAAAATCCACAGGGTTTTAAGAGAGATGATTAGAGTTAGAATCCCAACTGAGTAAGTAACTGCTAGAAACTGCTGCTTTCCTCATTCATGATTTTCCAAGGAGATCCTCCTGGTAGGCAGGGGCTGATCTTGTGTTTTTTGACTCAAGGTGGAGAGATGAACTTTTCTCTGGGTTTGCTCCCCAGTATTGACCTAGGGGTGGGGATGTGCTCCCCCTTTTATGCTCTACAAAGAGGAGGCACCTTCCCATGCTCCCTGAGTGATTCTTCACGGCGGCTGCAGGTTAGAATCCTGGGGGACCTGTGTGCAGGCCCCACCTCTCAGACCAATTAAAGCCGAATCTCTGGTGATGAGGCCCAGGTAACAGGCTTCTTCTTCTTCTTCTTCTTTTTTTTTAAGATTTTTTATTTATTTGACAGAGAGAGAGACAATGAGAGCAGGAGCACAAGCAGGGGGAGTGGGAGAGGGAAAAGCAGGCTTCCCACTGAGCAGGGAGCCCGATGCGGGGCTCGATCCCAGGACCCTGGGATCATGACCTGAGCCGAAGGCAGACACTTAACGACCGAGCCACCCATGCGCACCTCAGGTTAACAGGCTTCTGAAGCCAGGGCTGGGTACACCCCGAGTAGAGGATAATGAATGAAAAATAAGCAGCAGCATACATTTGGACCAGTGTTTCTAAGGCATGCCAGCCCTGATATTGATCTGTGGAAAGCAGATTAATTGGTCAAATACTTCTGTCCCTCCTTCTAGGAAAGTCTCAAAGCACATGAGCAAATAAAGGCTCTTGAAAGTGCCAAGATAAAAAAAATCTGTTTGATTTGTTTCACCTGGTGTTTCCAATCATACCCGACCATGGAAACCTTTGTCTGGGTGGGGGGTGACCCTTTATCTTGGGTTACATTGAGCTGGGGTCTTTCTTGCGTCACCCTGTGGGCACACTTCCCCACGATGTCCCTGGAATGCTTAAGACCAAAGCGGACCTTTGGATGTGTTGCCGTATACACAGGTGAATGGGGAGTTCCCATCCTGGAACTTTGGGAGTATGCCTGTTGCCTGCTAGAGCACCTGACCTGGGACCGGGAAGAGGGGATACCCCGGCTACAGAGGCAGGCGTTCGCAGGAGGAAAATGAGGTCCAAAGAGGTTGTTGACTGCCTTGTCTCAAATCACAAAGCTGGGCACGAGCCTGCAAGGGACTACAATTCAGACTTTCTGCTTCGCATTCAGACCCTCCTCCCTTCCCCTCCACCAACTTGAGGGCATTGCCTCAGGCATTTTATGATCTTTGAATAAAGGAGTCCTGTGAAGATGAATGGGAAGTTCCGGTTTTCTTATCCCATTTTGTGTTCCTATCTGCATCTGCCAAGAAGACACCCAAAGCTCTCAATATCACTCAGTTGTAAGGAATGTTTAGAATTGAAGCGCTGGTTTGACACAATTAAAAGCTTCCAGAAGGCTGTTATGGCGCCAATTATTTACTTAGCGATAGCAAGCTATTTAAATTTCATTATGGAGTAGAAAATAGGGAGATAAGAACAAAATATGGTCGGGCTGACCGTGACCTCAAAACCCCTGCTCCTTTGGTTCATGAAAGATAGCAGAAACAGAACATTCTGATTCAAGGATCGTTTTGTTAAACTGTGTATTCTCTTAAATGAAATTGTTTCTTAATCTCTTTGTGGGCTGCTAATGGGCCATTTATCGGTGCATTCCAAGGCAAAGGGAGTCTGGGCCAAATAGGGCTGCTGGTCTGGGGAGGGGTCCCTCTGTATTGCAGGTGGTTGGACAAATGACTCAGTAACTCCCTGCCTTGAGCAGAATGACGTTTATCACTGTAAGCTCGGAAATATCCCCCATCAATAAGGCAAAGAAAGCAATGTTCACTCCTTCATTCTCCTGACTCCTTTTTATATATATCACCTGGATTGTTGAAACTTTCCCTTCTCCCCCTTCCCCCATCCTCTTTCAAGGCCATTCTCCAGGGGGGTGGCGGGGGAGGAACAGAGTGGGGAAAGAATCCCAAGCAGATTCCCTGCTGAGCTTGGAGCCCAATGGGCTCCATCTCACGACCCTGAGACATGACCTGAACCGAAATCAAGAGTCCTGTGCTCAACCAACTGAGCCATCCAGGCGCACCCAGGGAAATTTTAACCGTAACATTTCCCATGGCACAACTTCTCATTGTGTTCTTATGGGATGTTGGTAGGGCTGGAGGGCATGGCAGGGTGGAGGATCTGGTTCAATGGATTGTCAAAAGGGCACTTAACTATAGATACTTGAATATATATTATCTATGTATTATGTATGTTTATATAGCATATATATTTATATATTATATATATTTGAGGAATAATTTGCATACAGCAAGATTCACCATTTTTAGTGTATAATTTTATGAGTTTAACAAATGAATACGGTTATATATCAACCACTGAAATCGATATATAAAACAGTTCCTTCTCTCCCAAAAGTTTCTTTTTGCCCCTTGTTGTCAGTCCCTTCTCTTTTCGCCTCGGGCTCTTGACAACCACTGAGCAGTTTCTTATCTCTATAGTTCCGCCTCCTCTAACAAGTCATACACAGAATCACATGGTATGTAGTCTTCTGAATCTGGCTTCTTCCACTTGGTGTAATGCATTTGAGATTCACCTGTGTTGTTGCATGTGTTAGTTGTTGCTGAGCATTCCATGAGGGCTGCGTGTTCCTCCATTCACCACTTAGAGGACATTGGGGTTGTTTCCAGTTCTTGCCAATTATGAATAAAGCTGCTATAAACATTTACATATAGGTTTTTGGGTAGATACCTGTTTTCATTTCTTTTGAATAAATACCCGGGAATGGTATTGTTGGATCATCTGATGAGTTTATGTATTAACTTTATAAGAATGCTGTTTAATTTTATCAGGACTTTAAATGTTTAAGTTTATAAATAATATTTTTTGATTTTAATTTGTTTTTGATTTAAACAATTACATCAAAATGCCTTGATTTAATTGTTTTTAACTTTCTGAAAGGGTATCATGCTGAGGCAATCTTTTGGGGGATTTTTTTTCACTTAGTTTCATAGTTTTAAGATTTATTCCTATTGTGACATCTGGCTGTGAATGTAATATTCTAGCACATTCTATTGATAGGCATTTGGCTGTTTCCAGATTTTTCTAAAGTTTGGTTTTACTACTGACATTCTTGTGTGTGTCTCTTGTGTTATCTATCGCTGTGTAACAATATTACTCCACACTTAGTGGTTTAGGATAACGCCCATTTGTTACCTTGCAGTTTCTGTGCGCTGAGAGTCTAGGTACGGCTTCTCTTCTGCTTCAAGTCCTCATAAGCCAGCAGTCAAGGAGTTAGGCAGGACCGTGGGCTCGTCTCAGGGCTCGATGGGGAAGGATTTCAAGCACTTTCAAGCTCCTGTGGTTGCTGGTAGGATTCGGGTCCTTGCAGGTGGTCAGACTGAGGGCCTCAGTTTCTGGCTGGCTGTCAGTCAGACGTGACCCTCAACTGCTCCCTAGCACGGTCACTTCATCAAACCCAGCAAGAGGGGAGAGCCCGCTAGCATGACAAACGTTACAGTCTTATGCAACAAGATCACAGAGGTGACATCCCATCACCTTTGCCGTCTTCTGCTGGTTCAAAGCAAGTGTGGGTCCTGCTCATACTGAAAGGGAGGTGATTGGCCGAGGGCAGAAGTGTCAGGAAGCAGGCATGGTGGGGCCACTTCACGGTCTGTTGGCATCTCTCATTCCACAGGGGTGCGCTTTTCCCTTGTGTTTACAGGTGGGAAATGGAATTGCTGTGTCTGAGGGAACTCTTCTATTCCTAATAATGCTCTCTACTTAAAGACTGTATTTTCTGGAATGAATATAGCCAAGTCAGCTTTCTTTTGGTTAATATTTTCCTAATATTCCATTCTTTTTTCTCCAACCTTTGCAAATCCTTATGTTTTTTTTTTTTTTTTTTTTTTTAAAGATTTTATTTATTTATTTGACAGAGACAGAGAGGGAACACAAGTAGGGGGAGTGAGAGACGGAGAAGCAGGCTTCCCGCGGAGCGGGGAGCCTGATGTGGGGCTCGATCCCAGGACCCTGGGATCACGACCTGAGCCGAAGGCAGACGCTTAACGACTGAGCCACCCAGGTGCCCCGCAAATCCTTATGTTTGAAGCATGTCTCTCTCTTGTAAATAGCACATATCATAATTTAAAAAACAAGGGGCTCCTGGGTGGCTCAGTCGGTTAAGCATCTGCCTTTGGCTCAGGTCATGATCCCAGGGTCCTGGGATCGAGTCCCACATCGGGCTCCCTGCTCAGCGGGAAGCCTGCTTCTCCCTCTCCCACTCCCCCTGCTTGCGTTCTCTCTCTCGCTGTGTCTCTCTCTCTCAAATAAATAAACAACACCTTTTAAAAAAATATAAGGTGATTCCATGTGCAGCCAGATTTGAGACCCGTCATCATGATGAGATTGTAATTCTGGGAGTTTGAAGCAGAAGGGATATGGAAAATAATTTCCATGGGTCAGTTGGTTCCCCCGTGTTCTTTTTCTTCCGAGCACACCTGCACCAATCTCTAGGTCTCAGCAGGAGGGGTATTTGCACTGTTTGCCACCAAATGATGAGGGGAGGGCTGGGGGAGACAGGAGCGGAATTTCACCAATTGTTCTGTTCTATCTTCTCACAACCCTGCTGGGCTGGGTCCTGCCCCAGACAAAGCCAGCACTCCACAAACACCAATCCAAAACAGCCCCTGTAAACTCAGAAGCTTCTCACAACTTTCTCTCTAGTTTTTTATTCTCGTGGTATGGATAGGGCTGGAGGAGTGGGGGTGAGGAGCCAGCAGTCATTCTAGTTCAGCATCTTGGCCTGAACTGGGGCTACGGAGGTGTGATCAGTGGACCAGAAGGATCAACATCCCCTGGGAGCTTGTTAGGAATGCATGCTCTCAGGCCCCACCCTGGACCTACAGATGCAGAGTCTATATTTGAACAAGATCCCCAAGGAATTCTCATGCACATTAAAGTTTATGTCTTACACAGCATAGATGCTGAATAAATATATTTAAATCGAATCAGGCACCTTTTTGACCAGGTACCTCCGAGTTTGCTTGGTCATGTTGTGCCTGCCAAATGTTGATTTTGGTTCTTTGATTTGAGCTTTCTCTGCCGTAGGCCAGAATTCAACAATGTTGGGTTTGCCCACCATGCAGATAGATTTTTAAAACAGTTTAAGAAAAACAACGCTCTAGTAGCACCATCTACCTCTAGGTTTTAGCACTCATTGCTGTTGTAATTTTATATTTACTGCGTGAAGAGCTGATTCATGTCTGGCTCTTGCATGGTATTGTAAGCTGCAGAAAGACAAAGTCATTGTCTCCTAATGCCCAGCATGGTGTGTAGCATACAGCAGGTGCTTAATAAATATCAGTCCAATGAGAGAAATGACTTGAGCACTTGTAGAGATCTATTTATTGAGTGCTCATATTAATGATTATACTTGCAAAGAGTTCTTCTGTTAAGAAATATATATATTTGGGAATGTTTCTTCTGATATTATGATTTCTCATCATTACTATTAAATCCAGCTACTTGAAGTTCTAAAGTCTTATGTTTATTTTTTAAAGAACTTAAATGCATACTGGCATTTAAATAAATGCTAACATTTAGTATTGACCAATTTCTTTTTTTTTAAGTTTATATATTTTTAGTAATTTCTACACCCAACGCAAGGCTGGAACTCATGACCCCGAGATCAAGAGTCATATGCTCTTCCGCTCTTCCTACTGAGCTGGCCAGGCGCCCCAGTATTTACTAATTTCTTAATTCAGTGACTACATTGTTTTTCTTTTAAAAAATTTTATATTTAGCTGACAGAGAGAGAGACAGCGAGAGCAGGAACACAAGCAGGGGAGTGGGAGAGGGAGAAGCAGGCTTCCCGCTGAGCAGGGAACCTGATGCGGAACTCGATCCCAGGACCCTGGGATCATGACCTGAGCCGAAGGCAGACGCTTAACGACTGAGCCACCCAGGCGCCCCTACATTGCTTTTCATAAGACAAAACAAAAAAATCTCACCTTCAGGGACTTTCACATCTCTTTGGTATTCTTAGACAAGAACACACGCATTAAATGATATAAAAAAGCAAGGGGGACGCGGCGGTCCTGGCATTTGCCGAGAATGAATCCTATTTGGACTGTTTCTACTACTCTTTCTCTCCTTTCCTCCTCCAGCTGAGGTCCAGGACAGCAGCCCAACCATGTAATATTGAGTTTACTCCTCTCCCTTCTTGGTCCTCTCTGCCAGATTTTTAAAGAGGTGCTGATTGTGAAAGAGTCTTGCCTCTTCTCAGGCCAAGAGAAGGGAGAGGGGAGTGTGCACTGGTTTAAGAAAAGCATCTGACAAAAATCCAACTTTTTATCATGTAAGGCACATAAACATGCATTTAAATAAACACTTTACATAATATGAATATTACATTTTATCAGTAAAGATAGAGCATGGGTTCCATTATGCTGGATACTGATGTCTTTGATGGCCACAGTTCCCAAAAGATAGGTGGTTCCCCAAAAAACATAATCCAGTTGACAGAACTCTAAATGGGGGGTCTGCTTTCCTGTGTGTCCTCTTTTTTTTTCTCCCCTCAACAAGCCTGATTACACACACATAATCATTACATGTGCGGTGGCATGAGACAATTAAAAAAATTAGACTTTTAAAAGATCTTGCCCAGCTTTTCTCTGGAAAACTTGAAATGAAGTATTTTGCTTTAAACTTGGCAAAGCTAAAGACCAAAGTGATGTCTGTGATCAGGGAAAGTCTGACTAATAATCGAATACCATTACGGGGCCAGAGCACCACACACGCTTTTTGCTTGTCAAAGGTGATGAAAGATACACAGAGGGCCCAAATCAAGCAACATAATGAGAGCACCATGGAAATGATTTTGTTTTGAGCATTGCTGAGTTTTAAAGCACGGTAATTTATTTCAAGTTTTTCATTAAACATTGAATTGTCAACTGTGGAGACTCTTTTGAAAGCGCTTCGTTTTTAATTCCTCAAATGTGCATTCGTCTAACAACTGTAAACCTTAATGAGACTTTGGGGTGGGGCTCCACTTTCATTTATTCTAATTAGTCTCTACTTTCAAGATCGGTTGCGAATTCTTCATTTCATGAATGAAATACAAGAAAAAAAAAGAGAGAGAGAAAGAAAATAAAACAAATTATTGAGTTCCGGATGAAGGCATTTATTTTTTTCTGGAGAGTAATTATGAAACACAATACAAACCTCATCGAATCCCATTTCTACACATCATTAAAGAGCTTCTGGGCCAAACAGTGACCTTTTGCTGAAGAGTGTGTAAAACTTACTAGTGTGGAAAAAATGATCATTGGTTCAGGGAGGACACTGTCACTCTCATACCTCCCCCACTCTGTGCTCACTTTTTTCTTTGCAGAGTTGGGAAAATAACCAGATTAAAAAAAACGAAAAACAAAAAACAACCCTCATTTCACCAGCAGAGGTCACCCTTTCTCCTTTAACGTTCCCAGTAAATGGTTTCTCCGCTGTGATTCCTTAGTCCAAGGAAATGCAGGAGCTTTCAGCTGGAAGCACAGCCAGAGGGCTGGTGGAAATACATGCATCATTCACACTGGCTGTATCTTCTTGCGTAAGCACTGTTGAAACATATTATCTACCTGGACTTTTAAATAGATAACTTGCATGCAATACAATAAATATAATCATCCTACTCTTTAGTTCATCCACTTCATCAACTATTATTCTGTGCTTGCCAGTGCCAGCTCAAATTCTTTTTTTTTTTTTAAAGATTTTATTTAGTTATTTGACAGAGAGAGACACAGCGAGAGAGGGAACACAAGCGAGGGGGGCGGTGGGAGAGGGAGGAGCAGGCTTCCCGCAGAGCAGGGAGCCCGATGTGGGGCTCGATCCCAGGACCCTGGAATCATGACCTGAGCCGAAGGCAGATGCTTACCCGACTGAGCCACCCAGGTGCCCGCCAGCTCAAATTCTGCCCAGTTCTCTGACTCATGGACCGAAGAGTAGGTTCTCATAACCCCCCGGAGGTGACGAGTCCTCAGAGAGAATCCCCTGGTGAGTTTCTGCAGGGGAAAGAGGAAGAATTAAGTTGGGTGAGGACTGACCAAGCATGGAGCCCAGCACCAGGTTCTGGAAAGTAAGCTAGAGAGGAATAGACCCCAGTCCTGGCTTCTGCTTGTGCTTTTCTTTGGAAACAAAAGCATATGTTTGTAGTTCATTTGAGGACTAATACTGGACTGCAGAATGAAGTTCTAGGTGGATTATTTATGAGTGTCCTGAGAAGGTGTCAGTCCATAAGTATCATCTACAGAAGGTCAGGGGTAGGTGAGCGATGGAACTGCCTCCATCCTGTTGTCTGGTGCTGAGTGGGGTGGGGGTGGGGGGATAGCACGTGTCTGGCCAAATCAAAAACATGGGAATTCCTTTTCTCTTCCTCCCTTTATGGGGGAAATAATAGGCATTCTCTTGGGGTCCGTGGGAAAACTGGGCTTATTGGTTTTACGGATGGTGAAGATCTTTTCTAGAATTCCCTCCCTCCCTTTCCTTTCTTTTTTCTATCTGTAAATCAAAGTTTTAGTTGGCATTTTAGAAGTTTAAAAATAAGGCGGGTTTTGGGGATTCTCTGTGGCTGCTGCTTTGCCCTTGAGCTCCGGGTAGCACAGCTGCAACAGAACTGTACTTGTCCCTTCCGGGGAGCAGGGCAGCTCTATGACCATGACAGTGGACCTCCATTACTGCATGTGAGGTGATACATCCCAGAGAGGAAAATCTGCCTATGTTCTTGCCAGCATGCTCTGGGGTCCTCCTCTTTCTGCTCACTGGGCCTCTGGCCCTCCCAGCTGGTTCTGCGCAGGGCTCGGCTGCTACCTGCTCGATGTGCTTTGCAGAAGTATACTAGAACCAGCCAGCGCTGTGGCTAAAAAGGCCGGAATTTTGCAAGCTGATTTTTATTTTTTTTTTTTATTTTTTTTTTTTTAAAGATTTTATTTATTTATTTGAGAGAGAATGAGACAGAGAGAGCATGAGAGGGTCAGAGGGAGAAGCAGACTCCCTGCCGAGAAGGGAGCCCGATGTGGGACTCGATCCCGGGACTCCAGGATCATGACCTGAGCCGAAGGCAGTCGCTTAACCAACTGAGCCACCCAGGCGCCCTGCAAGCTGATTTTTAAATCATTGGTAGCTTGAGATCAGCCTTGGTGGGAATATTTACAACACAGAAATTGGCAAACATTACAAATCAAGCCCTGCCCCCTGCTGGTGTACCCATATGTCACAGCTTACATGCCCTTCCGCGTACTGGTTGAAACATGCTCACATTTTTTTTTTTAAACAATGACACCATTTAGAATTTTTTGATGCAAATATTTACTAGGAAAAAAAAAAGAGAAAAATAGCCTGACTTCCTTCTCCTCCTTCTTCAAAAGCTTTGAGACAAAGTTGTTGTTTTTTTTTTTATCAAGTACAGATTTCTGCTCTTAATTTTAACCAGAGTTTGTTCAAAAGCAGGCGAGTTGTCCCAGCTTTCAAACACAGTCTGATTCCTTTTCTTTAAGCCCACACTAGCCCAGTTTCCTGTTAAAATGCCCCCATTTTCTTCTTCCTGCCTCCTCTGGCTTCCTGAGGGTAACCGTCCGCTGACATTGTCCCTACCCCAAGGCATCAGACTCTTCACTAGTCCTTTTTGGCTTAAGAAGCCAGTCTAGGTCTGCAGGCCCACCTGGGCTGTCTGCTCTCCTCTGGTTTGTTTGTGAGGAACGATGGCTGTTTCTGATTTCCTCACAGCATCATCCTCTTATTTCTTGACAGGTCAAATCTGGACTCCATGGCGTTGCACCTGGACTCCTGGCACGGCTGAGGCAATATTCGGGAGGGAGAGGAGAGTCGTTCATTCACTGCCTGCCTTGCCCAGACAACGAGGTCTGCTCCTACCCACTCTGGGGAAGGTACGGCTGTGTAGGTCTAGAGGCTGCATGTTTGAAAAAGGCATGTGGATTCTAGAACCTGCGGGCTAGAGGTATTGTGAGGAGGTTGCCCCACCCCTGCTGGGGATGTTGCCATATTTACTGCCATAAACCCAGTGCCTAGAAAAGTAGTTAATCCTCATTTGTTGACCGACCTGTTTTATCTCCTTCCCTCAGGCAGAAACTGTTAACTCAGGCTGACATAACAAGGGGTCACAGACTGGGGGTCTTAAACAATAGACATCTATTGTTCTCACACTTCTGGAGGCTAGGCATCCAAGATCAAGGTTCTGGAAAATTTGGTTTCTGGTGAGGACTCTCTTCCTGGTTTATAGATGGCCACCTTCTCACTGAAACATCTCTGATGTTCCTTCCTCTTCTTATAAAGACACCTTATTAAGATTAGGGCCCCACCCTATGAGCTCATTGAACCTTAATTACTTCCTTACAGGCCCTATCTCCAAATAAGTCACATTGGGGGATAGGGCCTCAACATCTGAACCCTGGGGGAGGGGGACACAATTCCATCCATAATAAATGGGAACCCGTTCTGTTCTAAAAATATTTACAGAAAAAAGAAATGCCCTCACAATCTCCTTGAACTCCCTCTTTCAGATTCGACAACTCTCTTCAGGAAAGTCTCCCATGTGGCTTAAATCCTGCTCCATGCAGGGTGAAGAAGCCATTGTTTCTTCTGGCTTCCATGGGTAGGGCAGAGAGTGAATCTTAATTCAGTATATCTGTGGTTTCTATCTGTGTATCTACACTTATCCCTCAAATTTTATCCACTCAAAATTAATTTTTATTCATTCAAATTTAAATAATAAACATGTGCAGTAATCTAAGAAGAGGCAAACAGAGCCAAGTCAAACAGCGATGGGGCTTTGTGACTCTCCAAAGTGAGAACTTTAATTCCTTAAAACCCCTAATGACACAGTGGGTTTGAAAATCACTATTACATTATATCCTTCTCTTCTTCAATTAATTCCTTCTCCAATCCTGTTTCTTCTGCTAGTTGCTGAGGACATAAAATAAATCAGGATGGAAGCCAGACACCATGCCTCTTTACTCCTCATTCGTACTTAGTTTTTCCTTCATATAAATTTGGGTTTCGTGCCTCTCACTTTGTGGGGTAAGTTCTTCCTGTGTTTATCCGATGTTGTTAGGGGGCTGGAGAGTGGCAATGGGAGCTGGTGAATGGGAGCTGGCGGGAGGGTGGCATTGGGAAAAGAAGTCCAAGGCCGAGTCCAAGGCTACTCTTCTGTGCACATTTGCATTTAACAGGAAACTTCTGGAATCAAGATGCTTGAATGCAAAGAAACTGAGTGCCTATGATGAGGGTTTCAGGAAGGTCTGTGAGAGATATTTTGTGAGGGTGGTGGGACTTCCCTCAAATCACACGATCAAGACAAGCATCTGCCTCTAACCCCTTCGCATTAGAGAGTAGCCCGGAGAGCTGGGCTTTGGGGAGGGGGGCAGGGCCGAGACTCAGCCAGGGAGAGGAGCTGGAGGATGGCTGTGTTTGTGGGGTGCGCACACACACACGCATTCACTCCCTTGCCTCCGAATGGGTTATTAGCTGGATTTGGGGTTACTCTGCCCACGTGTGTTCCCAGGTGCGACAGGCTTGAAAGGAGCTGGACCTGGGCCACGGCAGGGGTGCGGCTGGTGGTTGGCAGCCCCAGGGTGGGGCCTCCCCTCCCCCCCCCTCCCCCGTGGAATCCTGACTCTCAGGACTTAAGAGCTGGGAGGCACCTGAGAAGCTCAGCGAGTGTAAGCCTTTCATTTCACAGATGAAGTCACTGAGGCCCCAGAGGGCTCCACCCTCTTTCTGGGCTTGTCAGAGGCACTTAAGAAATACATGTTGACTTGACACGACCCGCTGTGAAATAGGCATAACAAAACTCCCCGCATGGCAGCCGGATTAGGACGCCTGCAGCTGGGAACGATTCTCCCCCTGTCGGTTAAGCCTAAACGGCGGGGGAGTAGCCGCGGGGCATTGTGGGAAGTCTGAGGGCACACCCGAGTGGAGGCCCAAAGCCTCCCTTCCCAGATAAACTTGACTTTAATAGACCGTCGTTAAGCCCAACCCCACCTCGGGTGACAGATGCATACACTGAGGCCCAGCGAAGGGAACCCATTTGGCTGGTGCGCCGCAGGCAGACGCGGGCTTTGAAACCCGCAGGCCGGCTTCCTGCCCGATGTTCTACCAGCTCTGCCAGGGAGCCTCTCCGGGAAGGATGTCGCCAGTCTGGCATTGGCTGTATTGTTTGGGTGTAGAGAATACAGGGAATGTGATGGAAGGGAGGCAGGGGGGTAGGGCAGGCAGCAGCGGGAGACGTCGAGCCAGGCGCGGCGAGGCCAGCCCGGCTCTCCTGGGCGCCGCCATTTTGTGACTCAAGATGGAGCGCGAGTTCGTGTCCCACCAGTGAAACAACCGTATAAATTAAATCTGCAACGAACTGTCTGCTGAAGGTGTGAACAAGGCCGGTAAATCCCTGGGAGCTTAGGAAACATCTGCTCCTTACCTCGAAGGCAGAAACTTGACCATAAAGCAGAAAAAGCCAGGGCTGGAATCCTTCACTGTCTCTGATGGGATGAAGATGGGGCCCAACCTTCAGATAAACTCCATGACTGGGGGAGATTTTGTGGACTTGCAGGCTAGATTCTCCCCCTCTCCCCTGTTAGGCTGGGATCTCCCCGCTTCTGCCATGCCTCTCTCAGTTCTTCAGTGACCTTGGGCTGTGGTTATGCGGCCAGGGAAGGGAGTCGAGACTCGGTCAGGGTCCTCGCTGCTGGGCCTCAGTGGGCAGTGGGCGTGTTTGAGCCGGGAGGAGGGATGAGGAAAAGGTGGCAGGCCCAGCAGGAATCAGGAGTAGGGGCAGGTCGCCAGGCCCCGGTCAGAGCCCCTGGCCAGAGGTCCGGGGCTGAGTGTGGGTGTGGGGGCCCGGTGACGGTGGAGGGGCAAAGAGCAACCAAGAGTTGAGGCCAGGAATCCAGGAGATCAGAGCTGGATTGTTAACCTTATAGCTGGAATCTTGGAATCAGAGGAGCGCGAGGAAGCACCATGACTGGGGCCTAAGGTGTGCAATGCTGACTTCCAGCAAGGTCTTAAGCACAAGGATGGCAAATAGCTGATGACACTTGCTTGCTGCTCCCAACTGGATGGTGATGGCCATGTGAAGTGTGGTATTTAGGAGGGTCGGATCCTGGCAGGGTTGAAAGGTGCTGTGTTCATGGATGATGTCTACTATAAATAGGTCAAAGAAGAGACTGCCTGGTGCCACATAGTTCTCATTCCCTCTTTGATGGCCTCTCCTAATATTCCTTATTCCATCCATCACTGATTTGCAGTTTATCCCTTTGTGCCCAGTTCACCCGTCATCTTTCAGAATTCCGAACAGGTGCTAGGCTGCTGGTCCACGCCATGGGACTGCCTTAGAGATGAGAAACCTCTTTTCATTTACTCCCTGGAATGGAGTCTAAAGCTTGTTCTCTCGACATACTGTTAGTTTCAGTAGCAAAGTGTATTGCATGTATGAAATCCTTTAGGCAGAAAATAATAGATAGTTTCAAGGCTTAGAGGCTGTGCCTGGATGTAGACCACTGTCATTGTCATGTGGTCCTGGGTCCTATCTCTTATGTTCTTTCAGAGGAGCATGAACAGCCTGGGAATCTAGTGGACGGTGATTAGTGAGGAAGCAAGGTGGTCCAGGCCATGCTCCTTGCCCTACCTGGGGATAAACTCGTACTTTTCCAGATTGATAAGGAGCCGATATGTAGGGACGCCTGGCTGGCTCAGTCAGTTAAGCGTCTGCCTTCAGCTCAGGTCATGATCCCAGGGTCCTGGGACTGAGTCCCGCATCGGGCTCCCTGCTCAGCGGGGAGTCTGCTTCTCCCTCTGCCTGCTGCTCCCCCTGCTTGTGCTCTCTCTCTGACAAATAAATAAAATCTTAAAAAAAAAAAAAGGAGTAGATATGTAATAAGCAGCTGGTAAGTGAAATGAACTCTGTTAGGCGCAGCAGACCATCACAAGGCAAGTATGAACCAGTCTCTGCCCTCCAGGCGCTTCTACTCTAGGGAGTTTATGTGGCTAGTGGAATGAGGAAGGATGGGTAGCAAGAATTATTTAGTTAGTAATAACGGAAATGGCTGGTGAGAAGGACCAGTGCCATGGACTACTTAGTGCTTTTGGTCACGGTCATGTGGACACAGATGTGCTTGGTGGGGGTGGGGCCAGGGAGAGAAAAATCCATGTTTCTTCTCCATCATTTCATCTGCACACATGAGATTGATCAGAGTTGCAACTTTGAACTTTCAGATTTTTTTTTTTTTCTGGGGGCAGGTATCAAAATCCACTCATCTAGGAAACTGTGTAGAGGTAAGCACCTGGGATCGGACCTGGGTGTTTCTCTGATTGCTTCATAGCATGACTTTGGGCAAATGACTTGATCTCTTTGAGCTCCAGTTTCTTCTTTTTTAAATCTGTGAGGTGGGGTAATAATGTCTGCCTTGCCATCTAATAGGATTAAAAAGCATTAACATGTATGAAAGTGATTTATAGATTATAAAGCCCTATCCAAATGCAAAGGCTTATTATTGTGACCATAAACACGAATAATTGTTAGGTACAGAATGCATACCTCTTGCATTAAACTGTGAAAAATGGGGTCTCTCTTGAACGGTATGTTCACTCCATACTTTATTCAACCAATCTAGAATCCATGGTAGCATTCTCTTCTTCCACTATTTGATGACACCGAGCTCCCAATCAGTAGTGAAAACCTCTGAGCTGTTTTAGCAAAGGTGGAAAATTTTCCCCCTCACCCTCCATGGGCTGGTTGCCCTACGGGAGAGAAGGGGCTTGCATTTTAAGATGGATGACCAAGTGAGGGCTGCAGTCTTGGATTGAAAACCCGAGCAGAGCTAACCAGCCCACAGAGGCCTTGCTCTCTTGGTTAGTTCTTGTTAACTCACTGGGCCAGCTGGACGAAGGAATGACGACGAGCACTGAGGTTGGTGGTTTGGAGCTTGCTTTATTCCAGCACGTGACTCCCTTCCCTGTAGCACTACCAGGACTCAGTTCTTCTTGCTAGCAGACATTAGGGAGTTTCACTGCAAATTCTGTTTAGCTAATTTGGGCAGAAAAGGGTATTGTCCCGTTTGACTCAAAGGTTCTGCAATTTGGAGCAAATGCACTTTGAGCTTAGATCACGTGCTGTGCCGGCAACTTGTTTTAACTTTTCATTCTTATAGTTAGGAGGACAAAGAAAGGGATTTCAAATGTCATTTGCTGTAATGATTAGCTTTAGTGAGGGATTCTATCTATGGCTATTTGCTTCAAAGCTTTAATTGGCTGAAGCCTGTATATTTGATCATTAACAAAATGGTCTCTTTTCTATCGTGTTAATAATTTTGTTTAATAGAAATGTGGCTTTGATTTCTTTCGGGGCTACGTTGCTATTTTTCTGGCACTGAGAAGTGTTGGTTTAAGATTTTGCCACGTATGAGACATGGCAGAATTCCATCTTGGAAGTCTCCAAGCTTGGGCCTGCTCAAAAGATGGGACTGGAAGGAATATTCTTGGCCCAGCTGCGCGAAGCAGTTTGTTTAGATCAGACCAAAACAAAGAGGTTGGCTTATGTGGAAACTTTATACCTGTCCCACATGTTTTAGACACTTCTGAGAAAACAAACAGCTCCATATTTGCAATTACAAGGTCAAAAGGCCACATGTTGGCCCCAGTGCCAATTGAGCGGGGTCCTCAAGCAGTCAGCGCTGATGTTGTTAAGTAAGAGTATGTTGTGGCCACTTAACCAATCTCCACACCTGGAAAAAGTAAAAAATTCAAGAAAGCCAGCAAAGTGAATTTGAAACCAGAGCGTGCTCTAGTGACCGTGTTCAGACTCTGAGCTCCTGAGCTGTCTCTCCATTCCAGGCTTGGAGGGATATTTGAAAAGCATGCATCATTATGGGCGGAATCTCCTGAATCCGTATCTCAGGGGCAGGATTAACACCGTGCAGCACCCTGTGTGGACCCGGATTCTTCGAACTATATTCTCATGAAAAGGTGTCCTAGTGACCATGTCATCTTTTTCTTCCTTGTCTGTCTTAAACCAGCTGGTTCATCTCCTGACATTCAATATGCTCCCCTCTTTTTTTTTTTCCCTAGCTATGTCAGTGCTCCAAAGAGGCTCGTGAAGGGGACCAGCTGCCCGGATACCAGCAGGAGCTGCTATAGCTACAGATTTGAGGCGCACACCTGCACGGAGTTGGGTGGCAGGGGATTTGTCAGGGGAGGGCGGATCATGCAACATCAGGGCTCTCAAGCCAGAGGGATGGATGGCTCGCGGGTGGCAAATGGGATATCCCGCTGCTCACCTGGAGGTCATGGGATCACACCTGACTTGAATTAGTCAAAAGGATTCCAGGATGAGGGTGAGTTGGTCGTTTAGGAATGAGATGATTAGCTGGCTGTAACAGTTCCTAATAAACAGATTGTCCATATCAATGACGACTATTCAATGAGCCACGGGAGTGGCATCCCTGGAGCCCTGACGCGGGAGGGGGCGGGATGGATGGCGTCTCCAAGAATCCTGCGAAGGCTGTGACTGAATGGGATCACCGGGGGATTAGGGCACGTAGAGAAGAGTCCCCGGGGCCCGGCCCTGCGCCCTCAAGTCGGAGGAGGTGGGGAAGATCAGGAGGAGCACTGGAGGGAGAGTGAGAAGGAATGCCCATGCGGCAGGAGGAAAACTGGAAGAGAGTCGTGACCTGGAAACCAAGTGAGCAGCGTGTTCCAAGGAGGAGGAAGGGAGCAGCACGTGCAGTGATATGTAGGAGGCGCCCTGGACATTGACATTAGGTGCATGGATGTCACTGGTAACTTTGACGAGGGCGGTCTTGGTGGGGTGATGGGGGTCACCATCTGATTGGAGGGAACATAAAAGAGAATGAGAGGAGAGGATTTGGTAAAGGAGCACGGGTGATTCTTATGAGGAGTTTTTTTACATAGTGTTATTAGACAAGGAACAGAGAAATGGGGTAGTAGGTAGAGGGCAAATAGAGTGAGAGAAGGTTTTTAAAATTTATTTTTTCAGCTTTATCGAGGTATAATTGGAAGTAACATCGTGGAGGGTTTTTTTTCCCCTAAAGATAGCAATAACATGCCAATGGGAATAATCCAGTAGAGAAGGAAAATTGTGATGATGTAGGAGAGAGAGAGGGGAGGTCTGTTAAGGCCACATCCTCAAGTGGGATCTAGTGGACAAGTGGAGGGGCTGCCCTTCTCTTTGAGCAAGGATGGCCCATCCATAGTAAGGGGAGGAAGGCAGAGTTTATGGGGCAGATGCTGGTGGGTGCCCAGAAGTGGAGATGGGAAACTGTGGCAGTTCTTTTCTGAACATTTCTATTTTCTCTGAGAGGTAGGAAGTGAGGTTAGCAGCTTAGAGCCTGGAGGGAGAGTAGGTGCTAGGGGTCAGGGAGAGAGGATGGTCATACAGGAGGGGGACAGGTGCATGGATGAGGGAATGAGGTGTGATGGCCAGGCAGCATGAGGTCCCAGGTGAGGTCATGGAAATGAATTACATTAAGACCAGTGGGTGTTGGTTGTATGATTTTCTCCAGCCACATTCAGCTATGGGGTGTAGTACAGAGCAGGGGGAGAGAGTTGGATTTTAGGGGTTGCCAATAGAGTTCTACAAAGCAGGAGAGGGGCACCCGGAAGATTTCTTTTCCATTAAAAAAATACAGACTATAGGCTTATGAAATTGATTTAACGAACTCTTGACGGGTTGTGACTCACAGTTTGGAAACCACTTATTTAAATGATATACTCATTTAAAAAAATATGTTTATTTATTTGAGAGAGAGAGAGAGCACGAGCAGGGGGAGGGGCAGAGGGACAAGCAGACTCCCTGCTGAGCACGGAGCCCGATGTGAGACTGATCCCAGGATCCTGATATCATGACCTGAGCCAAAGTCAGACATTTAACCAACTGAGCCACCCAGGTGCCCCATATATATATAACACTATGTATATATATATTTGGCTTTTTAACAGAGATATACCCTCAGTAAGGATTTCTCAGAAAATCCATCAGGGATTTGTTGAATACCCATGAGGTGCCTAACTCGTTTTTGGTGCGGGGGGTGGCTGGGGGGAGACAGAAGAGGGATAAGACATAGTTCTTGTCTTCAGGGTGAAGTGTTGGAGAGGATGCAGTCAGCTGTCCCTCCCTCATTCAGCACCTGGGTCAGTTCACTACTCAGAGGTGGCGCCATATTGTAGTGTGCTACTACCTAAACAATTGAGTGGATGCTAAAGGGTCAACATCACAGACATCCACCTTAATGTCAATCTGAGAACACCTGTTCTCCACATGTGGTTGGATCACCCTACCCCAGGATTGTCAACTCCTTTAACCTGAGCAGTAAACTCTATTTTTAAAAAATATTTATTTATTTTTTATTTTAGAGAGAGAGGGAGAGGCAGGGGAAGGGGTGAAGGAGAGAGAGTATCTCAAGCAGACTCCCTGCTGAGCATGGAGCCCGAAGTGGGGCTCAATCCCATGACCTTGAGATCATGACCTGAGTGAAAACCAACAGTCAGATGCTTAACTGACTGAGCCACCCAGGCGCCCTTAAGCAGTAAACTCTGTTAATGCATCCTAAGATAGTATCAACCTTTCAGGCAACCTTGGTAAATTGTTGGCTCACAATGACCTTATGGTCAAATTCCATTCTCTGAAACTTTATTTTATTTTATTTTTTTAAAGATTTTATTTATTTATTTGACAGAGAGAGAGAGAGAGAGAGAGCACAAGCAGGGGAAGCAGCAGGCAGAGGGAGAGGGAGAAGCAGGCTCCCTGAAGAGCAGGGAACCTGATGTGGGACCTGATCCCAGAACCCTGGGATCATGACCTGAGCTGAAGGCAGACGCTTAACCAACTGAGCCACCCAGGCGCCCCCATTCTCTGAAACTTAAAAAAATCTTCGTTCTCATCAAATTTTTTATTATATATTTAATTTTTTATTATATATTTAATTTTTTACACGGGGCAGTGTGGGCTAAACTATATGCCTTTCTCTTAGAGGTTGGGGACTCTGTGTTTCTGAGCTGCAAATTGCTTAATGGGGATAAAGTCAGGGTGCTAGTTCCTTCAAATTTTGGGTCAGCTCAGAACATATGGCCTTGCAGGAAACAGTTTGCAAGAGTCTTTGATGCAAGGGGAAAAATACTTAATTTCTTCATCTTTTTGTTTTATTTTTGTTCTTTGACTCAAAGGGAAAAAGAATTAGGACAAAAGTGATGTATTCTACCCCATCTTTTAATTATATTTTAATTCTGTATAAGAGGACTTCATTTCTCCCTGCAATATTCAATGTTTATGGTCCCAGACATGGCATTTGCATTCTCTGTTTATGGTTTGGATGTTCTGTGCTAACTTGCCACCAATGCAGTTGCGCTTGCCTTTCCAGGCAACAGTTAAGCCAGCAGGAGACCACTTGTGTGCAATTTGTTGGAATGAAATCTACATTTTGGGATTAGATTACTTAGTAGTGTCATTTTGCGTTGAGGCGACTTTGTGGGTGGTCTGCAATAAAGCCTGCACGTACAGCAAGTGTCAGCTCTGATTATCTCCAAGCAAGCTTGTAATGACTGCACAGCTTGGTATTTACAAGAAAAAAAAAAAAAAAAAACAGCTTCCCTTAACGTTTCATTCAGGGAATGCAGGGGCATGGGTGAACCCCCACAAAAGGGTGGCAGAAGGCCCATTGTGGAGCCATTCTTGAAGGGGTGCATCTGAACTTTCTGTTCCTTCTAGAGATCAGGATAATAGCCACAAATGTCACTTGGGGCTTACCAATTAGGACGTTTGTCTTTAACAATGCCCAAAGGAGCTGTCGATCTCAGAATATGTATTCGTTGAGGAGGACAGATTAGTGGCGTGAACCAAATGGTTGACTGAAGCGTGGAAATATATGGTAAATAATCAATGATGTGCTGGGCCCACCCCCATCATTCTGGTGGTAGTAATTCTCCAGGGCAGTGGTTCTTCACCAAGGGTGATTTGGCCTTCAGGGGATATTTGGCAGTGTCTAGAGACATTTTTGTTGTCACAACTTGCTGCATTTAGTGGGTAAAGGCCAGGGATGTTGCTAACTATCCTACATCGCACAGACTGTTCCCCCTCCTCCTCCAAAAAAGAATTATTGTGCCCCAAATGTCAGTGTGTTGAGGTTGGGAGACCTACTCCAAGGAACAGGAGCAGTGGGGGTAATGCACTCTTGCCCTTCCCCATCCTCTTCTTTTCTTCCCTCCATGCCCTCTGGTCCCCTTGGATTCCTTCTGCATCCCGGCTCGCCTGGAACCCTCATGGTACTGGAGGGAAAAGATTACAGAGTCATGTAGTAGAGAGAATGTCTGCTTTGGAGCCGGACAGATCTGGGTTAAATCTCAGTCTGATGCCTTCACTTTGGGTGATTTTGGGGACAAATTACTTAATCTCTCTGAGCCTCAATTTAAAAAAAATCTGAAGCAATGGGGACTGCAGTCCTTACCCCACTGGGTGGTAGGGAGGATGAAATCTATGGAAATGTATTAGGACTTGGTCACTAGGTAGTAGATACTTCATAACAGCTTCATCATTGCACATTTTTCCTAGCTATTACTGAAGTTCAGTTCCCCACCTTTAAACATTATCCCATCAGTTTCTTTTTATTGTGGAAAATTTACAGAAAAGATAAGCAAGCAGGAAGAAAAAGCCAAATCACCTGTATTCTTATGCCTTACACACAGAGATAATCACTGCTAATGCCATCTGTATATGTATTTCTAGACTTTCTCTGTGTGTGTGTGTGTGTGTTCATGCTGTGTGTACTCTTTAGTGACTTGCTTTTTAGACTTCCTGATGTATTGGGAACATCTCTCCATGTCAATACATATAGATCCACATCATCTACATCATTGTTTAAAAAAGCTGCCTAGTATTTTATTGTATTGATGAACCATGATTTAATCAATCAATCCCTTTATTCTGGGACATTTAGATCATTAAAGTTAGGCTTTAAAGCCCAGAGAATGTCTTGTCTAGGCTGTACGGAGTTCATGGTTTGTAGTTCTAGAAAGGCAGCCGTTTGCGTGCGTACTTGCTACTGCACAGAAATCCCCAGTCAGTCGAGTTCAGGAGGGCAGCAGAGGATACATGTTCTCTGCTTCCACTCTGAGCAGACGGCTCCTGGTGTGTGGGAGATAGTGGAGTTAACGTCCTTTTCTTTTCATGACACAGCCTCATACGGCGGCTCAGAGCTCAGGCCCTGGAGTCAGGTGGCCCAGGTTCAAATCCCAGCTCCCCTGTTTGCGTCCATGACCTCACCTACCCAAGCCTCAGTCTCCACATCTGTAAAATGGTGATGCCAACTGAGCCCACACCACTGAGTTGTTCTGAGAATTGAATGAGATAGGATATGGCAGGCACATCCCGCGAAGTACTCAATGTGTTTTAAGTCGCAATCGGCTGGAAACAAATGCCTGACAAGCTGAGCACTTCCTGGAAGTCTTTCTCCTGTTATTCAGAAGTCCATGTTCTCTGTGTAAATTATCTAACAGTCCCAAGTGTCCCCCCTCCCTCCCCCAGGATTAGCAGCAGCTGGAGTTCAAAGACCTCTACCTCCTCCTGTCTGGGGCTTTGGCTTGTAACTGCTGTGTATCAGTCTCCTACAGCTGCTGTAACAAAATCCCACGAATGCAGTGGCTTAAAACAACACAAATTTATTACCTTACAGTTCTAGAGGTCAGAAGTGCAAAATCAGTCTTGCTGGGCTAAACTCAATATTATAAAAGGGTTGCCTTCCTTCTGAAGGCTCTAGGGGAGAGCCCCTTTCCTTGCCTTCCCCAGCTTCTAGAGGCTGCCTGAATTCCTTGGCCTGTGGCCTCCCATCCCCCTGACTTTTGCTTCCGTTGTCATTCATCCTCTGACTCTGACCTTCCTGCTATCAGGACGCTCGGGATTACATTGGGCCCATCAGATAATTTCCCCATTTCAGGGCCTCTAACCTTAATCACATCTGCAAAGTCCCTCTGGCCATGCCAGATGGCATATTCCCAGGTTCTGGTTTGTGCTCTGCTGGTGGTCACAGAATTCTTCCTCCTAGGGCCTGCCAGCTCTCCTGTCCCTTTGGCCAGCCTCCCACAGGCCTGGAGCGAGCCCTCCTCTCTTGTTCCTTTCTTCCCACTGCCTGGCTTGGAGCACTCACCGCTCCCCCCCCCCCCCCCCCCAGGGTGAATTCCTAGATAGGTTCCTTGAGGCTGCCTTGTTCTCCAAAGTGTAGTTAGAGCCCTGTTCACTGTCACATGTTCCCCTTGCCTCCCTGACCAGAAGTGTCCCCAGCTGTCACTCTTCCTTTACCTTGTCCAGCCTGGGCTCCCCTCTGCCCACCTCTCTGAATGTTCTATATGTTCAGTGTGGCCCAGGGCCCCTGAACCACTGCCTAGCCACTGCCTTGCTAGTCCACAGATCCTAAGACCCTAGGCTGGGGAAGGATACTGCAACACTCTCACCACAGCTGGACTACCGTTGGTGGGCTCTCTGAGAGCAGGTGGATGAGTGTCCCCCAACATGAATTCGGGGTCATCAGCTGGTGAGATCCTCAAGACCCACGGCTGCTGGTGCAGTCCTTCACTTGGCATCTCCTTGCTTCAGACCCTCTCTGACAACCTTCTGAAATGTGACCTGGCATGATTGGGACCCATTCAGGCTCCTTCCTGCTAGTCCTTCTTCCCTGTTCTCAGAGCCTAGTCCTACTTGGTGGAAAGCTTGTTCTCTTCTTATTTTCCTGCCACAATGACCTTCAAGGTCCAATTAGGGAGGATGGAGTGACCCTTTAGATTAGAGCCCCGATCCTTAGTAACATAGAGTCGGCTTTTCCCAGCAGGCCTGGGTGGTTGCTTAGGAGCCCGGTGCTCTGTTTTCCAAGCAGCAAGAAAACAAGTTGCATTTTGATATAAAAAACAGGTTAGCATTTCCTATCCAGACTATTCCTCCTTTCCCACCCTCAGGCAAACGAGAATGATGGCCTATCCTGTCTCACTTCCACACATTCTTAAGTCTGGTTTTTATTTTAGCTTTTCAAAATTTGCTCGGCATTACAGAGCCATTAGCCAATTATAAAGAGAAAAATTCACCCATGATACCACTGTCATCCCTGAGAAATTAAACGATTTTTGCTTTTTCCATGATCCCTTCCAGTTTTTGTCCCCACGAACATATAATTTAAGTAATCGTAATCATAGTGTAGCGATCATTTTGTGTTCTGCATTTTTCCACTTAGCATTAATTATATCATAAGCATTTATTTCCATGTTGTTGCAAAGTCATTGTAATTACCGTTTTTAATGACTGTGTAAGAATTCATCAAGGGGGGAGTAGATCACTTAACCCTTGTTCTGTTGTGGGGTTTTTTGCGACTCCTTCCGTGTTCTGCTTCTTCGGGATTGTCCTTGATGTCACGTCCCTCGGCTGTCCTCTGGGTAAGAGAGGCAGGGGAGGGAAGCAGCAGAGCGGGTGGGGAGCAGGGGCAGGAGAGGAACAACTTCAGGAGAAGCAAGAATAGGAAGGAAAATGCTGTATGTACACTCACAGTTAAGACTCCTAACGCCAAGAGCTGGACAGAAGCCTGGCCTTTGCCTGTGAAACCCCTTCACCAATGGCTGTTTTTTTTTTTTTAAAGATTTTATTTATTTATTTGAGAGAGAGAATGAGATAGAGAGAGAGCATGAGAGGGGGGAGGGTTAGAGGGAGAAGCAGGCTCCCCGCTGAGCAGGGAGCCCGATGTGGGACTTGATCCCAGGACTCCAGGATCATGACCTGAGCCGAAGGCAGTTGCTGAACCAACTGAGCCACCCAGGCGCCCCCCAATGGCTGTTTTTGAGAATGAATTTTTCATTTACATTTTGTGAGTGACTTTCTTTCTTTCTTTCTTCTTTCTTTCTTTCTTTCTTTCTTTCTTTCTTTCTTCTTCTTTCTTTTCTTTCTTTCTTTCTTTCTTTCTTTCTTTCTTTCTTTCTTTCTTTCTTTCTTTCTTTCTTTCAAGATTTTATTTATTAGAGAGAGAGTGTGAGAGAGAGCACAAGCGGGGGGAGGGGAGGAGGGAGAGGGAGAAGCAGACTCCCTGCTGAGCACGGAGCCCAACACGGCTGGATCCCAGGACCCTGGGATCATGATCTGAGTGGAAGGCAGATGCTTAACCAACTGAGCCACCCAGGCGGCCCTGGGAGTGACTTTTGATGCCTGGAGGAATGGTGGTCTGCAGGAAACTGACTGAGAAAACAAACTTATCAGTGTTAAGGTGTCAAAAATCAACTCTGAATGCTAGTCTGAATTGTAAAAATATAACTTTTTTTAATCAAATATTTAGTGCTGATTAGAGCTAACGTGATAACTTGAGAAGATCTCAACTATTTCAGTGTTTCTTCGAGTTCCACGAGCTCTAGGCACAAAAGATGCTCTATAACACAGGGGTCCCTTGGTAAAAACTGTTTGAGAAACAGTGATGCTGCATGCTAGATCCCCTTCCTGGGTATTCACAATACCTGTGAATGTGCTCTGAGAAGTGCTGCAGGAAGGAAGTCTGCTGACCTATGGGTGAGCCCATTGACAAGGGGGTCTGGGAAATGTAGTTTGTGTGTCCTACGGCCACGGGGCCCTTTTGTGATATGGCAACTCCACCAGTCAGAGTCTACTCAGGGAACTGAAAATAAGCTAGATAGTCCAGAGAGGATAGACTACCTAGATCTAGTTTATAAAGTGTTGGGAGAGCTGGAAGAGCCAAAAAGGTATTGTGACCTGGAGATTCACAACTGCGGGACATAGCTGCAACCCCAAAGTGTAGATGTGGGTGAGATCACAATGTGGGACACACTTGCTTCTGCAGCCCTGGGGGTAACCCACAGGGTGCTGAGACCAGCAAAGGGGCACAGGGCATGGCGGGAACACTGGGGAGATACTAACCCCTGGTGCTGGGACGATGCAAGTGGCTTGAGCTGTAACAAGTGGATCTGTGGAAGGACCCTGGAACCCATAGCTCTTTCCTGGAGGGTGTTGCCCTCTGTGATCAGCAGAATTCTGGTTCCCAAGATCTCTACCTCTTGGTGTTGAGCCCATGTGTATGTCACGTCATGTGGTGAAAGGAACTTTGCAGATATAACTAAGGTTTTAATCAGCTGACCTATGACAGGGAGCTTATCCTGGATTCCCTGGCATGGACCATGGGTGGTCCCATGAGCCCTTAAAAGTAGAAAGAGGAAGCCCGAATGAGAAGTCACAGAAGGCTGAAGCATGAGAGGATTTAATCTGTCATCACTGCCTTTGAAGATGAAGGGGACCATGAGCCAGGGTGTACAGGCAGCCTCTTGAAGCTGACACCCAGCAAGGAAATCTCAGGGACCTCAGTCCTACAGCCTCAGGAAACTGAACTCTGCTACCGACCTGAATGAGCTTGGAAGTAGAGTCTCCAGCAGAGCCTCCAGAGGAGAGCCCAGGCTAGCCAACACTTTGATCTTGGACTTGTGAGTCCCTAAGCAGAGAACCCAGTGGAGCCCACTGGTTTTTCTGACCTACGGAACCATTTTTTTTAAACCACTGAATTTGTGGTAAATTGTTAAGGCAGCAATAGAAAATTAATACTCCCTCCCATCTTTGAATCACCTGCTGTTCCCTCACATTTGTAGAATCGAACTGGAAGCCCATTGGCAAGGAGTTCTGACAGATGTAGTTTGTGGGTTCCCAGCTTTTCCATAATCCAGCACAGAAGGGCGGGGGTGAAGGCTAAAACCACATGAGTGAGTCTCTGGCACAACATATATTAACATTTGGTGGGATGAATATTAGGAAAACCACTTTGGGGGATTTTGATTATGATAGAGTAGTGTTGGACTTTTGAAATGGGCACTTTGGGGCCTCCCAGAAAATGAATGAAGATGATACACTCATGCCAATCTTGTAAGACTGCCTTATAAGACTTATAAGGGCATGGTAGGGTGTTGTGAAGAAAACCCCACAGGCTGGAAGTCAAGTTGTGACTCTGCGCCTCACTAATGGGTGGCTCTGTGTGGCTCACATGCCAGGGTCTCCACCTCTGCTTGGGTGGAGCAAAGTGAGATGACCGAAGCGCCTGTCAGGTCCTTTCAAGCTCGAAAGTTCTCTGACTTGGAGAATAAAAAGAATATTTTTTAAAGTAATTGTGGATTCTATTTAAAGTATTGTCGTCATATTCATGATTGATTTGATGCTGAATTCTTGATTAGCAACGGAACTCCCAATCATGAGATTGTTGCTAAGGGAAGTTATGATTCAGTTGGCAGTTATTTGCTGTCTGATATGAGAAAAAGGGATAGATTCAATAGTGATCATCTTTGGCTCCAAACGAATTGAAGAGCCTCTAGCGTGGGCATGCGATTTTCATTGCTAGAACAACTGGTGGCCAGGCTGCATCACTTCTGCGCTGGTTGCTATGGGGGAAATTAGAGCCATGAGCCATATAATCCCTAGCTTTGAGGAGCTTCTAAGCTAGTTGAGATAAGATGGACATGAAAAAACGACTGGACAATGGTAGGAACGAATAGGACTGTGTCTTAATTACACTGCAGGTTGATGCCAACGTCTTCTAATGGTGCTGGGCTTTTCGTAAAGGAGACTTTCCATCTTTGCATCCATCTGGGTCACAGAGAGAGGCAAAAACTTCTGAGCAGCAGTGATTCAAAGCTGGGTTTTGTTGGCCTCTGCATCCTTACTTGGCTCTCCCCGGGAGCTGTTCCGTGAAGCCACAAGCGTCTTTCCTGACAGTTTTCAAGAGGGTATGAAACATAGCTCACCACCCACCTGGAGCAGGTTGTTTTTTGAGGCATTTGAAAGTAAAACAAAGTACCCTGCCATTAATGGAAACTAGAATTTTCTATCCACTTACACTTCTGACAGGTTGGTGGATGCTGTCGCGGGCTGTGTGCCTTTTCAAAATGTGTGTTTTTAACTTGTTATTCCTGGGTGGATTAATTCCCAGTGCTCCTCTTTGATACGCACCCGATGCCATGCTCTTTCTAGAGCCCTATTCTAGGTGTGTTGCCCACAGTGTGGAAGCAGCTGCCTTCCAAGAGCGGGCACGTCTGCACAGGTGGCTGAAATGTTCTTTTGCACCCGGATGTTCGGGGGCCACGGAGATGTAGGTTCTGAGCTTTCAGCCTCTCTAATGTTAGAAACAACTCCGTGTGCTGCATGTTCAGTGTTTCTTCTTCTTTCCCAGGAGACTGTGTGGTTTTGGAAACTTTCAAAATGGGGCACGGAACAAATTTTGCCTTTTCTGTTTTTCTGCGATAGGATGGGATGAGAGTATGGAACTGGGGAGTGCTGCCTGGGATCGAGTTCTGATTCAAAAGCAAAACATTTTTGGGGGGCACGATTTTCTCAGCCTCTCTGAGACTCCGTTTTCTCATATGAGAAATGGGAGGAAAACAACTTGATAGGGCGGCCATGAGGATTAAATCAAATAATACATGTGAAGTGCTTAACACATGCCTGTGAAGTCAATGGCTGCTTAATACCTGTTAGCTAATGTTGTCATCTTTGTCATGAGCACGATCATCATGGCCAGCACCATGATCACCACCATGATCGCCATCACCACCACCCTCAGCAGCAGCAGCAGCACCTTCATCCTGCCTTCCCAGGGACTCTCTCTAGGTCCCTGACATGTAGCAATATCTGGCGGTGAGGCAGATCTCGGGCCCCTGCTCTGCTTTAGGCTTGGCTGGAGCCACTGTACCTCTGAGGAAGAGTGTGAGCCTCACCTTCTCCCAACCATGATGTATGGATTCTTCTTTGTTTTCCTTCCTTGCCCAGTTCTCTACTTGGCTGGAGTCCTGACATTCAGCCTGGCAGTTGCCAGCCCCCTTCCTAGGGAGGCTGGAGCCTCCCATGGTATAGTCACTGGTAAGGATCTAGCTGTCTTCTGAGCCTGTGGCTTCTGTCTGTTGGATTGTGAGAGTTTGCTGCTTCCTAGACTCGTGTCATTGTGGGTTTAGGCCATCACCTGTATTGACTTTATTCCTTGAGATACTGCTTGTGGAGAGTTTGAGGTATAAAATAAAACTCAGGCTTTATTTGGGTGATGCTTTGACAGGTGTGCATGTGGGAGAAGTCCCTCCCAGCATGAGACTGTCCAGAGGCTACATAATGAGAGTCACTGCTCAGAAAGGGAGAGGGACAAGGGAGCTCCAGGGGAGAGGGGGGTTGGGGGAGTGGCTTAGGTGTCTAATAATGTGGCTCAGCAGCCTGGCCTGGGTCAGAGAGCTCTGAAAAGCAGAACCGGCTGGGCGTCTTTATAGCCTCGGGGCTTATCTTATCTATGGCTAGCAGATGTTGGCGATGCAGAGCAGGCAGGCTCTAAATAGCTAAAAATCTGCTTATTTGGGCTAAATAAAATAATTGGATGTGTTAAAATTTGAGTTTAGAACCAGGGGTTTTGGAGCTACCACGAACTGTGTGGCTTAAACAAGACATTTATTTTTCACACTTCTAGTGCCTGGAAGTCCAAGGTCAGGGCGCCAGTGTAGTCTAGCTCTTGATGAGGGCTCTCCTCCTGGCTCACAGATGGCTACTTTCTTGCCATAGCCTCAGACGGAGTAGAGAGAGGGAGAGGGAGAGCAAGCAAGCACTCTGGTCTCTGCTTACAAGGGCAATAATCCCATCATGAGGACTTCACCCTCATGACCTCGTCTAGACCTAATCGCCCCCCCAAAGGCCCCACCTCCAAATGCCATCACACTGGGGGTGGAGGCTTCTATATGTGAAGTTTGGGAGGGACCCAAATATTCAGTCCATAGCACTTTTAATATAGAACTTTCTTTTCTCTGTCAGAGACAATAAATGGAAACGTATTTTAAAAAGTGAAGAGCATTATACCCATGGAACACATCATCTTTATTACTACTTGAAAGGTTAATGTCTAGCTAATCAGAAATAGTTTCCAATAGTAGGTTTTCTTACAACGCAAATGTAAGAGTTTACTCTGTCTTTATTCCAGTGTTTCCACTGAACAATGTCAGAGAATGCCAGCTTCCACACTAAAGCCCGCACAGTCTGTCCCCTCCCCTTCTGTCTGTCAAGGGGAGGGGTGAAACCACAGTGTGTCGAGCAGGCTGTAAACATTTGAGCTGCTTTCTTTCAACTTTTGGGAGGGCTTCTTGGGGATGACAGGGGGTAAAGGGTTCCAGTGTAAATTACCATGCAAATTGCCATAGTGTTTGAATTTAAGACACCTTTGCCTGCCGCAGCTCAGTGAACTTGAGCTTCTGGGACTCCCACTGAAGGCGAGACTTGCAAGTACCTTCCAAGCCAAGCTGCTGAACCACCTAAACAGCCCCATATGCTTGACTCCAGCAAGCTCCCATAAACACGCTTGAGCGGCTGTTAAAATAGATGACAACCCAAAGAGAGTGAGCCTGAAGGTGTGTCCCTGCTGACCTTTGAGCAAGTTTCCTCTTTAAATGCCAGCAGTAGGATAACTCTGACCGGTGTTGTAGCGTGAGGCTCTGCATAGGTCTTGAGACACAGGTTTGCCAGCTGAAGCATTGCCGACACGTGGATGCTGGGTCTTTCTTTTCCCATTTCCTCTTTCCCTCCTTCTGTCTCACTCACTGGGTCAGCAAAGAAACCGGCTGCTCGCATGGGAGGTCTCCTTCATCTCTGAGTTGGCAGGCTTGGTACGTTGGGCTGCCCCCAGCCTCTGATGAGAGGCATGACTTCAGGACATTCCCTTGTGGGCAAACATCTCTGACTTTGTTGGCTTCTTGTCTCCGTTCCCAAGACTACATCGACAACCCTGAGGGCTGCAAGCCACATCCAGGGGTGGTGGCTTGTTCAGAGCACTCAACTCACCTTTTATTCACAGGAAATGACTCCCCGAGGGCACAACCCTAATTTAGGACCAATAGGGGACCATGGGAAATGCCCTGAGGGGTTTCCATACCAGGTTCTAAGGAAGTTTCTAAAAAGCCAGTAGAGTTGATCTTGGTCCTTCTCTTCCTTCCACACCTAACTCCATGTCCAGTGTGGCATAATAATCGTAATTCACAGTGGGAAGCATCTTTTCCTCCTGTTAATAAAAGGGCACAACCAGGGTACCTGGGTGGCTCAGTCGGTTAAGTGTCTGACTCTTGATTTCAGCTCAGGTCACGATCTCAGGGTCATGAGATCGAGCCCCGCGTTGGGCTCCATGCTCAGCGTGGAGTCTGCTTCTCTCTCTCTCCCTCTCCCTTGGCCCCTCTCCCAACTCGTGCACTCTCTCTCTCTCTCTCTAAAATAAATAAATGAATCAATCTTTTTTTTTAAAGGCACAACCACCACAGTTAATGTCTAGTAACCTTTATGTGCTGAGCAATGTGCTGAACATTGTGCATGCTTCATGTCATTTAAACTGGTTAAGAATGCCACAGAGGTAGGTGTATTAGGCAGGCTCTCCAGAGAAGCAGAACCCATAAGGTGTGTATACACACACATACACACACACGTATTTATATGTGTACATATGCACATCCACATAGATACGTATATAATTTATTTTTGAAGGAACTGGCTTCTGCAGTTGTAGAGTTTAGCAACTCCAAGATCTGTGGGACAGACTGGTGGGCTGGAGACCCAGGGAATAGCCCATGTTGCAGCTAGAATCCAAAGGCAGTCTGGAGACAGAATTCCTTCTTTGTCAGGGGCCATCAATCTTTTTTCTCTTGAGGTTTTTGACCGATTGGATGAATCTCACTCATATTATGGAGGGTAATTTGCCTTACCCAAAGTCTACTGATTGAAATGTTAATGTCCTTGAAAAATACCTTCACAGTGACATTTAGACTGCGTTTGACCACATACTGAGTTGACACATAAAATGAACCATCATAATAGGCATGATTTCCTTTTTACAGGTGAGGACAGTAAATCTCAGAGAAATTAATTCGCTGGTAGTGGGAGGTTAAATAATGCCACCCCTCCCAATATGTCCATGTCCTAGTCTCCAGAACTTGTGAATGTTGCCTTATCTGGCAAAAAGGACTTTGTAGATATGATTAAGATCTTGAGATGCAGAGATCATCCGGGGTTGTCCAGGTGGGCCCAGGGTAATCACCAGGGTTCTTATGAGAGGGAGGGAGGAAGGTCAGAGTCAGAGGACAGTGTCACGACAGAGGAGAGATTGGAATGATGTTCTTTGAAGACGGAGGATGAGACCACAAGCCAAGGACTCCAGGTGGCCACTGGAAGCTGAAAAAGGCAAGGAAATGGGTTTCCCTGGAGGCTTCAGAGGGCACGAGCCCTGCCAATGTCTTGATTTTAGCCAGGGAAGCTGATTTTGGACTTCTGACTTCTAGAACTGTAAGAGCATATGTTTGTGTGGCGTTGGGCCACTGAGTCTGTGGTAATTTTTTATGTTACCAGAGGAAGCTAAGTACACGTGCCAAGGCCACGTAGTTAGGAGATGGTAGAGGTGGGATTTGAAACCATGGCCTCAGGCATTTAACGCTGTTGTCATCATCGGTCCTGTTGGTCTCCCTCCAGCAACAGTTCTTGGGTCCATGCTCCCTCCTGTGGTCTTCGTCCAGACTTTAACCACTTCACCCCTGAACTTATAATAACAGGGACTGGGGATAGGAGGCTAAAGGGTCATGAAAACAAGAGACCCTATTTATTCCTACCATATGGCAGGTGCTCTGTAAATATGAGTGTTTTGTTCTTCCAGCCTCCCTGGAAGTCGGGTACCATTGTTTTCCATATATCATAGTTGAGGAACCAGAGACCAAGAGAGGCTGAGTAACCTGCCCAAGGTCACACAGCTTATTGGGTGGCGGAGCTGGGGTTGAAGCCCCAGTCTGTCCGATGCTGATGCTTTTGCACATTCTCTCCTCCACACTTGCTTCTCCAAAATCTCCATCACAGAGCAGCAGTGGGAGAGGAAAATGTTGGTAAAACCTGAAGAGAACTGAAGACTGAGGCTCCCTGTGTTCTTGCTTCCCTTCTCAGAAATCTCTGTCTCAGGCATGCAGCCTTCAGATCCACGGTCAGGGGGCCCCGAGGCGTCCTGACACGCTAAGGTGGGTCACACTCCTCTGGCCATGCTGGCACCTTCTGTTGGCCTTCCTTCCCCTCTGCCTTCTCACCTTCCTTTCCTACCTCCGCTCTTGGGCTGCCCTTGGCTTCTGCCTTGGGCATTTGGGTCACCCCTCCCCCCTTCACATACACACTTCTTTCCCTTTTTCCGTGCCCACTGTGGCCACCTCTCTCTCACTCCGATTTCAGCCACCCACAGAAGGGTTCCAAAAACATGTGAGGGAGGGAGCGGAGGGTGAGCCATACTTTCCAAGGGGGCTAATCAGACTTCTTGGCCCATCGTGGGCTGGTGGACAATCTCAAGGTGATGGCCAGGGCTTGGTCCCATCACCTGGTGAGCTGGCCACCCAGTGACCAAAGATGACTCCAGGCAACCAGGGCTGACCAGAGACACACTGCTGATTCTGAGCTGAGTGTATGACTTGACAGAGCAGGTTATCAGCAACATTGGGCTAAAAATACCATGTTTATTTTTGAAATAAGTTGTTTTGGCAGTTATAAATACTCAATGGAGCCAGCTTAGAGTGTAGTCTAGCAGCTCTCAGACAACTGAAATAATATTTCAGAGGCACATGCAGAATCCAACATGCAAATTTCAGCCAGTTCTTCACTGTCCTGAGTAATGGAGGAGAGACTGGGTGTGGATAGAGCCAGGAGAGAATCAGCTTAGTGCAGGGTTACAGCCTAGGCTTCCAAACTGAGAATCTTACTTCGGAGTAGGTGCTACTGGAAGAAATGCTCAGGAACATTTTCTTTGCCTGCTGGGTACCCCTTTGCCCTTGGGTAGCAGAGAACTGAAGTGGAATATCGTAACTACTTTCTCCCACCTTCCCTCCCTCCCTTTGTCCCTCTTCCTTTCTTCCTTCTACCCCCCCATCCTCTTCCCCCTTCTCCCCCCTCCCTCCCTTCTTTCTTTGTTCATTCACCCACCCTTCAAACAATAATTGAGTACCAACTTTGTGCCTGACACATCGCTGGGTGCTGGGATAGTGATAAAAAAACCCAACCTGATCTACGTGCTCCTCCTCCTCAACATGAAGTTTACGAACCACTACGGTGGTGGTAATTAACAAGTGGACAAATGAATGAATAATTTAAAAATGTGCCCCCCCCAAGTGATAAGTAGGAGGGAGGGGGAGAGGCTGGGGTGGCATCTCAGCGCAGACAGGATGGCTTCTCTGGGTGGAGGGGGGTATTTTAGCTGAGTCTGGAAGGATGAGGAGCCCCTGTGAGGGTGGAGAAGGGGAATGTTCCGAGCCAAGGAACCAATGCATGCAGAAAATGACTGATTTGAGGAACTGGCTTCCTACATTTTTATTTATGGAATGTCTGTAAAGAACTGCTTGCCTGGCACTCTCAAGAGCTTGGCAGTGACTCTTAACTCTCCTCTTCTTTTCTTCTCTTCCCTCTCCTCTCCTTCTCGGGGGGGACTCTCTTCTGCCAAGAAACCCCCTCCCACTGTCACTCCCACACCCCACTGTCACCTCACTGTCTTCAGCTCTGAGCCCATCAGCACCTTGGCTGCTGCTTCCTCCACCTGTCCTGCATCAGGGGTGCCTGGATTCGCTAGTGAGAAAGAGGTTCCTGCGTCTCATCAGCCGCCTTCACCGGGATTCTCATTACCACCAGCCTGGTGGCTTCATCATCAGCACCACGCTTGCTGTCATGGCTACGGTGATGTTCAGTCTCCAGGCCCGCTGCCAACATTCCTGGCCATGCCCCATCTCTCCTGTACCCCTCCTGCCTGTCCTCGTCCTCCCGTAACCTGTCACAGGTGGCCCTTCTCTTCCCTCTCCTCCTACGGACACTACGATGGCATCCCTGCTCTGCTTGGCCCCAGGGGGAGCCCCAAACAGGGAAGAACCTGACCATCCCCAACATGTTATGGCAGAAGGAACAGGGACCCGGGAGTCAGACCCAGATTCACTGAATGGACAAGTCCCTAACCTTTGGACCATTACAGGTGGTCCACGATTATTATGAGGATTATGGAACTAATGGTTGGGACCATGACTGGCATCTAGTAGGTGCTTAGTGAAAGGGCAGCTTCTTCTCTCTCTCCACCCACATGGACGTTGTGACTGATAAACAAGAAACGACCCAACACACCATCACCTGCCTGCCCCCACACTAGGCTTGTCCTGCTCTTTGACACCTCCACTGCTGAGGAAGGGTTTTGGAAATGACTCTAGCACTCCCCCAATGCCAGTTAACAGTTTTGAGCTAATGATGCCTACTCTATATTTTTTAATGACACAAGTAGCACATGAATATATTCTTGTAAAAACAGAAACAACGATGAAAGGGAAAGTTCTCAACCACCCTCTTCAGTCCCAGTTTCTTCTTCAGAAGCAATTACTGTCAACAGTTTTGTCTGGAGCATAACCTTCTGAACTTTAAAAGACACATTTATATAATATGTGTGGTTTTGCTTTGTGTTTTTATTTTTTAAGTAACTGCTATCATCGTGTATAATTATACTGCAATTTGCTATTTCACTTAATACATTCTTTCCTTGACTATACATATATCACTGTATCTTTTGTTTAGGAGCTTATTTATTGAGTGTGTGTGTGTGTGTGTGCACGCACATGCATGAGTGAGGGGAGGGACAGAGTGGGAGGGAGAGAGAGAATCTCAAGCAGACTCCCTGCTGAGCGCAGAGCCCAACTTGGGGCTCAATCCCATGACCCCGAGATCATGATCTGAGCTGGAATCAAGAGTTGGTTGCTTAACTGAGCCACCCAGGTGCCCCTTAAGATTTTATTTTATTTTTATTTTTAAAAAATATTTTATTTATTTATTTGAGAGAGAGAGAGAGAAAACACGAGCAGGTGGGGAGGGGCAGAGGAAGAGAGAGAAGCAGACTCCCTGTCAAGCGGGGAGCCCGATGTGGGGCTCGATCCTAGGACCTGGGCCTAGGACCAGGATCATGACCTGGGCTGAAAGCAGACGCTTAACCTACTGAGCCACGCAGACGCCCCTTAAGATTTTATTTTTTAGTAATCTCTATACCCAATGTGGGGCTTGAACCCATAACCCTGAGATCAAGAGTCACACCTTCCACCCACTGAGCCAGTGAGGTGCCCCTTATTATGGAAAAATTTAAATATATTCAAAGGTAGACAGAATAATGTAATGAGCCCTTATGTACCCATCTCCAGCTTCAGCAACTATCACCTCACCCAGTCTGGACCATCTAACCCCACTTCCTTTCTTCTGCTTTACTATTTCAAAGCAAATCCCAGATACAGCATTCCAACCATAAATATCTTATTATGTGTCTCTAAAAGATAAGGGTTATTAAAAAATATAAACACAATACCATTGTCACACGTAAAAATTAACAATTCCTTAATATCAAACTTTATCTAGTTGAAAACATTATTTATTTGAATCCAGATTCTGTTAAGATCCACACATTGCAATTGGTTGATGTATCTTTTAAGTTTTTTTAGCCTGTAGGTTTCCCCTCCCTCTCTCCATCCCCCTCCCAATCTCCTTCCTTGCAATTTACTTCTTGAAAGCTCTACCTTTTTGCGTGCTGCATAGTATTTCCCAGGAGGGATTCATCATGGTTTACTTTACCATTCCACTGTTGATGTTCCAGTGAACATCTTAGTGTAAGATTTTTGTGCAAACGTGCCAACATTTCTCTAGGATAGCTACAACGAAGTAGATATGCAAAGTTGAAGGGGGTGCACACTGTGTTTGGCTGAAACATAAAATTTTTTATAGGTCCAGGATTGTTGAATATTGGCAGTCTCATCTGGTTTGACCTAATATATTTTAATTGAAATTGGCCAATCGCCTTTAAACATATTGTATCAATTTACCCTCCTCCCTATGGTTTATAATTGTACCCATTTCCCTAAGCATTCACACAGTTAAAATGATCAGTGTTTCAAGTGTTCTGTGAATCAGATGGGGGAAAGAATGGAATGATTGTGCTTATCAGTGACTTTCAAGAGCCATATGGCTATGCAGTCTGGGGGGACCCTTCTCATCTGGGAGCCAGATCCCCAGGGTATAGACCCCACAAGATGGGCAGCATTGCTGCGGGGCTATGCCCTCATAAAGTGAGTGATCCATCAGATGGATGCTGCAAGCAGAGAGGGGCTTGGCTACGTTTTCAGGCAGATTCTTCTTTCCATTCCCTGCACTGAGTTGTGACCCCTAAGGCAGGCTTATACCTGCTTGAAATATGAAGCCATTCGGCTGAAGCTGGTTGCCTCCTAGCTTGTGACTGCATTGGTAATTTTCACCCTGTTAAGGCACCTGCCTTGGCTGGGGAAGAGATGGTGGGCGAAGGCTTGGAAGGATACCTGGGCATTGCAACAACTGTGTCCCTGCTCTACCTTTGCTTTGCCCATTCTGGCACCTGCTTTGCGGGTTAAGATATATAGTGGGGGTTACGGGTGTGGCTAAGAGAGGCTTATTATGCACACTGGTGGAAGGAACTCTGGACTAAAAGGTTTGTCCCTTTAGACCCTGTTTTGTCCATGAGAGCACTGTGACTGGGCCATTCTCTTCTTCAGTCCATGCCACGGTGGTCCCATCTGGAAAATGGAGACATGAGGGGCTGCCATCCCCAACTCCCACCCCTTGCACTGTTATCATGGTGGCATGAAGTCTGTGAAGGCGTTTTGGAAATACCTGTGGGCTCAGCCAAGGCCAAGCTCCGTGTGCAAAATCCACAGACTCTGAGAACTAGAGAAATGCCCCCTTTCCTGGTAATTATTCAGTAATTATTCACATAAGAAGGATTTCATTGTTATGTTTCATATATTCGTCGCACTTGATGGCCTTTTAATAGTGGCATTGAGTTTGTGTACAGAAAGGTTATTCATTTTAAGATTTCTGGGCCTTAATTGTTATTTGTTTTGCTTGGTTCCAGTGCACTAGAAATTAGTGATACCACAGAGTGTATTTGTCTTGGCACCATGGCGCATTGTCTGCAGTGAGCCCTGTTTGGCCTGGCGCTGGCTTGGATTTCCCCATCTGTTTCTGATGTTTACATTGTTAAAGATACGACAGACACATAGGACACGGCCACATGCAGAGAGGGAACTTTTTTCCACTCCAGTGCATCAAACAAGGTCTGAGCCTGTAATAAGCACAGCCCGAAATTACACTTGAGCCTGCTAAAGGCTGGCCCAGTCTTGGTGAGGGGGTGGGGGGGGGGGGGGAATTGATTGCCAGGGCCCTGAGGTATTCGCACCCAGGAATGCGTCCAGCGGGCTCCACAGCTCAATCTCCAGAAACTCATTTTTGCCTTGTATTTGAAAAGAAAGAACTGCACAGATTGCATTCCAAATGGTCCTCCTGAGTGGGCTCCCGAAAACCAAGTATGGGAAAGATAAGGTGATCAATCCTCAGAGCATCCTAGTGGCAAGTCCTGGGGGCAAATCTATCCCTGGGGCCAGGGACCCAAGAGGGACTGGTGCTTTTTGTCAGCTTTGTGGAATGGCTGGTCCCACGCCCCCCACACCCCCAAGCAGTTCTCCTACATGGTCACCCCCGATCTGCTAAAGTGGGGGCCCACATCTTTTTGTGAAGAGATCGTAAGTTTTCCCTGTGGGGTGAGAGACCTCAGGAAGGGAAGGAGGGTGGGCAGGGGGAGGGGCATTTGGTGTCTGTTGGGAGCAAAGGCGTTGAGGAGGGAGGGGATGGGGACAATGCCCTCCTTCACCTCCCTAGATGAATGTGTCTGTGTGCTTGTGTGTGTGTAAGGCGGTGAGGAGAGAGAGAGCAGGTAGGGACTGTATGTAGCAGGGACACTGGTGGTGGAGTGCAGGCAGCCAACAGCCTTCTGGTCAGCTGAGGGCGAGGCTGTGACATTTGCCGTCACATTGTTGTTCTCATCCTGAGAGTCCCTCCTCTGTACCCACTTCAAGTGGTCAGAATAAAACCTGCCGCTCTTGCGAAGTTGATACCCTTTTCTGGCCCCTCAAGTGAAGGAGCTGAGAGGCTGGTGAGCGAGTCTTCCCCATGTACCACCGGGGCCCGAGGTCTGGGTTTTCAGAACTGGGAGAGGAGGGAGAAAACCCCTTCGTGTTGTCAGCTTCTGTTGGAGCAGAACCCAGTCTACTTTTTCCCTTGCCTTCCGTATTTACCCTGTTCTAATTCGGTGCCTTATTGGGGTGGATGTTGCTCCCTGGGGAGGGAAAGACGTGGCAGATTACGCAGGATGGTTTGATGTTGCTGGCCCGCTCAAACACCTGCCCGCGGCCCACATCAAGATGCTCGAATTCCCTTCCGTCTTGTGCCAGATGCTGTCTCCTAAACAACCTCCTATTCCTCTCCCCAACACTTTCTCCATACTGTAGTCTAGATGAACTTTCTAAAACATTTGGGGAAGGATAATGTATTGAGATGTCCATTGGTGTTTTGTTCTTGCCACATTTCCCCCCTCACAACGACTCCTAGCCCAGGCCTACCTCTGACGAAGGTCACCAGACTCTGCTCAGCCAGCCCCAGGAGAGGTCTGTGTTTCCTGGGCAGAAAGTGGGAGTTACCTGCAGAAGAGCAAAATGCTCTCCTTAGCTGTGTTGTCCAAAGCTTGAACTTCTTGAGGGGATTATGCGAGGAAGGATGTTGGGGGGTGGGGGAGGAGAAGGAAGGGAGGGACACCAAAGGTCGAGCCTGCCTACAGCCCGTGTATGTTCTGTCCTGCTGTTTCTTCTCCCTGGAAACACTCACCCCCTCCCCCAGCCCCCATCATTCTTCAAAGCTCAGCTCGTGTCACCCTAGGAACACATCCCCGACTCTTCCCTTCCTGGGGGTCATCGTAGGGCCTGTGACTTGCTCATCTTTGATCCATGGCACCTGGTAAGGTGCTGGGCATGCAAGTGGCCAGAGCCACGTTTGCTGAGTGACTGCTGGCTGGGGGCTGGCTGGGGGCTTCTCCTTGAGGTAACCTCTGGGCTGTCTCCGCATTCCTGCTCATTTGCTTGGTGACACTGGGCAAGATGTCTTCATGTGCCTGTCAAGTAGGGAAGAGGGGCTGGGTAATCTCCCAAATCCTTTCCAGTGCTAATATCCTCAGGGGTGGAGGACAGAGCACTTTGATCAAGTAGAGATGGCCACACTAACTGCTCCTTTTTATTCCACCGTCTAAAGCCATGATTTCTGCAGGGGTGGCTTGATCAGGGAAGGGCAGGCATGCAGCTATCACCCAAGGATCCAGAAACTTCCCTTTTTAATTGGACCTCATCCAACATTTTTTCTCTCAGTGAATTTCATTACCCTCATCCAGTTCTGCAAGCCAGAAACCCAAGCGCCGTCCATTGATGGCTGGCTTCTCTTCACCACTGTCCCCGTCCAATCTGCTCCTTAGTCCTAGATAGCTTCAGAATATCTCTTGAACCCAACCACTTCCGTCCCTTCCACCTCCACCCCAGCCCGACCATCAGTACTCCGCCAGCGTCCTCCCTCCCTGCTCTGCTTTCATCATCTCGCACCTGGACCCCGGCAAAGTACCCACCTAACACACCTTCTGTCCCTACAGCCACTCTGCCTCCTCTCTCCCATTTAGACTCCACACTGTAGCCAGGGGATCTCAATTCAAATCTGACCCTGCCACTCTCCCTTTAAGAACCCCTTGCTGGCTTCCTGGGGCGCCTGGGTGTCTCAGTCAGTTAAGCCTCCAACTCTTAATTTTGGCTCAGGTCATGATTTCAGGGTCGTGAGATCAAACCCTGTGTCGGGCTCCGCACTCAGCAGGGGGTCTGCTGGAGATTCTCTCTCCTTCTGCCCCTCCCTCTGCTTTCGTGCTCTCTCTCTCTCTCTCAAATAAATAAATAAATCGTAAAACTGCAGCAACAACAAAAAACCCTTTGCTGACTTCCTCTCGTACTTAGGAAAAAGAGAAAACTCCAGTCGTGGCTATAAACTCCTGCCTGCCTCTTTAACCTCTTTTCACACCAGGTCTCTCCTCAGGTATATTTCTCCAGTCACTCCAGCTTTCTGGTTCTTTCAGTTCATGCTCCAGGATACCCTCTGTCCCGGGGCCTTTGCTTATCACCTGTTACAGTTGTGCTTTTATGTTTGTGAGTGTAATTGTCTCATTAATATGTTTCCTTTCTGTAGTTAGATCCAGGCTGCAGGACCATCTCTGCTTTTGTTCACTCTTACATCTCTCTACACCTAGCATGGTCCTCGACATGAGATAAACATTTGCTGTATAAATAGATAAAGGATGGAAGGTAAGAGGGACAGCTCACCCTGGTCACCATTTGTATACTTCTGTTACTGGAACAGATCCAGTTTGTCGTACTAACTGGGAACTACTACATTTAATACAAGGAAATTTTACTTGGGCAGCCCTGTACCTTGCGTTTTATTAATCAAGATCTTAATATTCTAAAGAGAACAAAGATTTGCTCCATGGTAAAAGGTTCCATATGGCCTTAAGAATTAGTTCTAATAAAATGATGAATGGCTCTTCACTCCATTAACAAATGATCATTAATTTCAATTCATATGTTTGACATCTGTTCCTGATCTTTGTCCTTTCAAGTGTAATTAAAATAATTGTAAATATGCAACCCATCTCTGGAAGTTACAGGTGATCGAACTATGCCATATTTACTCTCCAGCCCATGAGACTCTATTTCCTTGAGGGTGGGACCCATTCCAGCGGGGTGCTCAATCAGCATGGGGGAAATGAGCAGTGTTGTAAGGGAACAGACATGGGGTTGGTCTGTGTGGGAGGCAACCATTTAAAAGATGGCTCGAAAATAGATTTCTCTCTGATGTGACCATGAACCCATCCTCCGAAGGGCAACTCTGCTTCTGTGGCCTTTTTGCTTTAAGTATCCACCCAGAAAATGGTGAGATTTCAAGGAGCTGGAAAAGTCTTTCTTCTCACTTATTTTTTTTTAAGATTTTACTTATTTATTTGAGAGAGAGAGAGAGAGATAGCGAGAGAGAGCATGAGCAGGGGGCGGGGAGAGGGAGAAGCAGGCTCCCCACTGAGCAGGGAGCCTGATGTGGAGGACCCTGGGATCATGACCTGAGCCGGAGGCAGATGCTTAACTGACTGAGCCACCCAGGCGCCCCTTCCTTCTCAGTTACATTCCCCGAAGAGTAATTGAACATGCCTGAGATTCTTCTAAGAAACAAGATATTCTTTTCACAATTAGAAGGACAATAAATTAAAATGCTTTTAGAAGAGGAGGTATTTGAATTCACACTAAATTGTGAATGACTGACATGAGGTCATTTCCCTGAGAGGAAATTTTGATATGGAAAGCAACCTGAGTGCCTAGAGAGTAAGAAAAAGGGCCCAGAAAGGAGAGGCTTAACAAGATTCTGTTGTCTGGGCATTTCCAGAACTCTTAGGTTTCAGACCTCACTAAGCCTTTGTTAGAATAACAGGGGACCAAGGCCTGGAGCAGGCAGCAAGTGAAAGAGGATAGCTCTGCAGTCAGAACTTTGTGCCAAGCTTGTCCCTAGGCTCAGTTCTAGGATTAATCATGGGAAACTCATGGAGACTGACCTTCTCTGTGTCTGTAGGAGTCCCTGGTCCCTGGCGTGCAGGAGAAAACTGGCCTCCATAAACAGAGTCAGAACCCAAACAGAGTCAGAACCCACTGCAACGCCACTCCCTTATTAAACCTCTCATATCTCTTTCTGGGAGAAAACAGGCTTTATTGTGGATGAAATAAAAATTTTAATACACTTGGGAAAAACTATGCAAGTGAAGTGTTTTCCATATACCTGGATCTAAACTGTTACAGGGAAATTTTATTGTAATAGGGCCCATGATCTCAGAAACCAGGTTTTTATCCGGAGGCTATTCTACTTTTATAACCACATCAAATCGGTGGAACATGTGAGCTGATGACAATTTTGTTTCTCAGATCTGTCGTGTTTGTGAAACCAATTTCTGCTCTTGACACGGGTTCAGCCATGATGTTGTCTCTGGGAGGGAAGAGTGACTATCGCCCTCCCTCCCTTCTTTCTGGGAATCTGTTCTCTCCTTTGAACCCAGGAGACTGGGTCCCGGTGATGCTGGTCCTGGGAACACAGAGGGGAAAATTCCTGAACTCCCTTCTCCTCTTCCATTCTCCCCATGCTTTTATGGGGCGGTGGTGGGGCGGGAGGGGAAATTGCTCCCTTGGTTACAGCCCACATGTAAGCAGAAGAGGTGGCTGTGGTGTTGTAATGACCCTGGTTGTGGAGATGATTTGAACTGTAAAAGGAGCCATAAGCATCTTTTCTGTTTTCCCCTGGGGGCTCCGTCCCCTGCCAAATACAGGGGAATTTTCCTTGACTTACACTGGCTATTCTTAAGTTAGTGAACTAGTTGGTACATTCTTCCAAGATGTGACTTTTTCCGTCAATTACCTTGCTGATCTTTAATCTAAACGTTTAAAATATCACCTTTGACACGTTCTGCGTGGAGCAACTGGGTGTTATGCACAAACAATGAATCATGGAACACTATATCTAAAACTAATGATGTAATGTATGGGGATTAACATAACAATAAAAAAATTAAAAAAAAATATCACCTTTGATCATCTGTAGGCGGGTGGCATTCGACGGAATGGGACAATTATTTCCGGTCTTGAAATCGACTGAATCTGAGCCTGTATTTGAATTCTCCTATGATGCCAACACTTACAATAGACAAAGCACGTCTTTTCGAGTTGGTGGGAAGAAATAAAATTCTGTATGTAGAAAGTTAGATAGCAAGGTGGAAAAATAACTATATTTTTCTTTGTAAAAATGTATTATAGTGTATTTTGCTGTATGTTCTGGAAAAAGGAACTATAGTTTCTCTAAAAGTAAGTAATTACCATGAGAGGTTGAGATGGGGGGAAATGCCACCTTCCGGAACTAACAGCTATTAATATTCTCCCAGACCTTTTTCCTATGCAAGTATCTATATTTTTCAAAAGGCATCTCCTATTACGCATACTATTATTAGCTGCTTTTTTTCACTTAACAATATTCTGCAACTATGTTTCCATAACAATCTACTGTCTATTTCTTAAACGGCTGCATAGAGCCTAGTTGTATGGGTGCACATTAATTTACTTAACCAGACCTCTGTTGCAGCACTTTGAGGTTGTTTCCTACTTTTTCACTGTTATAAATAACTTGGAGATAAATATCATTTTTACATCTTTTTAAAATTTGGCCAATTATTTTCATAAAATGAATCTTAGTATCGCTGGGTCAAAGATACCCTCTTAGGAACAAGAATATCTCTGCTTTAAAAATGCAGAGAAAATGCTTCTCCAACCCCAGTCCCCCCTCCTCATAGTTATTTACTGTGGCATATTTGCATGTGTTTTGTTAAGCTGTGGCTTCACTAAAGGTTAACGAGACACAGGAAGGATAACTTCCTATTAAAATAACAAGAGCAGCCAGCAACTCCTATTTGGCATTTTTCTTCTGTTTTCCCCGCTCCTTCCCTCTCACTGGCTACTGCCTTCAGCCCCTTTTACCTCCTTTATCAGACCGAGAATATGTCCTCTTCCATTTAGAACCTGGGTGCGAAGCTGTCTTTCAATTCTGTTCTCAGCTTTAGGTGTTCAGAGGGAGCCAAAGAGACCTCATACTCCTACAGACCCATTTAGAGAGAAAGAGGGAGGCAGAGAGAGAGAGAGAGGGAGAGAGAGGAGGAGGTAGAAGGGGAGGGAGGGAGAGAGAAACAATTTGGCCAACAAAGAAACAAAGTGGACACTGAGACCCATTTGTTTATTCCTGAACTTTTGCTATGTTGTTTTACTCTTGTAGCTTTATAGTACATTTTAACACTGGGCAGGGCAAGACTTTTATATTTTATTTTATTTTTATTTTTAAAGATTTATTTATTTTAGAGAGAGAGTATGCGTGCGCACGAGCGCATTCACAAGTGGGGGGAGGGGCAGAGGGAGATAATCTCAAGCAGACTCCTAGTGAGTGCAGAGCCCAAAGCAGGGCTCGATCCCACGATGCTGAGATCATGACCTGAGCTGAAACCCAGAGTCGGATGCTTAACCGCCTGAGCCACCCTGGTGCCCCAGGGCAAGACTTTCAGAACTGTTTTTAAGAGGATCAGTGAAACAGATACAGGGCAAAGATATGGAGAAGGGGGAAACAGGGATTTATTGGGGAGGAGGAGAGGATAGGAAACTCCCTTCTGCTTGGTAAAGATTTTGACGCCCAGGGACTTCTCCCTACTCCCCAGGAGGGAGCATTGCTAGGGTATCCTCAGGTTCCGTCAAAGCTATCTGCTCTAGGGGTGCCTGGGTGGCTCAGTCATTAAGCATCTGCCTTCGGCTCAGGTCATGATCCCAGGGTCCTGGGATCGAGCCCCGCATTGGGCTCCCTGCTCCGCAGGAAGCCTGCTTCTCCCTCTCCCACTTCCCCTGCTTGTGTTCTCTCTCTCACTGTGTCTCTCTCTGTCAAATAAATAAATAAATAAAATCTTTAAAAAAAAAAGCTATCTGCTCTGCTCTCACTCCTGCCTGGGTGACAATAGCAACATCCATGTGACTGAAATGAGACGTCCCAGGGACGGAGCAATGCCTTTAGCCAGGGTAATAATTAAATTGCAACATCCTCCGTGTAGTCCACTGATGCAAAGTTGATCATGATGAGAAGAAAATCATCAAATTACTCAGGCCATGGCTAACCTGGTTCCCTTGAATGTAATCTGAGTATGAATGCTCACATTTCTTAAGTAGCTTTTCCTTTTATTTTGATTCCTAACAAGTTCTATTTCCTCTTAAAATTGAAATAAATATTGATTTTTTATTGTTGTTGTTGATGAACAATTTCTGATGTAGAGTCTTCCCATTTTTGAGTTTTAACCTACTACTGTACTTCCTAACCTACATAGAAATTGATTTCGGGAAGTCAAAGCATACAATTCTGTTGAATGGTTTTCATTTTACAGTGATAGCTTAGTAGTAAATGAGGACATTAGAATAAACATCATGAGGTCCTGGCTGTGAGCATCAATAGTGTTTTTTTAATAGCTATTAGAGTTATCGAGTTTTCCATTTTATAATACCATTTGTGATTATGCTGGAGTGAGCAGAAAAGAGGAGGCTGTGGTACTATGGATTATTATCATTATTTTTTTTTTGGATGCATTAAGGAGGCATATTGGAAACAGAATCCAAGATTTTGGTTTTAGATCAAGCCCTACTAACTCTGTTTTCTCAGTGTGCTGTTTCTTTTCTGTGAATCTCAATCATATTGTCTGTGAAATAGGGAAAATAAGACTTGCCTTACCCATAATTTGGGTTGTTGAATAGACTGAAAAAGAGAATGCATGGAAAGCCACTTCGTAAAAGAAAGCGTGACCAATCTTTAGGTACTATTGCTCAGAGATTATTCCCATAAAATGCCACACAATTACCTGGGTACACAAAACAGTGGCCAAATTCCTGCTGAATGGTACTTTGTAAATAACCCCTTGGACCTACTAATTAATTTTTGGACCGGGTTAAAGCCTTCCCAATTCACTCTTTCATTTGTGCTGATGGTCACAGCATGAGCAAATCAAGGTTCTTCTGTGGGTTGGTTTGCTTTTCCTAAGAAGAATCAATTGGCCTTTGGGACCAGGACATGGAGGACTGGATACTACAGTGGTTCCTAAGCTTGGATTTCCATCAGACACACAGGGAACATTTAGAAAGCGCTCATTCCAAGTTCTCACTCCAGACCTATTGGATCAGAATCCTCAGTGGCTGGAGCCTCCAAATCTGTGCTTCTAACCAGCTCCCCAGAGCTTCGGATATACAGCGGACTTTAAGGCTACACCTGGTGTGGGAACCAGGAGGTGAAGGTTCTGTTTTTTGCTCTGTCAGGTACCAGTTGAGTCTCTTTGGACTGCACTTCTGACCTCAGTAAAATGCCTGTGTTTTTAAGCTGTGATCAAAATCCAGGAGCAGAGGATTCTTCAGATGCTTCAGACCTGTAAACAAGGAAGCATTTGAAGCCAATCTGAAGATTTAAACTAGTCTATGGCCATACCACCCTGAATGAGCCTGATCTCGTCTGAAGATTTAAACTATCCCAAGAACCGCTCATTGCTTTTGTTTAATAACTGGGATTCTGGAAGCTTCTACTGGAAATGAGTCCTTTAGCTAAAGAAGTTTGGAACCCACTAAGGATCCATGACCCCGACATGACCTTCTGGCTCTGACAATTTTTGGTTCTATAGCCACAGTTCAAATGCTCTCAGAGAAGGTGGTATAAAACTTTCTTTTGTTTCATGTTCTGGTTATTAAAAGTCAGCACGAATCTTTGCAACATTGAGAGACCAGCTTTGAGGATAATTTGGGTCTTCAAAGAACACTCCTCTGCCTCCTTGAAAAAGTTGTGTTAAAGCAATTAAATGTTATCTGAAGGAAAGAAAAAAATGCAAGCTGACTACTGAATAACGGGAACGGTGTTAACAATCCTTACCCTGGGATCAAAGCCAGAGAGAGGCAGGGAGATGGTGTGCAGGGGCTATGGGGAGAGGGAAGACAGGGAGGTGTCAGGATGGCTCCGGTTCAGTTAGAGATGTGAATGCGCAATTTGGCGATAGTCTCCTGAATTCAGAACGATAGCTGGCAACAGAAACACGAATGGCCTTGTGAGAACTCACGACGCAAGAGACACTGGATTCTGTGTCTCCATTCAGACAAGGGGCCAAATAAAGGAACAAAACAAACAAGTGGACATAATTGTTTGCCATTCAAGGGAGCCACAGACCGCTCAGCATATGGTGTGTGGAGATTCCGGAATGCACGGGCGATCTCATTTGGAATGACTATTCTTGTTCCAGAAGCCTGGGAGCCAGATGAGCATGAGGTTGACTGAAAGATGAGGTGGATTGTACTCTCTCCATTTCTGATGCAGAAACATTCTTTCTCAGCTTCAGCGTCCAAGGTATTCACCAGACTTGGCTCCAGTGGACATTTATTGTTTCCAATACTCAGATCCCTCCTGCAAAGGACAAAGAGGTGCCATTACTGAAGAGATTTTGAAAATATGCTATAGACTGAAGAGAATCTCCAGAAAGGAGAGGCAAAAAGTCTTTTCAGTAACAGTGGGAATAAGGGCACGGAGCCCCCACATGTCAATGGGCGTGTGGGATGCTTGTTGCTTTTGTTGCTCAGGGAAGATTGGGCTGTGCCCTGAGAGGGCCTGCGAGAGGTAACCCCATCTTAGTTGTGGGACTTCCTGGCTTAGAAGCAAGGATTCACCGAGTACCATGCTCCCCGGGGGCAGGAAGGAGAGGCTGGACATGGATGGTAACAAATCTAACTCTCCAAGCCTGTGTGTACTTAGGGAGTTAGTTCACTGCTTCTGGGCCATGTTACAAGGGGCAGAAGGAGAAATTCTTAGGCCCAATACATCTGGGAAACAGTTGAAGTAAAACAGGATTTTTTTTTTTTTATTGCAGGACTTTTCATAACCTTTGGTATTCCAGGAAAGGGATATTGTATGCAGCATTTTCCAAGTGATTTGCTCATGGAAACATTTATTTGCATGGCATCTCTTGGGACTATTGTTCTATGGAACACATATTGCAAAGAAAAGAAACCAGGTCAAAGAATCTTAGGGACCTTAAAGTCTGTTTCCTCGTCTTAGAAATCAGGTTACAGATCCTGAGAGAGAAAACGATTTCCCCAGGATCACACAGATGGTTTTTGGCTCATGCTGGAAGAGAAACTAGGATCTCATGTAGAAAGTAACAGGTCTTAGGAATCTGGGGATACTCTTTCTACTACATCACGTTGTACTTGTCATTGCCCCTTTGTACAGGGATTCGATGCTATTCTATAGTAAAGCTGAGGTCAGGAAGGACAGATAATCAGGGGTAAGATTTTGGAAGGGTTTGAATGCCAGATATTTCTGAATTTTATCCAAGTGTATTAAACTTCCTCTTGGTACTTACTACACCATATCATCATTGTTGCCGGTGGCAGATTATGTTATTTGGCTCATATCTTGCTTCTTTTCCCATCTTTGCTATGACAGGTGGAGTCTACTTCCCTGTCTCATTGATGTTGGGCTTGGCTGTGTGTTATGGGCTGAATTGCGTCCCTCCCAAAATTCATATGTTGAAATCCTAATCCCCAGTACCTCAGAATGTGACTGTATTTGGAGATAAAGTCTTTAACGAGGTGATTAAGTTAAATGAGGTTAGGAAGATGGGCACTAATCCAATATGACTGATGTTCTTATAAATAAATGAGATTAAGACACAGACAGGCACAGAAGGAAGACCAAGTGAAGACACAGGGAGAAGGCGACCATCTACAAGCCAAGGAGGGAAGCCTCAGGACAAACCAACTTTGCCAACACCTTGATCTTGGACCTCTAGCCTCCAGAACTGTAAGACAATAAATTTCTGTTGTTGAAGGCACCCAGTTTGTGGTTCTTTGTCACAGCAGCCCTTGGTAAACTAATAGAATGTCTGAGAAAGTGTTCATGATGGGTAGGTGGCCGTCATCCAAGGAGTCATCAGGAACCCAGGCCTTTCCCATCTTGTGGCTCCGCCATCTTCCAACACATGGTTTCCAGAGTCAGTGTGCTTGTCTACAAGAAGACGGTAGTGGGGGAATGGTTTTATGGGTGATATCTGGAAGCAATGGTGTATACCACTACCACTCACAGTCCATGGTTAGAACTCTATTCTAACCATGGGCACAGCTACTGTGAAGGATGCTGGGAACTGTAGTCTCCTATGCACCAGGAAATGGATTTGGGGATTAGCCAGCCAGTCTTGGCCATATCTCTTAACTACCCTGTTGGAATAGGTTGCATGAGAAAACAGCAATGATTTCTCTCAGATCACAGGGTTAGATAGAAAGGGGCATGTACTTTATATCTTATAAAAGAAACTTGTGCTTGTAAAACAAAAACAAAAACAACTGTAGAGAAGTGTGACTATAAAAAGTAACAGCCCCATTTGTTTTTCCTCTCCCAAAGCCAGGCCCCAGAGGAGACCGGAGCCAGCCCCATGGCCTTGTGTGTGGGGTCACCCCATCTGCCAAGGTAACAGTTGTGTGAGGTGAGGCCTCACACTGGTGCTCCGGTAAACAACTGCCTAGCGAGTGTGTCCTTTCCCTAATACAAAAGTCCCTTTCCCTGCCCTGTGGGTGCCCTGATTGCAAAATCTCCCGATTTCCACACACAAGGAAACTAATGACGATTACATTTCTGACTGGTATTTATTTGGTGGCAACTGACTGAGACTCAGAGACAAGGTCAGGAGGTCAGAAAAGCATTAGATCGTTCTGGCTAAAGTGAATTGATTATTAGCTGGAGGAACAACCCAGAGGCACACTCAGAAACTTATTACTATTTGTAATGTTGGTGGTCTTTGCAAAATAAAACACAACTCTGACAGTGGCTCCAACTTTGATCTAACAGTGGTGTTTGGACTCCCTTGCTCTTCTCCTTATACGAGAAAATGTTGATTCCAACTTAACCCTGTGTAAGTATGGGGCAATTTAAGACAAATTTTCTCATTTTAGGCAAAGAGATGCGTTTAGATGGATTACCGTGGAGTCATTTCTTACAGGGAGCATTTGTTCTAAGCACAGGAATACCCCGCTGGTGTTGCTCTCCCCAACATTTGCAACACTCACCTTTGTTTCTTGCCGTTTGATTCTCCTGGGTGTCTCTTATCTCCCAGGAACACTTGCCTTGTTCAAATGCTGTTGTGTTATTAGAAAATAGGCTTTAAATCTTTTAAGGTGAAACATTTCCCTTATTTGCTTTTTCATTCATTCAACAAACTTTTATCAAATGCCTCTTAGTGCCAGGTCCCCAGAGTACTGAAATGAGTAAGACAGTCACTGCCCTCCAAACCCCAGTGTCTAGTGGGGTTGGTCCCGTTGTCTCAGAAACTTGTACTGTATTGTGGGAAGCCAGATTATCTTATCCTATGTTCCAGGGAGCAGTTGAATGTAGTGCATGAAAAGACTGAACATAGGGCGCCTGGGTGGCTCAGTTGGTTGAGCGACTGCCTTCAGCTCAGGTCATGATCCTGGAGTCCCGGGATCGAGTCCCACATCGGGCTCCCTGCTCAGCAGGGAGTCTGCTTCTCCCTCTGACCCTCCCCCCTCTCATGTGCTCTCTCTCTCTCTCTCTCTCTCATTCTCTCTCTCAAATAAATAAATAAAATCTTAAAAAAAAAAAAGACTGAACATAATCTTGATAGTCTTAAAATTTTAAAAGGTGTGGTTCTGGACATACACACAAATGTAAATAATTTCCCTTATTATTGTAAAACGTTGTTGAACAGGAAGTGAGGATGATATTTCTGGAAAATAGTACATTACTCAAAAATGATGTGGAGTGAATCATTGACTTTATTAGATAATTGTTGCCTATTAAATACATTATTGAACCCATTAGGGAAGAGCCTAGTAAGAAATAGTCTATATTCTTCCTTTTCCTTCTGTCTGTCTGTCCTTCCTTCCTTCCCTCCTTCCTCTATCCCTCTCCCTCCCTCTCCACCCACTACTCTCTTCTTTTTTTCTTTTTTAATTTAACATTTATTGAAAACCTGCTGCATTCATGGTGTTCTATATCTAGGGTTTTCCAGTATAGACCCAATTTTATATAATTTTATTCTTTTTTAATAAGATGTTTTATGAAATATTCAACTAAATGTGATTCGGTTTCAATATCCTTGTTAAACTTTTCACATAACAGAACCCACAAAATGGGGAAAAAAAAAAAAAAACCCTCACTAGGCTTTTGGGCTTTTCTCTCTGGCTTGAGCAATATGGCTCCTGGGTGTGTTTAAGGTTCTGGAAGAGGCTGGAATGGGTCAGTGTGGGGACATACAGGTGAATACGGCTCAGCCCCGTTATGATCTAACAGGAGAGATAAGGTGAAATTGGAGTCTCTGTCACAAAAGCATGATTTGCTTGAATGCACATCACATCCCTCATTGACTTTCCCCAGCCAATCTTTTGGGAAGCGTGTGGGAAATGAGAAAAGTGAGAAATTACTTCCATTTGATTTTATCCCTGTACATTTATGTTTAAAACAACCCCTCTAGACAATATGTTTCCCAAGAATTGGCTTTTTGTTGATTTGATAAACTCCAAGTCACTCAACTCATTGGGAGAATTTGACTTCCTCTGTTGTAAATTGTGGGGGCCAAGAAACTATGGCCATCTGTTTTTGTAAGGCCTGGGGGCTAAGAATGGATTTTACATTTTTAAATGGTTGAAAGAAAATCAAAAGAAGAATATTTCATTACTTGAGAAAATTATATGAAATTCAAGTTTCCGTGTCCATAAATAAAGTTTTATTGGAACACAGCCATGCTTATTAATTTACATATTGTTCATGGCTGCTTTTGCTACAATGGCAGAGTTGAGTATTTGTGATAGAGGCCATATGATCCAGAAGTAAAGCTGGAAATATTTATTATCTGGTCCTTTAAAAAGACTTGCTAACTCCCTGATATATTGTTTTATTTCTAGTGGAGAAAAGTTAAAAAAGGCATCGTAACACCTGGGCCTAGATTCTCTTCTAGAAAAGGAATTGTCTTTGTTTAGAAAAATCCTCAGATGGACCATTCGGATGTTAAAGGACAGGCCCCAGGGTAGGTGGGGAGTAGCACCCAGTTGCCATATAAAAATGGAGGACGGATGTCCCTGTCCCTAGGCTTCCTTGTGCGGTTAGAAAGAAGGCGGCTCTTATAGTAAAACCTAGTCAGGTTTGAATCCCACCTCTGTATGACTTTGGGCCAGTCATTTAACTTTTCTGAGCTTCAGGGTCTTTATTTGTCATATGGGAACAATAGTCAAATTTAACTCTCAGGTTTGTCTGAGGATAAAATGAATTAATGTATATAAAGCAGTTAATGTAGAGCCTGGCACATAGTAAGCTTGCAATCTCTCCTAGCTGTGATTTTTGATTATCATTATTATGTTTATAGGATACAGGAAAATTAAATCATATACGTGAAGTGCCTAGAATATTGGCTAGCAAAATCCCTTTTACACTCCAATGGAAGACACTCTTATGTTCAATCCTTCTTGGACCCCGTCTCTGAGCCACGATGATCCATGGGTGTTCAAACGTGAATCTGAAGCCAGAGCTGGTATTGGGGACCTCTGGAGGGTCTGGGATGTGAAGGATGAGTGTGATTAATAATGGGTTTTAGCACAAGCAGTGTCCTTACATAGAACTGACTTTGTCTCCTCAGAGGGTTGAACAGGAAGAAATGGGTTATCGGTGCAATAGGAGGTACAATATTTAGAAAGAATCTAGGGATAGTGATGGTTGTTTGATTGATTTTCCAAGAAAAGAAGGAATTCCCAGGAAATAGGGATATTTAACTGCACACAACAGCGGCCAGGGGACACAAAGGAATGTGTTTTGATGATGACAAGTCGTTTAGACCTGTATCCTCAGCAAAGGGTTTCCACTGACTACTAATTTAGAACAAACACTGTTGGCCGGCCTAGAAGCTGCCTTTGAACCTTGTGTTAAATGAGTGTACACCCTTCTGTGCATGAGTAGTTGTTCAGAGCTTGGATTCTAGAGGCAGAAGGATGAACCAGATTCAAATCTTGGCTCTGCTATTTACTAACAGTGACCTCAGACAAGTGATTGCACCCATCTGTGCCTCACCTATAAATCAGGAAGAATAGTAACACCTACTTGTGGTAGCCAGCCGGCCCCCAGTGATGCCCACCTACAGGTATTCACACCCTTGTGTATCTCCTCCTACATGTCCCAAGGTCGTCTGGGTGACCAAGAGAATACACTGGACGTGACATGGATCCCTTGGTTATCAGGTTAAAAAGACACTGAGGCTTCAACTTTGTTCCCTATCTTTCTGCTCTTGTCTCTACTGTCTTTCTGCCTCTCCTATTCTCAGGTTACCTGCTCAAGGTGAAGCCAGATGCCACCAAGTGAGGACGCTCAGGTAGTCTGTAGAGAGGCCCATGTGGGGAAGAATTTAGGCCTGTCAGCAGCCACGTGAGTAAACTTGGAAGTGGATCCTCTGGCCCCAGACGACAGAGCTCTGGCCAAAGTTCCATCCTTGTGAGAGACCCCGAGCCAGAACCACCCAGCTAAGCTTCTCCCCAAATCCTGACCCACAGAAACTGTGAGATAATAAGTGTTTTATTTTTGTTTGTTTATTTAAAAAATATTTATTTTATTTATTTGAGAGAGCGAGAATGAGCACGTGGTAGGGAGGGGCAGAGGGAAAGAGTCTCAAGAAGACTGCCCGTTGAGCATGGAGCTGAGCGTGGGGCTCGATCTCATGACTCACGAGATCATGACCTGAGCAGAAACCAAGAGTCAGAGGCCCATCCAACTGAGCCATCCAGATGCCCCAAATGTTTGTTGTCTTAAGTTGATACATTTGGGATAATTTGTTCCATAACTAATACAGTACCTCATAGAGTTGTTAGTATTTGTAAAGTTCTAGAACAATACCCGCCACACAGTTAAACACCATGTAAGGGTTTGTGAAACATAAATTAACACGGAAATACATACCCAACTGGGGGATTAGGGTAAAGGAAATGTCCTTTGGGTTGGTCAAAAATTGACATAATCAAGTCTTGGCTGTTTCAGAATCAAAACTGTCTGCTTTCTTTAGGGCAATCTCACCTGTTTTCATAACAATCTGCAATGAGGAGGAGACCCTGATTTATATTTCCTGCAGAAGAGAAGAGATATTGAAATGGTAAGCACCAAAGAAATTAAAAGTCATTTCGGTTTTTCAATTCATTACTTCTAGAAAAAAATTTGAGCCCAGCTTCATTACTAGTGCTCCGTTTTAGTACTGATGATAATTGCAAAGGCAGTATTTTAAATTAGAATGTATAAGACCACATGTAATTAACCTGTACAGAAGGGCTGAGACTTCATATTAGACTATTAAATCAATCCCAGCAGAAGCACTAATGCTGAGCAATTGATTTGAAAATACTGTACGGGCAGAGTAAAGAAGCTAGATGCTAATTACCATCCACGAGAATTGAGCACACTCCTCCGATGCCGTTAGAGTGGCTGGTTTTTCCTCTGGCCCTTAACCCACTCAAAGCTGAAAATGCAAATTAGTTCAGCCTGAAGACTTAAAACAGCCTGAAGTTTAAGGCAAGAGAGGGTTTTTCTGCCACTCTGTGAGTGTGAAGATCACAAGGGGACTCTCAACCTGTTTGGATGCCATGACTCAGAAGACCAAGCTCGGGAGCTTGTTGTGGGATCCTGGTGAAAAGTCCCAGGAAGACTCTGGTCATAGCATTTCTTTCTTTTCTTTTCTTTTCTTTTTTTTTTTTTAAGATTTTATTTATTTATTTGTCAGAGAATGAGAGAAAGAGAGCACACAAGCAGGGGGAGTGGCAGGCAGAGGGAGAAGAAGGCTCCCCACTGAGCAGGGAGCCTGATGTGGGACTTGATCCCAGAACCTGGGATCATGACCTGAGCTGAAGGCAGATGCTTAACCGACTGAGCCACCCAGGCACCCCTCGTAGCATTTCTTGAGGCGGTGGGCATGAGCTATTCCCTCTACACTTGCATTATGTTTACCACCCTCCTACACATTCCTCTCTCAACTCACCTCTATTCTCATTTCTTCTTGTTTCCACCCTGCCACATCCATTTACCTGCTTTCTTCTTTCTTTTTTTCACTGAATCATTCAAGGGACTGGCAAATACCTACTGGCTTACCCAACAAAAAGAGCAGTAATGACCTTCGCTTGCATTTATTCTCTGGGGCAGAGAATGCAAGCTGGCTGTCAGAATCCAGTCCCTGCTTCCCCTCGATCAATGCGGTGTAACCAGGCACATGGCCAGATTGAATTTCCCAGACCCCCTTGTGGGGAGGTATGGCCAAGTTCCTCCATGGCACTGTTAGGGGAAGTGATGTGTGTTGTTCCCAGGCAGAGCCATTTCAAAAAATGGATGTGGGGCGCCTGGGTGGCTCAGATGGTTAAGCGTCTGCCTTCGGCTCAGGTCATGATCTCAGGGTCCTGGGATCGAGTCCCGCATCGGGCTCCCTGCTCCTTGGGAGCCTGCTTCTCCCTCTGCCTCTCTCTCTCTCTCTCTCTCATGAATAAATAAATAAAATCTTAAAAAAACAAAAAACAACAACAAAAAATGGATGTGTATCCTCCTGACTCCCTCCCTTTGCCAGCTGGATGTAGATGATGACATGGTCCTAGAGCCACAAGATGGAGTGAGTCTGGGCCATTGAATCGCCACGTGGAGTAAGGCCAAAGTGAACCGGGTTCACACTTCTGGGTCTATCACGTGAACAAGAGATCTTTTGTGTTTGAGCCATCGTACATTTTAAGGTCTATTTGTTGTATTCCTTTAGCTTACTCCTATTAACGTTTCCATGCACTATCTCATTTAATCTTGGTAGCCACCCTATTAAGGGCACCATTCTTCTTCTTTTTTTAAAAAATTTTTTATTGTTATGTTGATCACCATACATTACATCATTAGTTTTTGATGTAGTGTTCCATGATTCATTGTTTGCGTATAACACCCAGTGCTCCATGCAGAGCGTGCCCTCTTTAATACCCATCACCAGGCTAACCCATCCTCCCACCCCCCCTTCCCTCTAGAACCCTCAGTTTGTTTTTCAGAGTCCATCGTCTCTCATGTTTCATCTCCCCCTCCGATCTCCCCCCCTTCATTCTTCCTCTCCTGCTATCTTCTTCTTCTTTTTTTAAAACATATATTGTATTATTTGTTTCAGAGGTACAGACCTGTGATTCAACAGTCTTGCACAATTCACAGCGCTCACCATAGCACATACCCTCCCCAATGTCTATCACCCAGCCACCCCATCCCTCCACACCCCCCACTCCAGCAACCCTCAGTTTGTTTCCTGAGATTAAGAATTCCTCATATCAGTGAGGTCATATGATACATGTCTTTCTCTGACTGACTGATTTCGCTCAGCATAACACCCTCCAGTTCCAACCATGTCATTGCAAATGGCAAGATCTCATTCCTTTTGATGGCTGCATAATATTCCATTTTGTGTGTGTCTGTGTGTGTGTGTGTGTGTGTGTATACCACTTCTTCTTCATCCATTCATCTGTTGATGGACATCTTGGCTCTTTCCACAGTTTGGCTATTGTGGACATTGCTGCTATAAACATCGGGGTGCATGTACCCCTTCGGATCCCTACATTTGTATCTTTGGGGTAAATACCCAGTAGTGCAATTGCTGGGTCGTATGGTAGCTCTATTTTCAACTTTTTGAGGAACCTCCATACTGTTTTCCAGAGTGGCTGCACAAGGTTGTATTCCCACCAACAGTGTAGGAGGGTTCCCCTTTCTCCGCATCCTCGCCAACATCTGTTGTTTCCTGACTGGTTAATTTTAGCCATTCTGACTGGTGTGAGGTGATATCTCATTGAGGTTTTGATTTGGATTTCCCTGATGCCGAGCAATGTTGAGCACTTTCTCATGTGTCTGTTGGCCATTTGGATGTCTTCTTTGGAAAAATGTCTGTTCATGTCTTCTGCCCATTTCTTGATTGGATCATTTGTTCTTTGGGTGTTGAGCTTATGAAGTTCTTTATAGATTTTGGATACTAGCCCTTTATCTGATATGTCATTTGCAAATATCTTCTCCCATTCTGTCGGTTGTCTTTTTTGGTTTTGTTGACTGTTTCTTTTGCTGTGCAAAAGCTTTTTATCTTGATGAAGTCCCGATAGTTCATTTTTGCCCTTGCTTCCCTTGCCTTTGGCGATGTTTCTAGGAAGAAGTTGCTGCAGCTGAGGTCAAAGAGGTTGCTGCCTGTGTTCTCCTTTAGGATTTTGATGGACTCCTGTCTCACATTTAGGTCTTTCAACCATTTGGAGTCTATTTTTGTGTGTGGTGTAAGGAAATGGTCCAGTTTCATTCTTCTGCATGTGGCTGTCCAATTTTCCCAACACCATTTGTTGAAGAGACTGTCTTTTTTCCATTGGACATTCTTTCCTGCTTTGTCAAAGATTAGTTGACCATAGAGTTGAGGGTCCATTTCTGGGCTCTCTATTCTGTTCCATTGATCTATGTGTCTGTTTTTGTGTCAGTACCACACTGTCTTGATGATGACAGCTTTGTAATAGAACTGGAAGTCCGGAATTGTGATGCCACCAGCTTTGGTTTTCTTTTTCAACATTCCTCTGGCTATTCGGAGTCTTTTCTGGTTCCATACAAATTTTAGGATTATTTGTTCCATTTCTTTGAAAAAAGTGGATGGTATTTTGATGGGGATTGCATTGAATGTGTAGATTGTTCTAGGTAGCATTGACATCTTCACAATATTTGTTCCTCCAATCCATGAGCATGGAACGTTTTTCCATTTCTTTGTGTCTTCCTCAATTTCTTTCATGAGTATTTTATAGTTTTCTGAGTACAGATCCTTTGCGTCTTTGGTTAGATTTATTCCTAGGTATCTTATGGTTTTAGGTGCAATTGTAAATGGGATGGACTGCTTAATTTCTCTTTCTTCTGTCTTGTTGGTGTATAGGAATGCCACTGACTTCTGTGCATTGATTTTATATCCTGCCACTTTACTGAATTCCTGTATGAGTTCTAGCAGTTTTGGGGTGGAGTCTTTGGGGTTTTCCACATAAAGTATCATATCATCTGCAAAGAGTGAGAGTTTGACTTCTTTGCTGATTTGGATGCCTTTTATTTCTTTTTGTTGTCTGATTGCTGTGGCTAGGACTTCTAATACTGTTGAATAGCAGTGGTGATAGTGGACATCCCTGCTGCATTCCTGACCTTAGCAGGAAAGCTCTCAGTTTTTCCCCATTGAGAATGATATTTGCTGTGGGTTTTTCATAGATGGATTTTATGATGTTGAGTTATGTACCCTCTATCCCTATACTCTGAAGAGTTTTGATCAAGAAAGGATGCTGTATTTTGTCAAATGCTTTTTCTGCATCTATTGAGAGGATCATATGATTCTTGTTCTTTCTTTTGTTAATGTATTGTATCACGTTGATTGATTTGCGGATGTTGAACCAAGCTTGCAGCCCAGGGATAAATTCCACTTGGTCGTGGTGAACAATCCCTTTAATGTACTGTTGGATCCTATTGGCTAGTATTTTGGTGAGAATTTTTGCATCCATGTTCATCAAGGATATTGGTCTGTAATTCTTTTTTTTTTTTTTTTTTAAGAATTTTTATTTATTTATCTTGACAGAGAGACAGAGAGAGAGGGGACACAAGCAGGGGGAGTGGGAGTGGGAGAAGCAGGCTTCCCGTTGAGCAGAGAGCCCGATCTGGGGCCCGATCCCAGGACCCTGGGATCATGACCTGAGCCGAAGGCAGACGCTTAGCGACTGAGCCACCCAGGAGCCCCTGTAATTCTCCTTTTTGATGGGGTCTTTGTCTGGTTTTGGGATCAAGGTAATGGTGGCCTCATAAAATGAGTTTGGAAGTTTTCCTTCCATTTCTATTTTTTGGGACAGTTTCAGAAGAATAGGTATTAATTCTTTAAATGTTTGGTAGAATTCCCCTGGGAAGCCATCTGGCCTTGGGCTTTTATTTGTTGGGAGATTTTTGATGACTGCTTCAATTTCCTTAGTGGTTATAGGTCTGTTCAGGTTTCCTATTTCTTCCTGGCTCAGTTTTGGTGGTTGATACATCTATAGGAATGCATCCATTTCTTCCAGGTTATCTAATTTGCTGGCATATAGTTGCTCATAATATGTTCTTATAATTGTTTGTATTTCTTTGGTGTTGGTTGTGATCTCTCCTCTTTCATTCATGATTTTCTTGATTTGGGTCATTTCTCTTTTCTTTTTGATAAGTCTGGCCAGGGTTTTATCAATCTTGTTAATTCTTTCAAAGAACCAGCTCCTAGTTTTGTTGATCTGTTCTACTGTTCTTTTGGTTTCTATTTCATTGACTTCCTCTGATCTTTATTATTTCTCTTCTCCTGCTGGGTTTAGGCTTTATTTGCTCTTCTTTCTCCAGCTCCTTTAGGTTGTGTATTTGAGACCTTTCTTGTTTCTTGAGAAAGGCTTGTACTGCTATATACTTTCCTCTTAGGACTGCCTTTGCTGCATCCCAAAGATTTTCAACAGTTGTGTTTTCATTTTCATTGGTTTCCATAAATTTTTTAAATTCTTCTTTAATTTCCTGGTTGACCCATTCATTCTTTAGTAGGATGTTCTTTAGCCTCCATGTATTTGAGTTCTTTCTGACTTTCCTGTAGTGATTGAGTTCTAGTTTCAAAGCATTGTGGTCTGAAAATGTGCAGGGAATGATCCCAATCTTTTGGTACCAGTTGAGACCTGATTTGCAACCTAGGATGTGATCTATTCTGGAGACTGTTCCATGGGCACTAGAGAAGAATGTGTATTCTGTTGCTTTGGGATGGAATGTTCTGAATATATCTGTGAAGTCCATTTGGTCCACTGTGTCATTTAAAGTCTATTTCCTTGTTGATCTTTTGCTTAGATGATCTGTCCATTTCAGTGAGGGGGGTGTTGAAGTCCCCCACTATTATTGTATTGTTGTCAATGTGTTTCTTTGCTTTTGTTATTAATTGCCTTATATAATTGGCTGCTTCCATGTTAGGGGCATAGATATGTACAATTGTTAGATCTTCTTGTTGGATAGACCCTTTAAGTAGGATATAGTGTCCTTCCTCATCTCTTATTACAGTCTTTGGTTTAAAATCTAATTTGTCTGATATAAGGGTTGCCACCCCAGATTTCTTTTGGTGTCCATTAGCATGGTAAATTGTTTTCCACCCCCTCACTTTCAACCTGGGGGTGTCTTAGGGTCTAAAATGAGTCTCTTGCAGACAGCATATCGATGGGTCTTGTTTTTTAATCCAATCTGATAGCCTGTGTCTTTTGATTGGGGCATTTAGCCCATTTACATTCAGGGTAACTATTGAAAGATATGGATTTAGTACCATTGTACTGCCTGTAAGGTGACTGTTACTGTATATTGTCTGTGTTCCTTTCTGATCTATGTTGCTTTTAGGCTCTCTCTTTGCTTAGAGGACCCCTTTCAATATTTCTTGTAGGACTGGTTTCGTGTTTGCAAATTCCTTTAGTTTTTGTTTGTCCTGGAAGCTTTTTATCTCTCCTTCTATTTTCAATGACAAACTAGCTAGATATAGTATTCTTGGCTGCATATTTTTCTCATTTAGTGCTCTGAATATATCATGCCAGTCCTTTCTGGCCTGCCAGGTCTCTGTGGATAGGTCTGTTGCCAATCTAATGTTTCTACCATTGTAGGCTACAGATCTCTTTTCCTGAGCTGCTTTCAGGATTTTCTCTTTGTCTCTGAGACTTGTAAGTTTTACTATTAGATGTTGGGGTGTTGACCTATTTTTATTGATTTTGAGAGGGGTTCTCTGTGCCTCCTGGATTTTGATGCCTGTTTCTTCCCCCAAATTAGGGAAGTTCTCTGCTATAATTTGCTCCAATATACCTTCTGCCCCCCTCTCTCTTTCTTCTTCTGGGATCCCAATTATTCTAATGTTGTTTCATCTTATGGCATTGCTTATCTCTCGAATTCTGCCCTTGTGTTCCAGTAGTTGTTTATCTCTCTTTTTCTCAGCTTCTTTATTTTCCATCATTTGGTTTTCTATATCACTGATTCTCTCTTCTGCCTCATTTATCCTAGCAGTTAGCGCCCCCATTTTTGATTGCACCTCATTAATAGCCTTTTTGATTTCGACTTGGTTAGATTTTAGTTCTTTTATTTCTCCAGAAAGCGTTTCTCTAATAACTTCCATGCTTTTTTCAAGCCCAGCTAGTATCTTTAAAATCATCATTCTGAACTCTAGGTCCGACATCGTACTAATGTCCGTATTGAGTAGGTCCCTGGCAGTTGGTACTGCCTCTTGTTCTTTGTGTTGAGGTGACTTTTTCCATCTTGTCATTTTGTCCAGAGAATAGATTAATGAGAGAACAAAAGGCTAACAGGGTAACAACATCCCCAGAAAATATACTCTAAACAAATCAGAAAAGACCTGACACCAGGGGAAAAGAAAGGGAAAGAAAGAAAAAAGAAAAAGCAAAAGCAAAAGATAAAAACAAACAAAAACAGAACAAAACAAAGAAAAAAACAGAATATGATCAAATATGATCAGGCTGGTGCATAGATCAGTGCCACACACTAGATTTTGGGTGTATTTTGGTCTGTTAGAAGAAAGTGCCTCCCAAAATTTTAAAGAAAGAAAAACTTATATATGTAGAAAAATAAGGGTTAATACGATGAAGGGATGGAATATGACTGCAAAGATGAAAATTATAAAAAATTTTATAAAAGGAATTGATAAGAAGTTTGAAAAAAAGAAAGAAGAGGATTTAAAAAAAAAGAAAAAAAAGGGAGAGAATGTGATCAGGCAAGAGACTAGAACAAAGCCATACACTAGAGATTTAGGTTATATTTTGATCCTTTGGAAGAAACTGTATCTCAAAATTTTAAAGAGAGAACAACTTATATATATATATGCCAAAAATAAGGGTAACTACTTTGAAGGGATAGAATATGACTCTAAAAATGAAAAATAAAAATGTTTTTTTAAAAAAGGGATTGATAAGACGTTGGTTGAAAAAGGGAAAAAGAAAAATTCAAAAAAAAACATTAACTTTGAAGGACTAAAGAATCATGGTAAAAAAGCCATGGATTCTATGTGCAGTAGTCCCCTAGCGCTGGAGTTCTGCCGTTCTCATTGATCGGTAAACTTGGTCTCGGCTGGCTGTTCTCGCTGATCTTCTGGGGGAGGGGCCTGTTGCCGTGGTTCCCAAATGTCTTTGCCGGAGGCGGGATTGCCCCGCCCTTGCCCGGTCCGGGCTAAGTAATCTGCTCGGGTTTGCTCTCCGGAGCTTTTGTTCCCTGCAAGCTTTCCGTACAGCTTTGGAGGCGGAGAGTGAAAATGGCGGCCTCCCAGTCTCCGCCCCGGAGGAGCCGAGAACTCGGGCCCCCACTCCTCAGCGAGCCCCCAGAGAAAAGCCGTCAATCACTCCCGTCTCCCCCGTCTCCGGCCGCACTCCGTGCTCACCCGGCCTGTGACCGCGCGTTTCTCTCTCTGGCACACGACCCCGTGTGGAGTCTCCAAACCCAGCAGATCCCTGCGGTGCGCTCCCGCACCTCTCCTCCCGGGGGAGGAAGGTGAGTCTCCCCGGATCTGCCGCTTGTTGGGTCCCTGCTGGAGGAGCAGTGGCCCGACTGTGCCGCGGATCACGGTTTATGGCAACCCCGAGCTGAGAGCCCACTCCTCAGCTCTGTCTCTGCAGCCGGCTTCCCCGCTCCGATACCTGGGAGCTCTGCCGCACTCAGCACCCCTGGTCTTTCTGTGACCCCGAGGGTCCTGAGACCACACTGTACCGCGAGGGTTCCACCCCCCGCTTCGCCACCAGAGTGACGTCCCTCAGCGGAGCAGACTTCTAAAAGTTCCGATTTTGTGCTCCGCGGCTCTATCACTTGCCAGAAGTGGCCGACAGAGGCCCCTCCCCTGCTGTCTATCCTCCCGAATATCGCCTTGAATTCACTTCTCCACACGTCCTACCTTCCAGAAAGTGGTCGCTTTTCTGTTCAGAGAGTTGTTGCTATTCTTTTCTTCGATCTCCTGTTGAGTTCGTAGGTGTTCAGAATGGTTTGATCCCTATCCAGCTGAATTCCTGAGACCAGACGAAATCCAGGTCTCTTACTCCTCCGGCATCTTGCTCCGCCCTGCCTCAAGTTGGGCACCATTATTATTCTATTTTATTGAAGAAGAAACAAAGGCTCAGGAGATGAAACAACTTGTTTGAGGACACCCAGATAGTAGATGACAGACCCGGCACTGGGGAAGTGATAAAGATGTTCAAAATGTTATCTTTGGGCAGTAGTAAGCTACGGGTTATGGAGGGCCATCTTTTTTATGGCCAAGAAGAGTTAGAGAACCAAGGTATGCCAATTCTTTACAGCTGCCATCCCTTCTAATTGGCTGGTGCCTGTGCCATGCTGTTGTTAAATATTTTGACTATTACTCCTGCTTAAGGCAAACTGGGGTGACTGATGCCTCTTGTCTGTGGCTGGGAGGTTCTGTGGGGCTCTAGAGTGAAGGGGATACTGATGGTGAGAAGCCATTCTTGTTCTTTTCAATGTGCCATGACGGGAATGGGGCCAACACTTCTGGGCGTTCTGTGCTGCAATGTGGTCAATCTGAGTCTGGCTTTTAAAGTGAAAGAATTTTTTTCTTTTTTTTTATGGGATGGGGGTGGAGGTAGGAGGGATAGTCAGGGGTCAGCCTTTTGTTCTTTGGTGAGAGGTTACTTAGGCCTAATTAGGTTAGAATCAAACCAAGAATGGTCATTGGCATGCCCATCATGTCTCAGATTGGGTTCCTTCACGTGCATTCATGTGAAGTGACCATTATGATTATGGACGTTCCCCTGGGGGAGCCAAGTAGGGGAGCGGAGGAGCAGGATGGGGAGGAGAGGAAGCTGAGCAGGGTTGAGATTCCAGGTGATGTTCCAACCTGTTGGGTGACCTGAATCTTCAGCAGGCACGCTTTGGCTCCCGCTGTCACTCCCGGGTGCTCCCGGGCCTCCGAGTGACTGTGGGGGCACAGGGGGACGTCCTTTGCAGCGGCAGCAGGTGTGGAGGCTGGGGAAGGTCACAGGGCACCTGGGAGGGACCTGGGCAGACACAGACAGGAGTTGCTACACCTCAGGAGAGGGTGCTTGTCCACAGAAGCTGGTGGCTTGCCTCACTCCTCTTTCTTGCCTAATTTCCCCTCTTCCCTGTGCTAACCTGGGCACCAGCCAAAGGCACCTCTATTCCATCACTTGGTTATGTCTTCCCTTTTATGCCTTTATACTGTCATTCCTTTTGCCGGGAATGACTCTTCCTTTCTCCTCTAACTCAGATCAGAGGTGTCCCCGGTGTCCATCCAGAGGCTATCTTCACATGGAGCCTTCCTTTACCTCCTCAGCCTGAGGCACCTGCCCATCTGCACTCTGCCAGCACTTTGTACATTCTACTGCCGGCTACAGAGCAGCGGGTATGCGGTCCCTCTCCTTCCTCTTCCCATACACACAGCAGTAAGTGTGACAGGACAGTGAGGAACTAGAGAGTACATGGCAGGGGGAGCCGGAAGTCTCTGACATGGGGATGAGCCCCAGGGCTGCTGGTCCTGACTGCCACTGCATGAGGAGTCCCGAGTGAGACACACACAGTTGATCCCTTCTCCAATTCATGATCGACCAAATCAGGAACCAAAGCCAATGATTGTTGGTGTTGTTTTAGAGTGGGGGGAGGGGTAGGGGGAGAGGGAGAGGGAGCATCTTCATGCTGGGTGTGGAGGCCAATGCGGGGCTTGATCCCACGACCCTGATATCATGACCTGAGCCGAAATCAAGAGTCATACGCTTAACCAACTGAGCCACCCAGGTGCCCCCAAAATGACTGTTTTTAACCACTAAGTCTTGGGGTATTTGTCATGCGGAAGATAAAATCTGAGCCTTGGTTGAAGACTGGAGGGGGGATAGAGAGAATCAGCCTTATGTTGCTTTGATTGGAGGTTAGTTAGGGCTAGTTAGTTTAGGAAAATAGTGCCCCCCGCATCATGGAGTTTAGGGTCAAAACCTCAGTTAATAATAATATGTTACTTCACTTTGTCAAAGGTATTTTGTGTTGAGGTCTGAATGGAGGGAAGATAAATTTCCAGTGAAACTCTTTGGAGTTGTCTCACTGGTCCCTCTGTGTTTGTGCTAGATGTTTTCTTATCTAAATTCTTTGTGACATTTCACATATATATGAAGCCGGAAAGGTTCGTTAATGGGTTAAATTTAGAGGCCATTACTTTCTTGTATTGTTAGTAAGAAAAGGAACTCCATTAATAAGATTTAAAATGCCTTTTGGGGCCCCTGGGTGGCTCAGTCAGTTCAGTGTCTGACTCTTGATTTTGGCTCAGGTCATGTTCTCAGGGTTGTGGGGTCAAGCCCAGCATCAGGCTCTGTGCTCGGCGTGGAGTCTGCTTGGAATTCTCTCCCTCTGTCCCTCCCCCTGCTCATGCTCTCTGTCTCAAATAAGTAAATAAATCTTAAAAAATAAATAAATAAAATGGCTTTTGGTTATTTGCAACTGGCTAGATCTACCCGAGGAAGGTTGCATGCCAATGCCACATTAAAGAAAGAAAAGGAAAGAAAAATCCTTAAAGTCTTTAATAGTGTCTAACATGACTGTTTTTAAAAATTCTTGGCCATGACCTCACTGAGTCGTACTCAATGGAGTTGGTGCTGTATTTAGTTTCTCATCCAGAAAACTTCCATGGAACTTGGAGATTTGGAGGAAGGCAAGTGAGGATCCCACCTGCAGTCTTCAGGGGCCCAAAGTTGCCAAGATGTTTGGGGTTCAAAGCAGAGGAATTTGGTTTTCTTCCTTCACTTGTCTGAGATTGAAAATCAAAAGGGGGATTTAGGGATTCAAAGAGATTATCACCCAAACAGAATTTATGTTTGATTTTGCATAAACAACCACATTTCAGGAAACTAATGAAACCTGTGGAGCTTTAGTATTTGATGGGCCCAAACTTCAGGTGCTTTAAGATTCATCTGGAATCGTTCTCCCCCTGGAGGCGTGGTTATGACTCTGTTCTACCTGCTGCTACCCTAGAGAGCCTCTTCACATTTGGCTGATTTAACACATCTTCCGAGGGATAGAGTCACTGCAGATCTAGTATTTGGACTTAGTTAGGTTCCTGAGTCATGACTTAGGGGTTGTCTCAGATTGATGTGTTAAGCTCTGTTCTTCAATTTCCAGGTTATACTGTGGTTTTACCCATGTTTCAGAGCAGTCTTCTTGCATATTAGTCCAAGGAAGGGACCAAAGGCAAGACACATGACCATGGAGCAGTGAAGTGGGGATGGCAATGCAGAATTCTGTTATTTTGTTGTTCCTTAGCTCCCCAAGGCAGCAGAGGGTATAGGTTCCATCCCAGGCAATAGGCAAATTTGGTCAAGATTGTCTCTGACACTTTCAAGAACCTATTGGTGTCTTTTTCCTTTAATCTTTCCTATCTTCTTCCCTTCTTCCCATGCTCAGTGAAGTCTGGGTTAGTCTAACAGAGGTTTGGCATTAAGAATGGACACTTATAGGGGCACCTGGGGGTGGCTCAGTTGGTCAAGCCTCCAACTCTTGGTTTGGGCTCAGGTCATGATCTTAGGGTTGTGAGATCGAGGCTCATGTTGGGCTCCACACTCAAGGCAGAATCTTCTTGAAGATTCTCTCCCTTTGCCCCTCAACCCTCTCTCTGTCTCTCCTGCACACATGCACTCTCTCTCTCTCAAATAAATAATCCTAAAAAAAAAGAATGGACACTTAAATATAGTTTGTACAAATTACACTTTATAGCCTTGAGCTTAGAGGATAAAAGTCTCCCCAAAAGATATGAGCTGATATCAGGTTGAGCTCCAACATGAGAGAGGCACTCAGGTGATACTTTTGGTTACCATCCTGTTTAGGTGGAGATCTTACAAGTCAGCAGAAGCCCTAAAACTGGCCTTTCCTAGATACCTGGGCTCTCATCCATATTTTCTAGACTTCATAGAATTTCCTCTGAAATTCTAGCCTTATTGTTTGGTTGCAACAACTGTCTTTTTTATTTTATTTTATTTTATTTTTAAGATTTTATTTATTTATTTGACAGAGAGAGACACAGCGAGAGAGGGAACACAAGCAGGGGGAGTGGGAGAAGGAGAAGCAGGCTTCCTGCGGAGCAGGGTGCCTGATGCAGGGCTCGATTCCAGGACCTTGGGATCATGACCTGAGCCAAATGCAGACACTTAATGACTTAGCCACCCAGGCGCCCTGACAACAACTGTCTTTAGCAAACCATGTTACCTGGGATTTGTTATGGCTCTAGGTACAAGGTCACACCATATTAAGAGTGCCATATTTTTGTATTAGCCATAGACTATATTGTTAGTAGGAATCACGTATTTGGTCTGTGGGCATGCTTGGTCATTTACCTGTTGTGGCATAAGGCCAGGAAGACTAAGCCCAGCACCCCTGGCTTGGCAGACCATATGGTCTTACCTCCTTCTACTTACTGATGAATACCTTCTCTGGAGAAGAATCTTTATTGGTTAATGAATGAATGAGTGAATTTCACAGTACTCATAAAGAGCCTGCTATTCCCCAGGCACTGCTGGGAATGAGGAATGGGCATAGCTCAGGTGAGCAAGATGGGCATGATCTTCTTCAGGGAGTTTAGAGTTGCTTGGGGGAGATAGATACTTACACCACAGACATAACCCCAGCATGGTGGTGGTGGGGGGGGCTGTTCATGAAGGACATGCGCAGGGAGCCATGATCATGATTCCCAGGAGGGTCTAACTCAGGGCAGAGTGGACAGGGAAGTCTTCTCTGAGGGGAAGGCATTTAACTTCCAGCCTGAAGGATAAGAAGGTACCATTATTGAAAAAGGGAGGTCAAGGAGTGGGGGAAGGGAGCAGATGACCTCAGAGAGGAGTGGTTTGTACTTTACAGTGAATGTTTTGAGGGTGATTTATTACTTCTCCATGGTGTATTCGCTCTCAGCCTTAGCTCTCATGGGGGATTTCTGGGCTCAGTGGACTGAGGGAAGGTATTTGTTTGGGAGCTGAGGGCCCTTACTGACCACACCTGCTCTCACCTTTATAGCCAGGTTTAACTTAAGGGGGTCTCCTGGGAGTTCTTGGATGCAGCCCAGGCCCCACCCCCTGCCTACTCCTACTCCTCACTTGAAGGCTGTTTTTAGCTCCACTGGAGAAAGAAGCCAAGAAGCTCTGGGGCTAATAGGTCTGTACAGGACATTGTTTTGCTAGGCCAAGTGGGAGGGGGTTGGGCCTGGGCTCTTCAGCTGCCCCAGAGCTTGGTGGGATGGGGTGGAGGGCCCCTAAGTGTACAGAGGACACCTGGGGAAATAGAGCTCTTGGATCCCACCGTTGGCTCTGGTCCCGCTGAAATCATCCACTCCTCTTCCTGGAGTCCCAAGCATAAAGGCAGGGCAACCTGAATGATCACCAGAGAAAAGAGGCACAGTCCATGTGTGCGGGCACCCACACACGTACACTCATTAATCTAGAGAGGGCGGGGCAGAGGTACTTTCTACAGACTCTCCAAGCTCATTTAAAGTCTTAAGAAAATTCCTCAAAGGCTCCATTTATCTTTCAGAAGGTCAATTTCTTTCAGAGGTGTTCTACATCAAGGTTATTTACATAGATTTTGCTGGAGGGAAGGGTATTGCTTATCCAACAGAAAGTAAATCCACTTTTCTCGTGTTTTCTTTTTTTTTTTCTTCTTTTCTTCTCTAGAGCATTGGAGACAACTCAGCATCCATCTTTTTGGAACCTGACTCTGAGCTTCAGCGCCTCCTGTCCCTGATTACGGTGGCCTCTAACCCATGGCTCATCCAGATCCCTCAATGCTCGGGGTAAGCATGTTTTCACTTGTTAGTCTATCCATTGGGGAGGCACGGGACATCTTATCATAAGTAAAGTCAGATGAGATTTAGGGAGAGTTTCACCAAGTGTAAATCAATGCCTTGAGGCTTTGGGAGTATTCCTTCTTGTCTTTTCTCTTGGAATATGCAGTTTAGACCCCATGGGTATGGCTTAGTGAGATCTCAAACTAGAAACTTATTGAAAGTAATCCCCAACACAACTCCAAACTTTCTTGAACATGTCTGTCAGCAAAAAGAATAAAGTCTGGGTTTTTTTTCCCCCTCGCCAATAAATGTACATACCATCCAGGTTTTCCACCCCAATTTGGGAGGGAATGAAGTGTTACAACTCTAGGTCAGGGTCATCTCTATTCATCTCTGAAATGTCCTGGGATCCACTAAGCCATCACTGAACTCCACTGGACTTTGTTATGCACCTGCTCTGTGCCAAGCTCTGTGCAATGTGCTGGGGATGTAACATTGCTCAGGATACAGCCTTGCCTTGGAGAAAATAAGATCTGCCCCAGAAGACACAGGTAGAGAAAGGATGAAATAGGATGAAATAATAAAGATAAAAGGGAGATATTTATATATTTTACATATAAATGTATATTACACATATATGTAATACATGTAATTAAATACATGTTATATATATTACACATATATACATATACAACATATATACTATATATGTATATACAATATATATACTATATATGTATATACAATATATATAATATACAATATACTATATATACATATTACAGGAGTGAATAGATGGGAAAGGGAATCTTTCTCCAGTGGGGGGAGGAGACAGTGGGTGATTTGTCCCCTAAGGAATATTTGGCAATGTCTGGAGACGTCTTTGATGATCAAAATTGGATGTTGGGGGTACTACTGGCATCTAATGGGTAGAGGGATGCTACTAACCATCTACGATGCACAGGACAGCCTGTTATAAGGAAGAGTTATGTGGCTCCAAATGTCAAGAGTGGCAGGGGTGAGAAACAGTCCTCTAGGGTCTGTCTGAGCTGGGCCTTAAACATGGCTGGAGTCTACCAGGCAGCAACTAGGGAAGGCCATTCTGCTCAGAGCCTTCACTCCACCTCTGGCTTTGGGGATGGTGGGGCGGCCAGACTGAGAAGAGGTGAGGCTCTGGGTTTGGGGGGCTCAGCTCACAATGATGGTGTTCCTGGATGGCTTCAGAGCTGGCTCCAGGTAGTTCCTGCGCCCGCCGTGGTGCAAGTCAGGGGTAACTGGGTAGAGAATGGTATTTGCTCCTTTTGATGGTGGCTCAAGAGAGAGAATTGAGGAATTTGTTCTCTTGGTCCTGAAGAGGGTGGGTGTCCAGCATGCCAGGAAAGAGAACACTGGAGACAGCAAGAGCAAGAGGATAACCCCCACGATCAGTGACTTAACTTGAGCCTGTGCTTTGCCACACTCATGAGGCAGCCAGACCATTACATACGAGCACTTAGAGCTGGAGACTTAGGTGCCAGCCTGTAAACCTGTTCCACCCCAAGATCTGGAATGGAAGGCTGGAGCTGTACCGTTGACTCTCTGATGTCTTTTTTTTTTTTTTAAGCTTTATTTATTTATTTTAGAGAGAGACAGAGAGAGAGAGAGCACACAGGTGTGAGCCGGGGTGGGGAGCACGGAGAGGGGAGGGACAGAGGGAGAGAATCTCCAGCAGACTCCAGGCTGAGTGTGGAACCCGACATGGGGCTGGATCTCACGACCCTGAGATCATGACCTGAACAGAAATCAAGAGTCAGATGCCTACCGGACTGAGCCCCCCAGACACCCCTACTCTCTGATGTCTTTGGACAGATGCCAGAAAGATGTTCTTAAATGAAACAGCATCATCTGAATGGACCCCCCCCCCCAATAACCCTGTGAGGTTGTCGCTCAAAAGGTAATAGTACATTGAAGTGTAATAGCACAATGAAGGAAACTGAGACAGAGCGATTTGGGTGTTGCTGATGGGGAGGGTGGAGAGGCCAGAGTCCTGGTTTGGCTGGTGGACCACAGCTGAACTGTTTGCTGGAATTGTCCATCGTCCTTGCCCAGCTCTGTCCTCTAGCCCCATGACCCATGCTGTCATCTGTGTGGGTCTTTGGTGGCTCTGCTTCCCTCCAGCTTTAACACCACCAGAAGAACACTCCAAGGTATAAGGAGAATGAGATCTCCCACAATGCCTCACCCTAAGGTAATTGTTTGGTTTTGCTTCCTGCCATCGTCTGTACAGAGCTATAGTTGCAAAAATAGTATAATTGCCGTGGAGTCCTTGCGCACGTGTGATGTGCTTGTCTGTGTTCTGCACAGACCCCGTGACTCATTTTAACGAGCTCATCAAGGTGGAGTGCTATCACTTACCTACCAATTCCCCTCTTTGGTCATTTCAGAAGCTTCCAGAATTTCAGAATCACAAATATCATTGTAGTGAGCATCTTTGTGTAAATAGATCTTTTGCTTTCTTTCAAAGATCTCTTTAGGAGACATTTCCAGCAGTGGGATTAATGTGTCAAAGGGTATGAATATCTTCACGGTTTCTGATATATGTTGTCAAATTGCTTTCTAGGAGTATAGCAATTTACATACCTGACATGAATAAATGAATGTAGCAGGTGGGCAAAATGTTGCCAGCATTGAATATTATTATTTCATTTTTGAACTTTTTTTTTTTTTTGCTGGTTTAATATATATAAAAGGGTCCTAATTTAAATATATGGGATATGCCTAGCATGCAGGTTAGCACATGGTAGTTGTTTTTGCTGATGTTTCCCTGTAGGTTATGATCCCTATCCTGCTCCTTGGACCATAGCCTAGACCTTCTGTCTGTCCTGTACAACCCCGACCCCTGGCATGACGTTGGCTGCCATCACTCTCCTGTGAGTGCCCGACCTTGGCTTGGCCCACATTCCCATAAATGTTAGGCATTAATGGTAACACTGAGCATCTAGGCTGAGCCCCTGTGTAGCATGGTGGTTGAAAGACTGCTCATAGTCACCTCATGGTTCCTCAGTTTATCAGCTGTGTGAGCTTGAATAAATTACCTAATTTCTCTAAGCCCAGGCTTAATTGAGGTAATGTATGTTAAGCACCTAACACTGCCTGATACAGAGTAATGCTAGTGTTAATAATAATAAATTTTATTTATTTATTTATTTTTAAAGATTTTTAAAAAATTTATTCATTTGAGACAGAGAGACAGAGAGAGAGAGAGAGAGAGAGGGAGAGAGCATGAGCGGGGAGGGGCAGAGGCAACGGGAGAAGCAGGCTCCCCGCTTAGCCAGGAGCCCGACTTGGGGCTAGATCCTAGACTTGGAGATCATGACCTGAGCTGAGGGCAGATGCTTAACCATTTGAGCCACCCAGGCGCCCTGATAGTAATCGATTTTAGTAAATCATGCCAGTCTTTGAGAAAGGCGATGTTCTATCCTCATTTTACAGATGAGGCATTGAGGCTCTGAGGGGTTCAAGGACTTTGTCCAACATGGCGACGGAATGCGGTGGGATCTCTGGCCCTTCCCCTCTGCGGCTCTGGTGAGGGGGCCTCATGGCGGGGAGCAGTATTCATGAAAGCCCTCTCTACACCAGGACAGCCGGCGCTAACCTACCTATACATGGAAATGACTGCGAGCTACAGACACAGGGGTCTCTAAACCCAAACTAAATGAATTCCACACTGCCCCTTGTCTGGATTCCAAAAATGCCAGTAGTCACTCTAGTCCGCCTAATCTGAGGGGAAGTATGGCTGAGGGAAACTTAGAGTGGAAAGAGATTAATCTTAACCAATTGCGGTTAGAATGTCTTACTTCTGAAAATTTTACAAACACTTGCGACCATGTGCACTATGGCTCCGGGCCTTGAGGGGAGGGGGCCGGCTATGTGAGGGTCCCCGGAGCTGAAGTCCCATTCGTTTCATGGTAAATGGGCCGTGGGCCTGGTCTCTTGACTAGCCATTAACCAGGCATAGCCTGGGCTGGTTGCTTTTGATGGCTTGCCCCTTTTCTCTGAATTAAAACTTTGTCATTAGCATCGTTTCAGTCTGAGAGTTACTGCCAGGGTAGAATTACTCTAATTAAGAGGAAGAGAAAAATATGTTGCTAGTCATTAATTTTTCTTGATTAGAAGGTGACCCAGTTTGAGGTTAAACGAAGAGGATGGCGGTAGTAATTTAGCACCGGGGTCTGGGGGGTTCATGGAGATTTTTGTGAGCTGGAGAAACAACAGCTGGATCCAAGGTTGCCATCTGATTTGGATTCATAGCTACTTGTAAATAGATGTGTAAGAGATCTTCGGGAATGGTGTGCTAATTTTTAGAAGGAACAAAAGTGAGGTTGCTTTAGATGCCACATCTGTGTTCGAAGGCTTTTTCTCTTAAATGTAAAAATTTTGTATTTTCATTTTTCCTTGATTCGAGGATCCAGGCCTTGAGTGGTCCAATTCTGGGATAGCAAGAAACTTACCTTTAGCAACTGCCCACAGCATTGAACTCATGTTAACAGAGCGGCAATATTTCAGCTCTCTTACTTAACACAGGTCACAACATTTTGAGGTTTCTGTGATGAGAGCAAGGCATCGTTTGGTGCAAAGAGCACAGACTTGGAGCCAGAAGACCTGAGTGTGAGTTCTGCTTCTGCGTTCGTGAGCCCTGTGATTTTGGAGTTAATCCTTGGGCTCTGTGAACTTGTTTCCAACATTACAAACCGAGTTTGAGGAATCAAATGAGATAATTAGATATATGGATTAACAAAGTGACATACAATTGTTTTTATGGTATCATCCAGTTCTCAGATGACTTCTAAATTGGGATTTCAAGCGGCATCTTTGGGAAGGTGAGGTAGGCATCTAAGTTTTCATTCTAAGGGCAAAGCTGCAGGAGTTACAAGATGTTGAGGCATCTCTCCGGCTGAGGGAAAGGCTGCCTGGGCCTCCAGGGGTCACGTGCCTTCCTCTTTCACCTGCTAAGGCTCCTGTGGCCCTGGAGACTATGAACATTTTGGAGAGATGTAACTTCATAATTTTTATTTTTTATTTTTTATGGTCTGTGGCCGAGTTTAAAGAAGAGGTGGTGGCTTGCAAAATTTTTATTTATGACGGGATTTTCAGAATTCAGTGTCCGCAAATACTGGCAGGGTTGAATTTATGGAAGCGGAGGCTATTTGAATACGTTATCCGCGCAGTTTACAATGTTGCCGCGATGGAGGTGTTAGAATCTGGCTGCAGTGGAGGGCATCCAGAGAGCTGCTTGTCCTCAGCAGGCTCTCTGCCTGAAATTTTATCATGACTTACGTAGAAAGCCTAAATGCCATGAGTTCAACTTGTAACTCATATGGATTTCAATTTGGCTGAAGCAAGTTTTGTTTTCCTGGGTCTATTCTTAATTTGTAATTTGATTCTGGTTTAATTACCATTGTCTGCTGATTGGTTTTGCCTCCTTAGCATTCTTTAACCCATTAACTTTTGAAATTTGAAGTGGCTATCTCAAATGGATAAAGAATAATCATTTTTCTTAAAGACAATTTCTTATGTGGGAAAGATTATAATTCACAGTTACTTGCAGTTGGTGTCAACTGGTGGAGCAGGGGCCAGGGTTGGAGCAGAAGCTGTGAGGGTGGGGGCTGCACCGGCCCTCCCACCCCAGACCCTTGCCTGCTAGTGTAAATACAGGCTGGGACTGGCTCAGTAGACTGAAGTCTTGATCCAGCATGCGAACATAAAAATCTCCCCGGCCCATGTTTCGAACTTGAGCTGCCCTTTGCAAAGGAGGTCTTGCATTTATTTTTTTAAGGGAAAGCCTGAGTATCTATGAGGCATAGAAATGGTGGCTCATTTCAGAGAAACTCTATGTGGCAAAAGAAAAAGACAATGTCATCAATTTCACTTTGGATTTTTAAAGCTTTTCAGAAATACATAGAGAAACCCAGTGATAGAAACAACCAATAGTTCCTAGAACGGGAACCCATGTTCTTTAAAATGGAAAGCATTCAAAAACAGGAGCCTAGAAAGAAAATTTACTATCCTGATTATGACTTTCCCAGAATGTGAACCACAGGCTGGCAAAAGTGTTGGAAAAAAAGCAACTCCTAAGTGGAAGGTAACAGGCGGTCCCAGCTGTCCTCCGAGGGGACATTGTTACAGGCCCTTCCTTCGGAAGCAGGGGATGGTGATACCCACTGGTGCCTGGGGCCCACAGAGTGGCTTCCCCAGTGGACATCTACGCTCCGGCAGGCGTTATGATTTAGTGGCGAGCTCAGGTCTGGATTGGAATCTTGACTTCACCACTGATTGACCCTATGACCTTGGACAATTCACTTTCTCTAAATCTGTAAAATGGGGGATAAGGATCATGCAAAGCTCTCTAGCGGAAGATTGTGAAGATTAAATGTGAAGATTAAATGAGATAATGTGTGGTTAGTGCCCCAGGCATGATTCTCTCCTAGCTTCAGCCTCTTGGAGCACAACTAGCCAAACTGTCGTTTAGGAAGAGAAGTGTGGTCATGCTCAAGAGAGGTAGGAGAAATCAGCCTGCCTTGGAGACCCTCATCCTCAACTTGGAGATGTTTGTCCTGAAAGGCCCTTCTGTTTTCCCTTTGGCAGAGCATCTTGTGACTCCAAGGAGAGCCTTGGGCTTGGGCTTTGGGTAGCATCTTGGCCCTTAGGTTCATCCTCTGTGTCCAGCAGACAAATAGCCATGTTTCCCTAGGGCCTAGGAGACAAATGGGGAAAGGTGAAACATTCTTCTTTTTTTTTTTTTAGCACTTGTTAGCATTTAATGAACCACCCCGCCCCCCCACCTGCCAACATGCCTTCAAGCTTCTAGAAAGCAGGCGCCCCCAACACCCTTAATCTTCTCCTCTGCTGTTCTACTGAAGAATTTGGCCTTCACGATGACACGCTGTTTTGGGAGTTTTCCCTTTCCCAAAACTTTGTAGTAGCCCGATCGCACCACATCAATGATAGGAGCAGCTCCAGTCTTGTTTTTGGTGGCATTTACCTGTGTCTGCTCACTGACCAAGGTCCATAGTTTATCAAGGTTGACAGTTGGGCAGAAGCTCTGGTTCCTCTTTAAGTGGTAATGTCTCATACCAACTTTTCCAAAGTAACTTGGGTGATATTTGTCAAAGTTGATCCTGTGGTGATGCATGCCACCAGCATTACCCCGGCCTCCTGGGTGCTTCTTTGCTTGCCGATGCGGCCGTGGCTGTGGCTCACGTGGCCCCGAAGTTTCCGGGTCTTCCTCAGTCTGGATGGCATATCTTGTATGTAGGACGGAAAAGCAAGGTGAAACACTCTGAGGCCAGAAGTACACAGGATGTCATGAGCTCCTGGGCAGCTCTCTATGGTAAGGGTATGATGTGGCTTAATCCAGGTGCTGCTTCTGCCCCAGAGGCAGAGAGAGAACACTCTTGCAAGCCTCATGAGTTGTTCCTCCTATCTCCCCAGTTCTGACTGAGGGATTAGGACCCCCTTGAAAGGCTCCATAAGTTCTCCCTGGTGGAGGTGTGATCACTCTCTGTCCTAGACTACTGGTGCTTGAGCATCAATCCCCTTGCGAGGGGGTCATGGAGGCTACATCTTGCTCTGTAGTGAGTGACATGACACTCCAGAGATGAGCTAAAGTGTGGACAGCAAAGAAGTAAAAGAGAGGCAAAATTTAATTTTAGATTAGTAATGGCATAATAAAATTATTATTTTATTTAATTAATTTATTTTTTAAAGGTTTTATTTATTTATTTGAGTGAGAGAGAGAGAGAGAGAGAGCGTGAGCAGGGTGAGAGGCAGAGGAAGAAGCAGACTCCCTGCCGAGCAGGGAGCCAGACGTGGGGCTTGATCCTGGGAGTCCTGGATCATGGCCTGAGTTGAAGGTAGACACCCAAGCGACTGAGCCACCCAGGCACCTCTTAAATTATTTTAAAGGCAAGAAGTAGATGACTATATATATACCATTGTGTTCTGGTTTGATTTTCCCTCTATATTCTTTGCTCTTTTCTCAGTTGAGGCAAACAACTTTTTGGGGCCTTTTCTACTTTCTTCTGATTTCATCTCCCCATGTATTTAGTTTTTTCTTTCTAAAAGCAACTGATGATGGGTCTCAGGTGAGGTATGATCAGACTGTGGGTGTTTGGGGGTTCTATATGTGCCTTTCCTTTGCCACAAAATGGGTGAAGATGGGAGTTCAAACCCAGGTTCCGGGCTTGTAAACACCAAGAAGGGCTCAGTGAAGTCAAGTGCAAGAGTGGTATCACCATTGATCTTACCCGTCTGCCTTTGCTTCTGTAGGTCTCGATTTCCCAGATGCACTCTGGGGTGCAGGAAACCCAGCTGGCTCATCCATTCCACAAAAGGGAAAGGGCAAATAATAGGTTAGCACAACAAGAGCTGATTGTGAACAATTGGTCGTGGCACTTTACCTACCATATGCCAACTCCTGTGTACCCAGCAGGGTCTTCTTGAGGTCCGGGCAGTGGGGAGCATGGAATGCACGGTGCTTGAAGCCTTTATGTTTGAAAGCTTAGTTTTGTCCTTTGAAAGTGGGAAATAGTTTCCAAGGAAATCACATTTCTGTCAGGATCAGACTGGAGAGCCTACACAACCTTAACAGAACTGTAGAATTTCAGAGGTGAACGGATTTGTCTAATTTTATTTTTCAAGGAAGGAATGGGAGGCCCAGGGAGATTCGGTGTCTTCCTGCCTGTCCCACGGCACCCACCTTATGCTGGGTCTGGCTTTGAGGGAGTGCAGATACAGTGAGGATTCAAAGTATGAGCTGTAAAGAAATAAAAGTAGGCAGACCAAGAAGAGAACAGAGACTCTTTGTTCCTTGTATGAAAGGGAGATTGCTGTTGTTTCATGTACACATCATCTTGTATGTAGGAAAAAGTTTTTAAAAACAAAATTTGATCATATGTTGCTGAATATTCACTACCTTTTTAGTGGAGAAGACCGGTGGAGTCAGATAGAAAGTTCTGCGGCTGGAAGGGGGGTCAGAAGGGGCCAGAAGACCTAGGTCGAGTCCCAGATGTGCAATGAGGCATTCACTCTCTCTTCTTAGTTGCTAAATCTGTCCTCATTTGTACTATGAAGGGTTGGGCTGGATAATTTCTAAATTACATTATCGCACTAAAGTTCTGGAAGTTTATGACTGTACAAGCAGTATTAGTTAGGACATAGTTTCTGCTGTGTGCGACAGACATAAATAAAAGTGGTTTAAACCAGGTAGACCTGTATGTATCTCTCATGTAAATGGTCAGCTGGTATAGTGGCTCTGCTCTCTGACATCATCGGGGCCCAGGCTCCTTCTATGTTGTTGCTCTGCCAGCATTCCCTGATCTTCATGATCCAAGATATCCAGCTGCCATGCTCGTGTTCTCAGCAGCAGGGTGGAGGAAGAAGGAAGAGGAGAGGGAAAGCCCCTTCTATGAGTGTGGCTTAAAAGTTGCACTTACCACTTTTGCTCAGAACCGATTGGCCAGAACTTAGTGAAATGGTCATACCTAGATGTAAGGGAGGCTAAGAAATGTAATCTTTATTCTGGCTGGCCATCTGCCTAACTACAAGTTCTAATTTTACAGGAGAAGAAGGAATAGATATTGGGGATAACCATGAGTCTTTGTCATGTGAATCATGATTGAGATGATATAGAACACAGGATCATCTGTTGCATCCATCACTGCTCAGTGAGGCATGGGAAGGATTGGGTGGGGGGCCATATCTCTGACAGTCCTGACAAAAGCCCAACTTGAAGGAATAATGGTGAGGCTCAGAGAACATGCTGATGAAACTGTATTATTCAAATAAGGGGGTAACGGTTGAAAACTCCTTTTGGGGAATCTGCCCAGTTCCTGATATTCCCCTTTCTCTGAGCTTTAACTCTTGTTCTCCAATATGGCGAGTGATGACAGCCATGTTTATAGTGAATATCCTTCTACCCATGTGTGGCCACAGACTGAAACAAGTGTGGACACAACTTGTGCTGGGCCATCACATCCTCTCTTGTGGGTTTTCAGAACCATGACCAAAAGAGTCATGTTAATTAGGGACCATTTGCTTATGCTTGAGTGTTATAAACTCAAAAGTGGTGGGTTGCCATTTTCTGTCATGAGTGTGGGGAATCCGAAAAATCTGGTCCTTGGACAGAGAAGGATGAAGCAGGTGTTTAGAGAGCACGGCCCCCCAAAGCAGGGGGGTCTGAGAGAGAAACTGGGAGGGTCTGCTGGTTCTGTATGGCTCCACAGACAAGTTTTCAGTTTTGCCTAAGGCTGAGATGCATTCTCTTCTATTAAATTTATTAAAACCCTCTTAAAAATACACCATGTATATATAGAGCTTAAAAAAAAGAACTCCTAATCTGACCAGTTGAGTTTTTCTTTCCTTTTTTCCCCCTAACAAATCTTAAAATCTTGTGTACCATCTTAACAGCTAATGGCTTGCAAATTTCAATTTTTCGCTTGTCACAAAGAGTGACAATTCAGAGGAGACTATATAAATTGATTCACCTAGCCAAACTTATCCAAAGTGGGGAAGCTAAATAGGTCAGTCCATGGAAACCCAAACCACAGTGTCTTTCCCCAAATAAAACAGCAAGAAATCCACCTAGGAAGGGATGAAATGCAATGCAATGCTTTAGAAGGGAGACTGAAAACAGCTCTTTATTTTTAAATATCTTCCTCTAACTTCAATGAACATGTGGTTTTGAAAAAGATCCTAGGTTGGTATTAGAGGATAGAACTCACTATACATTTATACCTTAACTTCAAAGTAAAAAAATAGATAGGCAATTCATCCACTTACTTAAATAAAATTTAAGAGTGGAGATCTGTTGAGAAACAGAGTCCATGCCGTGAAACTTCTCACATAAAGTATGAAATCCACTAAAAGAAATATTAGAGTAAGGCTTCAATTAACTGGAAACTAATTAATCAGAGATTTCAATAATTATTATTTTTAAACCTACTTAAATCAGGGATATAGTAAAATAAATCAAGACTTAGGTGTATCCTAGCTTTAGGTTTAAATTTGTTTTAATTTAATTTTTTTAACTTCTAGTACTTATCTAGAGCCATGGAATTGGCCAAATAATTGGGTTTTAGAGCTAGCAAGACCTTAAGGGCCATCAAGTGCTCCAGTTTTCATCCTTAGCTTCATACCATAATCACCTGGGAAGCTTTAAAAAATCCGGATGCCCAGGCTGCACTCCATACTCATTATATCAGAATCTTGGGGGGGGGGGGCGGAGAATCTGATGATTTTCCAGATGATTCCATCTGGAATCTGGAGTTGACTCCTTGGAATCTGGAAAACCAGGGATCTTCTACCGCTGTCCCAAGTAGTAAAGTGACTGACCCAGATTGCCAGCCGGTCTAGAACCAGGCGGGCCTCTGCCCTGTTAGCCCACGCAGGCTGCCAGCTACACAGGGCCCATGCTCACCACCCCCACCCTGACCACTAAGCGAGGGCTCCTCCAACTCCAGTGTGCTCTCCAGTCAGCCGGAGGGTGTATGAAATGCAGCTTCTGGTGACCGGGTCTGGGGTGGGGCTGAGCATTTGCCTTTCTGACGCGAGCGCAGGTGACTCTACTGGGGCGGCTCTGGGTACCACCTTCGAGAACCACTCTGTAGGCTGTTGTAGAACTCTCCCTTCCCACAAGCGCACCTGCCTTGAGCCCATGTGGTAGATTTGAACTCTCCTCCTCCTTCAAGGACACGATTCTGGTCTGTTTCAGAATCTCCTTGTTTTTCCAAAAGCATGTGCAGCTACTCTGTGCACTCAGAACCCAAGAACCATCCACGGGTGGAGTGTCCTTTCATGTTGAGGGATCCCACAGCTGTTGTGCTTTCTTGAACTGCCCCATTTGACCACATCATGCCAGGGCAGGGTTTTTTTTTTTTCTTTTTTTCTTTCTTTCTTCTCTTTTTCTTTTTTTTTTTTAGCTTATCCCCGAGAGGGTGAAAGATGTGCTTTGTAATATGGGCGACACCGAGGAGGTTAAAGTTCCTTGACAGGGACCCATTGGTGAGGCAGGATGAGTGTCTGAGCTCCGCTTATCAGCCTACACATGTGGCCAGAGATGGAAGAACTGACAGGCAGTGGAATGAAACCTGGGCACCTACGGAAATCCAGGCCTAATCCCTTCCCATAAAACAAAGTGGAAGATAAGTGAAAACGGTTGAAAGCCGAAAGCAGATGGCTGAGTTCCTCCACGCTGGCCTATAAAGGGGGACCTTTGTGACGGAGTATTTATGGGTTTGGGGAAACCTGACAAGGTGTTGCTGTAAATGCCAAGAAATACACAGAACAGTGATTTTGTTATTTGAACACATCTCATGATGACTGCAGCTTAGTGACGATGGGGAAAGATAGCTGGTGTGTGTGTACGTGTGTGCGTGCTTGCACTGCTATGAGCAAGACTAACCTGGTGGGTCAGGGTGGGGTGGTGGTGGACAGGGCTGCCAAAGGAAATCCCTGCAGATGCTTAAGCAGGGACAAGTGGACCATCGGGTCACAGAGGAACTCTGCGGGGTTTGAGGATGGGGGCTGGGGAGTGTGGACTCACAGTTTTAGTTTATTCTCCTTAAAGAGCTGCCCCAAACAAAACTACATCCAAGAAGCCGCTGACTAAAGCAGGGATATCTTTGCCCATCTCTTTTCCAGGCCATTCCACTACTCCATTAGGCCACAGTCTTTTGCATTAGGCATTTTAGCATCAGTACTTAGAGTAACGCTGCCTTCTTTGTAGAGGTATCAAACCATGATTAATATCTTTCACTGGTCAGCCGATTATTCCCAGTCTTTTAAGTTTCTGTCCTTGCTCCTGGCCTGATCCACAGAATACTTTTGATAGATAAAAGACATTCCTTAATATGCAAAGGAGTAGCTAACTGGACCTTTGAAAGCTATTCTTTCTGAAAAAAACAAAACAAAAAAAACCCCCCAAAAAACCAAACCACATGTATTATTTAGAAATCCATTTTTAAAATCCAAAGAGCTCTTTCTAATTGCAGTCCTGAAACAATCCTGCAGAACCGTGTGGTTGGGGGGAGGGGGTGGCCCTTTTGTCTCTAATTCCGAAAAACACGTGCTCTCCTTTTCAGAGTGGAAGCAGGAAGATTTTCAATTGTAGTTTAAACCGAGTGGACCCTTCGGATTTTCCTGGAGCTTGTCAGAATTCTATTTCTGGGAAACTGCATTGTGATAGAGAAAGACAAGGAGGGGGGAGAGAGGAATCAGAATGAGAACATGCAAAGAGAAAACAGATGTCTCAAAGTCACATGCAGGGCCCCTCATTTGTAGTGTTCGGGTAAACAGGGCTGAGTGTGGAGAAGCAGCTTTGGACGTGAACAGTAAACATAAAAGGAAAGGAACCAGGGGCCCTCGAGCCCCACTGGGGGGCTGCTCCACACCTGCCACGCTGGAGACTTCAGGTGGCAACTGTAGGTCGCTCTCCCACTTTGGAGGGGCCTGGATGTGTCTGCCCCGCACAAAAGGAAAGGAGTGAAGGCCCCCCTCACATCCCATCTGATTTCGCACCGCGTTCTTCCGGCCCCCCAGGATTTGCTGGCATAGGCTGGTCGTCCAGTGGGAGGGGGCTCACTGCTGGGCGGTGCACCTCCCCCAGGACACCTTTCCTACCTTCCACTGTCAAATGTTACAGCTCCTGTGTCCTGTCCCTTCTCCCATATCTGCTCCCTGCCAAATAACAGAAGCAGGTTCAATGAAATCAGCGGTGTCTCTCAGCGCAGGCCTGTGCTTCTCAGCAAGTGGTCTCCGGACCAGCAGTGGCCGCATCCCCCAGGAGCCTGTAAAAATGCAAATTCCCGGGCGCCACTCCAGATCTATGGAGTTAGAAACTCTGTAGTGGGGGCCCAGCACCTCACAATTCCACAAGCCCTCCAGCAGACTCATGCTGAAGTTGAAGAATCACCCGTACAGACTTGTAGAAGTGACATTTACATTGGAGCAGAGGAACATCTGTGGACAGAGGTGACTCTCCTGGTGGGGATTTGGGGGCACGGTGGAAGTCAGTGGAGGAGGTGAAATTTAGGGGAGCAATTGGGCCCCTTTTTAGGCCTCTAGATGACTCCCTGCTTTGCTGATGTGTGAGACCCACCCAGTGGCCATCTTAAATGACAGGCGGGGATACTCACCACTATACTAACGAGGAAGACCTAGGCCATCTTAAATGAAGTTGGCTTTGGGTAGGTGATATTACTGCTCATAGTAGGGTTATAATATCTTTGAGAAGGTCCCCAAGGAGCAGGTTGTACAGCTCACCCCACTGCCAGCACTCCCTTCCTTCTCCGACATGGTTTGGATGCATCCTCTCTTGGGCTGTCTTCTTTGGAGTGATTCTCACTCCTCCCCCACATGCTCCCCAAAACACACACGCATGCGCGCGTGCACACACACACACACACACACACACACCCGAGTCAAGGACACAGAGGGCATCCCTGCATGCTTTTCCTTTCTTCTCTCCTGGGAAATGAGCCCAAGAGAGGCAGGCAGCAGAGTTTCTTTGATGAAAACTGTAAAATATTGCTCACAGAGCTGCTTTCCACATGTTTTGGCTGTAGAATTTCCAATTGCAGATTAAATAGTGCATGTGTCTGCTTAAATTAACTCCTCCTTGCCCTCAGTCCTGAGTTGACTGTATTGTGTTACTGACCCCCCTTACCCCTCCCGCCTTGCTGCCTGGAGGCTGATGATGATTTAGGACGACATATTTAGTGTGGTCTTTGGCTGGACCCCACTAGCCCACAGTGATCTCTCCCTGGCTTTTGGTTGCAAGAGCCAAACTTCTCTTGGGTCGCCCATGCATTCTGGACCATCTTATAAGTGTAACTAGAGGAGGCTGACTACGCTCTCTCTGCTCCCCATCCCTTTCCCTGGCAGGAGAACAACAACATTTAATCCTGACCTTTCCAGACTGATCTATTATGGTAACCAAGGGGCAACTGTTAAAAGAGAAGTAGGCTCCTTTCCTCTTGAGTTTGGCTCCCAAGATGGAGCTAAGAAGAAGCCATACTGCATTTCTATTTGGATGACGCTGGGGAAAGATTAAGTTATTAAGCCCTTTAACTGGTCCTCTGCTATGTTATCATTCCCTTTTGGGATTTGTCCTAAGTCTTCAATAAAGAACTTCCTAAATACCTGTACAGCCTGGTATGGAAGTTTCTGGGAGACTGCAGACAGAGTGTAAAGGAGTAGGGGGCTGCTCCACTCCACCTCCTTGATGACTTCCGTGGGGAGGGGGCATCCTAACTGTTGAAGGACCTACATTTAACCCCTCAAATGGCAGCCCACTGGGTCCCTGGGAGGAGTTGGAGAAAGATAGCAGGTGAGGAGAATAGCTCCTGGATGGGAAACTCAAGGGATGCAGTCAGGTGGCTAGTGTTATTGATATCTCGGTACTTAAGGGAACAATTGTATGGGAATCCAGACAGTGCCAAAGAGTCAGCCTCAGGAAGAGTGGGGTTGGAGATTCAACCTAAAGCCCCAAACATGGCTTTGGGGAACATACGAGTTTATGAACTTGGCCATGGATGGAAGTATGTCCCATCATTTCAGGGACTCTGCTCCTCCCTGTTTATCTACTCCTTCAGTTTCTTTCTCTACTGACCTTTCCCCCAAATATCCACTTTGAATAGCTATGTCTACCCCTCCAGAACCACCTTTCACTCATCCTGACCCTGTTCTGTGCCCTGGGAGGCTGAACCATGTAAAACAATGACCATTAGAGCTAAAGCAGAAACCGAGTTTGTGAACCTACCAGGCAAATGAACACACACCAGTGAATAAATCCACTGAGTTGCTCTCAGAAAAGTCAGGGTGTTTTTTGAAAGACTTAGTAAAAGGGTGTCAGAATGGTCATGCCAGTGAAGGATCAAGACCTGTACTCTCCATAGGTCTGAGCCCAATTTATTCAAACAGGTCCCATGGTTCCTTGGTGAGGAAGGAGCCAGTAGTAAGGTCCACTGAAGGTCTGGACTTCTGGAGTCACCCAAGAGGCTCAGTGGGTGAACAATTCCAGCTCGTCAGGACCAGCCACAACACTACACAAATTCAGTTTTGATATCATTGGAGGCAAAGTATGCTGCAGGGAGGACATTTTCCCTCTACACCTGAATGGATGATCCACTGGCTCAGGTTTGGTTTGGCTAATGGAGGCAGCACAGGATGGGGCAGGAGGGAGTGGAGTTAAGTTGAAGACTTACTCCCTGGCTCCTTTCCTTCTGGGCTGGCCACAACCTCTGCCCAAGGCAGTCTCCTCCTTTGTTCAGCTCCCTTCTCCTGGTCTGACATCAGACCACGACATCAGGCCTCAGTGTGGTTGGCCCTCAGGTACTGCCTTATCCCTTGTTAATTCCCTAAACCCTGCCCCTAGCTTGGAACATAATCTCTTTATCCAACCTTTCTCAAATTACTCAATTTGAGTGTATGGTCCTTTTCCTGCCAGGATCCTGACAGGTGGGTTGACAGATACAACCCACGCTGCCTAATCTTTTTCCCCCTTGCCTTCTCATTCATACTTCTTACAACTTCCCAACTTGACCCGGCACATGGTCCATCTCATTGCTATTCTCTAGGTTATAACTTTTCAGCTTTAGTTCCCACTGCTAAGGAGTTAACATTTGTGAGCAAGTTATCAGATGGGCTCAGAGTCTGTTCTTATATCTGGGCCACATCATATATGCCTGGCAAACCTATAAATTGGCTCCTTTGTTCAACTACTCTTGGTTTCATCTCCCATGGCTACAGGTGGAGGGAATCACATAGTACGAAGCGTGTGGGTGGGGTTGGGGTGGGGGTGTCCCTTAGATGGGGAGTGGCCATTGGCAGACACTGTAATTGACATCCAACTTTTAATCCATTTCTGTCTTTTTTTTTTTTTTTTTTTTTTCCTCTCACTTGTAGGCTCGTTGGGGGCCAGGGCATTGTCTTGACTGCCCCTGTGTCCATGCAAGTATCCAGCTCAATTCTTTGCTCAGTGAGTCTGGGTGCTCAAGGGGCTCCTTCCAGAGACACTCCCCTCCTCCAAGGGTCAGCAGACTGTTTAGTTCAGTTACAAGGGAGGAGGAATGGCGTTGAAAACTGTTCACATTACCATTTCAATTTTCGAAATGCCTCAATCATCTTTCCCAGAGTTGGATCCAATTTCTCCCCACTCCGATTCTTTTCCTACTCAGCTCTGCAGCAGTGAGCAGGTGAGCTGACAGGGCCAGCGTGGGCTGGCGAGTTCATCTTCCTTGCTGCCTCCAGGGGAAGTAGCTGATGTTTACTCAGTTACCTACTTAGTTTTAGGTACTTTCCTAGCTCTCATTTAATCTTCTATGAAACCAAACAATGTAGGCATTTTCTCTCCATTTTGCAGATGGGGACACTGAGGCCCAAGTAAATTAAGTTCCTTGCTCAAATTCAGGGGCACAGCCAGGACTTGGACCCTCTTTTTTTTTTTTGAGAGAGAGAGAGAGGTGGGAAAGGGCAGAGAGAGAGAGAAAAAATCCCAAGCAGGTTCCACACCCAGCGCAGAGCTGGCTTGATCTCACAACCCTGAGATCATGATCTGAGCTGAAACCAAGAGTTGCATGCTTAACTGACTGAGCCACGCAGGCGCTCCTGGACCCTTATTGCTTGATTCAAAAGCCCTTGTCACTTCCATTCAGCCACGTTTACAAACACCTCTGGTGTGAATGGTGACACCCACTTTCCGGCTGACTCTCGGCTCACCATCTGTTACTAGCTACCTCTTCTTCCCCCAAACGCTGGATGGTTTGGAGCAACCTGAGGGAGGGACCTGCTTTAGGCACTTTTTTTCCTTCTACATACCCTGCGGTGCTTAACACATAGTAGGTTCTCATAAACCCACCGTAAATTAGGTTGCAAAGGGAACAATTAGAAGTAGTTTTGATTAGGTAATTTCTTTTCAAAGGGAGCCAGGGTGGAGGAGAAATGGCTATAGAATAATTTATGTTGGTCCTACTGGCTTGTTTCTCACTTTTCATCTCTGTGTTTGGACCTTATGTGAGTAGACATTTGATGGCCCCCATGAGTTAGAATCCAATCAAAGCGCTGCAAACCTCAGCCTCTGATATCCTCTCTCAGCAGACTGTAATTTTGAGAATTGCTTTCTTGATTGGGTATTGTGGCTAGGTAAGAAGAGGTGGGTGCTCAGGTAGGGCGGCCGAAATGCTTCTGGAATTCCAATGGAGGTCTGCTTTGAATTCCTGGTACTTATTCATGAGAACTCTTGCACAGAATCACACTTCCTGCACAAATGAAAATATTTATATGGTGGTATTCATGCAATTTGGGGGAAAAAATTGCAGACTGTGATGCTTCCCTTTCTTGTGTGCCCCAGCATCTCAGGGTATTTTCTTTCCTCCCCCCAAATTAATGAAAAAGAAATCAAACTTTTGCAGGCTTCACTTAGTTCCTGACTTTCAATCAGATAAATTTGTGACCTTAATATTTCCCTCTCCTTTTTCAGTATTCATGAAGAATCATTTGCGGCTGGGCTGGTGGATTTAAGTGTTTGTCTAGTTCAGGAAAGACAGATTTATTCCTTGGGAGTTGTGTGTAACTTACAACCTACACATTTCTTGCCCCTCCCCTGCTTTCCCCATCCTTTTTTCTGTCTTTAAATTTAGAGGGAATAATTTTTTTTCCCTGGTTTGTTGTTAGCACAAACTTAAGGAGTCTGGGCTTAAAATATTGATCCAGCTTCTCCCGCAGAGACTTCGGTCTCTGAGTTTTGCAGTGTGGTATGCCTGATTGAAAGTGGTCTGGGCTGAATTTGCTTTAATAGGATGTTACACTCCTTTCCTGGGTCAATTTTTACCCACTTTATCAAGTTACTTATTGATTACAGCTCTTGTCACATGCACATTAGTTTGCTGAGAAACTTAAAGATATGTTTTGTTTCTTGCTTAGAGTAGTCTAGGAATGTAGTGGGCTCTAGTTCACTGGGGACCCCAGATGCTCCGATTTTTTAAAACTGACTCCATTCTCTCTTAGGCACTTGGCTCAGAATTCTGAGAATGACGTTGGTTGTCTAGAATAGGAAAACAAAACAGATATGGAGTCCCCCCCAGCCCCATTTAGTACTTTCTTCTCTGGGAATACTTGAAGGCAATCTCATCTTGAATAAAGGGAATATAAAGAAAGTACTGGAATGGGAATTTAAGAGAGGAGGGAAGGGATAGAATGGATGCAAGTCATGGTAATGGGTCAAGTCCGAGAGAGGCTGGGCTGGGTATTTTCATGCCTAAGAAAAAAGTGATTTGGAAAAAGGAAGGAGAATATGCTTTGTGCTTCCATACCTTGGGCCTGGCCAGCTTTTCATGATACTTGTTTCCTTTAATTTGTAATCAGATATAGAAAAGTCCATCATGAAAACAGAACTCTAATGAGCTTGATTCTGAAGATTTGGAACCCCTTGTCATGGATTACCCCAATTACTGGGATTATTGCTGCCAGGGGAACAAAGAACACCTAGGAACACACTCAAAATGGAAATATTTATTTTTCTATCGGATCTCAGCTTTGAATGTACAAATGGTTACGTCTAGGGCTAAGTCCAAGTAGAATTATAAAGTCTTCAAGGCCATCCCACCTCCATTTACTCATGACCTAATTCAAAGTAGTGTATTATGTCACCCAGAGCAGATATAATTTGACACTTATTTATATTAAACTGAGATAACATTATCTTATATGTTGTTAATATTTTCTTCCATCACAGTGCCAACAACCTAGAAGGTAGGCTTTGTGCCTGAGAGTTACTTGTAATGAACCTTAACTGTTATGCACTACCCAGTCTCTTAACACCTTTCCTTGTTTTTGCAAAACCCAAATATGCTAGCCAGCCTTGAAGACAGCCAGCAAGGACCCCGGTCTCCCATCTTCATGCCCTCGTGTCATCCCCTCCCACATTCTATTAGGGTTGGTCTGTGTGGTCAGTAACATACCACAGAAGTGACTGCATATGATTACGAGACTAGGTCATGAAACACATGGTGGATTCTGCTCTGCTCTTTCTTGGATCCCTTGCTCTGGGGGAAGACAGCTGTCATGTTATAAGCACACTCAGACAGCTTGATGGAGAATTTGTGGTGAGGAACTGAAGCCTCCTGCCAATAACTAGTGGGCCATGTAAGCAAACCACTTTGGAAGCACATCCTTTAGCCTCTGTCAGGCTTTCAGACCATAGCCCTGGCTGATATCTTATTTGCAATTTCATGAGAGACTCTGAGCCATAACTACCCAACTGCTTCTAGATTCCTAACTCTCAGAAACTGTGGAAGATAACACATGTTTCTTGTTTTAAGCTGCTAGGTTTTGGGAAGATTTGTTAGGCAGCAATAGATAACTAATACACAAAGGGAGGCATGCCCCAGTTGGTTCCCACAATGGAAGCCTGAGTGGGGGTGGAAATTTCCTCTTTCAGATTCCTGGCAGTTAGTGCTTGGGCACGTGGTCTCAACTGAACCAGTTGGATGCTTACGCTTGGGCTTGCAACCTGCACTGGGTCAATCAGATGCTTGTGTTTAAGACCTTGAATCTAAAGAGAGTTATAATAAAGCAGAGTCCAGTGTAGGACTAATTCCTTCAGAAGCAGCAATATCAGCAAATGGTGTCTTTTGTTGACAACAATGAGAATAAGCAGTATGCTTCTGTACTGTGGGCCTGGCCAGCTTGGTGGGCCACATGCAAGGGTGGGTGGGGTCTGTGGCCCGATCTTTGCTGTGGTGTGATTTTGGACGTCATTCTGCCTGTTTGGCGTCGAGTGAGTTCTCCCTGTTTTCAGAGCTTCAATCTCTAGTCTTATTAGCAATTCCTGTAATGTGAGATTCCATTGAAATTCAACAAAATTAGTTTATATTTTATACAACCAGGAACTGTGCCTGGGACAACACTCAAGTACATTTTCATAATGATGGTGGTGGCTTCTTTTTTTTTTTAAAGATTTTTATTATTTATTTATTTGAGAGAGAGAGGGAATGAGAGAGAGAGCACATGAGAGGGGGGAGGGTCAGAGGGAGAAGCAGACTCCCTGCCGAGCAGGGAGCCCGATGCGGGACTCGATCTAGGGACTCCAGGATCATGACCTGAGCCGAAGGCAGTCGCTTAACCAACTGAGCCACCCAGGCGCCCATGGTGGCTTCTTTTCAAAAATGTCCATTGCCTTGAGTACTGCCTAGACACAGAGCAAGTGACAAGTAGGTCTGTATGGATTGGAAGGCTAATTAGTGAGCATCTTTTCTCATATGATCCTCTGTTCTATCAGCAGCTTTGTGGAGATGGCAATGTTAGGGATTGTACCTGGCCCAAGGACTCTAGAGACAAACCACCCTACCTCCTGACCCCCTGTAGTGATCTCATCCAGTGATGTAGACGGAAGAGGTCTCTCTTTGGAGGCTGAGCCATGCCACCTGTTGGCTGTGTGATTTAGAGAAAGTTATTCGATATGTCAGAGCCTTGTTCGTCTCACTGACAGTATTACAATCCCTACTCCACTGGGTTGCTGTGAGATTAGATTAGACAGCATGTGTGAAGAGAGCTTAGCCCTCAAGTTCTGGCTCAGGGTTGGGCGGCCCAGCTCCGAGCAGTGAACTGAGGGTTCTTGGCCATTCACCTTTACTTCTGCTCAGTTTCCTCATCTGAAAAATAAGCAGGTTAGATTAGAGCTGTGATTTTCAAACTTTTTTTTTCCCTTCTGGAAATATAAAAAATAAAATCATTTATAGACCTCAGTATAAAATAAATAGTATTTTATTAGCATGGATTTATTTTATAGGTTTGCCTATTATAAATTCAGTTACTGAGAACAATGGGGCTATTCTGATGAATATAAACATTTGAAATCAGGGTTATGGGCGACATTTGCCACCAAGGCTTAAGTATCACATTGAATTCTGCATATTATATTGGATGTGCATCAGTGAGAATGTCAAGTTTCATATGCATAAGTAGTTGCACATGTAATTGTTTTTGGTAGTGTATCTTGCAGTCTCAGAAGATTTTTAGTTGAACTGAGAAGGTTTGGTGTGAGGACTGCATGAACATGAGCTTCTCTAAGCACAAGTTAATGTGCAATGGATTTAAGTGTGGCTTTTGCCACATTTGGGTAAGCCCGTGGAGCCCTAGGGAAAGCAATTTACAAACTCCCAGAGTAGATGATGCTAAGTTTTCTTGCAGTTCACACATTCAGTGGTTCTAAGGATTGACACAGGAGTGATATCTGCATAACACCAGCCATCTTTTTAACTTGCAAAAGTAGTACATGAACATATGCTCAGTGTAAACACTTCTAATAACATGGGAGCATATAGAATGAAAAGTAAGAGTTCCTATTCAACCACCTCCCCTTATGGCCCTGTCCCCCTCCCTTTCCTGTATACACATGTAAGTCATCTCTCTCTCTCTCCCTCTCTCTCTTTCAGCAGACTTTCTTTCTTTCTTCTTCTTTTTTTTTTTTTAAAGATTTTATTTATTTATTTGTCAGAGAGTGAGAGCATAAGCCAGGAGACAGAGGGAAAGCGAGAAGCAGGCTCTCCGCTGAGCAGGGAGCCCAATGTGGGGCTCGATCCCAGGATCCTGGGATCATGATCTGAGCCAAAGGCAACCACTTAACTGACTGAGCCACTCAGGCACCCTCTCAGCAGACTTTCTATAAATACATAGCTCTACCATATCCTTTTAAACTCTTATTTAATATTTTATAATATAAATATCCATAATTTGTTAACTGTTCCTCTATTTAACAAACATTTAAGATAACCTATGTTTTTCATCATTACAAATAGTGCTGTAGTTATCACCTTTATACATATACCTTTTCTGGCCTTTCAGTAGGATAGGTCTGAGAATTGGAATTGTCTCATCAAAACAAATATCGATAAATACTGTCCAATTGCCCTTTCAAAAGTCTATGCCAATTTGTATTCACCAACGATGCTTATTCTTTTAATTTACACTTCTCTGGTTACTAGTGAGGTTGAGCATCTTTTCATGCTTATTGGCCACTTCTGTTTATATTTTGCTGCATTGGCTGTAACTATCTTTTCCCATTTTTCCATTGGGTCATAATAAATTTTTTTTCCTAACTGGAGTCTTTTAAGTAGTATTTGATATCAAAGTATTCCAGAGTACCAACAAATCCAAACGGATTTCTTGGAACTTGTTGCAAGAGCAATTAATCCATATACGTAAATGTATCTATCCATTTATTCTTCTATTCACCAATCATGCAAGAAGTATTAATGTGTATTAGAAGTACAAAAATACATAAGACCTGCCCCTTACAGTCAAGATGCCCACAGTGTACTTGGGAAGACAGTTACGTCAGCAATCACAGTTCTTGGTGTAAGTGCTCTAACACAGGTATGTCTGGGGAGCTGCAGGAGCAGCAGGTCTACTGGGTCTGGGCTATGCGTACAGGTTGTGCTGTCTGGAGCGTCATATCCTATTAACTCTGGAATTGAGTGGTGGAGGTAACCAGACACCACCTGTGCTTTTTAAGGAATACATTTTTAGAGAGCTGGAATTTTAAGAGATGTTTGAAAAGCTGGAGAGGGGCTTAGAAGGCTTAGGAAAATAAAAGAAAATGGCATCAGAGAAAGCTTTAAGTCTGTAGTGCAGAAATTACTTGAGTAAGGGAGTGAGTAGGAGAAACTGGGATGAGTGAAAGGAGATGGAGAGTAGGGCTTGGAGTTAAGAATATCTTAATGTAGATATCCATAGAGTTTTGAGGACAAAGAATCATAGTGTCAAACAAGTGAGGAAAGAGAACTTCATAACTTCCACTAAAGATTTACTAATGTGGTTCCTGTGGGAGGAGGATGAGACCCCACAGGGAATTAGATTAACTTTCCTTGGAGGCAGTCAAGAGCTAGGTTAAAGCACTGGGTTTCAGGGTCAGGGAGAAATGCACACACACACACACACACACACACGCACACACACACACACTTACATATTTATGTATTTTGAGGGGAGAGGGCCACATTTGATGTTAGAGGGTGGTAAGAAAACATTAAAGCTGGGAGTCAAGATAATGGAAGTCTTAGCGTAGAGTTCTCTAGAGTTTTCTAGTGGTCTCTAGAAAGCAGAGCCTGAGGCAAGGGTTAAAGTGCCAACATTTTACTTGGGAGGTGCAAGCTTAGGGCTATGAGGGAAAAGCAGAAGTGAGGCAAAGAAGGATGTGAAACACTGGGATGCAATGGATGACACTGGTCAGCACTTCGCAGTGAACCTTAATGAAACAGGGCAGGTCACTCAGCAAGTGTATTTGCTTGGCATGTGGGACTTTGTAGAAGGACTGGAAAGAGAAACTACACTTGAAGAAGAAACCACACCTCATAGTTGTCCCCAGGAGAGATTATGGTTGGGGAGTTTAATGGCTAGCCCCCTTCTTTCTCCCATTTTTTTGTTAGTCAAAGTTCACTTCTTGGGCTGCTGATTGTCCCATACTCCTTTGTGCTTGGAAGAGGAGCTTCTGTTGTTTGCAATGAAGGGCCCCAACAGACCCCTGCTATGATGACCTTCATGGGTCCCCATCTTTGTGGCTTGCCTCTCTCCACACTTCAGTGTGTGGTTGCTGTTGTCAGTGGCATTCTTGGAAAATTTACTTAGGTTTCATTGTCAAATCAGTCATTCTTCTAGCTACTTTCCTTCTGACCACAGGCTCTACTTGTAGTAACTTCATTTTTGTCTCTTTTATAATCAGGTCTCCATCCTGTATCCCAGGTCCATAGTTGGTTCTATGCCTTCATCCCTGCATCTCTTCCCTTATAACCTGGGTGGGATTTATAAGGAAGTAGATTTGAAATTAATATAATTGTAATTCAACCCCAAACTGGGCCTCATGTGGGCTAGCCTTGGCAGAGAATTGCACTCTAAGGAACACCATCCAGCAACCAAAAGCAATTAAGTTAAATTAAAACTTTACTGGTATCTCTGGGAAGAATGTCAAGGGAAGTAAATATATTTTTAATGTACAGCAAGACTTGTTAAGCTTTTCCTATCTCTGGTATATTCCGTATCTTCCATTCCCTACCCCACCAAAGTCCTCTCTCCTTCACTCTGATTCTAAACTGAGCATTTTCCCATCACTCTGCCTTAGTAGGTCCCGTATTTTCTTCCTCTTCCCCCTTTCCTTCTGCCTTGATTGTTTCCATGCCAACTTCTGATACATATATCCCATTTTTGCATTTCCAGTTTTGTTCTTTTTCTCTCCATCGTCCCAGAAACTGAGATTGCAAAGACAGAATTCTCCTTAAAAAGGATGAAGGAGGGGGACACTCACACATTAATCATTTTTATTTTCATCATTTGAGAAAGAAGTTGCTAATGAGCAGAGCTGCTCAGCAATGAAATGGATTACTCCATTAGGCAGGGATTCTCCTGTCATGGGGATAATTCAGATGAAGTCTGGAGAATCAGTGCTCAGGGAGATTGGGAGAAAGTTCTGATTCTGGGAGATGCTGGGCCAGATGATTTATAAGCTCCCACCATGTCCAAGATCCTAGATTTAGATTTGTGTCCCGTAAACTCTGCCACAGTGTCAGGGTGGACTCCTATCAGTTTTTCCCCTCTTTAGAAATCTCTGCCAGCGATGGGGAACCTTGAACTCTGAGCTTGCTCTAACTCTTGTGGCTTTAATTTCTTTGAGACACGTTGTCTGCATTGTCATTTCAGCATCTCAGCCTTTCCTGCTGGAATCAACGAGCTCAATTATGTGTCTCTCAAATGGCTCAGATTTTCCACTAATGTGTCAACTACGCAGTCTAGCTGTGCCAGGCCCTTGCTGGATGACTGCTCATTTTGCTCTGAGACCACATATTCCAGAGGATAAGTGGGCATGGTGGATGTTGGATTGGTGGGAGGCAGCAGGCCAAAAGCTCAGATTTCCCTAGTGAGGGAATGGGGTCAGGACGCCTGTCTTGCCAGACCTGCCGTGCTCCAGGGGAGTGGTGTGGTGGGAGAGGGAGGGCACACACTTTAGGGTCGGATGGGCCTGGTCTGAATCAGTTGCTCATACACAAAGAATGGTAGTCAAGACTCCTTGGGTTGCATGTGGAAGAATTTGAGCTAGCTTGACAAAACTAAAAAGCGGGTGGTGGTGGTGGTAGTGGTGGGGATGGGGTACTTACTGGCTTCCAAAACTGGAAGTGCAGTCACAGCTGTATGCACGAGCTCAAGGGACTTGTAAAGACTTGCCTCTTGATTTCTTTCTTTGTCTGACCATCCTTACCTCCTCCTGCTTCTACATGGCTTCATTTTCTACCCTAATGGAAAGAAATCCTTTTACTGAATGTTTTGAACCAAATTCTCAGAGTTGAATCTCATTGGCCTGGATGGGGTCTTGTGTTTGCCTCTGAATCAGTCTTGGTGGTGGTGGTAGTGGTGGTGGGTGGGGGGGCTAGAGTACACTACTGGCCAGGAGAATGTTTTCCCAGAGGGAAAGTAAGACTTTGTCAGTGAGGAGCAAGAGCATATGGATGTTGAACTAACAGAAACAGCCCACGTCCTACTACAATACAACCTTAGCAATGATGTCATTGCTCTGAGCCTACTTTCTTCAAGTGTAAAATTCCGACTTCATAGCTATTTTGAAGACTGTAAATAATAAATGCATAGCACCTGTCACACGGTGGGCCTTCAGCAATTAGTAGCAATTCTGGTTGTTAGGTCCAGAGGACCAGTTGGTGAGAGGAGAATTCTACTCAGTGGGGAGGTGTGTGTGTGTGTGTGTGTGTGTGTGTGTGTACTCTTGCATGCATGTGCACGCATTCTCGTGCTAGCTTTCAGGGAAGCACAGGCTAATGAGACTTGTTCCCACCATCCAACCTTTCGCTCCTTTTCTTTCCCTCTTTGCTCTTTGACTTACTCTTTAGTTTTCTATCTTTTCTCCTCTCTTCCTGTTCCCTCCTCTGCTTTCCTTTTCCTTTCACTGGCCATATATATATATATATGTTTTATAATATACATATATGTTTTATACATATATACATATATATGTTTTGTAATATACATATATATGTTACAAAAATGTATTTTCTTATATTTATATATATATAAAAACATATATGTTTTATAATATACATATATATGTTACAAAAATGTATTTTCTTATTTTTTGTGACAAATTGAATTTATTTATTTAAATATTTTATTTATTTATTTTGAGAAAGAGGGAGAGCGAGTGTTGGGGTCCAGAGGGAGAAGGACAAGCAGACTCCCTGCTTGCCTGCTGTGCACGGAGACCGATGTGGGACTTGGTCCCTTGACTCTGAGGTCATGACCTGAGCTGAAATCAAGAGTGAGATGCTCAACCAACTGAGCCACTCAGGTACCTCTGAGTTGAATTTATTTATGTATTTTTTTGCATCCTGACTTAAAAAAAATTGAGCTGTCTCTCCCAAGTACATGCCACAGAATCATGTAAATCACTGAAGAAATTGTAATGGAGGGGATTAGTAAAGAGACAATGTCAAATTAGAAAACAAAGCATATACCTCCATATCTTACAGGATTGCTAGAGGCGGGCTCGATTTACTGAAAATAAAGTTTCCCATTCCCTATTCATAATTTTAAAATGGAGCAAGTTGAAAATTTTCTCTTTTCTCCAAAACCAGCTAAGCAATAAAGTCAGCTGAATGTGATTGCTTATGTGTGGTCCTTGATTGCGTCCATGGGGGTGGTGGCTCTTGATAGTAAAAAGGTTCCACCTGTTTATAAGGACCAGTGAGGGTGTTAAAGACAAAATCGGGGAGGTGGGGGGCTGACGCATAGCTGGGCAGACAGGAAAGGGAAACAGCGAATCTCTCCTCTGAGGTCCACAGACCTTTGGAGAAGAAAGAGATCAGTACCACAGAGACACACACATTTCAGGACGAAAGTGTAAGTAAAGATGAAATGGAAAATCTGCCTCATTAAAGCCCAGCTCCTCAAAGTATCAGACTCCCGGGTTTACCTTTGTGCTGGGGCTGTGTGGAGCGACCAGGCTGGCCATTTGCTGATCCTTTTTGGGAACGAGATTGTGACTGAGAAAGGTGGCCCCACCTCAGAGCAGTCAATGGACAGTGGCCTTCTGGACAACTGTGTATCAAACCAACTCACTGCTTCTTTTTTGCCACCTATAAACAGCACGACAAGTCATTTGTTGTTGCAAGGGGCACCAGCAATGCTTAGGGAGGTGGGAAGAGGAGGGGACACAAGGGAGGGATGAGGAGCTCTGCCTTGCTTCATGCATTACGTGGAAAGGGTCAGATCATACTGCCAGGCAAGCTTGTACTTGAGATGTGGGTTGTCCCCTGGGGAGAGGGCATGCGTGGATGGGGGGGTTTGGGGATTGCGGTAAGTTGGCAAGGGATTTGAGCCTGACTCTAGAGGGATTTAAGCCTGACTCTAGGTGCCCGAGCTAACGAGAGCACATGAGGATAGGTGGCATGTACAGGAGACATGACATTATTGGCTTTCATGTCCTTGCAGGGGAACGGAAAGGCTCCCCCTGCCCCCTCCTGTCCTGGCTGACGCTGGGGGCACCTTCTGTGGACTTCGCCTTCCTCTCTGCAAGTGGGAACACTAATCCTGGCCTCATGTCCTTCCTGGGCCTGTCCTGGGGATTCTATCATTCAGAAAGAATTTACTGAGCTCCGACCACACATTCAGCGCTGGGCTGGACAGGTCGGGGAGTAGGGAACAAGGTTAATTCTCACTCTTTATCCTTAAAGAACTAACAGATGTGAAAGGCTTTATAGAGCCATTAGGGGTGTTTGTAGATGAGTTCTGTGGCCCGGGGTTGGGGGTAATCTGCCTGGCCAGGCTTGAGGCTTAGTCCTGTTCTGCCCCTCACTGAGTGGGCTGGGGCGCCCCTTCTCTGGGCCTCACCTACAAAACAACAGGGTGGGGGTAGTTGCTCTTGGGGGGTGGTCTCTTCCACTTCTGGCCTATATGAATCTTCTGACTGCTCATATCTGCTTGTGAGGCCAAGTAGGAACCAAAGTGGACAGCCACTTACTTACAGCAAAGCCAAATTGTCTCCCCCGACCCCAAAACGAACAGTTCTGCAAAGTGCCATGACCTTTCAAGTTCGAGAAGCATGAAAGTAGCCCTATTGTCCTTACTACAAGTCAGGTATCAGGAGGGCGCTGGGGCCGTGGGCCTGTCCTGAGAGGGAAGGGGTGTGAGTCAAGCCTGCTGGCTTCTGCTGCCCCAGGACAGGAGAGCTGATTGGTGTTCCTCACCGGCATCCTGGGGAGGGTGTGCCCTGGTGGGTACCTCTGCCCTCTGTGCAGAAACAGCCTCTGTTGTTTTTCTCCTTCAAGGTCTGATCAAAGCAGCTTTAGACTCTCAGAGCCTTTCCATGGTCAAATGTTTTCATTTTTCTCTTGGCTGGATTCCTGGTGCTGTCATTTGGTTGCCGTGAGTAGGCTTGTGTTTCAGGAGTGTCCTGATAACTCTGTGGGTCTTCTCCACAAGACATTTAAGTGGATAGTCAAGGCCGTTTCACGAACTGGAATCCACAGTGCCACTGATCCACAAGCCAGAGGCAAATTCCTGCACCTTGCCTTCTGACAGCTTTTGCAGTCTGGCTAAAATGTAAGATCCCCATGCTTTCCCATTTTAAGACAGTGTAAAGAAAAACAGGTGCCCGCTGGTCTAGTCACATCCCCTATAAAACGGCTGGAGTCTATTTTTTGTGGGAAAACAGCAGAGGGGGGTTGGACTAATTAGTTTCCTCCCAGGAATCTGATTAAGGGAAGGCTGAGCAGTGTGGGAAAGAAAAGTGGACGGCCACCCAGAGCTGTCACCAACGAGAACCAAGCCATTTGACAGGCAGAGTGAGCTTCCGTGGCTCGGACGCATTCAGTCAGAGGCTGGGCAGCCACTCTGGGGAAAAGTACACAAAGGTGACTGATGGACTTGGCTGAGGCTGGAGCAGGGGACCCCAAAGGTTTGCAGTGGCTCTGAAATTGCCCTACAGAGCTGAAATATAGGAGAAGGTAGCATTTTAAGTGCCTCTACTCTTTTTATATTTTTTCAAACGTCTTTTTTTATGTGATAAAATACATGTTAGCATAAAATTTGCCATTTTAATCATTTTTACATGTACAGTTTGGTGGTGTTAAATGCATTTGCATTGCTGTACAGCTATCACTACCATCCATCTCCAGAACTTTTTTATCTTTCCAAACTGAAACTCCACACCCTTTACTATTTTTTTTTTTTTATTTTTTTTTATTGTTATGTTAATCCCCATACATTACATCATTAGTTTTAGATATAGTGTTCCATGATTCATTGTTTGTGCATAACACCCAGTGCTCCATGCAGAACGTGCCCTCCTCAATACCCATCACCAGGCTAACCCATCCTCCCACCCCCCTCCCCTCTAGAACCCTCAGTTTGTTTTTTCAGAGTCCATCGTCTCTCATGGTTCTTCTCCCCCTCCGATTTCCCCCCCTTCATTCTTCCCCTCCTGCTACATTCTTCTTCTTCTTTTTTTCTTTCTTAACATATATTGCATTATTTGTTTCAGAGGTACAGATCTGAGATTCAACAGTCCTGCACAATTCACAGCGCTTACCAGAACACATACCCTCCCCAGTGTCCATCACCCAGTCACCCCATCCCCCCCACCCCACCCCCCACTCCAGCAACCCTCAGTTTGTTTTCTGAGATTAAGAATTCCTCATATCAGTGAGGTCATATGATACATGTCTTTCTCTGTTTGACTTATTTCGCTCAGCATAATACCCTCCAGTTCCATCCACGTCGTTGCAAATGGCAAGATCTTATTCCTTTTGATGGCTGCATAATATTCCATTGTATATATATACCACATCTTCTTTATCCATTCATCTCTTGATGGACATCTTGGCTCTTTCCACAGTTTGGCTATTGTGGACATTGCTGCTATAAACATCGGGGTGCACGTAGCCTTTCGGGTCCCTACTTTTGTATCTTTGGGGTAAATACCCAGGAGTGCAATTGCTGGATCATATGGTAGCTCTATTTTCAACTTTTTGAGGAACCTCCATACTGTTTTCCAGAGTGGCTGCACCAGCTTGCATTCCCACCAACAGTGTAGGAGGGTTCCCCTTTCTCCGCATCCCCGCCAACATCTGTCATTTCCTGACTTGTTAATTTTAGCCATTCTGACTGGTGTGAGGTGGTATCTCATTGAGGTTTTGATTTGGATTTCCCTGATGCCGAGCGATATTGAACACTTTTTCATGTGTCTGTTGGCCATTTGGATGTCTTCTTTGGAAAAATGTCTGTTCATGTCTTCTGCCCATTTCTTGATTGGATTCTTTGTTCTTTTGGTGTTGAGTTTGATGAGTTCTTTATAGATTTTGGATACTAGCCCTTTATCTGATATGTCATTTGCAAATATCTTCTCCCATTCTGTCAGTTGTCTTTTGGTTTTGTTGACTGTTTCCTTTGCTTTGCAAAAGCTTTTTATCTTGATGAAGTCCCAATAGTTCATTTTTGCCCTTGCTTCCCTTGCCTTTGGCGATGTTTCTAGGAAGAAGTTGCTGCGGCTGAGGTCGGAGAGGTTGCTGCCTGTGTTCTCCTTTAGGATTTTGATGGACTCCTGTCTCACATTGAGGTCTTTCAACCATTTGGAGTCTATTTTTGTGTGTGGCGTAAGGAAATGGTCCAGTTTCATTCTTCTGCATGACTCCACACCCTTTAAACAATAACTCCCCATGTCCCCCTCCCCCAGCCCCTGGCAACCACCATTCTCCTTTCTATCTCCGTGCGACTGACTACTGTAGGCACCTCATATAAGCAGAATCATACACTATTCGTCCTTTCATGTCTGGCTTATGTCACTTAGCATTATGTCTTCAAGGTTCATCCACGTTGTGGCATGTGTCAAAATTCCATTCCTTTTTAAGAAATAGACACTGTATGTATAAAGTACATTTTGTTCATCCATTCCTCCACTGATGGACATTTGGGTGGTTGGCAATTGCGAATAGTGCTGCTAGGAACATGGATGTACAGGTATCTGTTCGAGTCCCACTTCTGATTATTCTGAGTTTATACATAGAATCAAAATTGCTGGATCATGTGGTAATTCTATGCCTCCACGCCATATAGTTGTACAGTTCACATCCCCACCACCAAGGCCTGCGAGTTTGGTGCCTCTTCTCTTAAGAAGCCATTTCTTGGGGCGCCTGGGTGGCTCAGTCGTTAAGCGTCTGCCTTCGGCTCAGGTCATGATTCCAGGTCCTGGGATCGAGCCCCGCATCGGGCTCCCTGCTCGGCGGGAAGCCTGCTTCTCCCTCTCCCACTCCCCCTGCTTGTATTCCCTCTCTCGCTGTGTCTCTCTCTGTCAAATAAATAAATAAAATCTTTAAAAAAAAAAAAAAAGCCATTTCTGGTCTCCAACACCCAGAGGATGTGTGGGCAGGAGATGTGCCAGTGGGCTTGCCCCGGTCTGAACCATCCGAGAAGGAAGGGGGGTTGGATCTGTCTGGTCTCAGATGCCAGGAAGCCGGAAATGTAAATGACCTTGGGGAGGTGTTGATTCTAATCAGTAACTGGACCGAACTAAGCATTTAACAGGAAAGATACAGTCACCATTCCAAAGGTAAAGGAGTGGAGATGTGGGTCTTTGTTCCTGTATTAGAAATCAGGTTGAAGGAGAGTTTGTAGCAATTTAAGGTGAGGTCTGTTGATTTCAGGAGTCTCTTTCAGAGCAGGTACCAGAATCTATGTTTCTCACCTATCTCTCCCAGTCCCCTAACAGCCAAGTGCATCTTTAGGATGAAGCATTTCTGCAGCACTCACTATGTGCCAGGCCTCTAAGGAACTTTTGTTCCTTTGCTCATTAGTCCTCTGGTCCATTAACATCTGGAAGGCTGAGGTCCTGAGACTCACCAAATTCAAAAATACCACTGTAGTTTACCCTGTTCCCCCATAAAGTGCAGTAAAGCATGACCAGAAGTTGGAGTGAGTATTAAGGCCTTTAATGAGCGTGTGGCCATAGGGGGACAGTGAGCTTCCAAGGAGATTTGGAGGCTGAGCCCGGGCTCTGTGTGGCCCTGGGCTCTGGGCCTTTCGTTTTGCTGCTTAATGAATCCTCCCTGATTATCTTGCTTCTGCGGTGACTCAAGGTTATGTCAATTAGCCCTTCAGAGCCTGGGTCTTCTGCATAATTGTTGACTTAAATTAAGACAAATAGGTAAGGTGAGAGTTTACTCTGGTCTCTCTCTCCGGCCAGGAAGGGGAGACGGAGCTGCCTTTCGAGGCCCAGAAAGGAGAAGGGTTTCTCTTGGTTTCTGGACAGTCCACCCACACTTGGCACCCCATGCCTTAGTGGATGTGGTTCATCTTCTCTCTTACTCTTCAGTCCTGACCTTCACCCTCTCTCTTTGATGGGTCTCCCAAGGGCATCAAAAACCTGGCCTCCTATCATCCTGCCTTGTCCTCTGCCTACAGGCGTTGGGGCATCTTGGCCACCCAAGCCTTCAACCTTTCACCTTTGATTGCTTCTTCTTTTGGTCTGTCCCTCTCAGAATGGGCTGGCAGGTCTATCTCTGGGATCTGACCTTCTTGAGCCATTGGCACAGCCAAGCCTCCCTTGGCATGCAGGCTCGGACGGTCTCATATGCTGATTTCTGGAGCAGCCTCCTTCCTAGTGAGCCTTTCCCACCTGCAGCCCCATGCCTCCCGTCACATTCTATACCCAACTGCTAGGCTAATTTTCTCTGAGCACTATTTTGATTTTGTCACTTGTCCATTCAGAAATCAGCAGGAGCTCCCATTTGCGTCCCACCTTTAATCTAAACTTAATGGGTTTTAAGACCTTTGCAAACTCACGTTTAACTGCCCTCATCTCCTGCATCCTCCTGGTTTCTCATCTCTGTGCTGGTCCGACACAACACACATAAATTGCTAGCTTTGGGGCATGACGCTGCCCTTGCCCCTCAGATTCATGTCTGTCCCTACTGACACAACAGAGATGTGTGAGCAGGGCCCCACCAGGCTTGTTTGACATTATAAACCCTACCTCCTATGCAATGCCTGTCACATAGTAGGTGCTCAATCAATATTTGTTGAATGAATGAAAGTTAAAGGTATCTTTCCTTGAATATCACTACTTGGGTTAACCGGCACAGACAGAAAAGACTTCGTCTAAGTAGGACACGCAACGAGTAAGCTCCTGCTTGAGGAACTCACGGTCTAGTGTAGACCTGTAGAGAAATAATAGGTATTTCCTTGATTCTCTGATTGATTGTAAAGTGCAATGTTAATTTAAAAAACAGATTTTGGGTATAAAAGAACTGCTACCACTTTAGTTATACACAGTGTGTGTTGAGTTTTAATTTTGGAAACTTTGAAATGTGGAAACAATACACATCTTAAAATGGAAAAAATAAAGTATAATATGGAGCTTTAGGTGCTGTAGTAGAGGGGTATACAAAATGCAAGGGAAGGATGCTATTGACTACGTGAGCTAGCTCTCGGCTGGTTTGCCAGGAAGAGTAGGGAGGGAGGGAGGGGAGGTAGGTTTCAGTAGACTTCGAAAACTGGCATCTCTGGACCTTCAAAACTGTGTGGCCTGAGACAAATGACTTACTCTCTTTCAACCAAGTTTCCCCTTCTGTGAATTGCAGATAATAATACAACCTACCTAGTCACCTGTATTTTACTGCCATTTGCTAAGCATTTACTATGCACGCAGCCTGGGTGAAGTGCTTGAAATATGTTATATAATCTTCACTTGTAGGTCTTGTTCATTCAATCCTGGGCACAGAGTAAACACTTAACAAATGGATCTCTTTAGTGAATATCAGTTTTGGTGGTTGTTGATGTTGTAGTATCTGCCTGCTTTGGTGTTCCTTCACTTCTTTCTGGTAACAGCACTTGATGAAACTCCTCTCCCTCTGTCAGGTCATATTGGTGTGGCTGCTTCCTCTGCCCCTCCTTGTGGGACCCAGACGGGGGCACATAGCCTAGGCTGGGCCAGGGAGACCAGTGAATCCTGCTGCACAGTGACTCATTCAGAGATGGTGCCTGCTGCCTGACCCGAGCCAGTTGGAACTGTAAAGAGGACCCGTCTCTCTGCTGGACTGCTGGGCTGGTGGGATACGAGCTTGAAGCCATGGATGGGCATCTTGCTGAGGCATCCTGGGCACCTGTCTGAGAGTAGGGCTGGCAGGGAGGAGATGGACCCTATTTGAGCATTTGGATCCAGCTGGACCTGTTTATGCAGAGGCTTTCAGCACGCCCAGACATCTCAGTTACTGGAACCAGTACATTCCCCTTTTTTGATTTTTTTTTTTTTGGCTTAAACTGGTTTTGGTTGGAATTCTCTATTTTACAATGAAAAGTCTGCTTTGACCCAGATAGAAATTGTGATGATAACAATAGGAGGGTGAAAGGCTCAGTGTCGCTCGGGTATAGGTGTGTGTGTGTGTGTGTCTGTGTGTGTATGGAACTGAGCCCATGTTTGGCACTTGAATATCTAACTACACAGGACTGAAAACATATGTTAAAAGCATGGGGCATGTGATAGGTGCTGAAGGACTCCAGGGGGAGGGTGGAAGCTTGCTGGGTGGCTGTGTTGAAGGCTGGAGCCTGTAGGAGCCTATGGGGAGACTGTGGAGGAGCCTTTGGGGGACTGTTGGGAGACCGTGGCCAGCAAGGAGGAGGGGGGTGGAGCTGCAGGTGGGTGGTGAGCAATGTGGACAGAGGGCAATGCAAAGTGTGGTCAGGATGAAGGGAGTAGATCAGCCTGACTATTAAGCTTAGGGAAGGAGGACACAGCAGGCAGACTGGTCTGGGAGCTTACATCCCAAGCTTTGGGGTTCCAGACCTGGGAGGTGGGGGTCAGTACCTCTGTCCCCAACAGCCCCATAACTGAAGCACCCTGTTTTACTCTCTGGAGTGGGATTCCTCAGCAGTGGAGGATATGTTTTCTTCAGTCTTCCAATATGCCTTTCACTTTTCTACATGAGAGTGTGAGCCCCTTTCTGGCAGGGAGCACTTCTGCCTCTTGGTTTTCTCTCATTTTAGCCTGGTGGTCCCGCGCTCAACCTGTGGTGATGTGGTCTGCCTGGGTGTGAATCCTGGCCCCACACTTACCATCCATGGCCCCTTGGGCCAGTCACTCACTCTCTTTGTACCTCAGTTTCCTCATCTGTAAAATGGGAATAACAGTGGTATCTACCTCAGAGGGTTGCTGGGAAGTTGAAATGAGTCAGGGAACATTCCAGTGTTGAGAACAGTGCCCGACGCAGAGTAAGTTTATTGAAGTATAAGCGACTTATTATTATTTTTGTTATTATGTGTTCCATTCCACAATGCTTTCTTTAATGTAGACTGTGGCCTGAAGCCGGTGTTCGGTAATCTAATTTTCTAAACGTGGAAGCCCGGGTGCACATGGTTGTGTCTTGCCCGAGGCACAAACTGACCGGGGCAGAAGGAGCACACAGCAGCTGTTGCCTGGAGAACCTCAACATTTCCAGCCAGATCTGGCTTGTGGGTGTGTGTGTGGTTGTCCCTTGGTTATTTTTTCTTGACCACCCCGCCCGCCCCCCACCCAAGCACTCTTTGGGGCAGGGTTCCATCATTGGCCTCATCTCTCCGGGGGCTCCTGACCCCACAGGGGTCCTGATTGGCACGGCCGTGAAATTCCCCACTGCCCAGTCTTGCCTTGACTTTTCTTTGTTACTCAGGCTTCTTTTATTTTGATTCTAGGCGCATCTGCTTGCAGGATTTCCGACACTCCTGGGCCCTCAGAGCTATGGGGTCTCACGAACGTATGGTCCCAGATCCCATCGAAAGACGATTTACCTAACAGATGGGATCTTTTGAATATTTATGTCTGGACACATCTGTTCTGGACTTGAAAGTTTAATAAAGCTTTTCATTTTCTGAAGCGCTGGTGAAGCCTGTCTGTGGTGAGCTGACAGCCCCATGGGTCAGCAACACAGCAGTGACTCTGGGGCATGGGGGTATGGCTTGGAAACCCCATTTGGCAGGCAGCCAGTCTCCCAACCACTCTTCCTTTCTGCTGCAACAGGAGGGAATGGCCAAGGGGCCAGGGGTGGGCAGTAGGCTGCTAACTCAGTGGACCTGTTGAATACATTTACAGAGAGGACAGTGGCAACAATTATTTTAAAAGGGGAACCATGTTTTTTTGCTCTTCTCTGGGGAAGATGGGTATCCTGGTGGGGGTGAAGGATGGGGCAGTCTGGCCTGTCTGGGTCTTTGCCCCCAGGGCACACAAAGTCTCTTGGGGGGAGTCTAGATGGAGGCGTAGGTAGGGGGAGGCTTTACCAATACTCTCAAAGGCGGGCTGTGAGGGTGTTTGTGTTGAGTACCTTCATCTTCTTAGTTCTTGCTGCCCCATTCCCTTTTCTCCTGACCTTGGTGGCATTCTATAATGTCCCTGCCCCCTTGTTGCAGGAATTCTCTGCTTTTAGTGCACGTGGTTCTTGGTCACACTGCTTTGCAGAATGAAGAGGTAGACCAGACGAAGAATGGTGGGCAGCAAAGCATAGTTTATTGAGTAATAGTACATAGCTCCCAGAGAGGGAGGAGGACCCAAGAGGGTTGCCCCTGGAGTTTCTGAGTTTAGGGGTTTTTAATGAGCTCTTTTGTGGAACTATCTTAAGCAGTCAGGGTGTGCTGAGTCGTGCCAATCAGGGCTTTGATCACGTATCTGTCTACCTATTAGGTTAATGTCAATGTGCTGATGGTCTTTTTTTGCTGACATCTGGGGGCTTATGTCTTAACTGCCGTTTGCCTGTGATAATGACAAGTGCTTTGTGGTTAATTGCCTTCTTCTGGGATGTTTTGCTGAAGTCATTTCTGCAAAGGCTGCAAAGCAGAATGTTAGTGCAGTTCTGTCTAAGCTGCAAAATGGGATGTCAGTGCTGTTTTCTCTTAGCTGTCCTGACTCCGTATTTTCTTGTTGGGGACTCTGGCCCTGACTACCTAACTGTCCAACTAACTCCTAACACCCTCAGACTCCGTTGCAGTCTAAACAGACTCCCAAGAAAGAAAAATAATAGCAGGAGTAACAGTAACACACAATGCAAAAATGCGCTGAGTCCTTAACGAGCGCCAAGCACCATGCTATGTGCTATCTTTACTATCATGGCTAATTATCCCAACACTGAGGTACAACTCTTATTACCACCATATTACATGGGGATTTACTTGACTTGCCTAAGGCCATATAGTTACTAAGTGTAACTTAGTAAATCCTGGGCAGTCAGGATTCGAACCCAGCCCATCTTACACCAGAGGCCAAACTCAATGCTTTATTGCCTGCTGATTGGAATCTGCCAGCCAGCATTTTCTAAAATATGTTTTCTGGAACCTATGGTGCAATGATCATATAACTCCAAATGCACCTTTCCCTCTCAGGACAATTTATAATACACATCAACTTCTTAAAGGCTCTGAGGAGTCCTGCAGTAAAGAATCTTTGTGTACCTCAGTGTTTTCCAAATTTCTTTAACAAAAAACCCCTCCTTTTCCTTAATACCAACTAACAAGGGTCTCATAGACCTAATATACTGTGAGATGCTTTGGGAAACACCATTGAAAATGAGTGTTGGCTTAAAATATTACCTCTCCCATGGATACTTGCATTCTAACAAAGTTCAAAGTTTTAAGTCTCAGTAAGAAAAGGGCGGTTCTAGGTAGAAGCCATATTGATGGAATTTTAGGTATCATCAGTAGAGAGGGTTTTCTTAAGGGGGAAACTTCAAAAAGCACTGGATTCCTGTATGAATTAAAAAATATATATTTTATTTTGAAACAGATTCAAACTTAAAAAACTATAAAAACAGTACAAAGAAGTCCTGTATACCTTTTACTCTGACCCCACTCAGGTTTTGCTAGTGTCTCAGTAACTTCAGTTTTAGCACTGGCTCCAATCCAGGATCACACATAGTACTTGGTTGTCTTGTCTTTCTTGGTTCTTTCAATCTGGGATTGGATTGATTCCTCCTTTTCCTTTGATTTTCATGACTTTGAAAATTCTGAGGTGTATGGGCCAGTTATTTTGTAGAATGTCCCTTGGTTTCTGTTTGTGCATTGTTTCCTCTCCATTAGACCCAGGCTATGTGTTTTTAGCCAGAATATCATAAATGCTGTACTCTTTTCATGGAAACCTCTCTAGTGGTCGGTGTGTGATGTCTGTTGGTCCTGTAAGTGGTGATGTTAATTTTGATCACTTGCTTAAGATGGTGTCTGCAGGTTTCTCCACTTAAAGAGATCCTTTCTCCCTTTTCCTATTTAATGAATGTTTTGTGGGAAGGTACTTTGGCACTGTGTAAAATCCATTCTTCACTCTGTCTTCACCCACTGGCTATAGCCTCTCTTAATGCTTCTTGCCTGAATTAATTGTTGCTATGGTGGTTGCCAAATGGTGAATTTCAAATACTGTGACTCCGTCTTCATTTGGTGGTTGCCTTTCTACTGCAAAGAAAAGCTTTTCTTCTTTCCATTTATTTATTCATTACAATTTCATATCTCCGTGGATTTATGTTCCTATTTTATTCAGTGGCTACAATCTGTTACTATCACTGTTTATTCTGATGCCCTAATTTTTCCAGATTTGGCCAGTAGGGACCCATTCAAACTGGCTCCTATATTGTTTTAAAAAATTTCCATCATCTTTAAAGCCCTTTCCTACTTTCTGGCAGCACATCTACTTTCCCTTCCTTTGCCCTAGAATCAGCCATGTCTCCAAGAAACTCTGGCTTTTAGTGAAGAACAGTATTTCCAAACCAAGATTTGGGCCAGAGGTGTGCTCATGGCTAGTGGGATGGTACAGCTCTCAGGCTCCATCCATGAACAGAGCTGGGAAATAACACAGTATATAATACACACAAATGTACATTTATATTGAAAACCATGAGTTCCTATCGATGCTTCTAATTACAATCCAACATCACAGGGTATATTCTAGTTTCGCCCTTTCTATATTTGTACCTCCTTTTTGAGAGAAACTGGGCTCCCCTTATTTCAGCTACTCTACATAGTTAACCTCCAGATCCCATGACCCCCACTTTGTGTGTGAACCCTGACACAAGCTTGGGCCTGCCTTCCTGAGGTCTCCTGTCTCATTTGGGCCTGCCTAATGGCATTTTTGTTGAAGGAAGGTAAAAAGGAAGGAGGAAGGGAGGGAAGGTGGGTGGTAGGGATAGAGGAAAGAAGGGAGGAAGCTGATAAATATTTTTTTAAAGCAGAAAGAGGAAGGGAAGGGGAAAGCCATATGGATCTTGCAACTTTTTTTAACGCTCAAAATGAAAAATATTTGTGTTTGTGGTAAACTCAATAGCATTTGACCCTCTCAAGTATTAATTTATTTTATTTTTAGCATTCCAATGAGCAGAACGAAGAGCAATAGGTAGGAAGTATATGGTGGCAGATTTCAGCTCACTATGAGAGACATTTCTGAAAGTCAGAGCTGTTCAACATAGAACGACCTTGGTTGCAAAGGAGTGAGCTCCCTGTCAACAGAGGAGTTCATTTAGAGACTGTAGGACCACCAGTCAGAGTGACAGTGAAGAGATTTCTTGCATTGGGAGAGAAATTGGATTAATGCCTTAGAGATCAGTGCCGACTCGGTGATAGTGGGATAGCAGGATGCCAGAATGGGATCAGGTTACCCAAGGAGCAGGGACACCAAACTCCCTCATGGGTGACTGAGGAGGCAGGCAGGGCTCCAGAAGGAGACTTTTCTCTCTTTCCTGCTGGAGTCAGCAGCAAGATGAGTCTTCTAGAGCCCCGCGAGGGCGCAGCTCAGGGTTTTGCACCAATGTGAAGGAGCTACATGTGTGTTTGCATGACGAATTTGCATCTCGAGATAAAACATAGCTCCAGATTGAGACAGCCTTTAGTTTCACTGCCAACAATGTAATGTTGGCTTCAAAGAAGAAACTAAAAATGTTCTTCTTGGAGCTGGTTCTGGCCCTTGTATTTCTTTTATTGTTCCCAAATGGACCACATACTGGGGAGCTTTTGTGATTGCCCTAACAACAGTAACCTGTCAAGCACAACAAGCAAAATCCAAAAAGAGTTTCTTCTCAGAAGCAAATTCGAGTGTCAGATGTTTCTATATTCTTGCGTCTTCATTTTTACAGGCTTCACTCAACTAATCTACCTACAACTCTACTGTAAAGAAGCTGCAGGATTTAAAAAAAATTTTTTTTAAAGATTTTATTTATTTATTTGAGAGAGAGAGAAAGAACATGAGTGTGGGGAGGGGCAGAGGGAGAGGGAGAAGCTGGCTCCCTGCTGAGCAGAGACCCTGATGCGGGCTCTATCCCAGGACCCTGGGATCATGACCTGAGCCGAAGGCAGACGCTTAACCAACTGAGCCACCCAGGTGTCGCAGAAGCTGCCATTTTAATATCTTTTCAAGTGTTGAATCAAACTTAAGACTTAAAATTCTATATAATACCATCAAAAATGCCTTTAATACCTGGGATGACCAGTAGTTCAACAAACATTAGTTGAATGCCTTCTTTGTATCAGCAATTGTGCCAGTTCTGAATTATACAACTAACCAAGGTGTCCATGGTCCCATTTCACAGGTAAGAAAACTGAGGCAGAGTAGGTAAAAACTTTATTATGAGTAATAACCACCTTCAGTGTCAAGCTATATCATCTCTTCCTGCTTCCCAGAGTGGTTGCCTTGCTACCAAGGAGGAATGATCAGCGTTCATGACTGTGTTTTGTTTTCCTAATGAAGGTGCTGTAAATCAGAACCATTTTAAACCAGGGGTCAAATCCTGATGGGATTCTGCATCTGGACATTTCTTGAGCATTTTCATAAAAACCTGATGTTTGTTAGCTGGTTTGCATTATGTGTAAATATTTTTCAGCAGGATGTATTTGTGCTTTTGTTGTGTCTTTTGTAGGTGGGTACCCAGTTTAGTTACCGTGAATCTTGAAGAACAAGCTCTTCTACCAGGGAATAGTAAGAATAGTGACTATTCAGTGAGCAGATTGCTGCATGCTAGGCCTGTATGGACATTATCTCCTTAAACCTTTCTGACAACAGAGTGCAGATTAATTTATAGATGAAGAAACTGAAGCTCAGAGGTCGTCATGGGTTCCATCCAAAGCCCCATGGCTAGAAAGTGGCAGAATCAGGTTTTAAATTCAGATTTGTCCAACTCAGAAAGGGGGATATCCATCATACTATACTGCCCCTCAGGAGCACTGCCCCCGAAGCCAGGTGGGTGAGCATTGCATGGCAGTTATGATGGGTGGCAAGGGCCACAAGGGGGCCCACAGAAATAGGTTACGTAAGAGTTAAAATAAAATTCTACCAGGGAGGTTTTCATGTTCTTTTCCTGAACTCCGCAGGCCAGAGTTCAGATTTATGATACTGGAATATTCATGAGTCACTGCAGTGTACAGTATTAGGCAGAAAAACTTCTTGCGACAGAATTAACCTTAAGGCAAGGGCTCTTCTGAATTGAGGTTCAGATATTGTAGATGTGATCAATGCGGTCCTACAACCCACCTGGGAGGCTGTGGATTCACATCTTAAAATGGTATTTAATGATATGGAACATGGTAATGTCTATTTCCATCCACCCATCCATCCATCCATCCATCCACCCACCCTTCCATCCATCCATCCATATCCATCCACCCATCCACCCATCCATCCATCCATCCATCCACCCACCCTTCCATCCATCCATCCATATCCATCCACCCATCCATCCATCCATCCATCCACCCATCCATCCATCCACCCACCCTTCCATCCATCCAACCATATCCATCCACCCATCCACCCATCCATCCATCCATCCATCCATTACCTGCTATTTGCCTTACCCCCTATAGGGGCCTGTAGAGGTGTATCCAAACCAAACCAAACAAACCCTCCTAAGTGGCTTTCATCCAAGTTGGAGAGAGAGAGAGATGCATGTAAGAAGAGACCTACCATAGGGTAATGAGGTCTCTAAAGTATCAAAATGGGTGGTCCAGATACTGGGTATTTCCAGAGACCTAGAAGAGAGAGGTCTTTCAGGATGTGGTGAGGCTTGTCTGGCCATTTTGGTTGCCTTCAGGGACTGCCGTGGCACCTGTGAGACTGCCGGGAGTCCAATTAGTTCTAGTCTTAATAAAGCCTGAGCTGACAAATTGGATATATGGTCTACCTACTGCTGAGATACATTTTGGACCTCTTTAGCTCTCTGTTTGAAAATGAGATGCCACCTTTCGTCTTAAACACCAGTGTGATGGTTCCGCAGGATTGAAAGAAGATGAAACAAGCAGAGATTCATTGGAGGAAGAACTGTTCCTCTTCATTCCCCAGTTTCACTGCTAAAATATAATGAGAGTTTGTTTGTCTGTCCGAAGCCAGAAAAACCAGCTCTCTAACAGCAGCCTCCCCCTGGCTTTTATGACCTCCAGGGCTGCAAGGTTGACAGTAGGGGACCCAGACACCGAGGGGGCCTTGAATGTGAGGTGCAGACATATGTGACATAATTAGGCAGCCTTTATGAGGAAAGCAGAGAGAAGTCATTAGAACTGCTGTTGAACAAAGGGAGACTTCCTGCTCCTACCCTCCTATTAAAGAGCTGCTTTTCAACTGTGTTGCACTTCTTTGATCCCCAAAGGGCCCTGATGTTTCGCTCACATCCTGTCATGAGATTTAATGATGCCTCACATGTGCACCAGGAGCGCGGCCCAACTTAGCATCGTTTGGGGAAAGGCATTGTAACATGACAAGTTTTTGATGTGGTTCCTTGCACGGCAAGGTTAGTGAGGCAGCTCTGCTGCCGCTAGTGAGAGCCCTGATTCTGCTGGCCGTGGAAGCGGTTGAAAGGAATGATCGAGACAGGGAGAGATTGCCAAGTTCCTCGGCAGAAATTTTGTTTATTATGGGGGCTGTAGTATCAGCTGGTGCAATGCTCAGGAGAGGAAAGAAAGAATTTGGTCTTGGACCGTCTTCTTTCAAAAGGCTGGGGAATGTTTCGGAGGGATGGATCTTCTTCCAACCTATGGTTCCCTGTGATCATACACACAAACAGCTGCTAAAAGGAAGATTAATAGGCCCTTAGGGACCACTCAGCCCATACCAGATATATGAATCCTTCTACAAAATTCCTGGTAGGCAGTCTTCCCCATCTGCCTAAACTGCCCTAAAGATGAGGAACTTCCCACAAGGTAGCCCAGCGTAGTATGGCTGCTCTGACAGTTTCGAAGTTCCTCTCCATTCCATTGCTTCTTGCAACTTCTAACACTGGACTCAGCTGGGGGCTTAGTGGCTACATGGAATAACTGGACTCTTTTTTGTGGAAGTGCCCCCCACCCTGAGCCTTCTCATTTCCAGGCCAAGCACCCCACTTCTGCTAGAGTTCCTCTGATACACCCTGGTTTTCCACACCCTCATATTTGATGGTCCTTTTTGGAATGTCCTGGCAGGATAGCACCACCATCCTTGTTCTCTGAATGCTGATTAAGTTTGGCTTGGCTTCCTTAGTAGCTCTTGAGCCCCAGTTTCTGAAATGGAGCAATAATCTCAAAATACAAAGACAATAAATTGAGATTTCTCATGAGATTTCCAAATAGGTCCAAGTTCATAATCCAAGTGTTGACTTGTGTGAACATTTCTTTTCCTCCCTGACTCTCTGGATTACAAGCGTGTCAAGGGCTAATGCTTGGGCCTCTCTCTTTGGTGATTTCACCCAGAGGATTTTCCGAGTACTCTACAAATGAATGCCAGTGGGAGTGAAGGAAACCATTCCTAGCTGCCTCTTGGTGGAGATGCATCTCAATCCATCCACTACTTTCCACCTGCATTGCCACCATGTCATCCAAGCCCCGTCATTTCTGTCCCAGATTACAGCCAGAACCTCCTAATGATCTCCTTACATTTATTCCTATTCCTGTAAACACAAATTGCTAAAAACATTCTAGCAGTTTCCCGTTGCATATTTGACAAACCCAGTCATATTATCATGTCCCTGAAGGCCCTGCGAGATCTGACCACTGCTTCCTTCTCCCAGGTCATCTGATAACTCTCTTCCCCCCAACCCTATCCTCCATCCACACTGGCCACCTTTCAGTCCCTTGGACACACTGGCTTCTTTCATGTCGGGCATTTACATGTGGTTCGCTCTGCCTAGAACACTCCCTCTGCCTCACTCTTTGCCTGGTTGGCTCCTTTTCATCTTCAGACCTTAAATATTATAGACTTATGCACTGTACCTATGGAGAGGCCCTCCCATGTCTCAGATCCCCTGTCTGACCCTGAACTCTTTATAGAACTGATAACAATTTGTAATTATGCATTTGTGCACTTGCTTATTTTCTGTCTCCTCTTACTTCCTTCCACCTCCTGGTCCTCCATCAGGCCAGGGTCTTGTCTTCTTTGTTTTCCAATGTATTGTCAGCTTCTGGTGCATGATGAAGGTGCAGTGTGTGCTTGTTGAATGAATAAGTGAATGGATGGATGGATGCAGTGGCGTATTTGTCTCCAGCTAAGCATCAACTTGAATACAAGATTCATTCCTGAGTTGTAATCTGTATGTTTTAGGAGAAACTTTTAAGATAGAACAATCTTGCTGAAATAAACACCCCTTTGCTTTTTTCATTCTTCATGGTTTGTCCATGAATGGGACAACCAAATATGAGGATATCCAGCAGGGTAAGAAAAATCTCTTTCTTGTGTCTTTTTTTCCTAAAGCAAGAAACCGTTCCTAGAAGCTCCCAGAAGACCTTTCCTCAACTTGATTGGCAGATTTGGGTCACATTTGCACCCTAAACCAATCCCTGGTAAGGAAATGTGACTACCACCATTAATTTAGCTAATCACATAGTCTTTGTAGGGGTACAGGTTATTCAAACAAAGTTGGGATTCTGTTCCAATGGAACAGGGGATATATTAGGACAATTTTTGTTTGCAAGTATAAGGACATCCAAATAAAAATGATCTAAACAATAAGAGAAATTTCATTATCTTATGTAACAAGAAGACCAGTAGTAGGTGGTTCCAGAGTTGGTGGATTTGCCAGCTCAGGGATGTTGGTCTTTCCATGATTCTCTTGGCTTTATGGATATGCTTGGTTTCACTATGGCTGTCACAGCTCAAAGCACTGCCACATTCAAATGCAGGAAGAGGGCAAAGTCTCTGGTTTGTGTCCCTTTTTTAGAACACTGGAAACTTCCCCAGTGACCCATGAGAGTGTTGTCCTTATGTCTTATGGGCTAGGGTTACATCCTGTGCTTGGGTCTAAATCTATTACTGGCATGTGAAAAGGATCAACATGATTGGCTTAAACTAATCAACATTTAACCTTTACTCCTGGATGGGAGTGGAGTGTCCTTGGCCAAAGACAAAGGGGAGAAAGGGAGGGTTGCTGAAAACACCTGGAGAATTTGCAGATATCTGCCAGCCAGGAAGGAAGAGGTTGGGAATACTGTTGGGTATCCTGCAACACATGAGTCATTATTTCTCTAGTTGGAAGAATTAAGCTGAGCACCTATATAAATGAGGAGTGTTCCCATCTGACTAAAAGATTTAGGGGCCACAGACTTAGTGAGAAAGATACAGAACATGTAGTCACGGCTACTTCATGAGAGTAGCAGCCAGCGATGCTGTTTTCAGGATTTCTTCTTCTTTGGGCTAGGAGTAGAGAGGAGTGGAAATCCTACAGGATATATGAGTTATTGAGGTGGGCTTCCATGGTGGGACACTGGAGTATAGGGAGGGGAGCAGCACAGACCTCCTCCTCTAGCCCAGCTTCCTGATTTACAGCCAGGAAGGAAGGGAGACTCCTCTCCCAAACCCTGATGCTGCCGGTAAGGGGTCTTTCCTCTCCCATGTCCACCCAGTGGTCCAGAAGTGCCTCTGGGACTTATAGGCCTTATCCCTTCTTCCCTTTTCCAAAAGATGCCACTGAAAAGTAGCCAAGTAAGCAGAGAGGTTGTTGGTAATATCTTTTCATCAGGATGTACAGCTGTGCACTTCTTTTCCTGGGGTCCAAATCTTGAAGATATCCAACTTGATTTGGATCTATCATCTTCTCGTTTCTTACCTTTAGCAGTTTGACCTAACTTGGCTTCCCCAGTTTTGTCACTGGCTGGCTTCCATGCAGAAGGGGAGCAAAGCCTTGTCACTGAGGACCTGTAGGGTCCAGGGTAAATCTTTTCACAATTATGATGACTAGTTCCTTCATCTCTAAAATACGGATAATCATGCTCTCCTTGAAAGAGCAATGCACACCATGCAGTGGACGACATTTGTGCTGTGCAGTATCTCCTCTTTTCCTTCCTCCGAAGCTTTGCTCTCTCTCATTTGTGTTTTATAGTCTGTCTGTTTGGTTTTTCACTTATTTATTTATTTATGGTAGTGAAAGCTGGGCCCCTTTACCTGATGGCTGGGGTTCAAAAACAACTCCTCTGGACTCATCCTTTGTTAATATTCACCCAGTGCCTTGCAAATGGCTCTGGAGGTCTCTCCTTCATGGGCTGCTTTAATGTGGCAGTTATGAAAGCAGCTCAGACCAAGCTCGATTAGCATAATAATGAAGCTTCTGCTGCAGCATTATCATCCTCAAAGGAAATAGCTGGAGTGGTCACAGAGCCTTTAACAAGTACTGCTTTAGGATAAAAAAGGACAGGGTGGGAAATGATAGATGGCAAATGTGGAGTATTGCAGGGGAGATTGGAAGGGGTGGGAACTAGCAGGGGAAGTGGGTGGGGGGGAAGCTTGTTTATTGTCTTCTGCCTTGCTCCCAAGATGTGTCCTCTGTAACTACAGAACTTCCTTTGGTAGTGGCCCTTTAGAAATTCACTGGTATCTGCATTTCCAGAAAAAATTAATAGTAGTGTCTCTTCTGGCTGTAGAAGAAGGAAAAAAAGTCCACAATAGTAGCAAAGTGTTCAATAACCCCTGAAAAACAGGCTGGGTGGACAGTATTGTCTCCCTTTCACAGATGAATGCCCGTCCATCCGTCCATCCATCTATCCATCCATCCATGGATCCATATTAATTTTGCTCCAGAAATGATTTAAGGTAGTTTCCAGGTGAAGTATCCAAAATGTCAATGCTAGGAAGAGGCAGTGTGCAGATTTGAACTCAGATCTGCCGTCACTCTTCCCCCTCACCAAGATTCTCTGTAATCACTAGAAAATCCAAAGCAAGAACCATTATGTTCTAAGTTTTTTTCATGAATTGTCAAGAAACAGGTTCAGCTGGATTTTTGTGGCTGATGCTCATTTATGCTCCTCCAGCTGTTTTCTCAGCCCAGGGATCTAATAGGAGTATGAATATGCCTCTACAGAGCCATTTGATTGACCAGTGGCCCAATTTGGGCCAGTGTAATAACTTTGATTTGCACATTTAAGCTATTGGCTACTTTGCTAGATTTTTTAAAAACAGGGATCAGCTGTTCCTTCATTACACAGACATGAAAAACAGCAGGAAAACTTAAGCACACTCTGGCTTTCTCTAGCCACATAAAATCAAGCACTAAGGGCAAGGCATAGTCTGGGTAATTCAAGAAAATCTCCTTAAGCCCCTCCCTTTCCTTCATCAGTGCATGCACGCAGAGCAGGAAGAAAGAACATCTCTACTGAGAAAAAGAACTGACTGCAGGTGTATACAGTTTGCCATACTAGACTAGTGGCATATTTCACATTTGGGGAGGTGGCTCTTTTGTTTAGCTAAGTACCTTAATGGCCTCTTCGGTGTGAACGATGAAGCCTTACCTCCTCCTCCAGAGGTTGATTTGGAAAGGAATGAGGCAAAGAGAGGTCGGAATGACTATATAATAAAGGGGAGAGAACACAGAAAAGTGAATGGGAGGAGGGAGTGATGCAGAGACAGAAGCCACTGGATGGGGAGAGGGACGCTGCAGAAGACAGTTGTCTGGTGAGGGAGACTCTGGTGGAAATGGCCCAGGAGCTCTGGCTTTTAAGTTGTTTGTGGTTCTATGATAGAATTCCTTCTGGAATTCCCTACCTTTACTAAAAAAGTCTATCTGCAATATGCAACAACTTTAGTGTGGGTGGGGCTTTGGAGATTTAACAGGAAAAAAGCTGCACCTCATATTCAGCTTGGAACAGGACAGAAAGAGTGACCACAGAAGGGGATATGTGACAATTTGTGAGATCACCAGGAACAGGAAATCTGAATGAGGGGTGACCATCTAAGACCCCTGGGGATCAATTAAAAATCATTTGATTTGTAGGATGGGGCTTAAGTCAGATTTCCTCCCATATTGTAAAGAAATGGGACCCCAGATGTTTATCTATGCAGAATAGATTTGCTTTCATTTTCTTGAAGTTCTGATAGAAGTCTGAATGATCAATTCAGCAATTATGATGCTTCAAACCTCTGCATCTTTTGCAGAGTTTGCTGTCCAAGATCACTAGCAGAGATGTCATATTCATATGGTTCTTTGCAGTTTATAAGCACTCTGTGTTATTTCACTTAATCTTCATAACCCCTTTGGGAGGGAAGCTGAAAACTGAAATCACCCTGGGAGCATTGATCTATTGCCATTAACTTGTTTGGTCTCATGAAACAGCTTTAACTAGTTGTATGTGCAAACACAATACTCAACTCAATGTCTATATAAGGAAGAACATACCAGCATGGTAAGGCTTTTGGCTGATGGAGGTGGTGAGGGGTAGAGTTTGCAATTATTGAGCAATTTCCCTTCCAGTTGCTTTTTAAGTACAAGCTAAGAAGGATTAGCCCATGCAACCGTATTGAAGCTGTGACCACATGGGATGCACTCTCAAAGTTACAGTCAAAGAAATAGCCCAGGAACCAAAAGGCAATTTTATAATATCTCTGGTTCTTGCAATTTTTCAAACATCATGACTTGGATGCAAAGTCCCCAGTAATAATTTAAAAAATTACCTTTTCTATTTGGTTAATGCTCTCACATTCCCTGGATTTGCCTCTAAACTTTCTGAGAACTCATTCCCCTCAGGTCTAGACTTGATGGTGTGTTTGTTCTTTCTACCCCTTTCTGTCTGTCCCCCTGCCCCCAAGTCTTCACAAAAGCTCCACAGAACAAACCTGGCAATGGCAGAGCCCTTCTCAAAAAGAGAGGAGAAGAAACTGAGTCAGGGAGGTTAGAATATGCTTTTGTGGAATGGGAGAGAAAGACTAAGAATACATTTACATAAATGTTTCAGGGTTGTAATAAATAATGTTAAAAGTTAATCTGGCAATATGCATGATTATTGTTTTGTTGTATATTAATTAGGCAATAAATGGTAATGGTTTGCAAATAATTGTGCTTATTATTTATTTTTAAGAAGAAAGTGTATTTTTATAGTTGTTCTCTTTTGGCTTTGCAAGTTCTTCAGTATTTTAAAAACAATGGTCATACTGTTGGCTCTTTGCCTGACACCATGGATATAGTTTCATTCTCATGGGAGGGACCCAAAATCAAGCATTATTCACTGACACAGACTTGTCAAAAGACAAATACTTAAATCTGATTCCTCAGAAATATTGGTTTCAATCATTCTTCTACTAATCCTTTATGACTCAGGGCTGTAGATTTTCGAGCAAACTTTTTTTTTTTCTTTCAGAATATCTTAAAATAATTAAAGCTGGCTTGCCTTCAAGATCAGCCTTATGGTGACTCACAAGTGTGATATGATTTTGGGGGCAAAAAGAAGGTCCTTCTGTCCCCTGCATTGCCACCCCCCTATTTGCTAAAATTCACTATTTGCTAAAATTATTTCACTCTTCTGAGCATTCCATTTTCTGAGCTCAAGGAGAGATAACACTTTGACTGAAGTCATTCTCACATCTCCAAAGAAAAGCTGAGTGGGGAGGTGTTTTAGGTGCTAAAAGGGCTTAGAGGGGGACTCACGCCTGGCTTTCCAGGAACTGAGAATCTGGGCTTTTGCTGATTCTGAAAAACAGGGACCTGACTGCCACATTGGGTTGTGCAGATGGTTGGATCTAGGTGGTGGGCAGTGAAGGGGAGCAGAATATGTTACCCCAAATATGCCTCTTTAGCATAAGGATGATCTGGAGTTGGTTATTTTTAAGAAACAGCAGGCACAGGAGAAGCTCTGAAAAGGGGAGAAGATACCCTTTTATAAGAGACACTTACATTTATGAGGGAAATTTATTATAAGACATTTACATTTGGGGCACCTGGCTGGCTCAGTTGGTTGAGTGACCAGCTCTTGGTTTGGCTCAGGTTGTGATCTCATGAGTTGTGGGATTGAGCCCTGCATCAGGCTCTGTGCTCAGTGGGGTCTACTTGAGATTCTCTCCTTTCCCTCTGCTCCTCCCCACTTCTCTAAAATAAATAAATCTTTTTTTTTTTTTTAAGACATTTACATTTACCATTTCCCTTGCTGTACCTGGAAGAGGAGGATGACCAAATCTATAAAAACTCTAATCAACGGAAAAGGCAATGAATGACATAAATAACAACCCTACCCTTGTTGACTGTGTTTTGCCTGATAACATCCTATAACTGGCTCCCCAACCTGCCCCCCAACACCCTCTTTTGTTTTTAGCTGGAGATGGTATTTAATGTGGTAGCTTGGGCCATTTCAGGGAGTTATTCAGTTTCCCTGGGTATCAAACTTCTATTTGTTTTTCTCCTATTAATCTGTCTTTCTAATATGGGGTGGGGTTCTCAGCCAAGAACCTAGAATGGTAGAGGGAAATTAGTTTTTCCTCTTCTGCATCAGGTAAGAGGAGGGAATTAGGTGGTGTTTCCTATAGCTTGTAAGAGAGACTTCAGCCAAGGCATTCAGAAGGAGACTGTGGCTGTCTTGAAGGCCTTGGTGACTGTTCTCCTGAACTGTAGTGAGGGGAGCTTGTTGTCCCCTTTCAGGTAGGGGGTGTTATCCATTTATCATGATATTGTGGGACTCTGAGTTCCGTAATTTTCTACTGCCTGAAGACGAAAGAGGAGGAAAAGTTGAAATCTCACCAAGGCCCCATCTGACTGTGGTTTTCTTATTTTCTTTTCTGTCTTTAGCTCTTCTTTATTCTCTGCAGGTAATCTGAGGCTGACTCTTCTCCCCCAACCTCTTCCTCTCCGAGGTTGTTATTTAAAGACCGAGGGCTTCTGGACACCTCCTCTCTGCCTCTGAGCTGCAGGGAGGGCAGGCAGGGATCACAGGGGCAAGTGCTCACTGTCATTCTTCCCAACAAGGTGAGGCAGGTTCTCTCTTCCAGAGCCTCAGAGCTGGGGCTGATAAACAGCCGCGCCAACTGTTTTCTGCAAGAATGGCCCTGGATTCTCCCTGGAGTAAAACACCTGCACCTTGGTGGGCAGCAAGCAGAGGAGGCAGCGGAGGGGAAACTGCTGGAGGTTGCAGTAGTCAATTAATTAACATCATGTAGCCAAGGGGAGGAGGAGTTCTTGAACTTGATATGCAAACTTATGCAAAATCATATGTAGATTATCCTAGGTTCAGAATGAAAAGTTTCGGAGGTCTGGCATTTTTCTTAAAAGGAATTCAGTATTGTAGAATCACATAGAGAACAAGAAGTAGAAATATTCTGAGTTAAACAGTTCAGTTCCTCATAATTTGCTTCCATGATAATAACCACTGTTTAAAATTTGGTGAGTGTAGGTAAATCTCACTCAACCTACCTGTTCAGCTCTGTCACTGTTTTCCAGGAATCTTGATCTTGAGGGTTCCAACGGACTTCTCACCTGTGTTAGACCAGTATATACAGTGCGCCCTGGCCATTATGCATTTCCATCTCTGAGTTTTGCTTAAATACTTTCAAGGTATCAAATAGCCATGCAATGTGTTCTGGAAATGTGAGTTTTGGAGTGAGACTTGGGTTTGGATTGGGCTGGGTGACGTTATATAACCTTAGTGAGCCTTACTTTCCTCTTCTGCAAAATGGGGACAAGGATATCAACCCTATCATGGTTAGGGGACTATTAAATGAGCCACTGTATTTGAATCACATAGCATGTACACCTCATAAGCTCTGTTATTATCCAAATCTGATGCAAATTTTAAGGCCCAGCTTGAGTCCTACCTCCTTCATGAAAGTTTTCATTTCCACCACAGCTTGAAGTAATCTCTATGTACTCTTGAGGTATTTATTCGCTGTGCAATTCATATGGAAATTAAAAATGCATTGCTTCATGACTTGTCCTTTGTTGTTGTCTTATTAATTAACCTGTGTTGTTATTTAATTAACTTTCCATATCTTTATTTCTTGCCTTCCCAACTTGACTTTACAGTCTTTGAGGAGGGATACTATGTCTTAGGTTTTACAGCCTCCCCAGATGTCCGGAGGAGTGCTTTGCGACAAATACTTGATCACGTTCCTCTCCATAGATTGAGAACCAGGAACAAAACACACTGTTAAGCAAGCATTCCTAAGTGGTCACCTAGACCATGGAATATGCTTCTTCCACAAGGAGCTTATCCTTTAAAAAGATAACCTTTTTGTCCTTGTATGTTTTCCCTCTTGCATATTCTCTACTTTCATGAGGAACAACAGAGCCCAATGTTAGCCCATGGGTTTTTAACAGAAGTTAATAGCAGTAGGCACCAAACTCATGGAAAAACAGATGAACAGGTGGAAAGTCTCCTTAATTAGACCTTGCTTGTTGAAAAGAGTGGCACTGGGAATGGGACTTCCACGCTTTACACCTCTTCCCTTGATCTTATCAAGCCTTGAGGGAACCAGCTGTGACTTCACTCCTCACTGTAGCCTCTGAGCTTAAAATTCTTATTTTCAGGTCCCCAGGTTTCGGGGTTGGAGCACTGCCACTGCAAATTCCTACTTTTCCCTAGACTAAACCAGATCAATTTAGCTGTAGAGATCAGAAAGTCATTTATCCAGTGAATCACCTTGATATCCTGCTTGGAGCTCTGGAGAAATCACAGGGAACAGATCAGAAGGTTTATGTAAAATCATTCAGTTTTTTAAGACACACACACACAAACACACAAATTTTCCCTCTAACCACACACTATGATAAACAGGGTTATCTTGTGGTTAAAGTGATACATTCTACATTTGGGGTCATGTTTATTGGACAGCCCTCTTATTTTCCATACAAGTTTCAGTGTGAGACCAGAAAATGTGAACAATTACATGAGTTTCATATTTCTCCAGGGGTCATTGTGAGGATGAATGAAATCTGCCAGAACCTCGGTTTTATATCCCTGGTTAAAAACTAAAGATGCTGGATGTGAAAACAAGTTCAGAAAACCCTGGGTTTTCCTTTTGAGTGGCACTGTTAATACTAAATACCCCATGTGCATTTGTTATATTGGCAGATAAACATGGGTTGTTTGAGGATCTGGGTGTTCACAAGAATTTAGACCAAATCACAAAGTCATGTTGATGCACCTGGTGTCTTCTGTACCATGTCCTTGGGTGGGTGTGTCCTTATCTCTCTTCCTGGACTGGTGGTTGGCACTGACCCTCAGGCGGCTGCCCAAGGGTTCATCTTCTTTCTTTGCTCTACTCCTTTTTACTTTTTCTCCTCTCTTTCATACTTCATCTCTCTCCCTTCACCTCTCCTAACCCCCTCTTCCCTACCTATTTTTTTTGCCTTTCTTTCCTTGACCTTGACTTTTTTTTTTTTTTTTTAAACACCATTAACCTGCCAGGGCCCTTATTACTAAAAAGTACTCTTTGGCTATAAATAAACAGGTTTCAAGCAGAATAGAGTTCTTATAAAGAAAAAAAACAAAAACCATGACATCTAGAGACAAGCTGCACACATATTTCTCCTGCAGTGGAATTATGGAAAGGAGGTTAAAGCCGTGCCAGACTTTCACATAGGGAAGGTAGGGAAGGCACTGATTTATTTTATTCAGCCTAGTGGCTGAACTCAAGGAAGAGCTGCGGAGGGGAGACATTGGGTCTGAGTTCAGGAGGAGACCCCAAAGATCTGTGGGGTCTTACTCCTCATGTAAAAAGGAATTGTTCAGTTTTTCTGATTAATCTTAGTGGGAATGTTGGTCTGGAGTGGCACTCTAATAGGCATACATTATTATTTCAATTATTCCTCACCATTTTGTAAGGAAAGTAGTATTATCTTCCTTTTCCAGGTGGGGACAGTGCTCAGAGGGCTAGTTTAATTGCTAAGATCACTTAATTGGGAAGTGGTGGGGCTGGGAATTGATTGAACCTGGCAGTCTGACTTGAGAGCCCCTTCTTAACTTGTTGAAAACATACTGCCTTGTACATGGTGATTAACAAAGTTTACTTGTATTGATTTCACCTGCTTTATTTTACATTTTACTTTCTCCCTTCATCAATACCAGTTTTACTTGTTCTATCCATGATGTCTAAATTATGTATATCCTTCAGGACTAACCCAATGCCAGATAAAGTGTTTAGTTATCAGACTTCTCTCTTTTTCTTTGTTATCTTGTTTTTCCCTCCCTCCTGTCCCCCCTCCCCTCCCTTACCCTCCCCTCCTCTCCCTTTCCTTCCCTCCCTTCATCCTTCCTTCCTTCCTTCCTTCCTTCCTTCCTTCCTTCCTTCCTCCCTCCCTCCCTCCCTCCCTCCCTCCCTCCCTCCCAGTATTTAGTTGTTTTAATTCTGGAGGTATAAATCATTTATCTTAGTTCTTGGGGTTAGCTTGATCTAAAACAGAATAAACCTCATTTCAAACCTCCATCGGAGGTCCTGCTGGAAGTCTGGCACTCTACCCAGTGGTTCTGCAAATTCCCCGAGGGCTTATAGTCTTGTAGTTGCCTCTCACGCTGATTTCCTGTTCCTGCTGAAATTCTTGCTCTCATGCAAGTCTTGCTTCCTGTATCTCTTTTATCTGCCCTACATCATTTTGAACATAGCATGCAGCCCCCACAAATTTCCTTCAACCCAAAGCTCTTGCATACAGCGGATGTTACCCAATGTTTGGGATCATGTTGCAGAACTACAGACGTGTTATTGAATGTTGTGCACCCCTGCTCCCAAATTTCCTGGCCCTTTCCATCATGGGAATTTCTCTCTAACCTTCCTTCTTAGGCCCCCAGACTTGCTCATGTCAGGTGGCCCCCATCCTTGTGAAACTTTGTTCTCCTTTTTATGTTCCCCAAATCTCTTCCTTAAGTTACTAGTAAGCAGCCACCCATAAACTCCCCAAATCCTGTTATTTATCTAGCTAGAACAGTCTACCTTCTTCTGTCTAGAAGATGACCAGGGGTCCCATCTTCCATAATCAAATATTTTGATATGTTCTTCTAACCAAAAGAAAAGGTTTTTCTCAAGGAGAAATTCTGTCTTCCTCCTCAGTTTCCTGGCTCAAAATGCATTATGCTTATAAAAATAACAGTTTTCTTCTTTCCTGTTACATCATCTATACGAGACCCATATCTGTGCTATATTTTTATTTTATTTTCTGTTAGCCTCTGGAAATCAGGTGACTTGATGGTATAAACTTCTCATTTTATTCATTTGGTATTTAACCCTTATTTGGACATTACTGTGTTTTTCTTTTAAAAATCAAACGAACTGTTCTATCTTTAACAGGACAAAGGCATACAATCACTTTTCTGTTAATATTAGATTGGAAATCACACTGTTCACTTTTTTTTAAAGTTTACTTATTTAAGTAATCTCTACACCCAATGTGGAGTTTGAACTCACTACCCCGAGATCAAGAGTCACGTGCTCTTCTGACTGAGCCAGCCAGGCACTGTGAAATCATGCTCTTCACCTTAAAGATAACTCCAAGATGAAATCATGAATAGAGACAGTCAGGTTTCATAGCCCTTTTTGTTCGTTTGCAGCCCTCTATTATGCTCCCCCAAGTGTGGAAGAGATTGCAGAGGGAAATAAGATAATGCTACCTGATTATGAACCCATGTGGGGTCCAAACACGGGGGACAGTATCTCTTTGCTTTCACCATCAACTGGGTTTTCAGATCAATGGATTGACCTTGGCTGAGCATGGTTTGGAGTCGCTCCTCTCTCTGGTCTCCCTGTCTTGCTTCCCTGTTTCCTTCATGCATACTTCGAGGTTCACTCCTACCAAGGGTCTTGGTGTCATCCTGGTTTACAAGACGAATTTGAGGCCTTTGGGGTGTTGTTCCTGGCTCCATCCTGGTGGCTAGGGCTCCTCGAGTCTACCTGGCTGTGGAGGGGAAAGAACACCATCTCTAGGCACACACGCATTCACTAAAGATGTGGGTTCATAGGTGGATTGTGGTGGGCTCAGGGAAGAGGTGATAAGAAAGCCAAGATCTGGTTTCTAGGGGCTTTGTCCACAGGAGGAGTTCGGAGTCTGGTTTGTATTGAGAACATTTTTTTTGTGGAGCTGTGTGGAGTAGTGATCCCATGCATTTGTTGGGCCGTTTGCATTTATCAAACTTTCTAATTTTTTTTGAAACATTCTAACAAATTTCCTCTCTCTGCTGGTAAAGACAGCATAGGGTCCTAATTTTGCTTGGTGTCCAGACCTGCTTCTCCCCCTGGGCAGTGTCTATGTTTGCTGTAATTGGATGATGCCACACAACCCACTGCCTTTGCCAGATTTCATTATGAGTTGGCGTCTTCTGTATTAATTTCCCCACTCTGGGGCTCTTTCGAAGCAAGTGAGGCCAATTTCCTTTTCAATAGCACAAATCTGGAGGCCCATTTTGAGCTGTGAGCTAAGTGGGTGCATTTGTGCAGCTCTGATTGACTGACAGTGCACTCTTTGTTTGATTTGATTTTTTTTTTTTAAATGATAGCTTGATCCTGAGAGGCAGCTGGCATTCACTAGAAGCCAGAGGACCCATCCTTGAAAAGCCAAAGAATACATTTGGGCAGCTGGTTTTATCCAGAATGATTTTTTGTTGGGGAGTGAGACACAGGCCTGCAGTTCTCAGAGTCAGTGCTGCTCTTCTGCAGGCCCTCCCTCACTGACTTGGGAGACTTCACGGTCTGGTCACTGGAGGAATTTGGAGTGAGAAGGACGTAGGGGGATATGAATAGATTGGCCAGAGGAAATACAAGAAGCCCAGTTAAATTTGAATTTCAAATTAACAATGAATAATTTCTAGCGTAAGTATATCTCTTGCAATTTCCGGGAAATGTTGCATGGGGTGTACTTATACTAAAACATCCTTCATTGTTTATCTGAAATTCGAATTTAACTAGATGTCCTGTATTTTTATTTGCTAAATCTGGCAACCGTTGAAATATGTGAAAAGGTGAGTGTACTTGTGGTCACTGTAAAGAGCCAAAAAGATGAAGGAACCAAATCCAAGGACAAAGAGGAAGGAAGGATCATGTGAAAAATAGGACATTGCCAATGGAAAACTTGTTTAATTGGCACAAAAATAAAAATTAAAAATATATCTCATGGGAACCAAATGTGCTATTTTAGGCTCCTTAGCAACAGGAAAACGGGGAGAGTTAGTTTCTTAAAAACTCATATCCCCCATTAGACATTAGTGATAGTATGAATTCAAACCAGATTAAGCATTTCTGATTTCGCAGTATGTGGACAGTGGTTTTCAAACTCATGAGACTCACCTGGAGGGCTTGTTAAAACACAAATTACTGGTCTGTGCCCGAAGTTTCTGACTCAGTAGTTCTGGTCTGGGCCTGAAATTTTGCATTTCTACCAAGTTTCCAGGTGATGCTGTTGCTGCTGGTCTGGGGACCACACTTGGGGAATCAATAATTTAAACTTGTGCTAACTAATATGGTGGCCACTCAGGCTTGAACTATGGCTAGTCTGAATTGAGATGTGTTTTAAGTATAAATATACACCAGAATTTGTAGACATAGTATGAAAAAGGAATGTATAATATCTCATTAGGAATTTTAAAATATTGATTACATGTTGAAATGATGGTATTTTGCATATATTGGGCTAAATACAATATGTTATTAAAATTAATTTCACCTACTTCCCCTTTTGCAAAACTATGTTTACTAGAAGATGTAAAATTACACCTGTGACTCATGTTTGTGGGCTGTATTATATTTCCATTGGATAGCACTGTTTTAAGCCATCCTTTGGGTCTGAATTTGGGCATCCATGAATTAGTGAGGGAGAATTAGTGAGATAGGCAAAAATGCCTTAGATTTTTATGACCTGTTCTTGAGTTTAGTTTCTATTCTAAGATTTACTAAATTCTCTTACCTCGATGTGCCTTTTGGAACTTTAAAAATGTTCCAGTGTCCTGGTGCTTGATGCAAGTAGGCTCCAGGGCATGCCCTCATGGTGGTAGGGCAGACTGTGACAGCAAGAGCTTCTACTGGGGAGCTATAAGAAATGACCAGGCTGTCATTTCTGGTCAGGAGGCCTTCTGTTCCACCTGTAAAGGGGAGGCCATCACAATCACAAAGGTGACCGCTTCAATTCCTCCAGTTGTCCCCTTGCCCCATTTCAGCTGTTTGTTGGATTGGAAAACACCCGATGATGTGGAATCTATAAATAACCATGGGATGCGTGGACCCTAAGAGGCCCGTTTCTTCCTTATTTTCTCCGCAAAGCTCAGCAAGAAGCCTGGCTCCAGGTCTGGGTTCTACAGCTAATAAGGCCATGCAGAGCTTGGACAAGGTTAGAAAGAAACCCCCAGAGAAGGTTAAAGCATGAAAATTGAATTTCTGACAAAAGGCCAACCTAACTTGGACTATTTCCTCTGGAGAAGAAAAGGCTTCAAGTATGTGAAAGACCACTCCACAGAAGGTTGGGGATAATTGTTTTGTCTCCAGTAAGAATAAAACTGGTGGAAAAACATTTAACTACTACATGGGGGATTTGATTTTCTGGGAAAGAAGAATTTCCTGACATTGAACAGAGTTTCTCTTTAAAAGAGTTTCTATTAATGTTTGCCCAGCCCTTTCCTCCAAATTTCTTGCTCAGACTGAAATGACAGTCCTGAGCGATCTCCACTGCTTAGTTGAAGGATCAAGAATTATCACCTGAGCCACCGGGGAAGGCTTTGTGCCATTTTGGTTGGAGTAGAGAGCCCGGAGGCCTACCTAGGATGGCAGACTGTTGGTCTTTGCCCAAACCCCCATTCCCAACCTGTGAAACCTTCCCTCGTGTCATTGATTTCAGTTGCTCAGGTTTTTAGTTGAAAACATTAAAATTAGCTTAAGCGTAAAAGGAATTTTTTAAGAGATCTTAAGCTGTGGTGAGATGGACCCAGCTCGTAATGGTTCCTGCGAGCCAGTTAAGTTTTGTGAGCTGGTTGATGTCACATTGGTAGCATGAAATCAGACATGGTAGGAGTATTTACACCATGGAAATTGGCACCAGGGAAATTGGCAAACAATACAGTCCAGAGCCACCTGCCCCATCTTTCCGCTGGAGAGCCAGTTTTTAAAACATTTACCAGCATCTGGCTGGATGCTGATTAGGTAGCATAGCAAATTCTTCCTGGGCTCATGTCTCATCTCCTTGGTCTACTTCTGATTTCAGTTATAGCTATGTCGGTCAGTTGCACTGCGCACAGAGTGCATCCCACCTCAAGTATCCTTTGTCTTTATCCTCTTTTCTGGTTCAGGGCTTCCCCTGAAGCTCTGAAATTTGCCCAGCTCTTACACAGGGCAGCCTGGTTATATGGGGGAGTTAGTGCTTCCAGGTGCAAACTCAACCAATGGGGGCTGGAAGCCAGAGAATAGATGCCTCAGACATTCATCCTTTGGAGAGAGAGACAATTCTGCAGTGCATTCTGCATGATTCCTCAGTGGGTCCCCAGTAGGACTGAGCCCCAGTTACTCATACTTATTGACTTTTCCTCCTTCTCTTACTCTCCCCTCTTGTTCACTCCTGATTCTGGGATCATCTCCCCAATAAGCTACTTGCACCCATGTCTTTGCCTTAGGCTCTGCTTTTGAGAGAACTCAAACCAAACAGGAAGCTCAGGGAGTCCCTAGGAGAGCCAGAAAACCAGGCTGGGAGACCAAATAGCTAGAAATGATGTCTCAAGTCATCCTTCATTGGGCCACAGACAAGTCGCTATTGATCTTGGCACTGGACATTACCGCTAGAAGCTCTGCCATTGTCCCTTGGAAGCCAGACGTTGTTACCTCTACTCTTGACAGAATGCTTCTTCAAGCCACTAACTCCTGATCAAAGCCTGGGGTGAGTGTGTGTCTCTCATTGGTGGACCCTAGATTCCATGTTTTCCTTCTAGCTATAAGGAATGTTGGAAAGTAAGTGTTTCAGTTATTTTTGTTGTGTAACCAACTACCTCAAAACTTAGTAGCTTAAAACAGCTATTTTATTTGCTCATGATTACATAACTAGCAGATTGGGCTGTGTTTAGCTAGACGGCTTTTTTTTTTTTTTTTTTTTTTACTGTGGTCACTCCTGTGGCTGTTCCATCTGTCTGCTCAACTGGGCCTCAATGGTCTACAATGGCCTCACGTTACTAGCGGTTATTGTTGCTGGATGAGTGCTGCTTTCTTCTGCTCGGTCATTCATCTTCAGGGAGACTAGCTTAGGATTCTTCACAGGGCAGCATGAGCTCAAGAGGGTGACAATGGAAGTCACAAGTTCTCTTGAGACATAGGTTCCAAAGTGCCAAAATATCACTTATGCCCAGGTTCAAGTGGTGCAGAAATAGATACTGTTTCCTGACGAAAGGAGCAGCAATATCACAAGGCAAAGAGAAGGGCAAACGGACATATGAGGATTATCGTGGCCGTTTTGCTAATAATCTGACTCAGGAAGTACTTGACTTCTACAATGGGAGATGAGAATTCATAAGGTGGGGAGTTCTTCAGATACTGAAGAGGTGTTCAAAGGTGCTGGATGGCTCAGAGCGACAAATTGTCCACTCCAATTGGCTTGTTCCTGAGAAGGGTGATTACATTTCCCATTCTTATTCCCAGGCCCCTCCCGGCCACTGACTCCAGGAGGACTCCTTCCTGGTTCCAGTCTCACAGGTGTATGGCCAGAAGGGGACTGAGCCTTCTCAGGGACCAATGTAACCCTAAGTGGAGGCACCAGAGATGCTAGGCAGGAGTGAGTCTGATGTTGGATGTAATTATCGAATAATTAAAATGAGAGCTCTTATCAAGGCATTGTTTAGAAGAAATGTGTTGATTTGTATAAACATGAACTATCTATCGATGGTCATTAATTCAACAAAATTTCGAGTACTCTGTATTTTTAGAATGTGACGAAGATGAAAGTGACAGTGATAACTCTTGCTTGATTATTGCTTTTCCTCAAAGGATAGTATGAGGATTAGACAGGAAGAGGAAAGGAAATGAGGGAAAGTGAAGCCAAGGCTTATTGAGGGCCCATGTCGTATGGGGCATTAGGCCACTTGAGCATGTTTGCACCTGCTCCTTCCTTGCCTCAGACTTTGAGATGGGGAAACTGAGGCTCAGAAAGTTAATACACCTAATGAAGACAGAGTGAATCCAGATTCCGATTTTACTCCAAGACCTATGATTTCTGCACCTACTGTGCTTTCTGTGGAGATATGAGCTGTTAGGATCTGCCTATTTCTCTAAAGAGGTGATATTGCATTGTTTGGTATGCTTGCTATTCAAGGACTTGTGCTCTGCAGTCAGAACAGACCTGGATTTTTGAATCCTGATTCTGCTTCTTAGGAGCTCTGATCATAAATGAAGTCACCTAACTTCTTAGGTTCTCAGTTTCCTCATCTATAAAATGGGGATAATAATAGTAACTCTCTGTAATGTCATTTAAGCACTTAGCATGATGCCTGGTAGCCAGTAAATTAAGTACCAATGCCAACTGTTATTGTTCATAACCATTAGCAACTGGTTTTTATTATAGAACATGTTTTATGCTCTGTCTTTATTATTTAGTCAAACTGAAATAATATTGTAGATTTACTTTTATGGGGTAATTGTAAGTGCTGACTATGGTACAATGAAATCACTGCATAGACAATCTGATTTGGTTATTAGGTGCTTAGATTCTTGTTGAAATAAATTGTGAAAAAAAAACCCAACCCTGAAAGCACTGTTTCAGCTGTTTAATGATATGTTTAGTAGAGATGTGATAATGACTGAATTGGATTAATTATGGGGTCTTTCTGTGGATTGTTTAGTAGTAAATTTGCAGATATCTTTTCAGATAAGTCTGTGTGTTAGATGGATGGTTAGAATTTCAAGTTCACCTGTAAGTAGCATGAGGGATGGGACAGGTCATTTCTGAAGAGGGGCTTATAAAAACAAGTATCTCTGGTCTTCCAGGGTGTGAAAGTTTATATCATTAAAACTGCAAAGAAAGGAGAAGGGAGGGTTGGTGCATCACTGATTTACATTTATTTCTGTGTTTGCAAAACTCAAACAGGGCCTGTTTGAAACTGTTCTGCATAATCATAATCGCCAACATATATTTAATACTTGCTGGTTTCTAGGCACCATGCTAAGTACTTTACATGTATTTTATTATTTATTCCTTACATTAAACCTATACCAGTAGATACTGTTAACCCATTTCTGCACATAAGGATACTGAGGCTCAGAGAGGCTCAGTAACTTTTCAAGGACACACAGCTAGAAAAGTGATAGGGATATAAACCCAGGCAGATTGACTACAGAGCCCTCACTCTTAGCCTAACCAAAACTTGTGAATGAAAGCCTTTGTTGGCAGTGAGATTCCTGTGGGCTCTGGAATAGGGAAAGGTATTCAATGTGTACTGATGTCCATGCTTAAAAGTGACCCCTTATTTCCTTGCTCTTAAGAAAGACGGACCGAAAGCCAGACTCTCTTGCTGGATACGAGGCATGCAGCCTGATTACTTTTGGCAGCTTTCCCACGAAGTGGAGGCCAGTGCTATGAATAGCAGAATGGAGACATGGGAAGTTCCTGGGTCTTTGATGACATCACTGGCTTGACCCAGAAGCCTGCTGCGCTTCTGGACTTTGGCTAATGTAACTGATTTCCTGATTGACTGTTGCCAAAACATCTTGTTGCCTCTCCAATGTCCTTCTTTCCTTTTTCCTTACTAACCAAACCCCAGTCTTGTTTGGGGTGGCCATGGCCAGTTACACACCTGTATTTCTCAGTGTCCCTTGTGTGGGGTGGCTATGCAACATGGCTCTAGCCAATGAGATAGAAACAGAGATCCCTGCGGGGGGAGTTCTAGAAAAATTTTGCTTTTTTTTTTTTTTTATTATGTTATGTTAGTCACCAAACAGTACATCATTAGTTTTTGATGTAGTGTTCCATGATTCATTGTAAGTTTTACTTTTCTAATAAAGGCACCATCCCTTCCTTCCTAATGCCTGGAATGCTGGTAGCTGGAGCCAGAACAGACATCCTGGTTGCATGAGGGAAAGAACAGAGATTTGCAGAGACCTGGGCTCTGAACTGCCAAAGTGATGCTGGGAGGCTGTACCCGCTTGTTCTATGAGAGAAAATAAAGCCCTAATATGCTTAAAGCAGTGTTTCCTAGTCTTTGTTATTTGCATACAAATGCAACTCCTAACTCTGAAATTGAAATCTTTCATTGACATGGATTCTTTCTTGGCATTCTGGTTATCTATTGCTGCATAACAAACCATCTCAAAACTTGGTGACTTACAACAACCTCTGTTTTCTTATTTTCCATGTGTCTCAGGGGCAGAAATTTGGATGGGGCACAGCAGGGACAGCTCATCTCTGCTCCAGGATGTCTAGGGCCTCAGATGGGATGACTTGAATGGATGGAGCTGAGATATCCAAGGTGGTTTCTTGACTCCCCTATCTGGCACATTAGTGATGTCCCCATATGACCCCTCTCTCCTCAGCAGCATAACCTGGTCTTTTTAAACAGTGGCTTGGGGCTCTGAGATGGGGAATGCAAAAACTGTCAGTCCTTTGAAAGACTATGTCTAGGACTGGTGAGGTGTCACTTCTACCTTATTCAATTGGTCAGAGCTGCCCAGACTGAGAGGAGTAGAGGTATAGACTTCACTTCCTGACTGGGAGGGGAGAGGGGAGAGGGGAGAGAAATTGATGATGGTCATCTTTAGAGGCAAGTGATCACACTCGGTAAGTTGGGAAGGATTTGTGGATTTGTAGGCAACCCCTCTTCTTTAGGTATAAGGATAGTCTTTGAATTTATCTTGTATCTGAAAAGTGTTCAGTACTTAAATGTGGGTTGTATTCTGCTGTGTTAGCTTTTTATGTTTTTCACCCTCTGGTGCTTGAAAAATTGCCTTTTTGCCATGGTACCTTTGTAAGGTCGGAGGAGAAGACTACCATGGGGGAAGGTGGGAGAATGCCAGTGGTGTGTATTGATTAGGGGATAAGCATGGAGGGTGAGTGAAAGCAGCTTTTCACTGAGAAGAAGAGAGATTATTTAGGATTGAGACTGTTGGAGTAAATTAATGAAGGAAGAACTTACTAGTTGGTACTGAGCTCAGAACTAATGGGGACTTGATTGCCATCTGAGAGATGTTGAATCAGGAATATTTACTGATCACCTGCTACCAGCCAGGTACTATGCTTCTGCGAACATGGCAGATACAGCTCTGTTAAAAAAAAAAGGGCTCTTTAGAAGATCAAGAGGTCAGGGTTACTTCCAGTTATGGGGATTATGACCTATTGGAAAATGAAGTAAAGTCAAGACAGAGTTAGAAAAATTATAGTACATTTCAGTGTTTGCATTTAACAAATAAATACTTTTTAACCTCAAACGCCTGAACAAATAAACCCAAACCAAACTAAGCAAGTAACTGTGTGCAACACCTCATGTGGAGGAAGGACCAAAGTTCCTATCTGAGGACCCTCTGATAGACCTTGCATATTCTAGAGGTGGATCTCTTACGCCAGAGGCAAAGGGATGATGGACCTCTTTAAAAGTTGATTCTGAGACCCCAGAGGTTGTTGTGGTAGTAGAGAAGACATTGCAGGGGAATAGGGTTGACATGGATTAGGACCTGACCCACAGGGACCAGGGAGCAGCCGTCCTGGTGAACTCCCCTTTTGGAGAGGGACCAGAACCAGGGCTTGGTTGAGACTGATGCATTGTCACAGCCTGACCATGGAAGACCCTCAGATGATCCTGTAACAGCACCTGGAGATTACCCTGGTGGTTGGAATTAAGCTCTTAAAAAGCCACCATCAGGAACCTGGGTGGCTTAGTCAGTTAAGCATGTGACTCTTGGTTTTGGCTCAGGTCATGATCTCATGGGCATGGGCTTGAGCCCCAGGTGGGGCTCCACTCTCAGCAGGGAGTCTGCTGGAGATTCTCTCCTTTTGCCCCTCCCCCTGTTCATGTATGCACGTGTTCTTTCTCAAATAAATAAATAAATCTTAAAAAAAAAAAAAAAAAGCCACCATTCTTTGAGTTCCTATTTGGGTTAACTGGCCATGTTTATTTAATTTCTGCTGCCAGGCATTGGGCCGGAGTCTTTCCTGCCCATAGTTCAGTGAAGACAGTAGGGGTACAGAGCCTCCCTTAGACTCTTTGCTGTGAATCAACTCTAAAAGGAGAGGTTTGTTTGCTTGTTTGTTTGCTTATTGGGGGATCTACTTATGGCATAACCAATTCTTTAGGGTTAAGCTAGAAATTGTAGGCTCATCCACAAAATAATTTAAAAATTATTTTTACCATCTTAAAGGGAGCAAATAGGGAAATTAAGTAATGGCAAGATGCATGGATAGGTATAGTTTGATGTCCTCCTGATTGGAAGAAGATGCTAGAATGAGGGAATGGGCAGATAAGTTGGCTTTAGAGCTGCCCTGCTAGTCATTGTGCTACAAGGGGCAGTCTATGCTTTTTTTTTTTTTTTAATTTTATTTATTTGACATAGAGACAGAGAGAGAGGGAACACAAGCAGGGGGAGTAGGAGAGGGAGAAGCAGGCTTCCAGCTGAGCAGGGAGCCCGATGTGGGGCTCGATCCCAGGACGCTGGGATCATGACCTGAGCTGAAGGCAGATGCTTAACCGTCTGAGCCACCCAGGTGCCCCGCAGTCTATGCTTCTAAGAGAGGAGTCCTGCCCCCAGCTCTCCAGTCCTTTAGCTGATTGTGTGTTCTGGTCATGTTGAGGCATGAGGCAGACAGATAGCTTCAGACCAATACAGGGGAGATGGCTGCTGATGTTTGTGTCGTGAGGAGATGGTCTTGAGGCAGTCTCTGCCAGCCTCTGTCTTGGTGCCAGGCCACAGAAGTTCAGGGAAAGTCTAGGGGAGGGCTCCTCTCTTCTCATGCATGAAGAAGAACAACTCATTGCTTACTTCTGAGCTTGAAAGAGGGAAATAGATATACAGTTTTAGAAATATAGTCTAGGACCAGGGTTTGCCCAGAGGCCACATCACTGCAGGAGGTAGAGAGCAATGGACAGGGTAAATCTTCTTTCCAAAAGTATTAGCCCAGCTGCCTATCTTTCCACCATTAGACATGCATTCCTTCAACTCCCCCAGCTTTCCCAGCTTCAAGAGACTTCCACTGAAATTCAGCTACTTTCCAAAGGATTGATATTTTAAATCTGTTTCTGTCCAATTGCCATGTGTGGTGATACCAACAGAAATGGAGAAGCCAGGGGTGCCTGGGTGGCTCAGTCCATTAAGTGTCTGACTCTTGATTTCAGCTCAGGTCATGATCTCAGGGTTGAGAGATTGAGCCCTGCGTAGGGCTCCACCCTGGGTGTTGAGCCTGCTT